>NC_138904.1:19604525-20804525 GCF_965194825.1 Balaenoptera physalus | reverse complement strand
TTTGGCATACGGTGTCCAGCACTGTTGCTTACTGGTCACTGAGTGAATGTGGGTCTTGGCGTTGAGAAAGAAATCTCTGGGAGATTTTCTCCATTTGATATTATGTGAAGCTGTCAGGTCTCCTGTGCACCAGTGTCCTGAACTTGGTTTTCCCTCCTCAGATGCAGAGCTCTGACTCCTGGTTAGAGCACCTAGAGACATTCATCCTCACAGCTCAGAAAAAGTGGGAGAGAAAAGAGAAGGAAACAAAGAATGAGGATAAAGTAAAACAAAATAAAGTAAAATCAAATAAAATGAAGTTATTAAAATGAAAACTATGTATTAAGAGAAAATTTTAAAAATTAAAAAGAAAAGCAGTCACACAGAACTCTAGCACAAATGGTTAAAGCTTAGCTCTACAGACAAAATGACTCACAGCGGCATACCCCTACACGTTCACAAAAAGTGAAAAAGTGGAAAAACTAATATATCTATGCTCACTAATCCACCTCCTCAATTTTGGACTGATTCATTGTTCTATTCAGGTGTTCCAGAGATGCGGGGTACTTCACGTTGAATGTGGAGATTTCATCCACTCTTCGTGCGGGTGCTGGGAGAGATTACTTTTTCGCTTCTTTGCTCGCACAGCTCTGCTTTTAGAGTTGCATTTGTTTCATTCCATAGATTTGGGTGTTCCTATTTACATTTTCAATTTTTCCCAGGTATTTGTGATCCCATCTTAGTTTTGTACAGTGTATTCTTGGTTATGTAACAGCGTTTTGTTTAGCTTCCATGTGTTTGTATTATTTACAGTTTTTTTTCTTTTAATTCCTATCTAGTTTCATAGCACTGTAGGCGGAAATTATACCTGATGCTATTTCAATTTTCTTAGATTTCTAAGGCTTTATGTGTGACCCTACATATGATATAACTTGGAGAGTGTTTCATGAGTACCTGAGGAGAGAGGGTTTTCTGTTGTTTTGCAATAGAATGTGGTATATTTATGAATGAATTCCCTCTTGTCCAACGTGTCATTGAAAGCTTATGTTTCCTAATTTAGTTTCATTTTGGATGATCTAGCCATTGGTGATTGTGGGGTGGTAATGTCCCCTACTCTTATGGTTTTACTGTCAAGTTCCGCTTTATGGCTGTTAGGATATACCTTATGTATTGAAGTGCTCCTCGGTTGGGTTCATAAGTGTTTGCATTTCTTATATCCTCTCCTTGGTTTGATCCCTTGATCAGTGTGTAGTGTCCTTGTTTGTTTCTTGAAATAGTCTTTATCTTAAAGTCTATTTCTTCTGATATGAGAATTGTAACTCCAGGTTTCCTTTGATTTCCATGTGCATGGAATGTCTCTTGCCATATCCTCAGTTTCAGTCTGTATCTATCCCTAGGTCTAAAATGGGTCTCTTCTAGGCAGCATATATAATGGGCTTGTTGTTGTATCCCTTCAGCCAGTTTATCTGTTGTGGTTGGAGCAATGAATCCATTTACATGTAAGGAAACTGTCAATATGGATGTTCCTCTTCCCGTTTTGTTAATTGCTTTTGGTTTGTTCTAGGAGGTCTTTTCTTTTCGTTGTGATTCCTGCCTAGAAAAGTTCCTTTATCCTTTGGTATAAAGCTGTTGCGTGGTGCTGAATTCTCTTTCCGTTTGTTTTTCTGTAAAGTTTTTAGTTTCTCTGTCCAATCTCAATGAGGTTCTTGCTGAAAACAGTAACATTGGTTGTAGGTTTTTTTCCTTTCATCTCTTTAAATACGTATACTGCCACTTCCTTCTCTCTTGCAGAATTTCTGCTGAAAGGTCGGCTGTTAACTTACGTGGATTCCCTTGAATGGTAAATGGTGCTTTTCCCATGCTGCTTTTTACATGTTTCCTATACATTTAGATTTTAATAGTTTGATGAATACGTGTCTTGGCGTGTTTCTCCTTGGAATTATCCTGTATGAGACTCTCTGTGCTTCCTGGACTTGATTACCTCTTTCCTTTCCCATACTAGGGAAGTTTTCAACGATAATCTCTTCAAATATATTCTCACGCCTTTTCTCTTTCTCTTCTTCTTCTGAGAGCCATATAATTCGAATGTTGGTGCATTTAATATTGTCCCAAGGGTCGCTGAGACTGTCCTCCGTTCCTTTCATTCTTTGTTCTTTATTTTGATCCGCAGTATTTATTTGAACTATTTTATCTTCCAGGCCACTTAACCGTTCTTGTGCCTCAGTTATTGTGCTAGTGATCCATGCTAGAGAATAATTATTTTCATTTATTGTGTTCTTCATCACTGTTTGTTTGCTCTTCAGTTCTTGTCGACCCCTGTGAAACGTTTCCTGTATTTTCTCTCTCCTATTTCCACGATGTTGAATCGTTTTTCCTATCATTATTCTGAATTCTTTTTCGGGTAGACTGCCTATTTCCTCTTCATTTGTTAGGTCTGGTGCCTTTTGACCTTGCTGCTTCGTCAGCTGTTTGTGTTTTGGTCTCCTAATTTTGGTTAACTTACTGTGCTTGGGGTTCCTTTTCACAGGCGTCATGCCCGTAGTTATTGTTGTTTTTGGTGTCTGTCCCAAGCGGCTAAGGTTTGTTAAGTGGGTTGTGTAGGCTTTTTCGTGGAGGGGAGTTATGCTTGTGTTCTTTTGAATGAGGCTGGATCCTGTCTTTCTGGTGGGCATTTCCACAACTGCTGGTGTGTATTTTGGTGCCTCCGTCCTTATGATGATTTAAGGCATCCTCTCTCATAACGGATGGGACTGTTTCTGTCTTGCTCATTGTTTGGCATACGGTGTCCAGCACTGTTGCTTACTGGTCACTGAGTGAATGTGGGTCTTGGCGTTGAGAAAGAAATCTCTGGGAGATTTTCTCCATTTGATATTATGTGAAGCTGTCAGGTCTCCTGTGCACCAGTGTCCTGAACTTGGTTTTCCCTCCTCAGATGCAGAGCTCTGACTCCTGGTTAGAGCACCTAGAGACATTCATCCCACAGCTCAGAAAAAGTGGGAGAGAAAAGAGAAGGAAACAAAGAATGAGGATAAAGTAAAACAAAATAAAGTAAAATCAAATAAAATGAAGTTATTAAAATGAAAACTATGTATTAAGAGAAAATTTTAAAAATTAAAAAGAAAAGCAGTCACACAGAACTCTAGCACAAATGGTTAAAGCTTAGCTCTACAGACAAAATGACTCACAGCGGCATACCCCTACACGTTCACAAAAAGTGAAAAAGTGGAAAAACTAATATATCTATGCTCACTAATCCACCTCCTCAATTTTGGACTGATTCATTCTTCTATTCAGGTGTTCCAGAGATGCGGGGTACTTCACGTTGAATGTGGAGATTTCATCCACTCTTCGTGCGGGTGCTGGGAGAGATTACTTTTTCGCTTCTTTGCTCGCACAGCTCTGCTTTTAGAGTTGCATTTGTTTCATTCCATAGATTTGGGTGTTCCTATTTACATTTTCAATGTTTCCCAGGTATTTGTGATCCCATCTTAGTTTTGTACAGTGTATTCTTGGTTATGTAACAGCGTTTTGTTTAGCTTCCATGTGTTTGTATTATTTACAGTTTTTTTTCTTTTAATTCCTATCTAGTTTCATAGCACTGTAGGCGGAAATTATACCTGATGCTATTTCAATTTTCTTAGATTTCTAAGGCTTTATGTGTGACCCTACATATGATATAACTTGGAGAGTGTTTCATGAGTACCTGAGGAGAGAGGGTTTTCTGTTGTTTTGCAATAGAATGTGGTATATTTATGAATGAATTCCCTCTTGTCCAACGTGTCATTGAAAGCTTATGTTTCCTAATTTAGTTTCATTTTGGATGATCTATCCATTGGTGATTGTGGGGTGGTAATGGCCCCTACTCTTATGGTTTTACTGTCAAGTTCCGCTTTATGGCTGTTAGGATATACCTTATGTATTGAAGTGCTCCTCGGTTGGGTTCATAAGTGTTTGCATTTCTTATATCCTCTCCTTGGTTTGATCCCTTGATTAGTGTGTAGTGTCCTTGTTTGTTTCTTGAAATAGTCTTTAAATTAAAGTCTATTTCTTCTGATATGAGAATTGTAACACCAGTTTTCCTTTGATTTCCATGTGCATGGAATGTCTCTTGCCATATCCTCAGTTTCAGTCTGTATCTATCCCTAGGTCTAAAATGGGTCTCTTCTAGGCAGCATATATAATGGGCTTGTTGTTGTATCCCTTCAGCCAGTTTATCTGTTGTGGTTGGAGCAATGAATCCATTTACATGTAAGGAAATTGTCAATATGGATGTTCCTCTTCCCGTTTTTTTAATTGTTTTTGGTTTGTTCTAGGAGGTCTTTTCTTTTCTTTGTGATTCCTGCCTAGAGAAGTTCCTTTATCCTTTAGTATAAAGCTGTTGCGTGGTGCTGAATTCTCTTTCCGTTTGTTTTTCTGTAAAGTTTTTAGTTTCTCTGTCCAATCTCAATGAGATTCTTGCTGAAAACAGTAACATTGGTTGTAGGTTTTTTTCCTTTCATCTCTTTAAATACGTATACTGCCACTTCCTTCTCTCTTGCAGAATTTCTGCTGAAAGGTCGGCTGTTAACTTACGTGGATTCCCTTGAATGGTAAATGGTGCTTTTCCCATGCTGCTTTTTACATGTTTCCTATACATTTAGATTTTAATAGTTTGATGAATACGTGTCTTGGCGTGTTTCTCCTTGGAATTATCCTGTATGAGACTCTCTGTGCTTCCTGGACTTGATTACCTCTTTCCTTTCCCATACTAGGGAAGTTTTCAACTATAATCTCTTCAAATATATTCTCACGCCTTTTCTCTTTCTCTTCTTCTTCTGAGAGCCATATAATTCGAATGTTGGTGCATTTAATGTTGTCCCAAGGGTCGCTGAGACTGTCCTCCGTTCCTTTCATTCTTTGTTCTTTATTTTGATCCGCAGTATTTATTTGAACTATTTTATCTTCCAGGCCACTTAACCATTCTTGTGCCTCAGTTATTGTGCTAGTGATCCATGCTAGAGAATAATTATTTTCATTTATTGTGTTCTTCATCACTGTTTGTTTGCTCTTCAGTTCTTGTCGACCCCTGTGAAACGTTTCCTGTATTTTCTCTCTCCTATTTCCACGATGTTGAATCGTTTTTCCTATCATTATTCTGAATTCTTTTTCGGGTAGACTGCCTATTTCCTCTTCATTTGTTAGGTCTGGTGCCTTTTGACCTTGCTGCTTCGTCAGCTGTTTGTGTTTTGGTCTCCTAATTTTGGTTAACTTACTGTGCTTGGGGTTCCTTTTCACAGGCGTCATGCCCGTAGTTATTGTTGTTTTTGGTGTCTGTCCCAAGCGGCTAAGGTTTGTTAAGTGGGTTGTGTAGGCTTTTTCGTGGAGGGGAGTTATGCTTGTGTTCTTTTGAATGAGGCTGGATCCTGTCTTTCTGGTGGGCATTTCCACAACTGCTGGTGTGTATTTTGGTGCCCCCGTCCTTATGATGATTTAAGGCATCCTCTCTGATAACGGATGGAACTGTTTCTGTCTTGCTCATTGTTTGGCATACGGTGTCCAGCACTGTTGCTTACTGGTCACTGAGTGAATGTGGGTCCTGGCGTTGAGAAAGAAATCTCTGGGAGATTTTCTCCATTTGATATTATGTGAAGCTGTCAGGTCTCCTGTGCACCAGTGTCCTGAACTTGGTTTTCCCTCCTCAGATGCAGAGCTCTGACTCCTGGTTAGAGCACCTAGAGACATTCATCCTCACAGCTCAGAAAAAGTGGGAGAGAAAAGAGAAGGAAACAAAGAATGAGGATAAAGTAAAACAAAATAAAGTAAAATCAAATAAAATGAAGTTATTAAAATGAAAACTATGTATTAAGAGAAAATTTTAAAAATTAAAAAGAAAAGCAGTCACACAGAACTCTAGCACAAATGGTTAAAGCTTAGCTCTACAGACAAAATGACTCACAGCGGCATACCCCTACACGTTCACAAAAAGTGAAAAAGTGGAAAAACTAATATATCTATGCTCACTAATCCACCTCCTCAATTTTGGACTGATTCATTGTTCTATTCAGGTGTTCCAGAGATGCGGGGTACTTCACGTTGAATGTGGAGATTTCATCCACTCTTCGTGCGGGTGCTGGGAGAGATTACTTTTTCGCTTCTTTGCTCGCACAGCTCTGCTTTTAGAGTTGCATTTGTTTCATTCCGTAGATTTGGGTGTTCCTATTTACATTTTCAATTTTTCCCAGGTATTTGTGATCCCATCTTAGTTTTGTACAGTGTATTCTTGGTTATGTAACAGCGTTTTGTTTAGCTTCCATGTGTTTGTATTATTTACAGTTTTTTTTCTTTTAATTCCTATCTAGTTTCATAGCACTGTAGGCGGAAATTATACCTGATGCTATTTCAATTTTCTTAGATTTCTAAGGCTTTATGTGTGACCCTACATATGATATAACTTGGAGAGTGTTTCATGAGTACCTGAGGAGAGAGGGTTTTCTGTTGTTTTGCAATAGAATGTGGTATATTTATGAATGAATTCCCTCTTGTCCAACGTGTCATTGAAAGCTTATGTTTCCTAATTTAGTTTCATTTTGGATGATCTAGCCATTGGTGATTGTGGGGTGGTAATGTCCCCTACTCTTATGGTTTTACTGTCAAGTTCCGCTTTATGGCTGTTAGGATATACCTTATGTATTGAAGTGCTCCTCGGTTGGGTTCATAAGTGTTTGCATTTCTTATATCCTCTCCTTGGTTTGATCCCTTGATCAGTGTGTAGTGTCCTTGTTTGTTTCTTGAAATAGTCTTTAAATTAAAGTCTATTTCTTCTGGTATGAGAATTGTAACACCAGTTTTCCTTTGATTTCCATGTGCATGGAATGTCTCTTGCCATATCCTCAGTTTCAGTCTGTATCTATCCCTAGGTCTAAAATGGGTCTCTTCTAGGCAGCATATATAATGGGCTTGTTGTTGTATCCCTTCAGCCAGTTTATCTGTTGTGGTTGGAGCAATGAATCCATTTACATGTAAGGAAATTGTCAATATGGATGTTCCTCTTCCCGTTTTGTTAATTGCTTTTGGTTTGTTCTAGGAGGTCTTTTCTTTTCTTTGTGATTCCTGCCTAGAGAAGTTCCTTTATCCTTTGGTATAAAGCTGTTGCGTGGTGCTGAATTCTCTTTCCGTTTGTTTTTCTGTAAAGTTTTTAGTTTCTCTGTCCAATCTCAATGAGATTCTTGCTGAAAACAGTAACATTGGTTGTAGGTTTTTTTCCTTTCATCTCTTTAAATACGTATACTGCCACTTCCTTCTCTCTTGCAGAATTTCTGCTGAAAGGTCGGCTGTTAACTTACGTGGATTCCCTTGAATGGTAAATGGTGCTTTTCCCATGCTGCTTTTTACATGTTTCCTATACATTTAGATTTTAATAGTTTGATGAATACGTGTCTTGGCGTGTTTCTCCTTGGAATTATCCTGTATGAGACTCTCTGTGCTTCCTGGACTTGATTACCTCTTTCCTTTCCCATACTAGGGAAGTTTTCAACGATAATCTCTTCAAATATATTCTCACGCCTTTTCTCTTTCTCTTCTTCTTCTGAGAGCCATATAATTCGAATGTTGGTGCATTTAATGTTGTCCCAAGGGTCGCTGAGACTGTCCTCCGTTCCTTTCATTCTTTGTTCTTTATTTTGATCCGCAGTATTTATTTGAACTATTTTATCTTCCAGGCCACTTAACCGTTCTTGTGCCTCAGTTATTGTGCTAGTGATCCATGCTAGAGAATAATTATTTTCATTTATTGTGTTCTTCATCACTGTTTGTTTGCTCTTCAGTTCTTGTCGACCCCTGTGAAACGTTTCCTGTATTTTCTCTCTCCTATTTCCACGATGTTGAATCGTTTTTCCTATCATTATTCTGAATACTTTTTCGGGTAGACTGCCTATTTCCTCTTCATTTGTTAGGTCTGGTGCCTTTTGACCTTGCTGCTTCGTCAGCTGTTTGTGTTTTGGTCTCCTAATTTTGGTTAACTTACTGTGCTTGGGGTTCCTTTTCACAGGCGTCATGCCCGTAGTTATTGTTGTTTTTGGTGTCTGTCCCAAGCGGCTAAGGTTTGTTAAGTGGGTTGTGTAGGCTTTTTCGTGGAGGGGAGTTATGCTTGTGTTCTTTTGAATGAGGCTGGATCCTGTCTTTCTGGTGGGCATTTCCACAACTGCTGGTGTGTATTTTGGTGCCTCCGTCCTTATGATGATTTAAGGCATCCTCTCTCATAACGGATGGGACTGTTTCTGTCTTGCTCATTGTTTGGCATACGGTGTCCAGCACTGTTGCTTACTGGTCACTGAGTGAATGTGGGTCTTGGCGTTGAGAAAGAAATCTCTGGGAGATTTTCTCCATTTGATATTATGTGAAGCTGTCAGGTCTCCTGTGCACCAGTGTCCTGAACTTGGTTTTCCCTCCTCAGATGCAGAGCTCTGACTCCTGGTTAGAGCACCTAGAGACATTCATCCTCACAGCTCAGAAAAAGTGGGAGAGAAAAGAGAAGGAAACAAAGAATGAGGATAAAGTAAAACAAAATAAAGTAAAATCAAATAAAATGAAGTTATTAAAATGAAAACTATGTATTAAGAGAAAATTTTAAAAATTAAAAAGAAAAGCAGTCACACAGAACTCTAGCACAAATGGTTAAAGCTTAGCTCTACAGACAAAATGACTCACAGCGGCATACCCCTACACGTTCACAAAAAGTGAAAAAGTGGAAAAACTAATATATCTATGCTCACTAATCCACCTCCTCAATTTTGGACTGATTCATTGTTCTATTCAGGTGTTCCAGAGATGCGGGGTACTTCACGTTGAATGTGGAGATTTCATCCACTCTTCGTGCGGGTGCTGGGAGAGATTACTTTTTCGCTTCTTTGCTCGCACAGCTCTGCTTTTAGAGTTGCATTTGTTTCATTCCATAGATTTGGGTGTTCCTATTTACATTTTCAATTTTTCCCAGGTATTTGTGATCCCATCTTAGTTTTGTACAATGTATTCTTGGTTATGTACCAGCGTTTTGTTTAGCTTCCATGTGTTTGTATTATTTACAGTTTTTTTTTCTTTTAATTCCTATCTAGTTTCATAGCACTGTAGGCGGAAATTATACCTGATGCTATTTCAATTTTCTTAGATTTCTAAGGCTTTATGTGTGACCCTACATATGATATAACTTGGAGAGTGTTTCATGAGTACCTGAGGAGAGAGGGTTTTCTGTTGTTTTGCAATAGAATGTTGTATATTTATGAATGAATTCCCTCTTGTCCAACGTGTCATTGAAAGCTTATGTTTCCTAATTTAGTTTCAGTTTGGATGATCTAGCCATTGGTGATTGTGGGGTGGTAATGTCCCCTACTCTTATGGTTTTACTGTCAAGTTCCGCTTTATGGCTGTTAGGATATACCTTATGTATTGAAGTGCTCCTCGGTTGGGTTCATAAGTGTTTGCATTTCTTATATCCTCTCCTTGGTTTGATCCCTTGATCAGTGTGTAGTGTCCTTGTTTGTTTCTTGAAATAGTCTTTAAATTAAAGTCTATTTCTTCTGATATGAGAATTGTAACACCAGTTTTCCTTTGATTTCCATGTGCATGGAATGTCTCTTGCCATATCCTCAGTTTCAGTCTGTATCTATCCTTAGGTCTAAAATGGGTCTCTTCTAGGCAGCATATATAATGGGCTTGTTGTTGTTTCCCTTCAGCCAGTTTATCTGTTGTGGTTGGAGCAATGAATCCATTTACATGTAAGGAAATTGTCAATATGGATGTTCCTCTTCCCGTTTTGTTAATTGCTTTTGGTTTGTTCTAGGAGGTCTTTTCTTTTCTTTGTGATTCCTGCCTAGAGAAGTTCCTTTATCCTTTGGTATAAAGCTGTTGCGTGGTGCTGAATTCTCTTTCCGTTTGTTTTTCTGTAAAGTTTTTAGTTTCTCTGTCCAATCTCAATGAGATTCTTGCTGAAAACAGTAACATTGGTTGTAGGTTTTTTTCCTTTCATCTCTTTAAATACGTATACTGCCACTTCCTTCTCTCTTGCAGAATTTCTGCTGAAAGGTCGGCTGTTAACTTACGTGGATTCCCTTGAATGGTAAATGGTGCTTTTCCCATGCTGCTTTTTACATGTTTCCTATACATTTAGATTTTAATAGTTTGATGAATACGTGTCTTGGCGTGTTTCTCCTTGGAATTATCCTGTATGAGACTCTCTGTGCTTCCTGGACTTGATTACCTCTTTCCTTTCCCATACTAGGGAAGTTTTCAACGATAATCTCTTCAAATATATTCTCACGCCTTTTCTCTTTCTCTTCTTCTTCTGAGAGCCATATAATTCGAATGTTGGTGCATTTAATGTTGTCCCAAGGGTCGCTGAGACTGTCCTCCGTACCTTTCATTCTTTGTTCTTTATTTTGATCCACAGTATTTATTTGAACTATTTTATCTTCCAGGCCACTTAACCGTTCTTGTGCCTCAGTTATTGTGCTAGTGATCCATGCTAGAGAATAATTATTTTCATTTATTGTGTTCTTCATCACTGTTTGTTTGCTCTTCAGTTCTTGTCGACCCCTGTGAAACGTTTCCTGTATTTTCTCTCTCCTATTTCCACGATGTTGAATCGTTTTTCCTATCATTATTCTGAATTCTTTTTCGGGTAGACTGCCTATTTCCTCTTCATTTGTTAGGTCTGGTGCCTTTTGACCTTGCTGCTTCGTCAGCTGTTTGTTTTTTGGTCTCCTAATTTTGGTTAACTTACTGTGCTTGGGGTTCCTTTTCACAGGCGTCATGCCCGTAGTTATTGTTGTTTTTGGTGTCTGTCCCAAGCGGCTAAGGTTTGTTAAGTGGGTTGTGTAGGCTTTTTCGTGGAGGGGAGTTATGCTTGTGTTCTTTTGAATGAGGCTGGATCCTGTCTTTCTGGTGGGCATTTCCACAACTGCTGGTGTGTATTTTGGTGCCTCCGTCCTTATGATGATTTAAGGCATTCTCTCTCATAACGGATGGGACTGTTTCTGTCTTGCTCATTGTTTGGCATACGGTGTCCAGCACTGTTGCTTACTGGTCACTGAGTGAATGTGGGTCTTGGCGTTGAGAAAGAAATCTCTGGGAGATTTCCTCCATTTGATATTATGTGAAGCTGTCAGGTCTCCTGTGCACCAGTGTCCTGAACTTGGTTTTCCCTCCTCAGATGCAGAGCTCTGACTCCTGGTTAGAGCACCTAGAGACATTCATCCTCACAGCTCAGAAAAAGTGGGAGAGAAAAGAGAAGGAAACAAAGAATGAGGATAAAGTAAAACAAAATAAAGTAAAATCAAATAAAATGAAGTTATTAAAATGAAAACTATGTATTAAGAGAAAATTTTAAAAATTAAAAAGAAAAGCAGTCACACAGAACTCTAGCACAAATGGTTAAAGCTTAGCTCTACAGACAAAATGACTCACAGCGGCATACCCCTACACGTTCACAAAAAGTGAAAAAGTGGAAAAACTAATATATCTATGCTCACTAATCCACCTCCTCAATTTTGGACTGATTCATTGTTCTATTCAGGTGTTCCAGAGATGCGGGGTACTTCACGTTGAATGTGGAGATTTCATCCACTCTTCGTGCGGGTGCTGGGAGAGATTACTTTTTCGCTTCTTTGCTCGCACAGCTCTGCTTTTAGAGTTGCATTTGTTTCATTCCATAGATTTGGGTGTTCCTATTTACATTTTCAATTTTTCCCAGGTATTTGTGATCCCATCTTAGTTTTGTACAGTGTATTTTTGGTTATGTAACAGCGTTTTGTTTAGCTTCCATGTGTTTGTATTATTTACAGTTTTTTTTCTTTTAATTCCTATCTAGTTTCATAGCACTGTAGGCGGAAATTATACCTGATGCTATTTCAATTTTCTTAGATTTCTAAGGCTTTATGTGTGACCCTACATATGATATAACTTGGAGAGTGTTTCATGAGTACCTGAGGAGAGAGGGTTTTCTGTTGTTTTGCAATAGAATGTTGTATATTTATGAATGAATTCCCTCTTGTCCAACGTGTCATTGAAAGCTTATGTTTCCTAATTTAGTTTCATTTTGGATGATCTAGCCATTGGTGATTGTGGGGTGGTAATGTCCCCTACTCTTATGGTTTTACTGTCAAGTTCCGCTTTATGGCTGTTAGGATATACCTTATGTATTGAAGTGCTCCTCGGTTGGGTTCATAAGTGTTTGCATTTCTTATATCCTCTCCTTGGTTTGATCCCTTGATCAGTGTGTAGTGTCCTTGTTTGTTTCTTGAAATAGTCTTTAAATTAAAGTCTATTTCTTCTGATATGAGAATTGTAACACCAGTTTTCCTTTGATTTCCATGTGCATGGAATGTCTCTTGCCATATCCTCAGTTTCAGTCTGTATCTATCCTTAGGTCTAAAATGGGTCTCTTCTAGGCAGCATATATAATGGGCTTGTTGTTGTTTCCCTTCAGCCAGTTTATCTGTTGTGGTTGGAGCAATGAATCCATTTACATGTAAGGAAATTGTCAATATGGATGTTCCTCTTCCCGTTTTTTTAATTGCTTTTGGTTTGTTCTAGGAGGTCTTTTCTTTTCTTTGTGATTCCTGCCTAGAGAAGTTCCTTTATCCTTTGGTATAAAGCTGTTGCGTGGTGCTGAATTCTCTTTCCGTTTGTTTTTCTGTAAAGTTTTTAGTTTCTCTGTCCAATCTCAATGAGATTCTTGCTGAAAACAGTAACATTGGTTGTAGGTTTTTTTCCTTTCATCTCTTTAAATACGTATACTGCCACTTCCTTCTCTCTTGCAGAATTTCTGCTGAAAGGTCGGCTGTTAACTTACGTGGATTCCCTTGAATGGTAAATGGTGCTTTTCCCATGCTGCTTTTTACATGTTTCCTATACATTTAGATTTTAATAGTTTGATGAATACGTGTCTTGGCGTGTTTCTCCTTGGAATTATCCTGTATGAGACTCTCTGTGCTTCCTGGACTTGATTACCTCTTTCCTTTCCCATACTAGGGAAGTTTTCAACGATCATCTCTTCAAATATATTCTCACGCCTTTTCTCTTTCTCTTCTTCTTCTGAGAGCCATATAATTCGAATGTTGGTGCATTTAATGTTGTCCCAAGGGTCGCTGAGACTGTCCTCCGTTCCTTTCATTCTTTGTTCTTTATTTTGATCCGCAGTATTTATTTGAACTATTTTATCTTCCAGGCCACTTAACCGTTCTTGTGCCTCAGTTATTGTGCTAGTGATCCATGCTAGAGAATAATTATTTTCATTTATTGTGTTCTTCATCACTGTTTGTTTGCTCTTCAGTTCTTGTCGACCCCTGTGAAACGTTTCCTGTATTTTCTCTCTCCTATTTCCACGAGGTTGAATCGTTTTTCCTATCATTATTCTGAATTCTTTTTCGGGTAGACTGCCTATTTCCTCTTCATTTGTTAGGTCTGGTGCCTTTTGACCTTGCTGCTTCGTCAGCTGTTTGTTTTTTGGTCTCCTAATTTTGGTTAACTTACTGTGCTTGGGGTTCCTTTTCACAGGCGTCATGCCCGTAGTTATTGTTGTTTTTGGTGTCTGTCCCAAGCGGCTAAGGTTTGTTAAGTGGGTTGTGTAGGCTTTTTCGTGGAGGGGAGTTATGCTTGTGTTCTTTTGAATGAGGCTGGATCCTGTCTTTCTGGTGGGCATTTCCACAACTGCTGGTGTGTATTTTGGTGCCTCCGTCCTTATGATGATTTAAGGCATCCTCTCTGATAACGGATGGGACTGTATCTGTCTTGCTCATCGTTTGGCATACGGTGTCCAGCACTGTTGCTTACTGGTCACTGAGTGAATGTGGGTCTTGGCGTTGAGAAAGAAATCTCTGGGAGATTTTCTCCATTTGATATTATGTGAAGCTGTCAGGTCTCCTGTGCACCAGTGTCCTGAACTTGGTTTTCCCTCCTCAGATGCAGAGCTCTGACTCCTGGTTAGAGCACCTAGAGACATTCATCCTCACAGCTCAGAAAAAGTGGGAGAGAAAAGAGAAGGAAACAAAGAATGAGGATAAAGTAAAACAAAATAAAGTAAAATCAAATAAAATGAAGTTATTAAAATGAAAACTATGTATTAAGAGAAAATTTTAAAAATTAAAAAGAAAAGCAGTCACACAGAACTCTAGCACAAATGGTTAAAGCTTAGCTCTACAGACAAAATGACTCACAGCGGCATACCCCTACACGTTCACAAAAAGTGAAAAAGTGGAAAAACTAATATATCTATGCTCACTAATCCACCTCCTCAATTTTGGACTGATTCATTGTTCTATTCAGGTGTTCCAGAGATGCGGGGTACTTCACGTTGTATGTGGAGATTTCATCCACTCTTCGTGCGGGTGCTGGGAGAGATTACTTTTTCGCTTCTTTGCTCGCACAGCTCTGCTTTTAGAGTTGCATTTGTTTCATTCCGTAGATTTGGGTGTTCCTATTTACATTTTCAATTTTTCCCAGGTATTTGTGATCCCATCTTAGTTTTGTACAGTGTATTCTTGGTTATGTAACAGCGTTTTGTTTAGCTTCCATGTGTTTGTATTATTTACAGTTTTTTTTCTTTTAATTCCTATCTAGTTTCATAGCACTGTAGGCGGAAATTATACCTGATGCTATTTCAATTTTCTTAGATTTCTAAGGCTTTATGTGTGACCCTACATATGATATAACTTGGAGAGTGTTTCATGAGTACCTGAGGAGAGAGGGTTTTCTGTTGTTTTGCAATAGAATGTGGTATATTTATGAATGAATTCCCTCTTGTCCAACGTGTCATTGAAAGCTTATGTTTCCTAATTTAGTTTCATTTTGGATGATCTAGCCATTGGTGATTGTGGGGTGGTAATGTCCCCTACTCTTATGGTTTTACTGTCAAGTTCCGCTTTATGGCTGTTAGGATATACCTTATGTATTGAAGTGCTCCTCGGTTGGGTTCATAAGTGTTTGCATTTCTTATATCCTCTCCTTGGTTTGATCCCTTGATCAGTGTGTAGTGTCCTTGTTTGTTTCTTGAAATAGTCTTTAAATTAAAGTCTATTTCTTCTGGTATGAGAATTGTAACACCAGTTTTCCTTTGATTTCCATGTGCATGGAATGTCTCTTGCCATATCCTTAGTTTCAGTCTGTATCTATCCCTAGGTCTAAAATGGGTCTCTTCTAGGCAGCATATATAATGGGCTTGTTGTTGTATCCCTTCAGCCAGTTTATCTGTTGTGGTTGGAGCAATGAATCCATTTACATGTAAGGAAATTGTCAATATGGATGTTCCTCTTCCCGTTTTGTTAATTGCTTTTGGTTTGTTCTAGGAGGTCTTTTCTTTTCTTTGTGATTCCTGCCTAGAGAAGTTCCTTTATCCTTTGGTATAAAGCTGTTGCGTGGTGCTGAATTCTCTTTCCGTTTGTTTTTCTGTAAAGTTTTTAGTTTCTCTGTCCAATCTCAATGAGATTCTTGCTGAAAACAGTAACATTGGTTGTAGGTTTTTTTCCTTTCATCTCTTTAAATACGTATACTGCCACTTCCTTCTCTCTTGCAGAATTTCTGCTGAAAGGTCGGCTGTTAACTTACGTGGATTCCCTTGAATGGTAAATGGTGCTTTTCCCATGCTGCTTTTTACATGTTTCCTATACATTTAGATTTTAATAGTTTGATGAATACGTGTCTTGGCGTGTTTCTCCTTGGAATTATCCTGTATGAGACTCTCTGTGCTTCCTGGACTTGATTACCTCTTTCCTTTCCCATACTAGGGAAGTTTTCAACGATAATCTCTTCAAATATATTCTCACGCCTTTTCTCTTTCTCTTCTTCTTCTGAGAGCCATATAATTCGAATGTTGGTGCATTTAATGTTGTCCCAAGGGTCGCTGAGACTGTCCTCCGTTCCTTTCATTCTTTGTTCTTTATTTTGATCCGCAGTATTTATTTGAACTATTTTATCTTCCAGGCCACTTAACCGTTCTTGTGCCTCAGTTATTGTGCTAGTGATCCATGCTAGAGAATAATTATTTTCATTTATTGTGTTCTTCATCACTGTTTGTTTGCTCTTCAGTTCTTGTCGACCCCTGTGAAACGTTTCCTGTATTTTCTCTCTCCTATTTCCACGATGTTGAATCGTTTTTCCTATCATTATTCTGAATTCTTTTTCGGGTAGACTGCCTATTTCCTCTTCATTTGTTAGGTCTGGTGCCTTTTGACCTTGCTGCTTCGTCAGCTGTTTGTGTTTTGGTCTCCTAATTTTGGTTAACTTACTGTGCTTGGGGTTCCTTTTCACAGGCGTCATGCCCGTAGTTATTGTTGTTTTTGGTGTCTGTCCCAAGCGGCTAAGGTTTGTTAAGTGGGTTGTGTAGGCTTTTTCGTGGAGGGGAGTTATGCTTGTGTTCTTTTGAATGAGGCTGGATCCTGTCTTTCTGGTGGGCATTTCCACAACTGCTGGTGTGTATTTTGGTGCCTCCGTCCTTATGATGATTTAAGGCATCCTCTCTGATAACGGATGGGACTGTTTCTGTCTTTCTCATTGTTTGGCATACGGTGTCCAGCACTGTTGCTTACTGGTCACTGAGTGAATGTGGGTCCTGGCGTTGAGAAAGAAATCTCTGGGAGATTTTCTCCATTTGATATTATGTGAAGCTGTCAGGTCTCCTGTGCACCAGTGTCCTGAACTTGGTTTTCCCTCCTCAGATGCAGAGCTCTGACTCCTGGTTAGAGCACCTAGAGACATTCATCCTCACAGCTCAGAAAAAGTGGGAGAGAAAAGAGAAGGAAACAAAGAATGAGGATAAAGTAAAACAAAATAAAGAAAAATCAAATAAAATGAAGTTATTAAAATGAAAACTATGTATTAAGAGAAAATTTTAAAAATTAAAAAGAAAAGCAGTCACACAGAACTCTAGCACAAATGGTTAAAGCTTAGCTCTACAGACAAAATGACTCACAGCGGCATACCCCTACACGTTCACAAAAAGTGAAAAAGTGGAAAAACTAATATATCTATGCTCACTAATCCACCTCCTCAATTTTGGACTGATTCATTGTTCTATTCAGGTGTTCCAGAGATGCGGGGTACTTCACGTTGAATGTGGAGATTTCATCCACTCTTCGTGCGGGTGCTGGGAGAGATTACTTTTTCGCTTCTTTGCTCGCACAGCTCTGCTTTTAGAGTTGCATTTGTTTCATTCCATAGATTTGGGTGTTCCTATTTACATTTTCAATTTTTCCCAGGTATTTGTGATCCCATCTTAGTTTTGTACAGTGTATTCTTGGTTATGTAACAGCGTTTTGTTTAGCTTCCATGTGTTTGTATTATTTACAGTTTTTTTTCTTTTAATTCCTATCTAGTTTCATAGCACTGTAGGCGGAAATTATACCTGATGCTATTTCAATTTTCTTAGATTTCTAAGGCTTTATGTGTGACCCTACATATGATATAACTTGGAGAGTGTTTCATGAGTACCTGAGGAGAGAGGGTTTTCTGTGGTTTTGCAATAGAATGTGGTATATTTATGAATGAATTCCCTCTTGTCCAACGTGTCATTGAAAGCTTATGTTTCCTAATTTAGTTTCATTTTGGATGATCTAGCCATTGGTGATGGTGGGGTGGTAATGTCCCCTACTCTTATGGTTTTACTGTCAAGTTCCGCTTTATGGCTGTTAGGATATACCTTATGTATTGAAGTGCTCCTCGGTTGGGTTCATAAGTGTTTGCATTTCTTATATCCTCTCCTTGGTTTGATCCCTTGATCAGTGTGTAGTGTCCTTGTTTGTTTCTTGAAATAGTCTTTAAATTAAAGTCTATTTCTTCTGATATGAGAATTGTAACACCAGTTTTCCTTTGATTTCCATGTGCATGGAATGTCTCTTGCCATATCCTCAGTTTCAGTCTGTATCTATCCCTAGGTCTAAAATGGGTCTCTTCTAGGCAGCATATATAATGGGCTTGTTGTTGTATCCCTTCAGCCAGTTTATCTGTTGTGGTTGGAGCAATGAATCCATTTACATGTAAGGTAATTGTCAATATGGATGTTCCTCTTCCCGTTTTGTTAATTGTTTTTGGTTTGTTCTAGGAGGTCTTTTCTTTTCTTTGTGATTCCTGCCTAGGGAAGTTCCTTTATCCTTTGGTATAAAGCTGTTGCGTGGTGCTGAATTCTCTTTCCGTTTGTTTTTCTGTAAAGTTTTTAGTTTCTCTGTCCAATCTCAATGAGATTCTTGCTGAAAACAGTAACATTGGTTGTAGGTTTTTTTTCTTTCATCTCTTTAAATACGTATACTGCCACTTCCTTCTCTCTTGCAGAATTTCTGCTGAAAGGTCGGCTGTTAACTTACGTGGATTCCCTTGAATGGTAAATGGTGCTTTGCCCATGCTGCTTTTCACATGTTTCCTATACATTTAGATTTTAAGAGTTTGATGAATACGTGTCTTGGCGTGTTTCTCCTTGGAATTATCCTGTATGAGACTCTCTGTGCTTCCTGGACTTGATTAACTCTTTCCTTTCCCATACTAGGGAAGTTTTCAACTATAATCTCTTCAAATATATTCTCACGCCTTTTCTCTTTCTCTTCTTCTTCTGAGAGCCATATAATTCGAATGTTGGTGCATTTAATGTTGTCCCAAGGGTCGCTGAGACTGTCCTCCGTTCCTTTCATTCTTTGTTCTTTATTTTGATCCGCAGTATTTATTTGAACTATTTTATCTTCCAGGCCACTTAACCGTTCTTGTGCCTCAGTTATTGTGCTAGTGATCCATCTAGAGAATAATTATTTTCATTTATTGTGTTCTTCATCACTGTTTGTTTGCTCTTCAGTTCTTGTCGACCCCTGTGAAACGTTTCCTGTATTTTCTCTCTCCTATTTCCACGATGTGGAATCGTTTTTCCTATCATTATTCTGAATTCTTTTTCGGGTAGACTGCCTATTTCCTCTTCATTTGTTAGGTCTGGTGCGTTTTGACCTTACTGCTTCGTCAGCTGTGTGTTTTTTGGTCTCCTAATTTTGTTTAACTTACTGTGCTTGGGGTTCCTTTTCACAGGCGTCATGCCCGTAGTTATTGTTGTTTTTGGTGTCTGTCCCAAGCGGCTAAGATTTGTTAAGTGGTTTGTGTAGGCTTCTTCGTGGAGGGGAGTTATGTTTGTGTTCTTTTGAATGAGGCTGGATCCTGTCTTTCTGGTGGGCATTTCCACAACTGCTGGTGTGTATTTTGGTGCCTCCGTCCTTATGATGATTTAAGGCATCCTCTCTGATAACGGATGGGACTGTTTCTGTCTTGCTCATTGGTTGGCATACGGTGTCCAGCACTGTTGCTTACTAGTCACTGAGTGAATGTGGGTCTTGGCGTTGAGAAAGAAATCTCTGGGAGATTTTCTCCATTTGATATTATGTGAAGCTGTCAGGTCTCCTGTGCACCAGTGTCCTGAACTTGGTTTTCCCTCCTCAGATGCAGAGCTCTGACTCCTGGTTAGAGCACCTAGAGACATTCATCCTCACAGCTCAGAACAAGTGGGAGAGAAAAGAGAAGGAAACAAAGAATGAGGATAAAATAAAACAAAATAAACTAAAATCAAATAAAATGAAGTTATTAAAATGAAAACTATGTATTAAGAGAAAATTTTAAAAATTAAAAAAAAAAGCAGTCACACAGAACTCTAGCACAAATTGTTAAAGCTTAGTTCTACAGACAAAATGACTCACAGCGGCATACACCTACACGTTCACAAAAAGTGAAAAAGTGGAAAAACTAATATATCTATGCTCACTAAGTCCACCTCTTCAATTTTGGACTGATTCATTGTTTTATTCAGGTGTTCCAGAGATGCGGGGTACTTCACGTTGAATGTGGAGATTTCATCCACTCTTCGTGCGGGTGCTGGGAGAGATTAATTTTTCACTTCTTTGCTCGCACAGCTCTGCTTTTAGAGTTGCATTTGTTTCATTCCATAGATTTGGGTGTTCCTATTTACATTTTCAATTTTTCCCAGGTATTTGTGATCCCATCTTAGTTTTCTACAGTGTATTCTTGGTTATGTAACAGCGTTTTGTTTAGCTTCCATGTGTTTGTATTATTTACAGTTTTATTTCTTTTAATTCCTATCTAGTTTCATAGCACTGTAGGCGGAAATTATACCTGATGCTATTTCAATTTTCTTAGATTTCTAAGGCTTTATGTGTGACCCTACATATGATATATTTTGGAGAGTGTTTCATGAGTACCTGAGGAGAGAGGGTTTTCTGTTGTTTTGCAATAGAATGTTGTATATTTATGAATGAATTCCCTCTTGTCCAACGTGTCATTGAAAGCTTATGTTTCCTAATTTAGTTTCATTTTGGATGATCTATCCATTAGGTGATTGTGGGGTGGTAATGTCCCCTACTCTTATGGTTTTACTGTCAAGTTGCGCTTTATGGCTGTTAGGATATACCTTATGTATTGAAGTGGTCCTCGGTTGGGTTCATAAGTATTTGCATTTCTTACATCCTCTTCTTGGTTTGATCCCTTGATCAGTGTGTAGTGTCCTTGTTTGTTTCTTGAAATAGTCTTTATCTTAAAGTCTATTTCTTCTGATATGAGAATTGTAACACCAGTTTTCCTTTGATTTCCATGTGCATGGAATGTCTCTTGCCATATCCTCAGTTTCAGTCTGTATCTATCCCTAGGTCTAAAATGGGTCTCTTCTAGGCAGCATATATAATGGGCTTGTTGTTGTATCACTTCAGCCAGTTTATCTGTTGTGGTTGGAGCAATGAATCCATTTACATGTAAGGAAATTGTCAATATGGATGTTCCTCTTCCCGTTTTGTTAATTGTTTTTGGTTTGTTCTAGGAGGTCTTTTCTTTTCTTTGTGATTCCTGCCTAGAGAAGTTCCTTTATCCTTTGGTATAAAGCTGTTGCGTGGTGCTGAATTCTCTTTCCATTTGTTTTTCTATAAAATTGTTAGTTTCTCTGTCCAATCTCAATGAGATTCTTGCTGAAAACAGTAACATTGGTTGTAGGTTTTTTCCTTTCATCTCTTTAAATACGTATACTGCCACTTCCTTCTCTCTTGCAGAATTTCTGCTGAAAGGTCGGCTGTTAACTTACGTGGATTCCCTTGAATGGTAAATGGTGCTTTTCCCATGCTGTTTTTTACATGTTTCCTATACATTTAGATTTTAATAGTTTGATGAATACGTGTCTTGGCGTGTTTCTCCTTGGAATTATCCTGTATGAGACTCTCTGTGCTTCCTGGACTTGATTACCTCTTTCCTTTCCCATACTAGGGAAATTTTCAACTATAATCTCTTCAAATATATTCTCACGCCTTTTCTCTTTCTCTTCTTCTTCTGAGAGCCATATAATTCGAATGTTGGTGCATTTAATGTTGTCCCAAGGGTCGCTGAGACTGTCCTCCGTTCCTTTCATTCTTTGTTCTTTATTTTGATCCGCAGTATTTATTTGAACTATTTTATCTTCCAGGCCACTTAACCGTTCTTGTGCCTCAGTTATTGTGCTAGTGATCCATGCTAGAGAATAATTATTTTCATTTATTGTGTTCTTCATCACTGTTTGTTTGCTCTTCAGTTCTTGTCGACCCCTGTGAAACGTTTCCTGTATTTTCTCTCTCCTATTTCCACGATGTTGAATCGTTTTTCCTATCATTATTCTGAGTTCTTTTTCGGGTAGACTGCCTATTTCCTCTTCATTTGTTAGGTCTGGTGCATTTTGACCTTGCTGCTTCTTCAGCTGTGAGTTTTTTGGTCTCCTAATTTTGGTTAACTTACTGTGCTTGGGGTTCCTTTTCACAGGCATCATGCCCGTAGTTATTGTTGTTTTTGGTGTCTGTCCCAAGCGGCTAAGGTTTGTTAAGTGGGTTGTGTAGGCTTCTTCGTGGAGGGGAGTTATGCTTGTGTTCTTTTGAATGAGGGTGGATCCTGTCTTTCTGGTGGGCATTTCCACAACTGCTGGTGTGTATTTTGGTGCCTCCGTCCTTATGATGATTTAAGGCATCCTCTCTCATAACGGATGGGACTGTTTCTGTCTTGCTCATTGTTTGGCATACGGTGTCCAGCACGGTTGCTTACTGGTCACTGAGTGAATGTGGGTCTTGGCGTTGAGAAAGAAATCTCTGGAAGATTTTCTCCATTTGATATTATGTGAAGCTGTCAGGTCTCCTGTGCACCAGTGTCCTGAACTTGGTTTTCCCTCCTCAGATGCAGAGCTCTGACTCCTGGGTAGAGCACCTAGAGACAGTCATCCTCACAGCTCTGAAAACGTGGGGTGAAAAGAGAAGGAAACAAAGAATGAGGATAAAATAAAACAAAATAAAGTAAAATCAAATAAAATGAAGTTATTAAAATGAAAAATATGTATTAAGAGAAAATTTTAAAAATTAAAAAGAAAAGCAGTCACCCAGAATTCTAGCAAAAATGGTTAAAGCTTAGCTATACAGACAAAATGACTCACAGCGGCATACACCTACACATTCACAAAAAGTGAAAAATGGAAGAACTAATATATCTATGCTCACAAAGTCCACCTCTTCAATTTTGGACTGATTCATTGTTCTCGTCAGGTGTTCCAGAGATGCGGGGTACTTCACGTTGAATGTGGAGATTTCATCCACTCTTCGTGCGGGTGCTGGGAGAGATTACTTTTTCGCTTCTTTGCTCGCACAGCTCTGCTTTTAGAGTTGCATTTGTTTCATTCCATAGATTTGGGTGTTCCTATTTACATTTTCAATTTTTCCCAGGTATTTGTGATCCCATCTTAGTTTTCTACAGTGTATTCTTGGTTATGTAACAGCGTTTTGTTTAGCTTCCATGTGTTTGTATTATTTACAGTTTTTTTTTCTTTTAATTCCTATCTAGTTTCATAGCACTGTAGGCGGAAATTATACCTGATGCTATTTCAATTTTCTTTGATTTCTAAGGCTTTTTGTGTGACCCTACATATGATATATCTTGGAGAGTGTTTCATGAGTACCTGAGGAGAGAGGGTTTTCTGTTGTTTTGCAATAGAATGTTGTATATTTATGAATGAATTCCCTCTTGTTCAACGTGTCATTGAAAGCTTATGTTTCCTAATTTAGTTTCATTTTGGATGATCTATCCATTGGTGATTGTGGGGTGGTAATGTCCCCTACTCTTATGGTTTTACTGTCAAGTTCCGCTTTATGGCTGTTAGGATATTCCTTATGTATTGAAGTACTCCTCGGTTGGGTTCATAAGTATTTGCATTTCTTACATCCTCTCCTTGGTTTGATCCCTTGATCAGTGTGTAGTGTCCTTGTTTGTTTCTTGAAATAGTCTTTATCTTAAAGTCTATTTCTTCTTATATGAGAATTGTAACTCCAGGTTTCCTTTGATTTCCATGTGCATGGAATGTCTCTTGCCATATCCTCAGTTTCAGTCTGTATCTATCCCTAGGTCTAAAATGGGTCTCTTTTAGGCAGCATATATAATGGGCTTGTTGTTGTATCCCTTCAGCCAGTTTATCTGTTGTGGTTGGAGCAATGAATCCATTTACATGTAAGGTAATTGTCAATATGGATGTTCCTCTTCCCGTTTTGTTAATTGTTTTTGGTTTGTTCTAGGAGGTCTTTTCTTGTCTTTGTGATTCCTGCCTAGAGAAGTTCCTTTATCCTTTGGTATAAAGCTGTTGCGTGGTGCTGAATTCTCTTTCCGTTTGTTTTTCTGTAAAGTTTTTAGTTTCTCTGTCCAATCTCAATGAGATTCTTGCTGAAAACAGTAACATTGGTTGTAGGTTTTTTTCCTTTCATCTCTTTAAATACGTATACTGCCACTTCCTTCTCTCTTGCAGAATTTCTGCTGAAAGGTTGGCTGTTAACTTACGTGGATTCCCTTGAATGGTAAATGGTGCTTTTCCCATGCTGCTTTTTACATGTTTCCTATACATTTAGATTTTAATAGTTTGATGAATACATGTCTTGGCGTGTTTCTCCTTGGAATTATCCTGTATGAGACTCTCTGTGCTTCCTGGACTTGATTAACTCTTTCCTTTCCCATACTAGGGAAGTTTTCAACTATAATCTCTTCAAATATATTCTCACGCCTTTTCTCTTTCTCTTCTTCTTCTGAGAGCCATATAATTCGAATGTTGGTGCATTTAATGTTGTCCCAAGGGTCGCTGAGACTGTCCTCCGTTCCTTTCATTCTTTGTTCTTTATTTTGATCCGCAGTATTTATTTGAACTATTTTATCTTCCAGGCCACTTAACCGTTCTTGTGCCTCAGTTATTGTGCTAGTGATCCATGCTAGAGAATAATTATTTTCATTTATTGTGTTCTTCATCACTGTTTGTTTGCTCTTCAGTTCTTGTCGACCCCTGTGAAACGTTTCCTGTATTTTC
Organism: Balaenoptera physalus; assembly: GCF_965194825.1. Lineage (NCBI taxonomy): Eukaryota > Metazoa > Chordata > Mammalia > Artiodactyla > Balaenopteridae > Balaenoptera > Balaenoptera physalus. The sequence goes on along the minus strand of NC_138904.1, from coordinate 20,780,206 downwards.
TCTCTCCTATTTCCACGATGTTGAATCGTTTTTCCTATAATTATTCTGAGTTCTTTTTCGGGTAGACTGCCTATTTCCTCTTCATTTGTTAGGTCTGGTGCATTTTGACCTTGCTGCTTCTTCAGCTGTGAGTTTTTTGGTCTCCTAATTTTGGTTAGCTTACTGTGCTTGGGGTTCCTTTTCACAGGCGTCATGCCCGTAGTTATTGTTGTTTTTGGTGTCTGTCCCAAGCGGCTAAGGTTTGTTAAGTGGGTTGTGTAGGCTTCTTCGTGGAGGGGAGTTATGCTTGTGTTCTTTTGAATGAGGCTGGATCCTGTCTTTCTGGTGGGCATTTCCACAACTGCTGGTGTGTATTTTGGTGCCTCCGACCTTATGATGATTTAAGGCATCCTCTCTGATAACGGATGGGACTGTTTCTGTCTTGCTCATTGTTTGGCATACGGTGACCAGCACTGTTGCTTACTGGTCACTGAGTGAATGTGGGTCTTGGCGTTGAGAAAGAAATCTCTGGGAGATTTTCTCCATTTGATATTATGTGAAGCTGTCAGGTCTCCTGTGCACTAGTGTCCTGAACTTGGTTTTCCCTCCTCAGATGCAGAGCTCTGACTCCTGGGTAGAGCACCTAGAGACAGTCATCCTCACAGCTCTGAAAACGTGGGGAGAAAAGAGAAGGAAACAAAGAATGAGGATAAAATAAAACAAAATAAAGTAAAATCAAATAAAATGAAGTTATTAAAATGAAAAATATGTATTAAGAGAAAATTTTAAAAATTAAAAAGAAAAGCAGTCACCCAGAATTCTAGCAAAAATGGTTAAAGCTTAGCTATACAGACAAAATGACTCACAGCGGCATACACCTACACATTCACAAAAAGTGAAAAATGGAAGAACTAATATATCTATGCTCACAAAGTCCACCTCTTCAATTTTGGACTGATTCATTGTTCTATTCAGGTGTTCCAGAGATGCGGGGTAATTCACGTTGAGTGTGGAGATTTCATCCACTCTTCGTGCGGGTGCTGGGAGAGATTACTTTTTCGCTTCTTTTCTCGCACAGCTCTGCTTTTAGAGTTGCATTTGTTTCATTCCATAGATTTGGGTGTTCCTATTTACATTTTCAATTTTTCCCAGGTATTTGTGATCCCATCTTAGTTTTCTACAGTGTATTCTTGGTTATGTAACAGCGTTTTGTTTAGCTTCCATGTGTTTGTATTATTTATAGTTTTTTTTCTTTTAATTCCTATCTAGTTTCATAGCACTATAGGCGGAAATTATACCTGATGCTATTTCAATTTTCTTAGATTTCTAAGGCTTTATGTGTGACCCTACATATGATATATCTTGAAGAGTGTTTCATGAGTACCTGAGGAGAGAGGGTTTTCTGTTGTTTTGCAATAGAATGTTGTATATTTATGAATGAATTCCCTCTTGTTCAACGTGTCATTGAAAGCTTATGTTTCCTAATTTAGTTTCATTTTGGATGATCTATCCATTGGTGATTGTGGGGTGGTAATGTCCCCTACTCTTATGGTTTTACTGTCAAGTTCCGCTTTATGGCTGTTAGGATATTCCTTATGTATTGAAGTGCTCCTCGGTTGGGTTCATAAGTATTTGCATTTCTGACATCCTCTCCTTGGTTTGATCCCTTGATCAGTGTGTAGTGTCCTTGTTTGTTTCTTGAAATAGTCTTTATCTTAAAGTCTATTTCTTCTGATATGAGAATTGTAACTCCAGGTTTCCTTTGATTTCCATGTGCATGGAATGTCTCTTGCCATATCCTCAGTTTCAGTCTGTATCTATCCCTAGGTCTAAAATGGGTCACTTCTATTCAGCATATATAATTGGCTTGTTGTTGTATCCCTTCAGCCAGTTTATCTCTTGTGGTTGGAGCAATGAATCCATTTACATGTAAGGTAATTGTCAATATGGATGTTCCTCTTCCTGTTTTGTTAATTATTTTTGGTTTGTTCTAGGAGGTCTTTTCTTGTCTTTGTGATGCCTGCCTAGAGAAGTTCCTTTATCCTTTGGTATAAAGCTGTTGCGTGGTGCTGAATTCTCTTTCCGTTTGTTTTTCTGTAAAGTTTTTAGTTTCTCTGTCCAATCTCAATGAGATTCTTGCTGAAAACTGTAACATTGGTTGTAGGTTTTTTTCCTTTCATCTCTATAAATACGTATACTACCACTTCCTTCTCTCTTGCAGAATTTCTGCTGAAAGGTCGGCTGTTAACTTACGTGGATTCCCTTGAATGGTAAATGGTGTTTTTCCCATGCTGCTTTTTACATGTTTCCTATACATTTAGATTTTAGTAGTTTGATGAATACGTGTCTTGGCGTGTTTCTCCTTGGAATTATCCTGTATGAGACTCTCTGTGCTTCCTGGACTTGATTAACTCTTTCCTTTCCCATACTAGGGAAGTTTTCAACTATAATCTCTTCAAATATATTCTCACGCCTTTTCTCTTTCTCTTCTTCTTCTGAGAGCCATATAATTCGAATGTTGGTGCATTTAATGTTGTCCCAAGGGTCGCTGAGACTGTCCTCCGTTCCTTTCATTCTTTGTTCTTTATTTTGATCCGCAGTATTTATTTGAACTATTTTATCTTCCAGGCCACTTAACCGTTCTTGTGCCTCAGTTATTGTGCTAGTGATCCATGCTAGAGAATAATTATTTTCATTTATTGTGTTCTTCAATACTGTTTGTTTGCTCTTCAGTTCTTGTCGACCCCTGTGAAACGTTTCCTGTATTTTCTCTCTCCTATTTCCACGATGTTGAATCGTTTTTCCTATCATTATTCTGAGTTCTTTTTCGGGTAGACTGCCTATTTCCTCTTCATTTGTTAGGTCTGGTGCGTTTTGACCTTGCTGCTTCGTCAGCTGTGAGTTTTTTGGTCTCCTAATTTTGGTTAACTTACTGTGCTTGGGGTTCCTTTTCACAGGCGTCATGCCCGTAGTTATTGTTGTTTTTGGTGTCTGTTCCAAGCGGCTAAGGTTTGTTAAGTGGGTTGTGTAGGCTTCTTCGTGAGGGGAGTTATGCTTGTGTTCTTTTGAATGAGGATGGATCCTGTCTTTCTGGTGGGCATTTCCACAACTGCTGGTGTGTATTTTGGTGCCTCCGTCCTTATGATGATTTAAGGCATCCTCTCTGATAACGGATGGGACTGTTTCTGTCTTGCTCATTGTTTGGCATACGGTGTCCAGCACTGTTGCTTACTGGTCACTGAGTGAATGTGGGTCTTGGCGTTGAGAAAGGAATCTCTGGGAGATTTTCTCCATTTGATATTATGTGAAGCTGTCAGGTCTCCTGTGCACCAGTGTCCTGAACTTGGTTTTCCCTCCTCAGATGCAGAGCTCTGACTCCTGGTTAGAGCACCTAGAGACAGTCATCCTCACACCTCAGAAAACGTTGGGAGAAAAGAGAAGGAAACAAAGAATGAGGATAAAATAAAACAAAATAAAGTAAAATCAAATAAAATGAAGTTATTAAAATGAAAAATATGTATTAAGAGAAAATTTTAAAAATTAAAAAGAAAAGCAGTCACCCAGAATTCTAGCACAAATGGTTAAAGCTTAGCTATGCAGACAAAATGACTCACAGCGGCATACACCTACACATTCACAAAAAGTGAAAAATGGAAGAACTAATATATCTATGCTCACAATGTCCACCTCCTCAATTTTGGACTGATTCATTGTTCTATTTAGGTGTTCCAGAGATGCGGGGTACTTCACGTTGAATGTGGAGATTTCATCCACTCTTCGTGCGGGTGCTGGGAGAGATTAATTTTTCGCTTCTTTGCTCGCACAGCTCTGCTTTTAGAGTTGCATTTGTTTCATTCCATAGATTTGGGTGTTCCTATTTACATTTTCAATTTTTCCCAGGTATTTGTGATCCCATCTTAGTTTTCTACAGTGTATTCTTGGTTATGTAACAGCGTTTTGTTTAGTTTCCATGTGTTTGTATTATTTACAGTTTTTTTTCTTTTAATTCCTATCTAGTTTCATAGCACTGTAGGCGGAAATTATACTTGATGCTATTTCAATTTTCTTAGATTTCTAAGGCTTTATGTGTGACACTACATATGATATAACTTGGAGAGTGTTTCATGAGTACCTGAGGATAGAGTGTTTTCTGTTGTTTTGCAATAGAATGTTGTATATTTATGAATGAATTCCCTCTTGTCCAACGTGTCATTGAAAGCTTATGTTTCCTAATTTAGTTTCATTTTGGATGATCTAGCCATTGGTGATTGTGGGGTGGTAATGTCCCCTACTCTTATGGTTTTACTGTCAAGTTCCGCTTTATGGCTGTTAGGATATACCTTATGTATTGAAGTGCTCCTCGGTTGGGTTCATAAGTATTTGCATTGCTTATATCCTCTCCTTGGTTTGATCCCTTGATCAGTGTGTAGTTTCCTTGTTTGTTTCTTGAAATAGTCTTTATCTTAAAGTCTATTTCTTCTGATATGAGAATTGTAACTCCAGGTTTCCTTTGATTTCAATGTGCATGGAATGTCTCTTGCCATATCCTCAGTTTCAGTCTGTATCTATCCCTAGGTCTAAAATGGGTCTCTTCTAGGCAGCATATATAATGGGCTTGTTGTTGTATCCCTTCAGCCAGTTTATCTGTTGTGGTTGGAGCAATGAATCCATTTACATGTAAGGTAATTGTCAATATGGATGTTCCTCTTCCCGTTTTGTTAATTGTTTTTGGTTTGTTCTAGGAGGTCTTTTCTTTTCTTTGTGATTCCTGCCTAGAGAAGTTCCTTTATCCTTTGGTATAAAGCTGTTGCGTGGTGCTGAATTCTCTTTCCGTTTGTTTTTCTGTAAAGTTTTTAGTTTCTCTGTCCAATCTCAATGAGATTCTTGCTTAAAACAGTAACATTGGTTGTAGGTTTTTTTCCTTTCATCTCTTTAAATACGTATACTGCCACTTCCTTCTCTCTTGCAGAATTTCTGCTGAAAGGTTGGCTGTTAACTTACGTGGATTCCCTTGAATGGTAAATGGTGCTTTTCCCATGCTGCTTTTTACATGTTTCCTAAACATTTAGATTTTAATAGTTTGATGAATACGTGTCTTGGCGTGTTTCTCCTTGGAATTATCCTGTATGAGACTCTCTGTGCTTCCTGGACTTGATTAACTCTTTCCTTTCCCATACTAGGGAAGTTTTCAACTATAATCTCTTCAAATATATTCTCACGCCTTTTCTCTTTCTCTTCTTCTTCTGAGAGCCATATAATTCGAATGTTGGTGCATTTAATGTTGTCCCAAGGGTCGCTGAGACTGTCCTCCGTTCCTTTCATTCTTTGTTCTTTATTTTGATCCGCAGTATTTATTTGAACTATTTTATCTTCCAGGCCACTTAACCGTTCTTGTGCCTCAGTTATTGTTCTAGTGATCCATGCTAGAGAATAATTATTTTCATTTATTGTGTTCTTCATCACTGTTTGTTTGCTCTTCAGTTCTTGTCGACCCCTGTGAAACGTTTCCTGTATTTTGTCTCTCCTATTTCCACGATGTTGAATCGTTTTTCCTATCATTATTCTGAGTTCTTTTTCGGGTAGACTGCCTATTTCCTCTTCATTTGTTAGGTCTGGTGCGTTTTGACCTTGCTGCTTCGTCAGCTGTGAGTTTTTTGGTCTCCTAATTTTGGTTAACTTACTGTGCTTGGGGTTCCTTTTCACAGGCGTCATGCCCGTAGTTATTGTTGTTTTTGGTGTCTGTCCCAAGCGGCTAAGGTTTGTTAAGTGGGTTGTGTAGGCTTCTTCGTGGAGGGGAGTTATGCTTGTGTTCTTTTGAATGAGGCTGGATCCTGTCTTTCTGGTGGGCATTTCCACAACTGCTGGTGTGTATTTTGGTGCCTCCGTCCTTATGATGATTTAAGGCATCCTCTCTGATAACGGATGGGACTGTTTCTGTCTTGCTCATTGTTTGGCATACGGTGTCCAGCACTGTTGCTTACTGGTCACTGAGTGAATGTGGGTCTTGGCGTTGAGAAAGAAATCTCTGGGAGATTTTCTCCATTTGATATTATGTGAAGCTGTCAGGTCTCCTGTGCACCAGTGTCCTGAACTTGGTTTTCCCTCCTCAGATGCAGAGCTCTGACTCCTGGTTAGAGCACCTAGAGACAGTCATCCTCACAGCTCTGAAAACGTGGGGAGAAAAGAGAAGGAAACAAAGAATGAGGATAAAATAAAACAAAATAAAGTAAAATCAAATAAAATGAAGTTATTAAAATGAAAAATATGTATTAAGAGAATATTTTAAAAATTAAAAAGAAAAGCAGTCACCCAGAATTCTAGCAAAAATGGTTAAAGCTTAGCTATACAGACAAAATCACTCACAGCGGCATACACCTACATGTTCACAAAAAGTGAAAAATGGAAGAACTAATATATCTATGCTCACAAAGTCCACCTCTTCAATTTTGGACTGATTCATTGTTCTCTTCAGGTGTTCCAGAGATGCGGGGTACTTCACGTTGAATGTGGAGATTTCATCCACTCTTCGTGCGGGTACTGGGAGAGATTACTTTTTCGCTTCTTTGCTCGTACAGCTCTGCTTTTAGAGTTGCATTTGTTTCATTCCATAGATTTGGGTGTTCCTATTTACATTTTCAATTTTTCCCAGGTATTTGTGATCCCATCTTAGTTTTGTACAGTGTATTCTTGGTTATGTAACAGCGTTTTGTTTAGCTTCCATGTGTTTGTATTATTTACAGTTTTTTTTCTTTTAATTCCTATCTAGTTTCATAGCACTGTAGGCGGAAATTATACCTGATGCTATTTCAATTTTCTTAGATTTCTAAGGCTTTATGTGTGACCCTACATATGATATATCTTGGAGAGTGTTTCATGAGTACCTGAGGAGAGAGGGTTTTCTGTTGTTTTGCAATAGAATGTTGTATATTTATGAATGAATTCCCTCTTGTTCAACGTGTCATTGAAAGCTTATGTTTCCTAATTTAGTTTCATTGTGGATGATCTATCCATTGGTGATTGTGGGGTGGTAATGTCCCCTACTCTTATGGTTTTACTGTCAAGTTCCGCTTTATGGCTCTTAGGATATACCTTATGTATTGAAGTGCTCCTCGGTTGGGTTCATAAGTATTTGCATTTCTTATATCCTCTCCTTGGTTTGATCCCTTGATCAGTGTGTAGTGTCCTTGTTTGTTTCTTGAAATAGTCTTTATCTTAAAGTCTATTTCTTCTGATATGAGAATTGTAACACCAGTTTTCCTTTGATTTCCATGTGCATGGAATGTCTCTTGCCATATCCTCAGTTTCAGTCTGTATCTATCCCTAGGTCTAAAATGGGTCTCTTCTAGGCAGCATATATAATGGGCTTGTTGTTGTATCCCTTCAGCCAGTTTATCTGTTGTGGTTGGAGCAATGAATCCATTTACATGTAAGGTAATTGTCAATATGGATGTTCCTCTTCCCGTTTTGTTAATTGTTTTTGGTTTGTTCTAGGAGGTCTTTTCTTTTCTTTGTGATTCCTGCCTAGAGAAGTTCCTTTATCCTTTGGTATAAAGCTGTTGCTTGGTGCTGAATTCTCTTTCCATTTGTTTTTCTGTAAAGTTTTTAGTTTCTCTGTCCAATCTCAATGAGATTCTTGCTGAAAACAGTAACATTGGTTGTAGGTTTTTTCCTTTCATCTCTTTAAATACGTATACTGCCACTTCCTTCTCTCTTGCAGAATTTCTGCTGAAAGGTCGGCTGTTAACTTACGTGGATTCCCTTGAATGGTAAATGGTGTTTTTCCCATGCTCCTTTTTACATGTTTCCTATACATTTAGATTTTAATAGTTTGATGAATACGTGTCTTGGCGTGTTTCTCCTTGGAATTATCCTGTATGAGACTCTCTGTGCTTCCTGGACTTGATTACCTCTTTCCTTTCCCATACTAGGGAAGTTTTCAACTATAATCTCTTCAAATATATTCTCACGCCTTTTCTCTTTCTCTTCTTCTTCTGAGAGCCATATAATTCGAATGTTGGTTCATTTAATGTTGTCCCAAGGGTCGCTGAGACTGTCCTCCGTTCCTTTCATTCTTTGTTCTTTATTTTGATCCGCAGTATTTATTTGAACTATTTTATCTTCCAGGCCACTTAACCGTTCTTGTGCCTCAGTTATTGTGCTAGTGATCCATGCTAGAGAATAATTATTTTCATTTATTGTGTTCTTCATCACTGTTTGTTTGCTCTTCAGTTCTTGTCGACCCCTGTGAAACGTTTCCTGTATTTTCTCTCTCCTATTTCCACGATGTGGAATCGTTTTTCCTATCATTATTCTGAATTCTTTTTCGGGTAGACTGCCTATTTCCTCTTCATTTGTTAGGTCTGGTGCGTTTTGACCTTACTGCTTCGTCAGCTGTGTGTTTTTTGGTCTCCTAATTTTGTTTAACTTACTGTGCTTGGGGTTCCTTTTCACAGGCGTCATGCCCGTAGTTATTGTTGTTTTTGGTGTCTGTCCCAAGCGGCTAAGATTTGTTAAGTGGTTTGTGTAGGCTTCTTCGTGGAGGGGAGTTATGTTTGTGTTCTTTTGAATGAGGCTGGATCCTGTCTTTCTGGTGGGCATTTCCACAACTGCTGGTGTGTATTTTGGTGCCTCCGTCCTTATGATGATTTAAGGCATCCTCTCTGATAACGGATGGGACTGTTTCTGTCTTGCTCATTGGTTGGCATACGGTGTCCAGCACTGTTGCTTACTGGTCACTGAGTGAATGTGGGTCTTGGCGTTGAGAAAGAAATCTCTGGGAGATTTTCTCCATTTGATATTATGTGAAGCTGTCAGGTCTCCTGTGCACCAGTGTCCTGAACTTGGTTTTCCCTCCTCAGATGCAGAGCTCTGACTCCTGGTTAGAGCACCTAGAGACATTCATCCTCACAGCTCAGAAAAAGTGGGAGAGAAAAGAGAAGGAAACAAAGAATTAGGATAAAATAAAACAAAATAAACTAAAATCAAATAAAATGAAGTTATTAAAATGAAAACTATGTATTAAGAGAAAATTTTAAAAATTAAAAAAAAAAGCAGTCACACAGAACTCTAGCACAAATTGTTAAAGCTTAGTTCTACAGACAAAATGACTCACAGCGGCATACACCTACACGTTCACAAAAAGTGAAAAAGTGGAAAAACTAATATATCTATGCTCACTAAGTCCACCTCTTCAATTTTGGACTGATTCATTGTTTTATTCAGGTGTTCCAGAGATGCGGGGTACTTCACGTTGAATGTGGAGATTTCATCCACTCTTCGTGCGGGTGCTGGGAGAGATTAATTTTTCACTTCTTTGCTCGCACAGCTCTGCTTTTAGAGTTGCATTTGTTTCATTCCATAGATTTGGGTGTTCCTATTTACATTTTCAATTTTTCCCAGGTATTTGTGATCCCATCTTAGTTTTCTACAGTGTATTCTTGGTTATGTAACAGCGTTTTGTTTAGCTTCCATGTGTTTGTATTATTTACAGTTTTATTTCTTTTAATTCCTATCTAGTTTCATAGCACTGTAGGCGGAAATTATACCTGATGCTATTTCAATTTTCTTAGATTTCTAAGGCTTTATGTGTGACCCTACATATGATATATTTTGGAGAGTGTTTCATGAGTACCTGAGGAGAGAGGGTTTTCTGTTGTTTTGCAATAGAATGTTGTATATTTATGAATGAATTCCCTCTTGTCCAACGTGTCATTGAAAGCTTATGTTTCCTAATTTAGTTTCATTTTGGATGATCTATCCATTAGGTGATTGTGGGGTGGTAATGTCCCCTACTCTTATGGTTTTACTGTCAAGTTCCGCTTTATGGCTGTTAGGATATACCTTATGTATTGAAGTGCTCCTCGGTTGGGTTCATAAGTATTTGCATTTCTTACATCCTCTCCTTGGTTTGATCCCTTGATCAGTGTGTAGTGTCCTTGTTTGTTTCTTGAAATAGTCTTTATCTTAAAGTCTATTTCTTCTGATATGAGAATTGTAACACCAGTTTTCCTTTGATTTCCATGTGCATGGAATGTCTCTTGCCATATCCTCAGTTTCAGTCTGTATCTATCCCTAGGTCTAAAATGGGTCTCTTCTAGGCAGCATATATAATGGGCTTGTTGTTGTATCCCTTCAGCCAGTTTATCTGTTGTGGTTGGAGCAATGAATCCATTTACATGTAAGGAAATTGTCAATATGGATGTTCCTCTTCCCGTTTTGTTAATTGTTTTTGGTTTGTTCTAGGAGGTCTTTTCTTTTCTTTGTGATTCCTGCCTAGAGAAGTTCCTTTATCCTTTGGTATAAAGCTGTTGCGTGGTGCTGAATTCTCTTTCCATTTGTTTTTCTATAAAATTGATAGTTTCTCTGTCCAATCTCAATGAGATTCTTGCTGAAAACAGTAACATTGGTTGTAGGTTTTTTCCTTTCATCTCTTTAAATACGTATACTGCCACTTCCTTCTCTCTTGCAGAATTTCTGCTGAAAGGTCGGCTGTTAACTTACGTGGATTCCCTTGAATGGTAAATGGTGCTTTTCCCATGCTGCTTTTTACATGTTTCCTATACATTTAGATTTTAATAGTTTGATGAATACGTGTCTTGGCGTGTTTCTCCTTGGAATTATCCTGTATGAGACTCTCTGTGCTTCCTGGACTTGATTACCTCTTTCCTTTCCCATACTAGGGAAATTTTCAACTATAATCTCTTCAAATATATTCTCACGCATTTTCTCTTTCTCTTCTTCTTCTGAGAGCCATATAATTCGAATGTTGGTGCATTTAATGTTGTCCCAAGGGTCGCTGAGACTGTCCTCCGTTCCTTTCATTCTTTGTTCTTTATTTTGATCCGCAGTATTTATTTAACTATTTTATCTTCCAGGCCACTTAACCGTTCTTGTGCCTCAGTTATTGTGCTAGTGATCCATGCTAGAGAATAATTATTTTCATTTATTGTGTTCTTCATCACTGTTTGTTTGCTCTTCAGTTCTTGTCGACCCCTGTGAAACGTTTCCTGTATTTTCTCTCTCCTATTTCCACGATGTTGAATCGTTTTTCCTATCATTATTCTGAGTTCTTTTTCGGGTAGACTGCCTATTTCCTCTTCATTTGTTAGGTCTGGTGCGTTTTGACCTTGCTGCTTCGTCAGCTGTGTGTTTTTTGGTCTCCTAATTTTGGTTAACTTACTGTGCTTGGGGTTCCTTTTCACAGGCGTCATGCCCGTAGTTATTGTTGTTTTTGGTGTCTGTCCCAGGCGGCTAAGGTTTGTTAAGTGGGTTGTGTAGGCTTCTTCGTGGAGGGGAGTTATGCTTGTGTTCTTTTGAATGAGGCTGGATCCTGTCTTTCTGGTGGGCATTTCCACAACTGCTGGTGTGTATTTTGGTGCCTCCGTCCTTATGATGATTTAAGGCATCCTCTCTGATAACGGATGGGACTGTTTCTGTCTTGCTCATTGTTTGGCATACGGTGTCCAGCACTGTTGCTTACTGGTCACTGAGTGAATGTGGGTCTTGGCGTTGAGAAAGAAATCTCTGGGAGATATTCTACATTTGATATTATGTGAAGGTGTCAGGTCTCCTGTGCACCAGTGTCCTGAACTTGGTTTTCCCTCCTCAGATGCTGAGCTCTGACTCCTGGGTAGAGCACCTAGAGACAGTCATCCTCACAGCTCTGAAAACGTGGGGAGAAAAGAGAAGGAAACAAAGAATGAGGATAAAATAAAATAAAATAAAGTAAAATCAAATAAAATGAAGTTATTAAAATGAAAAATATGTATTAAGAGACAATTTTAAAAATTAAAAAGAAAAGCAGTCACCCAGAATTCTAGCAAAAATGGTTAAAGCTTAGCTATACAGACAAAATGACTCACAGCGGCATACACCTACACATTCACAAAAAGTGAAAAATGGAAGAACTAATATATCTATGCTCACAAAGTCCACCTCTTCAATTTTGGACTGATTCATTGTTCTCTTCAGGTGTTCCAGAGATGCGGGGTACTTCACGTTGAATGTGGAGATTTCATCCACTCTTCGTGCGGGTGCTGGGAGAGATTACTTTTTTGCTTCTTTGCTCGCACAGCTCTGCTTTTAGAGTTGCATTTGTTTCATTCCATAGATTTGGGTGTTCCTATTTACATTTTCAATTTTTCCCAGGTATTTGTGATCCCATCTTAGTTTTCTACAGTGTATTCTTGGTTATGTAACAGCGTTTTGTTTAGCTTCCATGTGTTTGTATTATTTACCGTTTTTTTTCTTTTAATTCCTATCTAGTTTCATAGCACTGTAGGCGGAAATTATACCTGATGCTATTTCAATTTTCTTAGATTTCTAAGGCTTTATGTGTGACCCTACATATGATATATCTTGGAGAGTGTTTCATGAGTACCTGAGGAGAGAGGGTTTTCTGTTGTTTTGCAATAGAATGTTGTATATTTCTGAATGAATTCCCTCTTGTTCAACGTGTCATTGAAAGCTTATGTTTCCTAATTTAGTTTCATTTTGGATGATCTATCCATTGGTGATTGTGGGGTGGTAATGTCCCCTACTCTTATGGTTTTACTGTCAAGTTCCGCTTTATGGCTGTTAGGATATACCTTATGTATTGAAGTGCTCCTCGGTTGGGTTCATAAGTATTTGCATTTCTTATATCCTCTCCTTGGTTTGATCCCTTGATCAGGGTGTAGTGTCCTTGTTTGTTTCTTGAAATATTCTTTATCTTAAAGTCTATTTCTTCTGATATGAGAATTGTAACTCCAGGTTTCCTTTGATTTCCATGTGCATGGAATGTCTCTTGCCATATCCTCAGTTTCAGTCTGTATCTATCCCTAGGTCTAAAATGGGTCTCTTCTAGGCAGCATATATAATGGGCTTGTTGTTGTATCCCTTCAGCCAGTTTATCTGTTGTGGTTGGAGCAATGAATCCATTTACATGTAAGGTAATTGTCAATATGGATGTTCCTCTTCCCGTTTTGTTAATGTTTTTTGGTTTGTTCTAGGAAGTCTTTTCTTTTCTTTGTGATTCCTGCCTAGAGAAGTTCCTTTATCCTTAGGTATAAAGCTGTTGCGTGGTGCTGAATTCTCTTTCCGTTTGTTTTTCTGTAAAGTTTTTAGTTTCTCTGTCCAATCTCAATGAGATTCTTGCTGAAAACAGTAACATTGGTTGTAGGTTTTTTCCTTTCATCTCTTTAAATACGTATACTGCCACTTCCTTCTCTCTTGCAGAATTTCTGCTGAAAGGTCGGCTGTTAACTTACGTGGATTCCCTTGAATGGTAAATGGTGCTTTTCCCATGCTGCTTTTTACATGTTTCCTATACATTTAGATTTTAATAGTTTGATGAATACGTGTCTTGGCGTGTTTCTCCTTGGAATTATCCTGTATGAGACTCTCTGTGCTTCCTGGACTTGGTTAACTCTTTCCTTTCCCATACTAGGGAAGTTTTCAACTATAATCTCTTCAAATATGTTCTCACGCCTTTTCTCTTTCTCTTCTTCTTCTGAGAGCCATATAATTCGAATGTTGGTGCATATCATGTTGTCCCAAGGGTCGCTGAGACTGTCCTCCGTTCCTTTCATTCTTTGTTCTTTATTTTGATCCGCAGTATTTATTTGAACTATTTTATCTTCCAGGCCACTTAACCGTTCTTGTGCCTCAGTTATTGTGCTAGTGATCCATGCTAGAGAATAATTATTTTCATTTATTGTGTTCTTCATCACTGTTTGTTTGCTCTTCAGTTCTTGTCGACCCCTGTGAAACGTTTCCTGTATTTTCTCTCTCCTATTTCCACGATGTTGAATCGTTTTTCCTATCATTATTCTGAGTTCTTTTTCGGGTAGACTGCCTATTTCCTCTTCATTTGTTAGGTCTGGTGCGTTTTGACCTTGCTGCTTCGTCAGCTGTGTGTTTTTTGGTCTCCTAATTTTGGTTAACTTACTGTGCTTGGGGTTCCTTTTCACAGGCGTCATGCCCGTAGTTACTGTTGTTTTTGGTGTCTGTCCCAAGCGGCTAAGGTTTGTTAAGTGGGTTGTGTAGGCTTCTTCGTGGAGGGGAGTTATGCTTGTGTTCTTTTGAATGAGGCTGGATCCTGTCTTTCTGGTGGGCATTTCCACAACTGCTGGTGTGTATTTTGGTGCCTCCGTCCTTATGATGATTTAAGGCATCCTCTCTCATAACGGATGGGACTGTTTCTGTCTTGCTCATTGTTTGGCATACGGTGTCCAGCACTGTTGCTTACTGGTCACTGAGTGAATGTGGGTCTTGGCGTTGAGAAAGGAATCTCTGGGAGATTTTCTCCATTTGATATTATGTGAAGCTGTCAGGTCTCCTGTGCACCAGTGTCCTGAACTTGGTTTTCCCTCCTCAGATGCAGAGCTCTGACTCCTGGGTAGAGCACCTAGAGACAGTCATCCTCACAGCTCTGAAAACGTGGGGAGAAAAGAGAAGGAAACAAAGAATGAGGATAAAATAAAACAAAATAAAGTAAAATCAAATAAAATGAAGTTATTAAAATGAAAAATATGTATTAAGAGAAAATTTTAAAAATTAAAAAGAAAAGCAGTCACCCAGAATTCTAGCACAAATGGTTAAAGCTTAGCTATGCAGACAAAATGACTCACAGCGGCATACACCTACACATTCACAAAAAGTGAAAAATGGAAGAACTAATATATCTATGCTCACAATGTCCACCTCCTCAATTTTGGACTGATTCATTGTTCTATTTAGGTGTTCCAGAGATGCGGGGTACTTCACGTTGAATGTGGAGATTTCATCCACTCTTCGTGCGGGTGCTGGGAGAGATTAATTTTTCGCTTCTTTGCTCGCACAGCTCTGCTTTTAGAGTTGCATTTGTTTCATTCCATAGATTTGGGTGTTCCTATTTACATTTTCAATTTTTCCCAGGTATTTGTGATCCCATCTTAGTTTTCTACAGTGTATTCTTGGTTATGTAACAGCGTTTTGTTTAGTTTCCATGTGTTTGTATTATTTACAGTTTTTTTTCTTTTAATTCCTATCTAGTTTCATAGCACTGTAGGCGGAAATTATACTTGATGCTATTTCAATTTTCTTAGATTTCTAAGGCTTTATGTGTGACACTACATATGATATAACTTGGAGAGTGTTTCATGAGTACCTGAGGATAGAGTGTTTTCTGTTGTTTTGCAATAGAATGTTGTATATTTATGAATGAATTCCCTCTTGTCCAACGTGTCATTGAAAGCTTATGTTTCCTAATTTAGTT
Organism: Balaenoptera physalus; assembly: GCF_965194825.1. Classification (NCBI taxonomy): domain Eukaryota; kingdom Metazoa; phylum Chordata; class Mammalia; order Artiodactyla; family Balaenopteridae; genus Balaenoptera; species Balaenoptera physalus. The sequence continues at coordinate 20,764,992 of NC_138904.1, read as the reverse complement.
TCATTTTGGATGATCTATCCATTGGTGATTGTGGGGTGGTAATGTCCCCTACTCTTATGGTTTTACTGTCAAGTTCCGCTTTATGGCTGTTAGGATATACCTTATGTATTGAAGTGCTCCTCGGTTGGGTTCATAAGTATTTGCATTGCTTATATCCTCTCCTTGGTTTGATCCCTTGATCAGTGTGTAGTTTCCTTGTTTGTTTCTTGAAATAGTCTTTATCTTAAAGTCTATTTCTTCTGATATGAGAATTGTAACTCCAGGTTTCCTTTGATTTCAATGTGCATGGAATGTCTCTTGCCATATCCTCAGTTTCAGTCTGTATCTATCCCTAGGTCTAAAATGGGTCTCTTCTAGGCAGCATATATAATGGGCTTGTTGTTGTATCCCTTCAGCCAGTTTATCTGTTGTGGTTGGAGCAATGAATCCATTTACATGTAAGGTAATTGTCAATATGGATGTTCCTCTTCCCGTTTTGTTAATTGTTTTTGGTTTGTTCTAGGAGGTCTTTTCTTTTCTTTGTGATTCCTGCCTAGAGAAGTTCCTTTATCCTTTGGTATAAAGCTGTTGCGTGGTGCTGAATTCTCTTTCCGTTTGTTTTTCTGTAAAGTTTTTAGTTTCTCTGTCCAATCTCAATGAGATTCTTGCTTAAAACAGTAACATTGGTTGTAGGTTTTTTTCCTTTCATCTCTTTAAATACGTATACTGCCACTTCCTTCTCTCTTGCAGAATTTCTGCTGAAAGGTTGGCTGTTAACTTACGTGGATTCCCTTGAATGGTAAATGGTGCTTTTCCCATGCTGCTTTTTACATGTTTCCTAAACATTTAGATTTTAATAGTTTGATGAATACGTGTCTTGGCGTGTTTCTCCTTGGAATTATCCTGTATGAGACTCTCTGTGCTTCCTGGACTTGATTAACTCTTTCCTTTCCCATACTAGGGAAGTTTTCAACTATAATCTCTTCAAATATATTCTCACGCCTTTTCTCTTTCTCTTCTTCTTCTGAGAGCCATATAATTCGAATGTTGGTGCATTTAATGTTGTCCCAAGGGTCGCTGAGACTGTCCTCCGTTCCTTTCATTCTTTGTTCTTTATTTTGATCCGCAGTATTTATTTGAACTATTTTATCTTCCAGGCCACTTAACCGTTCTTGTGCCTCAGTTATTGTTCTAGTGATCCATGCTAGAGAATAATTATTTTCATTTATTGTGTTCTTCATCACTGTTTGTTTGCTCTTCAGTTCTTGTCGACCCCTGTGAAACGTTTCCTGTATTTTGTCTCTCCTATTTCCACGATGTTGAATCGTTTTTCCTATCATTATTCTGAGTTCTTTTTCGGGTAGACTGCCTATTTCCTCTTCATTTGTTAGGTCTGGTGCGTTTTGACCTTGCTGCTTCGTCAGCTGTGAGTTTTTTGGTCTCCTAATTTTGGTTAACTTACTGTGCTTGGGGTTCCTTTTCACAGGCGTCATGCCCGTAGTTATTGTTGTTTTTGGTGTCTGTCCCAAGCGGCTAAGGTTTGTTAAGTGGGTTGTGTAGGCTTCTTCGTGGAGGGGAGTTATGCTTGTGTTCTTTTGAATGAGGCTGGATCCTGTCTTTCTGGTGGGCATTTCCACAACTGCTGGTGTGTATTTTGGTGCCTCCGTCCTTATGATGATTTAAGGCATCCTCTCTGATAACGGATGGGACTGTTTCTGTCTTGCTCATTGTTTGGCATACGGTGTCCAGCACTGTTGCTTACTGGTCACTGAGTGAATGTGGGTCTTGGCGTTGAGAAAGAAATCTCTGGGAGATTTTCTCCATTTGATATTATGTGAAGCTGTCAGGTCTCCTGTGCACCAGTGTCCTGAACTTGGTTTTCCCTCCTCAGATGCAGAGCTCTGACTCCTGGTTAGAGCACCTAGAGACAGTCATCCTCACAGCTCTGAAAACGTGGGGAGAAAAGAGAAGGAAACAAAGAATGAGGATAAAATAAAACAAAATAAAGTAAAATCAAATAAAATGAAGTTATTAAAATGAAAAATATGTATTAAGAGAATATTTTAAAAATTAAAAAGAAAAGCAGTCACCCAGAATTCTAGCAAAAATGGTTAAAGCTTAGCTATACAGACAAAATCACTCACAGCGGCATACACCTACATGTTCACAAAAAGTGAAAAATGGAAGAACTAATATATCTATGCTCACAAAGTCCACCTCTTCAATTTTGGACTGATTCATTGTTCTCTTCAGGTGTTCCAGAGATGCGGGGTACTTCACGTTGAATGTGGAGATTTCATCCACTCTTCGTGCGGGTACTGGGAGAGATTACTTTTTCGCTTCTTTGCTCGTACAGCTCTGCTTTTAGAGTTGCATTTGTTTCATTCCATAGATTTGGGTGTTCCTATTTACATTTTCAATTTTTCCCAGGTATTTGTGATCCCATCTTAGTTTTGTACAGTGTATTCTTGGTTATGTAACAGCGTTTTGTTTAGCTTCCATGTGTTTGTATTATTTACAGTTTTTTTTCTTTTAATTCCTATCTAGTTTCATAGCACTGTAGGCGGAAATTATACCTGATGCTATTTCAATTTTCTTAGATTTCTAAGGCTTTATGTGTGACCCTACATATGATATATCTTGGAGAGTGTTTCATGAGTACCTGAGGAGAGAGGGTTTTCTGTTGTTTTGCAATAGAATGTTGTATATTTATGAATGAATTCCCTCTTGTTCAACGTGTCATTGAAAGCTTATGTTTCCTAATTTAGTTTCATTGTGGATGATCTATCCATTGGTGATTGTGGGGTGGTAATGTCCCCTACTCTTATGGTTTTACTGTCAAGTTCCGCTTTATGGCTCTTAGGATATACCTTATGTATTGAAGTGCTCCTCGGTTGGGTTCATAAGTATTTGCATTTCTTATATCCTCTCCTTGGTTTGATCCCTTGATCAGTGTGTAGTGTCCTTGTTTGTTTCTTGAAATAGTCTTTATCTTAAAGTCTATTTCTTCTGATATGAGAATTGTAACACCAGTTTTCCTTTGATTTCCATGTGCATGGAATGTCTCTTGCCATATCCTCAGTTTCAGTCTGTATCTATCCCTAGGTCTAAAATGGGTCTCTTCTAGGCAGCATATATAATGGGCTTGTTGTTGTATCCCTTCAGCCAGTTTATCTGTTGTGGTTGGAGCAATGAATCCATTTACATGTAAGGTAATTGTCAATATGGATGTTCCTCTTCCCGTTTTGTTAATTGTTTTTGGTTTGTTCTAGGAGGTCTTTTCTTTTCTTTGTGATTCCTGCCTAGAGAAGTTCCTTTATCCTTTGGTATAAAGCTGTTGCTTGGTGCTGAATTCTCTTTCCATTTGTTTTTCTGTAAAGTTTTTAGTTTCTCTGTCCAATCTCAATGAGATTCTTGCTGAAAACAGTAACATTGGTTGTAGGTTTTTTCCTTTCATCTCTTTAAATACGTATACTGCCACTTCCTTCTCTCTTGCAGAATTTCTGCTGAAAGGTCGGCTGTTAACTTACGTGGATTCCCTTGAATGGTAAATGGTGTTTTTCCCATGCTCCTTTTTACATGTTTCCTATACATTTAGATTTTAATAGTTTGATGAATACGTGTCTTGGCGTGTTTCTCCTTGGAATTATCCTGTATGAGACTCTCTGTGCTTCCTGGACTTGATTACCTCTTTCCTTTCCCATACTAGGGAAGTTTTCAACTATAATCTCTTCAAATATATTCTCACGCCTTTTCTCTTTCTCTTCTTCTTCTGAGAGCCATATAATTCGAATGTTGGTTCATTTAATGTTGTCCCAAGGGTCGCTGAGACTGTCCTCCGTTCCTTTCATTCTTTGTTCTTTATTTTGATCCGCAGTATTTATTTGAACTATTTTATCTTCCAGGCCACTTAACCGTTCTTGTGCCTCAGTTATTGTGCTAGTGATCCATGCTAGAGAATAATTATTTTCATTTATTGTGTTCTTCATCACTGTTTGTTTGCTCTTCAGTTCTTGTCGACCCCTGTGAAACGTTTCCTGTATTTTCTCTCTCCTATTTCCACGATGTGGAATCGTTTTTCCTATCATTATTCTGAATTCTTTTTCGGGTAGACTGCCTATTTCCTCTTCATTTGTTAGGTCTGGTGCGTTTTGACCTTACTGCTTCGTCAGCTGTGTGTTTTTTGGTCTCCTAATTTTGTTTAACTTACTGTGCTTGGGGTTCCTTTTCACAGGCGTCATGCCCGTAGTTATTGTTGTTTTTGGTGTCTGTCCCAAGCGGCTAAGATTTGTTAAGTGGTTTGTGTAGGCTTCTTCGTGGAGGGGAGTTATGTTTGTGTTCTTTTGAATGAGGCTGGATCCTGTCTTTCTGGTGGGCATTTCCACAACTGCTGGTGTGTATTTTGGTGCCTCCGTCCTTATGATGATTTAAGGCATCCTCTCTGATAACGGATGGGACTGTTTCTGTCTTGCTCATTGGTTGGCATACGGTGTCCAGCACTGTTGCTTACTGGTCACTGAGTGAATGTGGGTCTTGGCGTTGAGAAAGAAATCTCTGGGAGATTTTCTCCATTTGATATTATGTGAAGCTGTCAGGTCTCCTGTGCACCAGTGTCCTGAACTTGGTTTTCCCTCCTCAGATGCAGAGCTCTGACTCCTGGTTAGAGCACCTAGAGACATTCATCCTCACAGCTCAGAAAAAGTGGGAGAGAAAAGAGAAGGAAACAAAGAATTAGGATAAAATAAAACAAAATAAACTAAAATCAAATAAAATGAAGTTATTAAAATGAAAACTATGTATTAAGAGAAAATTTTAAAAATTAAAAAAAAAAGCAGTCACACAGAACTCTAGCACAAATTGTTAAAGCTTAGTTCTACAGACAAAATGACTCACAGCGGCATACACCTACACGTTCACAAAAAGTGAAAAAGTGGAAAAACTAATATATCTATGCTCACTAAGTCCACCTCTTCAATTTTGGACTGATTCATTGTTTTATTCAGGTGTTCCAGAGATGCGGGGTACTTCACGTTGAATGTGGAGATTTCATCCACTCTTCGTGCGGGTGCTGGGAGAGATTAATTTTTCACTTCTTTGCTCGCACAGCTCTGCTTTTAGAGTTGCATTTGTTTCATTCCATAGATTTGGGTGTTCCTATTTACATTTTCAATTTTTCCCAGGTATTTGTGATCCCATCTTAGTTTTCTACAGTGTATTCTTGGTTATGTAACAGCGTTTTGTTTAGCTTCCATGTGTTTGTATTATTTACAGTTTTATTTCTTTTAATTCCTATCTAGTTTCATAGCACTGTAGGCGGAAATTATACCTGATGCTATTTCAATTTTCTTAGATTTCTAAGGCTTTATGTGTGACCCTACATATGATATATTTTGGAGAGTGTTTCATGAGTACCTGAGGAGAGAGGGTTTTCTGTTGTTTTGCAATAGAATGTTGTATATTTATGAATGAATTCCCTCTTGTCCAACGTGTCATTGAAAGCTTATGTTTCCTAATTTAGTTTCATTTTGGATGATCTATCCATTAGGTGATTGTGGGGTGGTAATGTCCCCTACTCTTATGGTTTTACTGTCAAGTTCCGCTTTATGGCTGTTAGGATATACCTTATGTATTGAAGTGCTCCTCGGTTGGGTTCATAAGTATTTGCATTTCTTACATCCTCTCCTTGGTTTGATCCCTTGATCAGTGTGTAGTGTCCTTGTTTGTTTCTTGAAATAGTCTTTATCTTAAAGTCTATTTCTTCTGATATGAGAATTGTAACACCAGTTTTCCTTTGATTTCCATGTGCATGGAATGTCTCTTGCCATATCCTCAGTTTCAGTCTGTATCTATCCCTAGGTCTAAAATGGGTCTCTTCTAGGCAGCATATATAATGGGCTTGTTGTTGTATCCCTTCAGCCAGTTTATCTGTTGTGGTTGGAGCAATGAATCCATTTACATGTAAGGAAATTGTCAATATGGATGTTCCTCTTCCCGTTTTGTTAATTGTTTTTGGTTTGTTCTAGGAGGTCTTTTCTTTTCTTTGTGATTCCTGCCTAGAGAAGTTCCTTTATCCTTTGGTATAAAGCTGTTGCGTGGTGCTGAATTCTCTTTCCATTTGTTTTTCTATAAAATTGATAGTTTCTCTGTCCAATCTCAATGAGATTCTTGCTGAAAACAGTAACATTGGTTGTAGGTTTTTTCCTTTCATCTCTTTAAATACGTATACTGCCACTTCCTTCTCTCTTGCAGAATTTCTGCTGAAAGGTCGGCTGTTAACTTACGTGGATTCCCTTGAATGGTAAATGGTGCTTTTCCCATGCTGCTTTTTACATGTTTCCTATACATTTAGATTTTAATAGTTTGATGAATACGTGTCTTGGCGTGTTTCTCCTTGGAATTATCCTGTATGAGACTCTCTGTGCTTCCTGGACTTGATTACCTCTTTCCTTTCCCATACTAGGGAAATTTTCAACTATAATCTCTTCAAATATATTCTCACGCATTTTCTCTTTCTCTTCTTCTTCTGAGAGCCATATAATTCGAATGTTGGTGCATTTAATGTTGTCCCAAGGGTCGCTGAGACTGTCCTCCGTTCCTTTCATTCTTTGTTCTTTATTTTGATCCGCAGTATTTATTTAACTATTTTATCTTCCAGGCCACTTAACCGTTCTTGTGCCTCAGTTATTGTGCTAGTGATCCATGCTAGAGAATAATTATTTTCATTTATTGTGTTCTTCATCACTGTTTGTTTGCTCTTCAGTTCTTGTCGACCCCTGTGAAACGTTTCCTGTATTTTCTCTCTCCTATTTCCACGATGTTGAATCGTTTTTCCTATCATTATTCTGAGTTCTTTTTCGGGTAGACTGCCTATTTCCTCTTCATTTGTTAGGTCTGGTGCGTTTTGACCTTGCTGCTTCGTCAGCTGTGTGTTTTTTGGTCTCCTAATTTTGGTTAACTTACTGTGCTTGGGGTTCCTTTTCACAGGCGTCATGCCCGTAGTTATTGTTGTTTTTGGTGTCTGTCCCAGGCGGCTAAGGTTTGTTAAGTGGGTTGTGTAGGCTTCTTCGTGGAGGGGAGTTATGCTTGTGTTCTTTTGAATGAGGCTGGATCCTGTCTTTCTGGTGGGCATTTCCACAACTGCTGGTGTGTATTTTGGTGCCTCCGTCCTTATGATGATTTAAGGCATCCTCTCTGATAACGGATGGGACTGTTTCTGTCTTGCTCATTGTTTGGCATACGGTGTCCAGCACTGTTGCTTACTGGTCACTGAGTGAATGTGGGTCTTGGCGTTGAGAAAGAAATCTCTGGGAGATATTCTACATTTGATATTATGTGAAGGTGTCAGGTCTCCTGTGCACCAGTGTCCTGAACTTGGTTTTCCCTCCTCAGATGCTGAGCTCTGACTCCTGGGTAGAGCACCTAGAGACAGTCATCCTCACAGCTCTGAAAACGTGGGGAGAAAAGAGAAGGAAACAAAGAATGAGGATAAAATAAAATAAAATAAAGTAAAATCAAATAAAATGAAGTTATTAAAATGAAAAATATGTATTAAGAGACAATTTTAAAAATTAAAAAGAAAAGCAGTCACCCAGAATTCTAGCAAAAATGGTTAAAGCTTAGCTATACAGACAAAATGACTCACAGCGGCATACACCTACACATTCACAAAAAGTGAAAAATGGAAGAACTAATATATCTATGCTCACAAAGTCCACCTCTTCAATTTTGGACTGATTCATTGTTCTCTTCAGGTGTTCCAGAGATGCGGGGTACTTCACGTTGAATGTGGAGATTTCATCCACTCTTCGTGCGGGTGCTGGGAGAGATTACTTTTTTGCTTCTTTGCTCGCACAGCTCTGCTTTTAGAGTTGCATTTGTTTCATTCCATAGATTTGGGTGTTCCTATTTACATTTTCAATTTTTCCCAGGTATTTGTGATCCCATCTTAGTTTTCTACAGTGTATTCTTGGTTATGTAACAGCGTTTTGTTTAGCTTCCATGTGTTTGTATTATTTACCGTTTTTTTTCTTTTAATTCCTATCTAGTTTCATAGCACTGTAGGCGGAAATTATACCTGATGCTATTTCAATTTTCTTAGATTTCTAAGGCTTTATGTGTGACCCTACATATGATATATCTTGGAGAGTGTTTCATGAGTACCTGAGGAGAGAGGGTTTTCTGTTGTTTTGCAATAGAATGTTGTATATTTCTGAATGAATTCCCTCTTGTTCAACGTGTCATTGAAAGCTTATGTTTCCTAATTTAGTTTCATTTTGGATGATCTATCCATTGGTGATTGTGGGGTGGTAATGTCCCCTACTCTTATGGTTTTACTGTCAAGTTCCGCTTTATGGCTGTTAGGATATACCTTATGTATTGAAGTGCTCCTCGGTTGGGTTCATAAGTATTTGCATTTCTTATATCCTCTCCTTGGTTTGATCCCTTGATCAGGGTGTAGTGTCCTTGTTTGTTTCTTGAAATATTCTTTATCTTAAAGTCTATTTCTTCTGATATGAGAATTGTAACTCCAGGTTTCCTTTGATTTCCATGTGCATGGAATGTCTCTTGCCATATCCTCAGTTTCAGTCTGTATCTATCCCTAGGTCTAAAATGGGTCTCTTCTAGGCAGCATATATAATGGGCTTGTTGTTGTATCCCTTCAGCCAGTTTATCTGTTGTGGTTGGAGCAATGAATCCATTTACATGTAAGGTAATTGTCAATATGGATGTTCCTCTTCCCGTTTTGTTAATGTTTTTTGGTTTGTTCTAGGAAGTCTTTTCTTTTCTTTGTGATTCCTGCCTAGAGAAGTTCCTTTATCCTTAGGTATAAAGCTGTTGCGTGGTGCTGAATTCTCTTTCCGTTTGTTTTTCTGTAAAGTTTTTAGTTTCTCTGTCCAATCTCAATGAGATTCTTGCTGAAAACAGTAACATTGGTTGTAGGTTTTTTCCTTTCATCTCTTTAAATACGTATACTGCCACTTCCTTCTCTCTTGCAGAATTTCTGCTGAAAGGTCGGCTGTTAACTTACGTGGATTCCCTTGAATGGTAAATGGTGCTTTTCCCATGCTGCTTTTTACATGTTTCCTATACATTTAGATTTTAATAGTTTGATGAATACGTGTCTTGGCGTGTTTCTCCTTGGAATTATCCTGTATGAGACTCTCTGTGCTTCCTGGACTTGGTTAACTCTTTCCTTTCCCATACTAGGGAAGTTTTCAACTATAATCTCTTCAAATATGTTCTCACGCCTTTTCTCTTTCTCTTCTTCTTCTGAGAGCCATATAATTCGAATGTTGGTGCATATCATGTTGTCCCAAGGGTCGCTGAGACTGTCCTCCGTTCCTTTCATTCTTTGTTCTTTATTTTGATCCGCAGTATTTATTTGAACTATTTTATCTTCCAGGCCACTTAACCGTTCTTGTGCCTCAGTTATTGTGCTAGTGATCCATGCTAGAGAATAATTATTTTCATTTATTGTGTTCTTCATCACTGTTTGTTTGCTCTTCAGTTCTTGTCGACCCCTGTGAAACGTTTCCTGTATTTTCTCTCTCCTATTTCCACGATGTTGAATCGTTTTTCCTATCATTATTCTGAGTTCTTTTTCGGGTAGACTGCCTATTTCCTCTTCATTTGTTAGGTCTGGTGCGTTTTGACCTTGCTGCTTCGTCAGCTGTGTGTTTTTTGGTCTCCTAATTTTGGTTAACTTACTGTGCTTGGGGTTCCTTTTCACAGGCGTCATGCCCGTAGTTATTGTTGTTTTTGGTGTCTGTCCCAAGCGGCTAAGGTTTGTTAAGTGGGTTGTGTAGGCTTCTTCGTGGAGGGGAGTTATGCTTGTGTTCTTTTGAATGAGGCTGGATCCTGTCTTTCTGGTGGGCATTTCCACAACTGCTGGTGTGTATTTTGGTGCCTCCGTCCTTATGATGATTTAAGGCATCCTCTCTCATAACGGATGGGACTGTTTCTGTCTTGCTCATTGTTTGGCATACGGTGTCCAGCACTGTTGCTTACTGGTCACTGAGTGAATGTGGGTCTTGGCGTTGAGAAAGGAATCTCTGGGAGATTTTCTCCATTTGATATTATGTGAAGCTGTCAGGTCTCCTGTGCACCAGTGTCCTGAACTTGGTTTTCCCTCCTCAGATGCAGAGCTCTGACTCCTGGGTAGAGCACCTAGAGACAGTCATCCTCACAGCTCTGAAAACGTGGGGAGAAAAGAGAAGGAAACAAAGAATGAGGATAAAATAAAACAAAATAAAGTAAAATCAAATAAAATGAAGTTATTAAAATGAAAAATATGTATTAAGAGAAAATTTTAAAAATTAAAAAGAAAAGCAGTCACCCAGAATTCTAGCAAAAATGGTTAAAGCTTAGCTATACAGACAAAATGACTCACAGCGGCATACACCTACACATTCACAAAAAGTGAAAAATGGAAGAACTAATATATCTATGCTCACAAAGTCCACCTCTTCAATTTTGGACTGATTCATTGTTCTCTTCAGGTGTTCCAGAGATGCGGGGTACTTCACGTTGAATGTGGAGATTTCATCCACTCTTCGTGCGGGTGCTGGGAGAGATTACTTTTTCGCTTCTTTGCTCGCACAGCTCTGCTTTTAGAGTTGCATTTGTTTCATTCCATAGATTTGGGTGTTCCTATTTACATTTTCAATTTTTCCCAGGTATTTGTGATCCCATCTTAGTTTTCTACAGTGTATTCTTGGTTATGTAACAGCGTTTTGTTTAGCTTCCATGTGTTTGTATTATTTACCGTTTTTTTTCTTTTAATTCCTATCTAGTTTCATAGCACTGTAGGCGGAAATTATACCTGATGCTATTTCAATTTTCTTAGATTTCTAAGGCTTTATGTGTGACCCTACATATGATATATCTTGGAGAGTGTTTCATGAGTACCTGAGGAGAGAGGGTTTTCTGTTGTTTTGCAATAGAATGTTGTATATTTCTGAATGAATTCCCTCTTGTTCAACGTGTCATTGAAAGCTTATGTTTCCTAATTTAGTTTCATTTTGGATGATCTATCCATTGGTGATTGTGGGGTGGTAATGTCCCCTACTCTTATGGTTTTACTGTCAAGTTCCGCTTTATGGCTGTTAGGATATACCTTATGTATTGAAGTGCTCCTCGGTTGGGTTCATAAGTATTTGCATTTCTTATATCCTCTCCTTGGTTTGATCCCTTGATCAGGGTGTAGTGTCCTTGTTTGTTTCTTGAAATAGTCTTTATCTTAAAGTCTATTTCTTCTGATATGAGAATTGTAACTCCAGGTTTCCTTTGATTTCCATGTGCATGGAATGTCTCTTGCCATATCCTCAGTTTCAGTCTGTATCTATCCCTAGGTCTAAAATGGGTCTCTTCTAGGCAGCATATATAATGGGCTTGTTGTTGTATCCCTTCAGCCAGTTTATCTGTTGTGGTTGGAGCAATGAATCCATTTACATGTAAGGTAATTGTCAATATGGATGTTCCTCTTCCCGTTTTGTTAATGTTTTTTGGTTTGTTCTAGGAAGTCTTTTCTTTTCTTTGTGATTCCTGCCTAGAGAAGTTCCTTTATCCTTAGGTATAAAGCTGTTGCGTGGTGCTGAATTCTCTTTCCGTTTGTTTTTCTGTAAAGTTTTTAGTTTCTCTGTCCAATCTCAATGAGATTCTTGCTGAAAACAGTAACATTGGTTGTAGGTTTTTTCCTTTCATCTCTTTAAATACGTATACTGCCACTTCCTTCTCTCTTGCAGAATTTCTGCTGAAAGGTCGGCTGTTAACTTACGTGGATTCCCTTGAATGGTAAATGGTGCTTTTCCCATGCTGCTTTTTACATGTTTCCTATACATTTAGATTTTAATAGTTTGATGAATACGTGTCTTGGCGTGTTTCTCCTTGGAATTATCCTGTATGAGACTCTCTGTGCTTCCTGGACTTGGTTAACTCTTTCCTTTCCCATACTAGGGAAGTTTTCAACTATAATCTCTTCAAATATGTTCTCACGCCTTTTCTCTTTCTCTTCTTCTTCTGAGAGCCATATAATTCGAATGTTGGTGCATTTCATGTTGTCCCAAGGGTCGCTGAGACTGTCCTCCGTTCCTTTCATTCTTTGTTCTTTATTTTGATCCGCAGTATTTATTTGAACTATTTTATCTTCCAGGCCACTTAACCGTTCTTGTGCCTCAGTTATTGTGCTAGTGATCCATGCTAGAGAATAATTATTTTCATTTATTGTGTTCTTCATCACTGTTTGTTTGCTCTTCAGTTCTTGTCGACCCCTGTGAAACGTTTCCTGTATTTTCTCTCTCCTATTTCCACGATGTTGAATCGTTTTTCCTATCATTATTCTGAGTTCTTTTTCGGGTAGACTGCCTATTTCCTCTTCATTTGTTAGGTCTGGTGCGTTTTGACCTTGCTGCTTCGTCAGCTGTGTGTTTTTTGGTCTCCTAATTTTGGTTAACTTACTGTGCTTGGGGTTCCTTTTCACAGGCGTCATGCCCGTAGTTATTGTAGTTTTTGGTGTCTGTCCCAAGCGGCTAAGGTTTGTTAAGTGGGTTGTGTAGGCTTCTTCGTGGAGGGGAGTTATGCTTGTGTTCTTTTGAATGAGGCTGGATCCTGTCTTTCTGGTGGGCATTTCCACAACTGCTGGTGTGTATTTTGGTGCCTCCGTCCTTATGATGATTTAAGGCATCCTCTCTGATAACGGATGGGACTGTTTCTGTCTTGCTCATTGTTTGGCATACGGTGTCCAGCACTGTTGCTTACTGGTCACTGAGTGAATGTGGGTCTTGGCGTTGAGCAAGAAATCTCTGGGAGATATTCTCCATTTGATATTATGTGAAGGTGTCAGGTCTCCTGTGCACCAGTGTCCTGAACTTGGTTTTCCCTCCTCAGATGCTGAGCTCTGACTCCTGGGTAGAGCACCTAGAGACAGTCATCCTCACAGCTCTGAAAACGTGGGGAGAAAAGAGAAGGAAACAAAGAATGAGGATAAAATAAAACAAAATAAAGTAAAATCAAATAAAATGAAGTTATTAAAATGAAAAATATGTATTAAGAGACAATTTTAAAAATTAAAAAGAAAAGCAGTCACCCAGAATTCTAGCAAAAATGGTTAAAGCTTAGCTATACAGACAAAATGACTCACAGCGGCATACACCTACACATTCACAAAAAGTGAAAAATGGAAGAACTAATATATCTATGCTCACAAAGTCCACCTCTTCAATTTTGGACTGATTCATTGTTCTCTTCAGGTGTTCCAGAGATGCGGGGTACTTCACGTTGAATGTGGAGATTTCATCCACTCTTCGTGCGGGTGCTGGGAGAGATTACTTTTTCGCTTCTTTGCTCGCACAGCTCTGCTTTTAGAGTTGCATTTGTTTCATTCCATAGATTTGGGTGTTCCTATTTACATTTTCAATTTTTCCCAGGTATTTGTGATCTCATCTTAGTTTTCTACAGTGTATTCTTGGTTATGTAACAGCGTTTTGTTTAGCTTCCATGTGTTTGTATTATTTACCGTTTTTTTTCTTTTAATTCCTATCTAGTTTCATAGCACTGTAGGCGGAAATTATACCTGATGCTATTTCAATTTTCTTAGATTTCTAAGGCTTTATGTGTGACCCTACATATGATATATCTTGGAGAGTGTTTCATGAGTACCTGAGGAGAGAGGGTTTTCTGTTGTTTTGCAATAGAATGTTGTATATTTCTGAATGAATTCCCTCTTGTTCAACGTGTCATTGAAAGCTTATGTTTCCTAATTTAGTTTCATTTTGGATGATCTATCCATTGGTGATTGTGGGGTGGTAATGTCCCCTACTCTTATGGTCTTACTGTCAAGTTCCGCTTTATGGCTGTTAGGATATACCTTATGTATTGAAGTGCTCCTCGGTTGGGTTCATAAGTATTTGCATTTCTTATATCCTCTCCTTGGTTTGATCCCTTGATCAGGGTGTAGTGTCCTTGTTTGTTTCTTGAAATATTCTTTATCTTAAAGTCTATTTCTTCTGATATGAGAATTGTAACTCCAGGTTTCCTTTGATTTCCATGTGCATGGAATGTCTCTTGCCATATCCTCAGTTTCAGTCTGTATCAATCCCTAGGTCTAAAATGGGTCTCTTCTAGGCAGCATATATAATGGGCTTGTTGTTGTATCCCTTCAGCCAGTTTATCTGTTGTGGTTGGAGCAATGAATCCATTTACATGTAAGGTAATTGTCAATATGGATGTTCCTCTTCCCGTTTTGTTAATGTTTTTTGGTTTGTTCTAGGAGGTCTTTTCTTGTCTTTGTGATTCCTGCCTAGAGAAGTTCCTTTATCCTTAGGTATAAAGCTGTTGCGTGGTTCTGAATTCTCTTTCCGTTTGTTTTTCTGTAAAGTTTTTAGTTTCTCTGTCCAATCTCAATGAGATTCTTGCTGAGAACAGTAACATTGATTGTAGGTTTTTTCCTTTCATCTCTTTAAATACGTATACTGCCACTTCCTTCTCTCTTGCAGAATTTCTGCTGAAAGGTCGGCTGTTAACTTACGTGGATTCCCTTGAATGGTAAATGGTGCTTTTCCCATGCTGCTTTTTACATGTTTCCTATACATTTAGATTTTAATAGTTTGATGAATACGTGTCTTGGCGTGTTTCTCCTTGGAATTATCCTGTATGAGACTCTCTGTGCTTCCTGGACTTGGTTAACTCTTTCCTTTCCCATACTAGGGAAGTTTTCAACTATAATCTCTTCAAATATGTTCTCACGCCTTTTCTCTTTCTCTTCTTCTTCTGAGAGCCATATAATTCGAATGTTGGTGCATTTCATGTTGTCCCAAGGGTCGCTGAGACTGTCCTCCGTTCCTTTCATTCTTTGTTCTTTATTTTGATCCGCAGTATTTATTTGAACTATTTTATCTTCCAGGCCACTTAACCGTTCTTGTGCCTCAGTTATTGTGCTAGTGATCCATGCTAGAGAATAATTATTTTCATTTATTGTGTTCTTCATCACTGTTTGTTTGCTCTTCAGTTCTTGTCGACCCCTGTGAAACGTTTCCTGTATTTTCTCTCTCCTATTTCCACGATGTTGAATCGTTTTTCCTATCATTATTCTGAGTTCTTTTTCGGGTAGACTGCCTATTTCCTCTTCATTTGTTAGGTCTGGTGCGTTTTGACCTTGCTGCTTCGTCAGCTGTGTGTTTTTTGGTCTCCTAATTTTGGTTAACTTACTGTGCTTGGGGTTCCTTTTCACAGGCGTCATGCCCGTAGTTATTGTTGTTTTTGGTGTCTGTCCCAAGCGGCTAAGGTTTGTTAAGTGGGTTGTGTAGGCTTCTTCGTGGAGGGGAGTTATGCTTGTGTTCTTTTGAATGAGGCTGGATCCTGTCTTTCTGGTGGGCATTTCCACAACTGCTGGTGTGTATTTTGGTGCCTCCGTCCTTATGATGATTTAAGACATCCTCTCTGATAACGGATGGGACTGTTTCTGTCTTGCTCATTGTTTGGCATACGGTGTCCAGCACTATTGCTTACTGGTCACTGAGTGAATGTGGGTCTTGGCGTTGAGAAAGGAATCTCTGGGAGATTTTCTCCATTTGATATTATGTGAAGCTGTCAGGTCTCCTGTGCACCAGTGTCCTGAACTTGGTTTTCCCTCCTCAGATGCAGAGCTCTGACTCCTGGGTAGAGCACCTAGAGACAGTCATCCTCACAGCTCTGAAAACGTGGGGAGAAAAGAGAAGGAAACAAAGAATGAGGATAAAATAAAACAAAATAAAGTAAAATCAAATAAAATGAAGTTATTAAAATGAAAAATATGTATTAAGAGACAATTTTAAAAATTAAAAAGAAAAGCAGTCACCCAGAATTCTAGCAAAAATGGTTAAAGCTTAGCTATACAGACAAAATGACTCACAGCGGCATACACCTACACATTCACAAAATGTGAAAAATGGAAGAACTAATATATCTATGCTCACAAAGTCCACCTCTTCAATTTTGGACTGATTCATTGTTCTATTCAGGTTTTCCAGAGATGCGGGGTACTTCACGTTGAATGTGGAGATTTCATCCACTCTTCGTACGGGTGCTGGGAGAGATTACTTTTTCGCTTCTTTGCTCGCACAGCTCTGCTTTTAGAGTTGCATTTGTTTCATTCCATAGATTTGGGTGTTCCTATTTACATTTTCAATTTTTCCCAGGTATTTGTGATCCCATCTTAGTTTTCTACAGTGTATTCTTGGTTATGTAACAGCGTTTTGTTTAGCTTCCATGTGTTTGTATTATTTACAGTTTTTTTTCTTTTAATTCCTATCTAGTTTCATAGCACTGTAGGCGGAAATTATACCTGATGCTATTTCAATTTTCTTAGATTTCTAAGGCTTTATGTGTGACCCTACATATGATATATCTTGGAGAGTGTTTCATGAGTACCTGAGGAGAGAGGGTTTTCTGTTGTTTTGCAATAGAATGTTGTATATTTCTGAATGAATTCCCTCTTGTTCAACGTGTCATTGAAAGCTTATGTTTCCTAATTTAGTTTCATTTTGGATGATCTATCCATTGGTGATTGTGGGGTGGTAATGTCCCCTACTCTTATGGTCTTACTGTCAAGTTCCGCTTTATGGCTGTTAGGATATACCTTATGTATTGAAGTGCTCCTCGGTTGGGTTCATAAGTATTTGCATTTCTTATATCCTCTCCTTGGTTTGATCCCTTGATCAGGGTGTAGTGTCCTTGTTTGTTTCTTGAAATATTCTTTATCTTAAAGACTATTTCTTCTGATATGAGAATTGTAACTCCAGGTTTCCTTTGATTTCCATGTGCATGGAATGTCTCTTGCCATATCCTCAGTTTCAGTCTGTATCAATCCCTAGGTCTAAAATGGGTCTCTTCTAGGCAGCATATATAATGGGCTTGTTGTTGTATCCCTTCAGCCAGTTTATCTGTTGTGGTTGGAGCAATGAATCCATTTACATGTAAGGTAATTGTCAATATGGATGTTCCTCTTCCCGTTTTGTTAATGTTTTTTGGTTTGTTCTAGGAGGTCTTTTCTTGTCTTTGTGATTCCTGCCTAGAGAAGTTCCTTTATCCTTAGGTATAAAGCTGTTGCGTGGTTCTGAATTCTCTTTCCTTTGTTTTTCTGTAAAGTTTTTAGTTTCTCTGTCCAATCTCAATGAGATTCTTGCTGAGAACAGTAACATTGGTTGTAGGTTTTTTCCTTTCATCTCTTTAAATACGTATACTGCCACTTCCTTCTCTCTTGCAGAATTTCTGCTGAAAGGTCGGCTGTTAACTTACGTGGATTCCCTTGAATGGTAAATGGTGCTTTTCCCATGCTGCTTTTTACATGTTTCCTATACATTTAGATTTTAATAGTTTGATGAATACGTGTCTTGGCGTGTTTCTCCTTGGAATTATCCTGTATGAGACTCTCTGTGCTTCCTGGACTTGGTTAACTCTTTCCTTTCCCATACTAGGGAAGTTTTCAACTATAATCTCTTCAAATATGTTCTCACGCCTTTTCTCTTTCTCTTCTTCTTCTGAGAGCCATATAATTCGAATGTTGGTGCATTTCATGTTGTCCCAAGGGTCTCTGAGACTGTCCTCCGTTCCTTTCATTCTTTGTTCTTTATTTTGATCCGCAGTATTTATTTGAACTATTTTATCTTCCAGGCCACTTAACCGTTCTTGTGCCTCAGTTATTGTGCTAGTGATCCATGCTAGAGAATAATTATTTTCATTTATTGTGTTCTTCATCACTGTTTGTTTGCTCTTCAGTTCTTGTCGACCCCTGTGAAACGTTTCCTGTATTTTCTCTCTCCTATTTCCACGATGTTGAATCGTTTTTCCTATCATTATTCTGAGTTCTCTTTCGGGTAGACTGCCTATTTCCTCTTCATTTGTTAGGTCTGGTGCGTTTTGACCTTGCTGCTTCGTCAGCTGTGTGTTTTTTGGTCTCCTAATTTTGGTTAACTTACTGTGCTTGGGGTTCCTTTTCACAGGCGTCATGCCCGTAGTTATTGTTGTTTTTGGTGTCTGTCCCAATCGGCTAAGGTTTGTTAAGTGGGTTGTGTAGGCTTCTTCGTGGAGGGGAGTTATGCTTGTGTTCTTTTGAATGAGGCTGGATCCTGTCTTTCTGGTGGGCATTTCCACAACTGCTGGTGTGTATTTTGGTGCCTCCGTCCTTATGATGATTTAAGGCATCCTCTCTGATAACGGATGGGACTGTTTCTGTCTTGCTCATTGTTTGGCATACGGTGTCCAGCACTGTTGCTTACTGGTCACTGAGTGAATGTGGGTCTTGGCGTTGAGAAAGAAATCTCTGGGAGATATTCTCCATTTGATATTATGTGAAGGTGTCAGGTCTCCTGTGCACCAGTGTCCTGAACTTGGTTTTCCCTCCTCAGATGCTGAGCTCTGACTCCTGGGTAGAGCACCTAGAGACAGTCATCCTCACAGCTCTGAAAACGTGAGGAGAAAAGAGAAGGAAACAAAGAATGAGGATAAAATAAAACAAAATAAAGTAAAATCAAATAAAATGAAGTTATTAAAATGAAAAATATGTATTAAGAGACAATTTTAAAAATTAAAAAGAAAAGCAGTCACCCCGAATTCTAGCAAAAATGGTTAAAGCTTAGCTATACAGACAAAATGACGCACAGCGGCATACACCTACACATTCACAAAATGTGAAAAATGGAAGAACTAATATATCTATGCTCACAAAGTCCACCTCTTCAATTTTGGACTGATTCATTGTTCTCTTCAGGTGTTCCAGAGATGCGGGGTACTTCACGTTGAATGTGGAGATTTCATCCACTCTTCGTGCGGGTGCTGGGAGAGATTACTTTTTCGCTTCTTTGCTCGCACAGCTCTGCTTTTAGAGTTGCATTTGTTTCATTCCATAGATTTGGGTGTTCCTATTTACATTTTCAATTTTTCCCAGGTATTTGTGATCCCATCTTAGTTTTCTACAGTGTATTCTTGGTTATGTAACAGCGTTTTGTTTAGCTTCCATGTGTTTGTATTATTTACCGTTTTTTTTCTTTTAATTCCTATCTAGTTTCATAGCACTGTAGGCGGAAATTATACCTGATGCTATTTCAATTTTCTTAGATTTCTAAGGCTTTATGTGTGACCCTACATATGATATATCTTGGAGAGTGTTTCATGAGTACCTGAGGAGAGAGGGTTTTCTGTTGTTTTGCAATAGAATGTTGTATATTTCTGAATGAATTCCCTCTTGTTCAACGTGTCATTGAAAGCTTATGTTTCCTAATTTAGTTTCATTTTGGATGATCTATCCATTGGTGATTGTGGGGTGGTAATGTCCCCTACTCTTATGGTTTTACTGTCAAGTTCCGCTTTATGGCTGTTAGGATATACCTTATGTATTGAAGTGCTCCTCGGTTGGGTTCATAAGTATTTGCATTTCTTATATCCTCTCCTTGGTTTGATCCCTTGATCAGGGTGTAGTGTCCTTGTTTGTTTCTTGAAATATTCTTTATCTTAAAGTCTATTTCTTCTGATATGAGAATTGTAACTCCAGGTTTCCTTTGATTTCCATGTGCATGGAATGTCTCTTGCCATATCCTCAGTTTCAGTCTGTATCTATCCCTAGGTCTAAAATGGGTCTCTTCTAGGCAGCATATATAATGGGCTTGTTGTTGTATCCCTTCAGCCAGTTTATCTGTTGTGGTTGGAGCAATGAATCCATTTACATGTAAGGTAATTGTCAATATGGATGTTCCTCTTCCCGTTTTGTTAATGTTTTTTGGTTTGTTCTAGGAAGTCTTTTCTTGTCTTTGTGATTCCTGCCTAGAGAAGTTCCTTTATCCTTAGGTATAAAGCTGTTGCGTGGTGCTGAATTCTCTTTCCGTTTGTTTTTCTGTAAAGTTTTTAGTTTCTCTGTCCAATCTCAATGAGATTCTTGCTGAGAACAGTAACATTGGTTGTAGGTTTTTTCCTTTCATCTCTTTAAATACGTATACTGCCACTTCCTTCTCTCTTGCAGAATTTCTGCTGAAAGGTCGGCTGTTAACTTACGTGGATTCCCTTGAATGGTAAATGGTGCTTTTCCCATGCTGCTTTTTACATGTTTCCTATACATTTAGATTTTAATAGTTTGATGAATACGTGTCTTGGCGTGTTTCTCCTTGGAATTATCCTGTATGAGACTCTCTGTGCTTCCTGGACTTGGTTAACTCTTTCCTTTCCCATACTAGGGAAGTTTTCAACTATAATCTCTTCAAATATGTTCTCACGCCTTTTCTCTTTCTCTTCTTCTTCTGAGAGCCATATAATTCGAATGTTGGTGCATTTCATGTTGTCCCAAGGGTCGCTGAGACTGTCCTCCGTTCCTTTCATTCTTTGTTCTTTATTTTGATCCGCAGTATTTATTTGAACTATTTTATCTTCCAGGCCACTTAACCGTTCTTGTGCCTCAGTTATTGTGCTAGTGATCCATGCTAGAGAATAATTATTTTCATTTATTGTGTTCTTCATCACTGTTTGTTTGCTCTTCAGTTCTTGTCGACCCCTGTGAAACGTTTCTTGTATTTTCTCTCTCCTATTTCCACGATGTTGAATCGTTTTTCCTATCATTATTCTGAGTTCTTTTTCGGGTAGACTGCCTATTTCCTCTTCATTTGTTAGGTCTGGTGGGTTTTGACCTTGCTGCTTCGTCAGCTGTGTGTTTTTTGGTCTCCTAATTTTGGTTAACTTACTGTGCTTGGGGTTCCTTTTCACAGGCGTCATGCCCGTAGTTATTGTTGTTTTTGGTGTCTGTCCCAAGCGGCTAAGGTTTGTTAAGTGGGTTGTGTAGGCTTCTTCGTGGAGGGGAGTTATGCTTGTGTTCTTTTGAATGAGGCTGGATCCTGTCTTTCTGGTGGGCATTTCCACAACTGCTGGTGTGTATTTTGGTGCCTCCATCCTTATGATGATTTAAGACATCCTCTCTGATAACGGATGGGACTGTTTCTGTCTTGCTCATTGTTTGGCATACGGTGTCCAGCACTGTTGCTTACTGGTCACTGAGTGAATGTGGGTCTTGGCGTTGAGAAAGGAATCTCTGGGAGATTTTCTCCATTTGATATTATGTGAAGCTGTCAGGTCTCCTGTGCACCAGTGTCCTGAACTTGGTTTTCCCTCCTCAGATGCAGAGCTCTGACTCCTGGGTAGAGCACCTAGAGACAGTCATCCTCACAGCTCTGAAAACGTGGGGAGAAAAGAGAAGGAAACAAAGAATGAGGATAAAATAAAACAAAATAAAGTAAAATCAAATAAAATGAAGTTATTAAAATGAAAAATATGTATTAAGAGACAATTTTAAAAATTAAAAAGAAAAGCAGTCACCCAGAATTCTAGCAAAAATGGTTAAAGCTTAGCTATACAGACAAAATGACTCACAGCGGCATACACCTACACATTCACAAAAAGTGAAAAATGGAAGAACTAATATATCTATGCTCACAAAGTCCACCTCTTCAATTTTGGACTGATTCATTGTTCTCTTCAGGTGTTCCAGAGATGCGGGGTACTTCACGTTGAATGTGGAGATTTCATCCACTCTTCGTGCGGGTGCTGGGAGAGATTACTTTTTCGCTTCTTTGCTCGCACAGCTCTGCTTTTAGAGTTGCATTTGTTTCATTCCATAGATTTGGGTGTTCCTATTTACATTTTCAATTTTTCCCAGGTATTTGTGATCCCATCTTAGTTTTCTACAGTGTATTCTTGGTTATGTAACAGCGTTTTGTTTAGCTTCCATGTGTTTGTATTATTTACAGTTTTTTTTCTTTTAATTCCTATCTAGTTTCATAGCACTGTAGGCGGAAATTATACCTGATGCTATTTCAATTTTCTTAGATTTCTAAGGCTTTATGTGTGACCCTACATATGATATATCTTGGAGAGTGTTTCATGAGTACCTGAGGAGAGAGGGTTTTCTGTTGTTTTGCAATAGAATGTTGTATATTTCTGAATGAATTCCCTCTTGTTCAACGTGTCATTGAAAGCTTATGTTTCCTAATTTAGTTTCATTTTGGATGATCTATCCATTGGTGATTGTGGGGTGGTAATGTCCCCTACTCTTATGGTTTTACTGTCAAGTTCCGCTTTATGGCTGTTAGGATATACCTTATGTATTGAAGTGCTCCTCGGTTGGGTTCATAAGTATTTGCATTTCTTATATCCTCTCCTTGGTTTGATCCCTTGATCAGGGTGTAGTGTCCTTGTTTGTTTCTTGAAATATTCTTTATCTTAAAGTCTATTTCTTCTGATATGAGAATTGTAATTCCAGGTTTCCTTTGATTTCCATGTGCATGGAATGTCTCTTGCCATATCCTCAGTTTCAGTCTGTATCTATCCCTAGGTCTAAAATGGGTCTCTTCTAGGCAGCATATATAATGGGCTTGTTGTTGTATCCCTTCAGCCAGTTTATCTGTTGTGGTTGGAGCAATGAATCCATTTACATGTAAGGTAATTGTCAATATGGATGTTCCTCTTCCCGTTTTGTTAATGTTTTTTGGTTTGTTCTAGGAAGTCTTTTCTTTTCTTTGTGATTCCTGCCTAGAGAAGTTCCTTTATCCTTAGGTATAAAGCTGTTGCGTGGTGCTGAATTCTTTTTCCGTTTGTTTTTCTGTAAAGTTTTTAGTTTCTCTGTCCAATCTCAATGAGATTCTTGCTGAAAACAGTAACATTGGTTGTAGGTTTTTTCCTTTCATCTCTTTAAATACGTATACTGCCACTTCCTTCTCTCTTGCAGAATTTCTGCTGAAAGGTCGGCTGTTAACTTACGTGGATTCCCTTGAATGGTAAATGGTGCTTTTCCCATGCTGCTTTTTACATGTTTCCTATACATTTAGATTTTAATAGTTTGATGAATACGTGTCTTGGCGTGTTTCTCCTTGGAATTATCCTGTATGAGACTCTCTGTGCTTCCTGGACTTGGTTAACTCTTTCCTTTCCCATACTAGGGAAGTTTTCAACTATAATCTCTTCAAATATGTTCTCACGCCTTTTCTCTTTCTCTTCTTCTTCTGAGAGCCATATAATTCGAATGTTGGTGCATTTCATGTTGTCCCAAGGGTCGCTGAGACTGTCCTCCGTTCCTTTCATTCTTTGTTCTTTATTTTGATCCGCAGTATTTATTTGAACTATTTTATCTTCCAGGCCACTTAACCGTTCTTGTGCCTCAGTTATTGTGCTAGTGATCCATGCTAGAGATTAATTATTTTCATTTATTGTGTTCTTCATCACTGTTTGTTTGCTCTTCAGTTCTTGTCGACCCCTGTGAAACGTTTCCTGTATTTTCTCTCTCCTATTTCCACGATGTTGAATCGTTTTTCCTATCATTATTCTGAGTTCTTTTTCGGGTAGACTGCCTATTTCCTCTTCATTTGTTAGGTCTGGTGCGTTTTGACCTTGCTGCTTCGTCAGCTGTGTGTTTTTTGGTCTCCTAATTTTGGTTAACTTACTGTGCTTGGGGTTCCTTTTCACAGGCGTCATGCCCGTAGTTATTGTTGTTTTTGGTGTCTGTCCCAAGCGGCTAAGGTTTGTTAAGTGGGTTGTGTAGGCTTCTTCGTGGAGGGGAGTTATGCTTGTGTTCTTTTGAATGAGGCTGGATCCTGTCTTTCTGGTGGGCATTTCCACAACTGCTGGTGTGTATTTTGGTGCCTCCGTCCTTATGATGATTTAAGGCATCCTCTCTGATAACGGATGGGACTGTTTCTGTCTTGCTCATTGTTTGGCATACGGTGTCCAGCACTGTTGCTTACTGGTCACTGAGTGAATGTGGGTCTTGGCGTTGAGAAAGAAATCTCTGGGAGATATTCTCCATTTGATATTATGTGAAGGTGTCAGGTCTCCTGTGCACCAGTGTCCTGAACTTGGTTTTCCCTCCTCAGATGCTGAGCTCTGACTCCTGGGTAGAGCACCTAGAGACAGTCATCCTCACAGCTCTGAAAACGTGGGGAGAAAAGAGAAGGAAACAAAGAATGAGGATAAAATAAAACAAAATAAAGTAAAATCAAATAAAATGAAGTTATTAAAATGAAAAATATGTATTAAGAGACAATTTTAAAAATTAAAAAGAAAAGCAGTCACCCAGAATTCTAGCAAAAATGGTTAAAGCTTAGCTATACAGACAAAATGACTCACAGCGGCATACACCTACACATTCACAAAAAGTGAAAAATGGAAGAACTAATATATCTATGCTCACAAAGTCCACCTCTTCAATTTTGGACTGATTCATTGTTCTCTTCAGGTGTTCCAGAGATGCGGGGTACTTCACGTTGAATGTGGAGATTTCATCCACTCTTCGTGCGGGTGCTGGGAGAGATTACTTTTTCGCTTCTTTGCTCGCACAGCTCTGCTTTTAGAGTTGCATTTGTTTCATTCCATAGATTTGGGTGTTCCTATTTACATTTTCAATTTTTCCCAGGTATTTGTGATCCCATCTTAGTTTTCTACAGTGTATTCTTGGTTATGTAACAGCGTTTTGTTTAGCTTCCATGTGTTTGTATTATTTACCGTTTTTTTTCTTTTAATTCCTATCTAGTTTCATAGCACTGTAGGCGGAAATTATACCTGATGCTATTTCAATTTTCTTAGATTTCTAAGGCTTTATGTGTGACCCTACATATGATATATCTTGGAGAGTGTTTCATGAGTACCTGAGGAGAGAGGGTTTTCTGTTGTTTTGCAATAGAATGTTGTATATTTCTGAATGAATTCCCTCTTGTTCAACGTGTCATTGAAAGCTTATGTTTCCTAATTTAGTTTCATTTTGGATGATCTATCCATTGGTGATTGTGGGGTGGTAATGTCCCCTACTCTTATGGTTTTACTGTCAAGTTCCGCTTTATGGCTGTTAGGATATACCTTATGTATTGAAGTGCTCCTCGGTTGGGTTCATAAGTATTTGCATTTCTTATATCCTCTCCTTGGTTTGATCCCTTGATCAGGGTGTAGTGTCCTTGTTTGTTTCTTGAAATATTCTTTATCTTAAAGTCTATTTCTTCTGATATGAGAATTGTAACTCCAGGTTTCCTTTGATTTCCATGTGCATGGAATGTCTCTTGCCATATCCTCAGTTTCAGTCTGTATCTATCCCTAGGTCTAAAATGGGTCTCTTCTAGGCAGCATATATAATGGGCTTGTTGTTGTATCCCTTCAGCCAGTTTATCTGTTGTGGTTGGAGCAATGAATCCATTTACATGTAAGGTAATTGTCAATATGGATGTTCCTCTTCCCGTTTTGTTAATGTTTTTTGGTTTGTTCTAGGAAGTCTTTTCTTGTCTTTGTGATTCCTGCCTAGAGAAGTTCCTTTATCCTTAGGTATAAAGCTGTTGCGTGGTGCTGAATTCTCTTTCCGTTTGTTTTTCTGTAAAGTTTTTAGTTTCTCTGTCCAATCTCAATGAGATTCTTGCTGAAAACAGTAACATTGGTTGTAGGTTTTTTCCTTTCATCTCTTTAAATACGTATACTGACACTTCCTTCTCTCTTGCAGAATTTCTGCTGAAAGGTCGGCTGTTAACTTACGTGGATTCCCTTGAATGGTAAATGGTGCTTTTCCCATGCTGCTTTTTACATGTTTCCTATACATTTAGATTTTAATAGTTTGATGAATACGTGTCTTGGCGTGTTTCTCCTTGGAATTATCCTGTATGAGACTCTCTGTGCTTCCTGGACTTGGTTAACTCTTTCCTTTCCCATACTAGGGAAGTTTTCAACTATAATCTCTTCAAATATGTTCTCACGCCTTTTCTCTTTCTCTTCTTCTTCTGAGAGCCATATAATTCGAATGTTGGTGCATTTCATGTTGTCCCAAGGGTCGCTGAGACTGTCCTCCGTTCCTTTCATTCTTTGTTCTTTATTTTGATCCGCAGTATTTATTTGAACTATTTTATCTTCCAGGCCACTTAACCGTTCTTGTGCCTCAGTTATTGTGCTAGTGATCCATGCTAGAGATTAATTATTTTCATTTATTGTGTTCTTCATCACTGTTTGTTTGCTCTTCAGTTCTTGTCGACCCCTGTGAAACGTTTCCTGTATTTTCTCTCTCCTATTTCCACGATGTTGAATCGTTTTTCCTATCATTATTCTGAGTTCTTTTTCGGGTAGACTGCCTATTTCCTCTTCATTTGTTAGGTCTGGTGCGTTTTGACCTTGCTGCTTCGTCAGCTGTGTGTTTTTTGGTCTCCTAATTTTGGTTAACTTACTGTGCTTGGGGTTCCTTTTCACAGGCGTCATGCCCGTAGTTATTGTTGTTTTTGGTGTCTGTCCCAAGCGGCTAAGGTTTGTTAAGTGGGTTGTGTAGGCTTCTTCGTGGAGGGGAGTTATGCTTGTGTTCTTTTGAATGAGGCTGGATCCTGTCTTTCTGGTGGGCATTTCCACAACTGCTGGTGTGTATTTTGGTGCCTCCGTCCTTATGATGATTTAAGACATCCTCTCTGATAACGGATGGGACTGTTTCTGTCTTGCTCATTGTTTGGCATACGGTGTCCAGCACTATTGCTTACTGGTCACTGAGTGAATGTGGGTCTTGGCGTTGAGAAAGGAATCTCTGGGAGATTTTCTCCATTTGATATTATGTGAAGCTGTCAGGTCTCCTGTGCACCAGTGTCCTGAACTTGGTTTTCCCTCCTCAGATGCAGAGCTCTGACTCCTGGGTAGAGCACCTAGAGACAGTCATCCTCACAGCTCTGAAAACGTGGGGAGAAAAGAGAAGGAAACAAAGAATGAGGATAAAATAAAACAAAATAAAGTAAAATCAAATAAAATGAAGTTATTAAAATGAAAAATATGTATTAAGAGACAATTTTAAAAATTAAAAAGAAAAGCAGTCACCCAGAATTCTAGCAAAAATGGTTAAAGCTTAGCTATACAGACAAAATGACTCACAGCGGCATACACCTACACATTCACAAAATGTGAAAAATGGAAGAACTAATATATCTATGCTCACAAAGTCCACCTCTTCAATTTTGGACTGATTCATTGTTCTATTCAGGTTTTCCAGAGATGCGGGGTACTTCACGTTGAATGTGGAGATTTCATCCACTCTTCGTACGGGTGCTGGGAGAGATTACTTTTTCGCTTCTTTGCTCGCACAGCTCTGCTTTTAGAGTTGCATTTGTTTCATTCCATAGATTTGGGTGTTCCTATTTACATTTTCAATTTTTCCCAGGTATTTGTGATCCCATCTTAGTTTTCTACAGTGTATTCTTGGTTATGTAACAGCGTTTTGTTTAGCTTCCATGTGTTTGTATTATTTACAGTTTTTTTTCTTTTAATTCCTATCTAGTTTCATAGCACTGTAGGCGGAAATTATACCTGATGCTATTTCAATTTTCTTAGATTTCTAAGGCTTTATGTGTGACCCTACATATGATATATCTTGGAGAGTGTTTCATGAGTACCTGAGGAGAGAGGGTTTTCTGTTGTTTTGCAATAGAATGTTGTATATTTCTGAATGAATTCCCTCTTGTTCAACGTGTCATTGAAAGCTTATGTTTCCTAATTTAGTTTCATTTTGGATGATCTATCCATTGGTGATTGTGGGGTGGTAATGTCCCCTACTCTTATGGTCTTACTGTCAAGTTCCGCTTTATGGCTGTTAGGATATACCTTATGTATTGAAGTGCTCCTCGGTTGGGTTCATAAGTATTTGCATTTCTTATATCCTCTCCTTGGTTTGATCCCTTGATCAGGGTGTAGTGTCCTTGTTTGTTTCTTGAAATATTCTTTATCTTAAAGACTATTTCTTCTGATATGAGAATTGTAACTCCAGGTTTCCTTTGATTTCCATGTGCATGGAATGTCTCTTGCCATATCCTCAGTTTCAGTCTGTATCAATCCCTAGGTCTAAAATGGGTCTCTTCTAGGCAGCATATATAATGGGCTTGTTGTTGTATCCCTTCAGCCAGTTTATCTGTTGTGGTTGGAGCAATGAATCCATTTACATGTAAGGTAATTGTCAATATGGATGTTCCTCTTCCCGTTTTGTTAATGTTTTTTGGTTTGTTCTAGGAGGTCTTTTCTTGTCTTTGTGATTCCTGCCTAGAGAAGTTCCTTTATCCTTAGGTATAAAGCTGTTGCGTGGTTCTGAATTCTCTTTCCTTTGTTTTTCTGTAAAGTTTTTAGTTTCTCTGTCCAATCTCAATGAGATTCTTGCTGAGAACAGTAACATTGGTTGTAGGTTTTTTCCTTTCATCTCTTTAAATACGTATACTGCCACTTCCTTCTCTCTTGCAGAATTTCTGCTGAAAGGTCGGCTGTTAACTTACGTGGATTCCCTTGAATGGTAAATGGTGCTTTTCCCATGCTGCTTTTTACATGTTTCCTATACATTTAGATTTTAATAGTTTGATGAATACGTGTCTTGGCGTGTTTCTCCTTGGAATTATCCTGTATGAGACTCTCTGTGCTTCCTGGACTTGGTTAACTCTTTCCTTTCCCATACTAGGGAAGTTTTCAACTATAATCTCTTCAAATATGTTCTCACGCCTTTTCTCTTTCTCTTCTTCTTCTGAGAGCCATATAATTCGAATGTTGGTGCATTTCATGTTGTCCCAAGGGTCTCTGAGACTGTCCTCCGTTCCTTTCATTCTTTGTTCTTTATTTTGATCCGCAGTATTTATTTGAACTATTTTATCTTCCAGGCCACTTAACCGTTCTTGTGCCTCAGTTATTGTGCTAGTGATCCATGCTAGAGAATAATTATTTTCATTTATTGTGTTCTTCATCACTGTTTGTTTGCTCTTCAGTTCTTGTCGACCCCTGTGAAACGTTTCCTGTATTTTCTCTCTCCTATTTCCACGATGTTGAATCGTTTTTCCTATCATTATTCTGAGTTCTCTTTCGGGTAGACTGCCTATTTCCTCTTCATTTGTTAGGTCTGGTGCGTTTTGACCTTGCTGCTTCGTCAGCTGTGTGTTTTTTGGTCTCCTAATTTTGGTTAACTTACTGTGCTTGGGGTTCCTTTTCACAGGCGTCATGCCCGTAGTTATTGTTGTTTTTGGTGTCTGTCCCAAGCGGCTAAGGTTTGTTAAGTGGGTTGTGTAGGCTTCTTCGTGGAGGGGAGTTATGCTTGTGTTCTTTTGAATGAGGCTGGATCCTGTCTTTCTGGTGGGCATTTCCACAACTGCTGGTGTGTATTTTGGTGCCTCCGTCCTTATGATGATTTAAGGCATCCTCTCTGATAACGGATGGGACTGTTTCTGTCTTGCTCATTGTTTGGCATACGGTGTCCAGCACTGTTGCTTACTGGTCACTGAGTGAATGTGGGTCTTGGCGTTGAGAAAGAAATCTCTGGGAGATATTCTCCATTTGATATTATGTGAAGGTGTCAGGTCTCCTGTGCACCAGTGTCCTGAACTTGGTTTTCCCTCCTCAGATGCTGAGCTCTGACTCCTGGGTAGAGCACCTAGAGACAGTCATCCTCACAGCTCTGAAAACGTGAGGAGAAAAGAGAAGGAAACAAAGAATGAGGATAAAATAAAACAAAATAAAGTAAAATCAAATAAAATGAAGTTATTAAAATGAAAAATATGTATTAAGAGACAATTTTAAAAATTAAAAAGAAAAGCAGTCACCCAGAATTCTAGCAAAAATGGTTAAAGCTTAGCTATACAGACAAAATGACGCACAGCGGCATACACCTACACATTCACAAAATGTGAAAAATGGAAGAACTAATATATCTATGCTCACAAAGTCCACCTCTTCAATTTTGGACTGATTCATTGTTCTCTTCAGGTGTTCCAGAGATGCGGGGTACTTCACGTTGAATGTGGAGATTTCATCCACTCTTCGTGCGGGTGCTGGGAGAGATTACTTTTTCGCTTCTTTGCTCGCACAGCTCTGCTTTTAGAGTTGCATTTGTTTCATTCCATAGATTTGGGTGTTCCTATTTACATTTTCAATTTTTCCCAGGTATTTGTGATCCCATCTTAGTTTTCTACAGTGTATTCTTGGTTATGTAACAGCGTTTTGTTTAGCTTCCATGTGTTTGTATTATTTACCGTTTTTTTTCTTTTAATTCCTATCTAGTTTCATAGCACTGTAGGCGGAAATTATACCTGATGCTATTTCAATTTTCTTAGATTTCTAAGGCTTTATGTGTGACCCTACATATGATATATCTTGGAGAGTGTTTCATGAGTACCTGAGGAGAGAGGGTTTTCTGTTGTTTTGCAATAGAATGTTGTATATTTCTGAATGAATTCCCTCTTGTTCAACGTGTCATTGAAAGCTTATGTTTCCTAATTTAGTTTCATTTTGGATGATCTATCCATTGGTGATTGTGGGGTGGTAATGTCCCCTACTCTTATGGTTTTACTGTCAAGTTCCGCTTTATGGCTGTTAGGATATACCTTATGTATTGAAGTGCTCCTCGGTTGGGTTCATAAGTATTTGCATTTCTTATATCCTCTCCTTGGTTTGATCCCTTGATCAGGGTGTAGTGTCCTTGTTTGTTTCTTGAAATATTCTTTATCTTAAAGTCTATTTCTTCTGATATGAGAATTGTAACTCCAGGTTTCCTTTGATTTCCATGTGCATGGAATGTCTCTTGCCATATCCTCAGTTTCAGTCTGTATCTATCCCTAGGTCTAAAATGGGTCTCTTCTAGGCAGCATATATAATGGGCTTGTTGTTGTATCCCTTCAGCCAGTTTATCTGTTGTGGTTGGAGCAATGAATCCATTTACATGTAAGGTAATTGTCAATATGGATGTTCCTCTTCCCGTTTTGTTAATGTTTTTTGGTTTGTTCTAGGAAGTCTTTTCTTGTCTTTGTGATTCCTGCCTAGAGAAGTTCCTTTATCCTTAGGTATAAAGCTGTTGCGTGGTGCTGAATTCTCTTTCCGTTTGTTTTTCTGTAAAGTTTTTAGTTTCTCTGTCCAATCTCAATGAGATTCTTGCTGAGAACAGTAACATTGGTTGTAGGTTTTTTCCTTTCATCTCTTTAAATACGTATACTGCCACTTCCTTCTCTCTTGCAGAATTTCTGCTGAAAGGTCGGCTGTTAACTTACGTGGATTCCCTTGAATGGTAAATGGTGCTTTTCCCATGCTGCTTTTTACATGTTTCCTATACATTTAGATTTTAATAGTTTGATGAATACGTGTCTTGGCGTGTTTCTCCTTGGAATTATCCTGTATGAGACTCTCTGTGCTTCCTGGACTTGGTTAACTCTTTCCTTTCCCATACTAGGGAAGTTTTCAACTATAATCTCTTCAAATATGTTCTCACGCCTTTTCTCTTTCTCTTCTTCTTCTGAGAGCCATATAATTCGAATGTTGGTGCATTTCATGTTGTCCCAAGGGTCGCTGAGACTGTCCTCCGTTCCTTTCATTCTTTGTTCTTTATTTTGATCCGCAGTATTTATTTGAACTATTTTATCTTCCAGGCCACTTAACCGTTCTTGTGCCTCAGTTATTGTGCTAGTGATCCATGCTAGAGAATAATTATTTTCATTTATTGTGTTCTTCATCACTGTTTGTTTGCTCTTCAGTTCTTGTCGACCCCTGTGAAACGTTTCTTGTATTTTCTCTCTCCTATTTCCACGATGTTGAATCGTTTTTCCTATCATTATTCTGAGTTCTTTTTCGGGTAGACTGCCTATTTCCTCTTCATTTGTTAGGTCTGGTGCGTTTTGACCTTGCTGCTTCGTCAGCTGTGTGTTTTTTGGTCTCCTAATTTTGGTTAACTTACTGTGCTTGGGGTTCCTTTTCACAGGCGTCATGCCCGTAGTTATTGTTGTTTTTGGTGTCTGTCCCAAGCGGCTAAGGTTTGTTAAGTGGGTTGTGTAGGCTTCTTCGTGGAGGGGAGTTATGCTTGTGTTCTTTTGAATGAGGCTGGATCCTGTCTTTCTGGTGGGCATTTCCACAACTGCTGGTGTGTATTTTGGTGCCTCCATCCTTATGATGATTTAAGACATCCTCTCTGATAACGGATGGGACTGTTTCTGTCTTGCTCATTGTTTGGCATACGGTGTCCAGCACTGTTGCTTACTGGTCACTGAGTGAATGTGGGTCTTGGCGTTGAGAAAGGAATCTCTGGGAGATTTTCTCCATTTGATATTATGTGAAGCTGTCAGGTCTCCTGTGCACCAGTGTCCTGAACTTGGTTTTCCCTCCTCAGATGCAGAGCTCTGACTCCTGGGTAGAGCACCTAGAGACAGTCATCCTCACAGCTCTGAAAACGTGGGGAGAAAAGAGAAGGAAACAAAGAATGAGGATAAAATAAAACAAAATAAAGTAAAATCAAATAAAATGAAGTTATTAAAATGAAAAATATGTATTAAGAGACAATTTTAAAAATTAAAAAGAAAAGCAGTCACCCAGAATTCTAGCAAAAATGGTTAAAGCTTAGCTATACAGACAAAATGACTCACAGCGGCATACACCTACACATTCACAAAAAGTGAAAAATGGAAGAACTAATATATCTATGCTCACAAAGTCCACCTCTTCAATTTTGGACTGATTCATTGTTCTCTTCAGGTGTTCCAGAGATGCGGGGTACTTCACGTTGAATGTGGAGATTTCATCCACTCTTCGTGCGGGTGCTGGGAGAGATTACTTTTTCGCTTCTTTGCTCGCACAGCTCTGCTTTTAGAGTTGCATTTGTTTCATTCCATAGATTTGGGTGTTCCTATTTACATTTTCAATTTTTCCCAGGTATTTGTGATCCCATCTTAGTTTTCTACAGTGTATTCTTGGTTATGTAACAGCGTTTTGTTTAGCTTCCATGTGTTTGTATTATTTACCGTTTTTTTTCTTTTAATTCCTATCTAGTTTCATAGCACTGTAGGCGGAAATTATACCTGATGCTATTTCAATTTTCTTAGATTTCTAAGGCTTTATGTGTGACCCTACATATGATATATCTTGGAGAGTGTTTCATGAGTACCTGAGGAGAGAGGGTTTTCTGTTGTTTTGCAATAGAATGTTGTATATTTCTGAATGAATTCCCTCTTGTTCAACGTGTCATTGAAAGCTTATGTTTCCTAATTTAGTTTCATTTTGGATGATCTATCCATTGGTGATTGTGGGGTGGTAATGTCCCCTACTCTTATGGTTTTACTGTCAAGTTCCGCTTTATGGCTGTTAGGATATACCTTATGTATTGAAGTGCTCCTCGGTTGGGTTCATAAGTATTTGCATTTCTTATATCCTCTCCTTGGTTTGATCCCTTGATCAGGGTGTAGTGTCCTTGTTTGTTTCTTGAAATATTCTTTATCTTAAAGTCTATTTCTTCTGATATGAGAATTGTAACTCCAGGTTTCCTTTGATTTCCATGTGCATGGAATGTCTCTTGCCATATCCTCAGTTTCAGTCTGTATCTATCCCTAGGTCTAAAATGGGTCTCTTCTAGGCAGCATATATAATGGGCTTGTTGTTGTATCCCTTCAGCCAGTTTATCTGTTGTGGTTGGAGCAATGAATCCATTTACATGTAAGGTAATTGTCAATATGGATGTTCCTCTTCCCGTTTTGTTAATGTTTTTTGGTTTGTTCTAGGAAGTCTTTTCTTGTCTTTGTGATTCCTGCCTAGAGAAGTTCCTTTATCCTTAGGTATAAAGCTGTTGCGTGGTGCTGAATTCTCTTTCCGTTTGTTTTTCTGTAAAGTTTTTAGTTTCTCTGTCCAATCTCAATGAGATTCTTGCTGAGAACAGTAACATTGGTTGTAGGTTTTTTCCTTTCATCTCTTTAAATACGTATACTGCCACTTCCTTCTCTCTTGCAGAATTTCTGCTGAAAGGTCGGCTGTTAACTTACGTGGATTCCCTTGAATGGTAAATGGTGCTTTTCCCATGCTGCTTTTTACATGTTTCCTATACATTTAGATTTTAATAGTTTGATGAATACGTGTCTTGGCGTGTTTCTCCTTGGAATTATCCTGTATGAGACTCTCTGTGCTTCCTGGACTTGGTTAACTCTTTCCTTTCCCATACTAGGGAAGTTTTCAACTATAATCTCTTCAAATATGTTCTCACGCCTTTTCTCTTTCTCTTCTTCTTCTGAGAGCCATATAATTCGAATGTTGGTGCATTTCATGTTGTCCCAAGGGTCGCTGAGACTGTCCTCCGTTCCTTTCATTCTTTGTTCTTTATTTTGATCCGCAGTATTTATTTGAACTATTTTATCTTCCAGGCCACTTAACCGTTCTTGTGCCTCAGTTATTGTGCTAGTGATCCATGCTAGAGAATAATTATTTTCATTTATTGTGTTCTTCATCACTGTTTGTTTGCTCTTCAGTTCTTGTCGACCCCTGTGAAACGTTTCTTGTATTTTCTCTCTCCTATTTCCACGATGTTGAATCGTTTTTCCTATCATTATTCTGAGTTCTTTTTCGGGTAGACTGCCTATTTCCTCTTCATTTGTTAGGTCTGGTGCGTTTTGACCTTGCTGCTTCGTCAGCTGTGTGTTTTTTGGTCTCCTAATTTTGGTTAACTTACTGTGCTTGGGGTTCCTTTTCACAGGCGTCATGCCCGTAGTTATTGTTGTTTTTGGTGTCTGTCCCAAGCGGCTAAGATTTGTTAAGTGGGTTGTGTAGGCTTCTTCGTGGAGGGGAGTTATGCTTGTGTTCTTTTGAATGAGGCTGGATCCTGTCTTTCTGGTGGGCATTTCCACAACTGCTGGTGTGTATTTTGGTGCCTCCATCCTTATGATGATTTAAGACATCCTCTCTGATAACGGATGGGACTGTTTCTGTCTTGCTCATTGTTTGGCATACGGTGTCCAGCACTGTTGCTTACTGGTCACTGAGTGAATGTGGGTCTTGGCGTTGAGAAAGGAATCTCTGGGAGATTTTCTCCATTTGATATTATGTGAAGCTGTCAGGTCTCCTGTGCACCAGTGTCCTGAACTTGGTTTTCCCTCCTCAGATGCAGAGCTCTGACTCCTGGGTAGAGCACCTAGAGACAGTCATCCTCACAGCTCTGAAAACGTGGGGAGAAAAGAGAAGGAAACAAAGAATGAGGATAAAATAAAACAAAATAAAGTAAAATCAAATAAAATGAAGTTATTAAAATGAAAAATATGTATTAAGAGACAATTTTAAAAATTAAAAAGAAAAGCAGTCACCCAGAATTCTAGCAAAAATGGTTAAAGCTTAGCTATACAGACAAAATGACTCACAGCGGCATACACCTACACATTCACAAAAAGTGAAAAATGGAAGAACTAATATATCTATGCTCACAAAGTCCACCTCTTCAATTTTGGACTGATTCATTGTTCTCTTCAGGTGTTCCAGAGATGCGGGGTACTTCACGTTGAATGTGGAGATTTCATCCACTCTTCGTGCGGGTGCTGGGAGAGATTACTTTTTCGCTTCTTTGCTCGCACAGCTCTGCTTTTAGAGTTGCATTTGTTTCATTCCATAGATTTGGGTGTTCCTATTTACATTTTCAATTTTTCCCAGGTATTTGTGATCCCATCTTAGTTTTCTACAGTGTATTCTTGGTTATGTAACAGCGTTTTGTTTAGCTTCCATGTGTTTGTATTATTTACCGTTTTTTTTCTTTTAATTCCTATCTAGTTTCATAGCACTGTAGGCGGAAATTATACCTGATGCTATTTCAATTTTCTTAGATTTCTAAGGCTTTATGTGTGACCCTACATATGATATATCTTGGAGAGTGTTTCATGAGTACCTGAGGAGAGAGGGTTTTCTGTTGTTTTGCAATAGAATGTTGTATATTTCTGAATGAATTCCCTCTTGTTCAACGTGTCATTGAAAGCTTATGTTTCCTAATTTAGTTTCATTTTGGATGATCTATCCATTGGTGATTGTGGGGTGGTAATGTCCCCTACTCTTATGGTCTTACTGTCAAGTTCCGCTTTATGGCTGTTAGGATATACCTTATGTATTGAAGTGCTCCTCGGTTGGGTTCATAAGTATTTGCATTTCTTATATCCTCTCCTTGGTTTGATCCCTTGATCAGGGTGTAGTGTCCTTGTTTGTTTCTTGAAATATTCTTTATCTTAAAGTCTATTTCTTCTGATATGAGAATTGTAACTCCAGGTTTCCTTTGATTTCCATGTGCATGGAATGTCTCTTGCCATATCCTCAGTTTCAGTCTGTATCTATCCCTAGGTCTAAAATGGGTCTCTTCTAGGCAGCATATATAATGGGCTTGTTGTTGTATCCCTTCAGCCAGTTTATCTGTTGTGGTTGGAGCAATGAATCCATTTACATGTAAGGTAATTGTCAATATGGATGTTCCTCTTCCCGTTTTGTTAATGTTTTTTGGTTTGTTCTAGGAAGTCTTTTCTTTTCTTTGTGATTCCTGCCTAGAGAAGTTCCTTTATCCTTAGGTATAAAGCTGTTGCGTGGTGCTGAATTCTCTTTCCGTTTGTTTTTCTGTAAAGTTTTTAGTTTCTCTGTCCAATCTCAATGAGATTCTTGCTGAAAACGGTAACATTGGTTGTAGGTTTTTTCCTTTCATCTCTTTAAATACGTATACTGCCACTTCCTTCTCTCTTGCAGAATTTCTGCTGAAAGGTCGGCTGTTAACTTACGTGGATTCCCTTGAATGGTAAATGGTGCTTTTCCCATGCTGCTTTTTACATGTTTCCTATACATTTAGATTTTAATAGTTTGATGAATACGTGTCTTGGCGTGTTTCTCCTTGGAATTATCCTGTATGAGACTCTCTGTGCTTCCTGGACTTGGTTAACTCTTTCCTTTCCCATACTAGGGAAGTTTTCAACTATAATCTCTTCAAATATGTTCTCACGCCTTTTCTCTTTCTCTTCTTCTTCTGAGAGCCATATAATTCGAATGTTGGTGCATTTCATGTTGTCCCAAGGGTCGCTGAGACTGTCCTCCGTTCCTTTCATTCTTTGTTCTTTATTTTGATCCGCAGTATTTATTTGAACTATTTTATCTTCCAGGCCACTTAACCGTTCTTGTGCCTCAGTTATTGTGCTAGTGATCCATGCTAGAGAATAATTATTTTCATTTATTGTGTTCTTCATCACTGTTTGTTTGCTCTTCAGTTCTTGTCGACCCCTGTGAAACGTTTCCTGTATTTTCTCTCTCCTATTTCCACGATGTTGAATCGTTTTTCCTATCATTATTCTGAGTTCTTTTTCGGGTAGACTGCCTATTTCCTCTTCATTTGTTAGGTCTGGTGCGTTTTGACCTTGCTGCTTCGTCAGCTGTGTGTTTTTTGGTCTCCTAATTTTGGTTAACTTACTGTGCTTGGGGTTCCTTTTCACAGGCGTCATGCCCGTAGTTATTGTTGTTTTTGGTGTCTGTCCCAAGCGGCTAAGGTTTGTTAAGTGGGTTGTGTAGGCTTCTTCGTGGAGGGGAGTTATGCTTGTGTTCTTTTGAATGAGGCTGGATCCTGTCTTTCTGGTGGGCATTTCCACAACTGCTGGTGTGTATTTTGGTGCCTCCGTCCTTATGATGATTTAAGGCATCCTCTCTGATAACGGATGGGACTGTTTCCGTCTTGCTCATTGTTTGGCATACGGTGTCCAGCACTGTTGCTTACTCGTCACTGAGTGAATGTGGGTCTTGGCGTTGAGAAAGAAATCTCTGGGAGATATTCTCCATTTGATATTATGTGAAGGTGTCAGGTCTCCTGTGCACCAGTGTCCTGAACTTGGTTTTCCCTCCTCAGATGCTGAGCTCTGACTCCTGGGTAGAGCACCTAGAGACAGTCATCCTCACAGCTCTGAAAACGTGGGGAGAAAAGAGAAGGAAACAAAGAATG
Organism: Balaenoptera physalus; assembly: GCF_965194825.1. Lineage (NCBI taxonomy): Eukaryota > Metazoa > Chordata > Mammalia > Artiodactyla > Balaenopteridae > Balaenoptera > Balaenoptera physalus. The sequence goes on along the minus strand of NC_138904.1, from coordinate 20,727,305 downwards.
AGGATAAAATAAAACAAAATAAAGTAAAATCAAATAAAATGAAGTTATTAAAATGAAAAATATGTATTAAGAGACAATTTTAAAAATTAAAAAGAAAAGCAGTCACCCAGAATTCTAGCAAAAATGGTTAAAGCTTAGCTATACAGACAAAATGACTCACAGCGGCATACACCTACACATTCACAAAAAGTGAAAAATGGAAGAACTAATATATCTATGCTCACAAAGTCCACCTCTTCAATTTTGGACTGATTCATTGTTCTCTTCAGGTGTTCCAGAGATGCGGGGTACTTCACGTTGAATGTGGAGATTTCATCCACTCTTCGTGCGGGTGCTGGGAGAGATTACTTTTTCGCTTCTTTGCTCGCACAGCTCTGCTTTTAGAGTTGCATTTGTTTCATTCCATAGATTTGGGTGTTCCTATTTACATTTTCAATTTTTCCCAGGTATTTGTGATCCCATCTTAGTTTTCTACAGTGTATTCTTGGTTATGTAACAGCGTTTTGTTTAGCTTCCATGTGTTTGTATTATTTACCGTTTTTTTTCTTTTAATTCCTATCTAGTTTCATAGCACTGTAGGCGGAAATTATACCTGATGCTATTTCAATTTTCTTAGATTTCTAAGGCTTTATGTGTGACCCTACATATGATATATCTTGGAGAGTGTTTCATGAGTACCTGAGGAGAGAGGGTTTTCTGTTGTTTTGCAATAGAATGTTGTATATTTCTGAATGAATTCCCTCTTGTTCAACGTGTCATTGAAAGCTTATGTTTCCTAATTTAGTTTCATTTTGGATGATCTATCCATTGGTGATTGTGGGGTGGTAATGTCCCCTACTCTTATGGTCTTACTGTCAAGTTCCGCTTTATGGCTGTTAGGATATACCTTATGTATTGAAGTGCTCCTCGGTTGGGTTCATAAGTATTTGCATTTCTTATATCCTCTCCTTGGTTTGATCCCTTGATCAGGGTGTAGTGTCCTTGTTTGTTTCTTGAAATATTCTTTATCTTAAAGTCTATTTCTTCTGATATGAGAATTGTAACTCCAGGTTTCCTTTGATTTCCATGTGCATGGAATGTCTCTTGCCATATCCTCAGTTTCAGTCTGTATCTATCCCTAGGTCTAAAATGGGTCTCTTCTAGGCAGCATATATAATGGGCTTGTTGTTGTATCCCTTCAGCCAGTTTATCTGTTGTGGTTGGAGCAATGAATCCATTTACATGTAAGGTAATTGTCAATATGGATGTTCCTCTTCCCGTTTTGTTAATGTTTTTTGGTTTGTTCTAGGAAGTCTTTTCTTGTCTTTGTGATTCCTGCCTAGAGAAGTTCCTTTATCCTTAGGTATAAAGCTGTTGCGTGGTGCTGAATTCTCTTTCCGTTTGTTTTTCTGTAAAGTTTTTAGTTTCTCTGTCCAATCTCAATGAGATTCTTGCTGAGAACAGTAACATTGGTTGTAGGTTTTTTCCTTTCATCTCTTTAAATACGTATACTGCCACTTCCTTCTCTCTTGCAGAATTTCTGCTGAAAGGTCGGCTGTTAACTTACGTGGATTCCCTTGAATGGTAAATGGTGCTTTTCCCATGCTGCTTTTTACATGTTTCCTATACATTTAGATTTTAATAGTTTGATGAATACGTGTCTTGGCGTGTTTCTCCTTGGAATTATCCTGTATGAGACTCTCTGTGCTTCCTGGACTTGGTTAACTCTTTCCTTTCCCATACTAGGGAAGTTTTCAACTATAATCTCTTCAAATATGTTCTCACGCCTTTTCTCTTTCTCTTCTTCTTCTGAGAGCCATATAATTCGAATGTTGGTGCATTTCATGTTGTCCCAAGGGTCGCTGAGACTGTCCTCCGTTCCTTTCATTCTTTGTTCTTTATTTTGATCCGCAGTATTTATTTGAACTATTTTATCTTCCAGGCCACTTAACCGTTCTTGTGCCTCAGTTATTGTGCTAGTGATCCATGCTAGAGAATAATTATTTTCATTTATTGTGTTCTTCATCACTGTTTGTTTGCTCTTCAGTTCTTGTCGACCCCTGTGAAACGTTTCTTGTATTTTCTCTCTCCTATTTCCACGATGTTGAATCGTTTTTCCTATCATTATTCTGAGTTCTTTTTCGGGTAGACTGCCTATTTCCTCTTCATTTGTTAGGTCTGGTGCGTTTTGACCTTGCTGCTTCGTCAGCTGTGTGTTTTTTGGTCTCCTAATTTTGGTTAACTTACTGTGCTTGGGGTTCCTTTTCACAGGCGTCATGCCCGTAGTTATTGTTGTTTTTGGTGTCTGTCCCAAGCGGCTAAGGTTTGTTAAGTGGGTTGTGTAGGCTTCTTCGTGGAGGGGAGTTATGCTTGTGTTCTTTTGAATGAGGCTGGATCCTGTCTTTCTGGTGGGCATTTCCACAACTGCTGGTGTGTATTTTGGTGCCTCCATCCTTATGATGATTTAAGACATCCTCTCTGATAACGGATGGGACTGTTTCTGTCTTGCTCATTGTTTGGCATACGGTGTCCAGCACTGTTGCTTACTGGTCACTGAGTGAATGTGGGTCTTGGCGTTGAGAAAGGAATCTCTGGGAGATTTTCTCCATTTGATATTATGTGAAGCTGTCAGGTCTCCTGTGCACCAGTGTCCTGAACTTGGTTTTCCCTCCTCAGATGCAGAGCTCTGACTCCTGGGTAGAGCACCTAGAGACAGTCATCCTCACAGCTCTGAAAACGTGGGGAGAAAAGAGAAGGAAACAAAGAATGAGGATAAAATAAAACAAAATAAAGTAAAATCAAATAAAATGAAGTTATTAAAATGAAAAATATGTATTAAGAGACAATTTTAAAAATTAAAAAGAAAAGCAGTCACCCAGAATTCTAGCAAAAATGGTTAAAGCTTAGCTATACAGACAAAATGACTCACAGCGGCATACACCTACACATTCACAAAAAGTGAAAAATGGAAGAACTAATATATCTATGCTCACAAAGTCCACCTCTTCAATTTTGGACTGATTCATTGTTCTCTTCAGGTGTTCCAGAGATGCGGGGTACTTCACGTTGAATGTGGAGATTTCATCCACTCTTCGTGCGGGTGCTGGGAGAGATTACTTTTTCGCTTCTTTGCTCGCACAGCTCTGCTTTTAGAGTTGCATTTGTTTCATTCCATAGATTTGGGTGTTCCTATTTACATTTTCAATTTTTCCCAGGTATTTGTGATCCCATCTTAGTTTTCTACAGTGTATTCTTGGTTATGTAACAGCGTTTTGTTTAGCTTCCATGTGTTTGTATTATTTACCGTTTTTTTTCTTTTAATTCCTATCTAGTTTCATAGCACTGTAGGCGGAAATTATACCTGATGCTATTTCAATTTTCTTAGATTTCTAAGGCTTTATGTGTGACCCTACATATGATATATCTTGGAGAGTGTTTCATGAGTACCTGAGGAGAGAGGGTTTTCTGTTGTTTTGCAATAGAATGTTGTATATTTCTGAATGAATTCCCTCTTGTTCAACGTGTCATTGAAAGCTTATGTTTCCTAATTTAGTTTCATTTTGGATGATCTATCCATTGGTGATTGTGGGGTGGTAATGTCCCCTACTCTTATGGTTTTACTGTCAAGTTCCGCTTTATGGCTGTTAGGATATACCTTATGTATTGAAGTGCTCCTCGGTTGGGTTCATAAGTATTTGCATTTCTTATATCCTCTCCTTGGTTTGATCCCTTGATCAGGGTGTAGTGTCCTTGTTTGTTTCTTGAAATATTCTTTATCTTAAAGTCTATTTCTTCTGATATGAGAATTGTAACTCCAGGTTTCCTTTGATTTCCATGTGCATGGAATGTCTCTTGCCATATCCTCAGTTTCAGTCTGTATCTATCCCTAGGTCTAAAATGGGTCTCTTCTAGGCAGCATATATAATGGGCTTGTTGTTGTATCCCTTCAGCCAGTTTATCTGTTGTGGTTGGAGCAATGAATCCATTTACATGTAAGGTAATTGTCAATATGGATGTTCCTCTTCCCGTTTTGTTAATGTTTTTTGGTTTGTTCTAGGAAGTCTTTTCTTTTCTTTGTGATTCCTGCCTAGAGAAGTTCCTTTATCCTTAGGTATAAAGCTGTTGCGTGGTGCTGAATTCTCTTTCCGTTTGTTTTTCTGTAAAGTTTTTAGTTTCTCTGTCCAATCTCAATGAGATTCTTGCTGAAAACGGTAACATTGGTTGTAGGTTTTTTCCTTTCATCTCTTTAAATACGTATACTGCCACTTCCTTCTCTCTTGCAGAATTTCTGCTGAAAGGTCGGCTGTTAACTTACGTGGATTCCCTTGAATGGTAAATGGTGCTTTTCCCATGCTGCTTTTTACATGTTTCCTATACATTTAGATTTTAATAGTTTGATGAATACGTGTCTTGGCGTGTTTCTCCTTGGAATTATCCTGTATGAGACTCTCTGTGCTTCCTGGACTTGGTTAACTCTTTCCTTTCCCATACTAGGGAAGTTTTCAACTATAATCTCTTCAAATATGTTCTCACGCCTTTTCTCTTTCTCTTCTTCTTCTGAGAGCCATATAATTCGAATGTTGGTGCATTTCATGTTGTCCCAAGGGTCGCTGAGACTGTCCTCCGTTCCTTTCATTCTTTGTTCTTTATTTTGATCCGCAGTATTTATTTGAACTATTTTATCTTCCAGGCCACTTAACCGTTCTTGTGCCTCAGTTATTGTGCTAGTGATCCATGCTAGAGAATAATTATTTTCATTTATTGTGTTCTTCATCACTGTTTGTTTGCTCTTCAGTTCTTGTCGACCCCTGTGAAACGTTTCCTGTATTTTCTCTCTCCTATTTCCACGATGTTGAATCGTTTTTCCTATCATTATTCTGAGTTCTTTTTCGGGTAGACTGCCTATTTCCTCTTCATTTGTTAGGTCTGGTGCGTTTTGACCTTGCTGCTTCGTCAGCTGTGTGTTTTTTGGTCTCCTAATTTTGGTTAACTTACTGTGCTTGGGGTTCCTTTTCACAGGCGTCATGCCCGTAGTTATTGTTGTTTTTGGTGTCTGTCCCAAGCGGCTAAGGTTTGTTAAGTGGGTTGTGTAGGCTTCTTCGTGGAGGGGAGTTATGCTTGTGTTCTTTTGAATGAGGCTGGATCCTGTCTTTCTGGTGGGCATTTCCACAACTGCTGGTGTGTATTTTGGTGCCTCCGTCCTTATGATGATTTAAGGCATCCTCTCTGATAACGGATGGGACTGTTTCCGTCTTGCTCATTGTTTGGCATACGGTGTCCAGCACTGTTGCTTACTGGTCACTGAGTGAATGTGGGTCTTGGCGTTGAGAAAGAAATCTCTGGGAGATATTCTCCATTTGATATTATGTGAAGGTGTCAGGTCTCCTGTGCACCAGTGTCCTGAACTTGGTTTTCCCTCCTCAGATGCTGAGCTCTGACTCCTGGGTAGAGCACCTAGAGACAGTCATCCTCACAGCTCTGAAAACGTGGGGAGAAAAGAGAAGGAAACAAAGAATGAGGATAAAATAAAACAAAATAAAGTAAAATCAAATAAAATGAAGTTATTAAAATGAAAAATATGTATTAAGAGACAATTTTAAAAATTAAAAAGAAAAGCAGTCACCCAGAATTCTAGCAAAAATGGTTAAAGCTTAGCTATACAGACAAAATGACTCACAGCGGCATACACCTACACATTCACAAAAAGTGAAAAATGGAAGAACTAATATATCTATGCTCACAAAGTCCACCTCTTCAATTTTGGACTGATTCATTGTTCTCTTCAGGTGTTCCAGAGATGCGGGGTACTTCACGTTGAATGTGGAGATTTCATCCACTCTTCGTGCGGGTGCTGGGAGAGATTACTTTTTCGCTTCTTTGCTCGCACAGCTCTGCTTTTAGAGTTGCATTTGTTTCATTCCATAGATTTGGGTGTTCCTATTTACATTTTCAATTTTTCCCAGGTATTTGTGATCCCATCTTAGTTTTCTACAGTGTATTCTTGGTTATGTAACAGCGTTTTGTTTAGCTTCCATGTGTTTGTATTATTTACCGTTTTTTTTCTTTTAATTCCTATCTAGTTTCATAGCACTGTAGGCGGAAATTATACCTGATGCTATTTCAATTTTCTTAGATTTCTAAGGCTTTATGTGTGACCCTACATATGATATATCTTGGAGAGTGTTTCATGAGTACCTGAGGAGAGAGGGTTTTCTGTTGTTTTGCAATAGAATGTTGTATATTTCTGAATGAATTCCCTCTTGTTCAACGTGTCATTGAAAGCTTATGTTTCCTAATTTAGTTTCATTTTGGATGATCTATCCATTGGTGATTGTGGGGTGGTAATGTCCCCTACTCTTATGGTCTTACTGTCAAGTTCCGCTTTATGGCTGTTAGGATATACCTTATGTATTGAAGTGCTCCTCGGTTGGGTTCATAATTATTTGCATTTCTTATATCCTCTCCTTGGTTTGATCCCTTGATCAGGGTGTAGTGTCCTTGTTTGTTTCTTGAAATATTCTTTATCTTAAAGTCTATTTCTTCTGATATGAGAATTGTAACTCCAGGTTTCCTTTGATTTCCATGTGCATGGAATGTCTCTTGCCATATCCTCAGTTTCAGTCTGTATCTATCCCTAGGTCTAAAATGGGTCTCTTCTAGGCAGCATATATAATGGGCTTGTTGTTGTATCCCTTCAGCCAGTTTATCTGTTGTGGTTGGAGCAATGAATCCATTTACATGTAAGGTAATTGTCAATATGGATGTTCCTCTTCCCGTTTTGTTAATGTTTTTTGGTTTGTTCTAGGAAGTCTTTTCTTGTCTTTGTGATTCCTGCCTAGAGAAGTTCCTTTATCCTTAGGTATAAAGCTGTTGCGTGGTGCTGAATTCTCTTTCCGTTTGTTTTTCTGTAAAGTTTTTAGTTTCTCTGTCCAATCTCAATGAGATTCTTGCTGAGAACAGTAACATTGGTTGTAGGTTTTTTCCTTTCATCTCTTTAAATACGTATACTGCCACTTCCTTCTCTCTTGCAGAATTTCTGCTGAAAGGTCGGCTGTTAACTTACGTGGATTCCCTTGAATGGTAAATGGTGCTTTTCCCATGCTGCTTTTTACATGTTTCCTATACATTTAGATTTTAATAGTTTGATGAATACGTGTCTTGGCGTGTTTCTCCTTGGAATTATCCTGTATGAGACTCTCTGTGCTTCCTGGACTTGGTTAACTCTTTCCTTTCCCATACTAGGGAAGTTTTCAACTATAATCTCTTCAAATATGTTCTCACGCCTTTTCTCTTTCTCTTCTTCTTCTGAGAGCCATATAATTCGAATGTTGGTGCATTTCATGTTGTCCCAAGGGTCGCTGAGACTGTCCTCCGTTCCTTTCATTCTTTGTTCTTTATTTTGATCCGCAGTATTTATTTGAACTATTTTATCTTCCAGGCCACTTAACCGTTCTTGTGCCTCAGTTATTGTGCTAGTGATCCATGCTAGAGAATAATTATTTTCATTTATTGTGTTCTTCATCACTGTTTGTTTGCTCTTCAGTTCTTGTCGACCCCTGTGAAACGTTTCCTGTATTTTCTCTCTCCTATTTCCACGATGTTGAATCGTTTTTCCTATCATTATTCTGAGTTCTTTTTCGGGTAGACTGCCTATTTCCTCTTCATTTGTTAGGTCTGGTGCGTTTTGACCTTGCTGCTTCGTCAGCTGTGTGTTTTTTGGTCTCCTAATTTTGGTTAACTTACTGTGCTTGGGGATCCTTTTCACAGGCGTCATGCCCGTAGTTATTGTTGTTTTTGGTGTCTGTCCCAAGCGGCTAAGGTTTGTTAAGTGGGTTGTGTAGGCTTCTTCGTGGAGGGGAGTTATGCTTGTGTTCTTTTGAATGAGGCTGGATCCTGTCTTTCTGGTGGGCATTTCCACAACTGCTGGTGTGTATTTTGGTGCCTCCGTCCTTATGATGATTTAAGGCATCCTCTCTGATAACGGATGGGACTGTTTCCGTCTTGCTCATTGTTTGGCATACGGTGTCCAGCACTGTTGCTTACTGGTCACTGAGTGAATGTGGGTCTTGGCGTTGAGAAAGAAATCTCTGGGAGATATTCTCCATTTGATATTATGTGAAGGTGTCAGGTCTCCTGTGCACCAGTGTCCTGAACTTGGTTTTCCCTCCTCAGATGCTGAGCTCTGACTCCTGGGTAGAGCACCTAGAGACAGTCATCCTCACAGCTCTGAAAACGTGGGGAGAAAAGAGAAGGAAACAAAGAATGAGGATAAAATAAAACAAAATAAAGTAAAATCAAATAAAATGAAGTTATTAAAATGAAAAATATGTATTAAGAGACAATTTTAAAAATTAAAAAGAAAAGCAGTCACCCAGAATTCTAGCAAAAATGGTTAAAGCTTAGCTATACAGACAAAATGACTCACAGCGGCATACACCTACACATTCACAAAAAGTGAAAAATGGAAGAACTAATATATCTATGCTCACAAAGTCCACCTCTTCAATTTTGGACTGATTCATTGTTCTCTTCAGGTGTTCCAGAGATGCGGGGTACTTCACGTTGAATGTGGAGATTTCATCCACTCTTCGTGCGGATGCTGGGAGAGATTACTTTTTCGCTTCTTTGCTCGCACAGCTCTGCTTTTAGAGTTGCATTTGTTTCATTCCATAGATTTGGGTGTTCCTATTTACATTTTCAATTTTTCCCAGGTATTTGTGATCCCATCTTAGTTTTCTACAGTGTATTCTTGGTTATGTAACAGCGTTTTGTTTAGCTTCCATGTGTTTGTATTATTTACCGTTTTTTTTCTTTTAATTCCTATCTAGTTTCATAGCACTGTAGGCGGAAATTATACCTGATGCTATTTCAATTTTCTTAGATTTCTAAGGCTTTATGTGTGACCCTACATATGATATATCTTGGAGAGTGTTTCATGAGTACCTGAGGAGAGAGGGTTTTCTGTTGTTTTGCAATAGAATGTTGTATATTTCTGAATGAATTCCCTCTTGTTCAACGTGTCATTGAAAGCTTATGTTTCCTAATTTAGTTTCATTTTGGATGATCTATCCATTGGTGATTGTGGGGTGGTAATGTCCCCTACTCTTATGGTCTTACTGTCAAGTTCCGCTTTATGGCTGTTAGGATATACCTTATGTATTGAAGTGCTCCTCGGTTGGGTTCATAAGTATTTGCATTTCTTATATCCTCTCCTTGGTTTGATCCCTTGATCAGGGTGTAGTGTCCTTGTTTGTTTCTTGAAATATTCTTTATCTTAAAGTCTATTTCTTCTGATATGAGAATTGTAACTCCAGGTTTCCTTTGATTTCCATGTGCATGGAATGTCTCTTGCCATATCCTCAGTTTCAGTCTGTATCTATCCCTAGGTCTAAAATGGGTCTCTTCTAGGCAGCATATATAATGGGCTTGTTGTTGTATCCCTTCAGCCAGTTTATCTGTTGTGGTTGGAGCAATGAATCCATTTACATGTAAGGTAATTGTCAATATGGATGTTCCTCTTCCCGTTTTGTTAATGTTTTTTGGTTTGTTCTAGGAAGTCTTTTCTTGTCTTTGTGATTCCTGCCTAGAGAAGTTCCTTTATCCTTAGGTATAAAGCTGTTGCGTGGTGCTGAATTCTCTTTCCGTTTGTTTTTCTGTAAAGTTTTTAGTTTCTCTGTCCAATCTCAATGAGATTCTTGCTGAGAACAGTAACATTGGTTGTAGGTTTTTTCCTTTCATCTCTTTAAATACGTATACTGCCACTTCCTTCTCTCTTGCAGAATTTCTGCTGAAAGGTCGGCTGTTAACTTACGTGGATTCCCTTGAATGGTAAATGGTGCTTTTCCCATGCTGCTTTTTACATGTTTCCTATACATTTAGATTTTAATAGTTTGATGAATACGTGTCTTGGCGTGTTTCTCCTTGGAATTATCCTGTATGAGACTCTCTGTGCTTCCTGGACTTGGTTAACTCTTTCCTTTCCCATACTAGGGAAGTTTTCAACTATAATCTCTTCAAATATGTTCTCACGCCTTTTCTCTTTCTCTTCTTCTTCTGAGAGCCATATAATTCGAATGTTGGTGCATTTCATGTTGTCCCAAGGGTCGCTGAGACTGTCCTCCGTTCCTTTCATTCTTTGTTCTTTATTTTGATCCGCAGTATTTATTTGAACTATTTTATCTTCCAGGCCACTTAACCGTTCTTGTGCCTCAGTTATTGTGCTAGTGATCCATGCTAGAGAATAATTATTTTCATTTATTGTGTTCTTCATCACTGTTTGTTTGCTCTTCAGTTCTTGTCGACCCCTGTGAAACGTTTCCTGTATTTTCTCTCTCCTATTTCCACGATGTTGAATCGTTTTTCCTATCATTATTCTGAGTTCTTTTTCGGGTAGACTGCCTATTTCCTCTTCATTTGTTAGGTCTGGTGCGTTTTGACCTTGCTGCTTCGTCAGCTGTGTGTTTTTTGGTCTCCTAATTTTGGTTAACTTACTGTGCTTGGGGTTCCTTTTCACAGGCGTCATGCCCGTAGTTATTGTTGTTTTTGGTGTCTGTCCCAAGCGGCTAAGGTTTGTTAAGTGGGTTGTGTAGGCTTCTTCGTGGAGGGGAGTTATGCTTGTGTTCTTTTGAATGAGGCTGGATCCTGTCTTTCTGGTGGGCATTTCCACAACTGCTGGTGTGTATTTTGGTGCCTCCGTCCTTATGATGATTTAACACATCCTCTCTGATAACGGATGGGACTGTTTCCGTCTTGCTCATTGTTTGGCATACGGTGTCCAGCACTGTTGCTTACTGGTCACTGAGTGAATGTGGGTCTTGGCGTTGAGAAAGAAATCTCTGGGAGATATTCTCCATTTGATATTATGTGAAGGTGTCAGGTCTCCTGTGCACCAGTGTCCTGAACTTGGTTTTCCCTCCTCAGATGCTGAGCTCTGACTCCTGGGTAGAGCACCTAGAGACAGTCATCCTCACAGCTCTGAAAACGTGGGGAGAAAAGAGAAGGAAACAAAGAATGAGGATAAAATAAAACAAAATAAAGTAAAATCAAATAAAATGAAGTTATTAAAATGAAAAATATGTATTAAGAGACAATTTTAAAAATTAAAAAGAAAAGCAGTCACCCAGAATTCTAGCAAAAATGGTTAAAGCTTAGCTATACAGACAAAATGACTCACAGCGGCATACACCTACACATTCACAAAAAGTGAAAAATGGAAGAACTAATATATCTATGCTCACAAAGTCCACCTCTTCAATTTTGGACTGATTCATTGTTCTCTTCAGGTGTTCCAGAGATGCGGGGTACTTCACGTTGAATGTGGAGATTTCATCCACTCTTCGTGCGGGTGCTGGGAGAGATTACTTTTTCGCTTCTTTGCTCGCACAGCTCTGCTTTTAGAGTTGCATTTGTTTCATTCCATAGATTTGGGTGTTCCTATTTACATTTTCAATTTTTCCCAGGTATTTGTGATCCCATCTTAGTTTTCTACAGTGTATTCTTGGTTATGTAACAGCGTTTTGTTTAGCTTCCATGTGTTTGTATTATTTACCGTTTTTTTTCTTTTAATTCCTATCTAGTTTCATAGCACTGTAGGCGGAAATTATACCTGATGCTATTTCAATTTTCTTAGATTTCTAAGGCTTTATGTGTGACCCTACATATGATATATCTTGGAGAGTGTTTCATGAGTACCTGAGGAGAGAGGGTTTTCTGTTGTTTTGCAATAGAATGTTGTATATTTCTGAATGAATTCCCTCTTGTTCAACGTGTCATTGAAAGCTTATGTTTCCTAATTTAGTTTCATTTTGGATGATCTATCCATTGGTGATTGTGGGGTGGTAATGTCCCCTACTCTTATGGTCTTACTGTCAAGTTCCGCTTTATGGCTGTTAGGATATACCTTATGTATTGAAGTGCTCCTCGGTTGGGTTCATAAGTATGTGCATTTCTTATATCCTCTCCTTGGTTTGATCCCTTGATCAGGGTGTAGTGTCCTTGTTTGTTTCTTGAAATATTCTTTATCTTAAAGTCTATTTCTTCTGATATGAGAATTGTAACTCCAGGTTTCCTTTGATTTCCATGTGCATGGAATGTCTCTTGCCATATCCTCAGTTTCAGTCTGTATCAATCCCTAGGTCTAAAATGGGTCTCTTCTAGGCAGCATATATAATGGGCTTGTTGTTGTATCCCTTCAGCCAGTTTATCTGTTGTGGTTGGAGCAATGAATCCATTTACATGTAAGGTAATTGTCAATATGGATGTTCCTCTTCCCGTTTTGTTAATGTTTTTTGGTTTGTTCTAGGAGGTCTTTTCTTGTCTTTGTGATTCCTGCCTAGAGAAGTTCCTTTATCCTTAGGTATAAAGCTGTTGCGTGGTTCTGAATTCTCTTTCCGTTTGTTTTTCTGTAAAGTTTTTAGTTTCTCTGTCCAATCTCAATGAGATTCTTGCTGAGAACAGTAACATTGGTTGTAGGTTTTTTCCTTTCATCTCTTTAAATACGTATACTGCCACTTCCTTCTCTCTTGCAGAATTTCTGCTGAAAGGTCGGCTGTTAACTTACGTGGATTCCCTTGAATGGTAAATGGTGCTTTTCCCATGCTGCTTTTTACATGTTTCCTATACATTTAGATTTTAATAGTTTGATGAATACGTGTCTTGGCGTGTTTCTCCTTGGAATTATCCTGTATGAGACTCTCTGTGCTTCCTGGACTTGGTTAACTCTTTCCTTTCCCATACTAGGGAAGTTTTCAACTATAATCTCTTCAAATATGTTCTCACGCCTTTTCTCTTTCTCTTCTTCTTCTGAGAGCCATATAATTCGAATGTTGGTGCATTTCATGTTGTCCCAAGGGTCGCTGAGACTGTCCTCCGTTCCTTTCATTCTTTGTTCTTTATTTTGATCCGCAGTATTTATTTGAACTATTTTATCTTCCAGGCCACTTAACCGTTCTTGTGCCTCAGTTATTGTGCTTGTGATCCATGCTAGAGAATAATTATTTTCATTTATTGTGTTCTTCATCACTGTTTGTTTGCTCTTCAGTTCTTGTCGACCCCTGTGAAACGTTTCCTGTATTTTCTCTCTCCTATTTCCACGATGTTGAATCGTTTTTCCTATCATTATTCTGAGTTCTTTTTCGGGTAGACTGCCTATTTCCTCTTCATTTGTTAGGTCTGGTGCGTTTTGACCTTGCTGCTTCGTCAGCTGTGTGTTTTTTGGTCTCCTAATTTTGGTTAACTTACTGTGCTTGGGGTTCCTTTTCACAGGCGTCATGCCCGTAGTTATTGTTGTTTTTGGTGTCTGTCCCAAGCGGCTAAGGTTTGTTAAGTGGGTTGTGTAGGCTTCTTCGTGGAGGGGAGTTATGCTTGTGTTCTTTTGAATGAGGCTGGATCCTGTCTTTCTGGTGGGCATTTCCACAACTGCTGGTGTGTATTTTGGTGCCTCCATCCTTATGATGATTTAAGACATCCTCTCTGATAACGGATGGGACTGTTTCTGTCTTGCTCATTGTTTGGCATACGGTGTCCAGCACTGTTGCTTACTGGTCACTGAGTGAATGTGGGTCTTGGCGTTGAGAAAGGAATCTCTGGGAGATTTTCTCCATTTGATATTATGTGAAGCTGTCAGGTCTCCTGTGCACCAGTGTCCTGAACTTGGTTTTCCCTCCTCAGATGCAGAGCTCTGACTCCTGGGTAGAGCACCTAGAGACAGTCATCCTCACAGCTCTGAAAACGTGGGGAGAAAAGAGAAGGAAACAAAGAATGAGGATAAAATAAAACAAAATAAAGTAAAATCAAATAAAATGAAGTTATTAAAATGAAAAATATGTATTAAGAGACAATTTTAAAAATTAAAAAGAAAAGCAGTCACCCAGAATTCTAGCAAAAATGGTTAAAGCTTAGCTATACAGACAAAATGACTCACAGCGGCATACACCTACACATTCACAAAATGTGAAAAATGGAAGAACTAATATATCTATGCTCACAAAGTCCACCTCTTCAATTTTGGACTGATTCATTGTTCTATTCAGGTTTTCCAGAGATGCGGGGTACTTCACGTTGAATGTGGAGATTTCATCCACTCTTCGTACGGGTGCTGGGAGAGATTACTTTTTCGCTTCTTTGCTCGCACAGCTCTGCTTTTAGAGTTGCATTTGTTTCATTCCATAGATTTGGGTGTTCCTATTTACATTTTCAATTTTTCCCAGGTATTTGTGATCCCATCTTAGTTTTCTACAGTGTATTCTTGGTTATGTAACAGCGTTTTGTTTAGCTTCCATGTGTTTGTATTATTTACAGTTTTTTTTCTTTTAATTCCTATCTAGTTTCATAGCACTGTAGGCGGAAATTATACCTGATGCTATTTCAATTTTCTTAGATTTCTAAGGCTTTATGTGTGACCCTACATATGATATATCTTGGAGAGTGTTTCATGAGTACCTGAGGAGAGAGGGTTTTCTGTTGTTTTGCAATAGAATGTTGTATATTTATGAATGAATTCCCTCTTGTTCAACGTGTCATTGAAAGCTTATGTTTCCTAATTTAGATTCATTTTGGATGATCTATCCATTGGTGATTGTGGGGTGGTAATGTCCCCTACTCTTATGGTCTTACTGTCAAGTTCCGCTTTATGGCTGTTAGGATATACCTTATGTATTGAAGTGCTCCTCGGTTGGGTTCATAAGTATGTGCATTTCTTATATCCTCTCCTTGGTTTGATCCCTTGATCAGGGTGTAGTGTCCTTGTTTGTTTCTTGAAATATTCTTTATCTTAAAGTCTATTTCTTCTGATATGAGAATTGTAACTCCAGGTTTCCTTTGATTTCAATGTGCATGGAATGTCTCTTGCCATATCCTTAGTTTCAGTCTGTATCAATCCCTAGGTCTAAAATGGGTCTCTTCTAGGCAGCATATATAATGGGCTTGTTGTTGTATCCCTTCAGCCAGTTTATCTGTTGTGGTTGGAGCAATGAATCCATTTACATGTAAGGTAATTGTCAATATGGATGTTCCTCTTCCCGTTTTGTTAATGTTTTTTGGTTTGTTCTAGGAGGTCTTTTCTTGTCTTTGTGATTCCTGCCTAGAGAAGTTCCTTTATCCTTAGGTATAAAGCTGTTGCGTGGTTCTGAATTCTCTTTCCGTTTGTTTTTCTGTAAAGTTTTTAGTTTCTCTGTCCAATCTCAATGAGATTCTTGCTGAGAACAGTAACATTGGTTGTAGGTTTTTTCCTTTCATCTCTTTAAATACGTATACTGCCACTTCCTTCTCTCTTGCAGAATTTCTGCTGAAAGGTCGGCTGTTAACTTACGTGGATTCCCTTGAATGGTAAATGGTGCTTTTCCCATGCTGCTTTTTACATGTTTCCTATACATTTAGATTTTAATAGTTTGATGAATACGTGTCTTGGCGTGTTTCTCCTTGGAATTATCCTGTATGAGACTCTCTGTGCTTCCTGGACTTGGTTAACTCTTTCCTTTCCCATACTAGGGAAGTTTTCAACTATAATCTCTTCAAATATGTTCTCACGCCTTTTCTCTTTCTCTTCTTCTTCTGAGAGCCATATAATTCGAATGTTGGTGCATTTCATGTTGTCCCAAGGGTCGCTGAGACTGTCCTCCGTTCCTTTCATTCTTTGTTCTTTATTTTGATCCGCAGTATTTATTTGAACTATTTTATCTTCCAGGCCACTTAACCGTTCTTGTGCCTCAGTTATTGTGCTAGTGATCCATGCTAGAGAATAATTATTTTCATTTATTGTGTTCTTCATCACTGTTTGTTTGCTCTTCAGTTCTTGTCGACCCCTGTGAAACGTTTCCTGTATTTTCTCTCTCCTATTTCCACGATGTTGAATCGTTTTTCCTATCATTATTCTGAGTTCTTTTTCGGGTAGACTGCCTATTTCCTCTTCATTTGTTAGGTCTGGTGCGTTTTGACCTTGCTGCTTCGTCAGCTGTGTGTTTTTTGGTCTCCTAATTTTGGTTAACTTACTGTGCTTGGGGTTCCTTTTCACAGGCGTCATGCCCGTAGTTATTGTTGTTTTTGGTGTCTGTCCCAAGCGGCTAAGGTTTGTTAAGTGGGTTGTGTAGGCTTCTTCGTGGAGGGGAGTTATGCTTGTGTTCTTTTGAATGAGGCTGGATCCTGTCTTTCTGGTGGGCATTTCCACAACTGCTGGTGTGTATTTTGGTGCCTCCGTCCTTATGATGATTTAACACATCCTCTCTGATAACGGATGGGACTGTTTCTGTCTTGCTCATTGTTTGGCATACGGTGTCCAGCACTGTTGCTTACTGGTCACTGAGTGAATGTGGGTCTTGGCGTTGAGAAAGGAATCTCTGGGAGATTTTCTCCATTTGATATTATGTGAAGCTGTCAGGTCTCCTGTGCACCAGTGTCCTGAACTTGGTTTTCCCTCCTCAGATGCAGAGCTCTGACTCCTGGGTAGAGCACCTAGAGACAGTCATCCTCACAGCTCTGAAAACGTGGGGAGAAAAGAGAAGGAAACAAAGAATGAGGATAAAATAAAACAAAATAAAGTAAAATCAAATAAAATGAAGTTATTAAAATGAAAAATATGTATTAAGAGACAATTTTAAAAATTAAAAAGAAAAGCAGTCACCCAGAATTCTAGCAAAAATGGTTAAAGCTTAGCTATACAGACAAAATGACTCACAGCGGCATACACCTACACATTCACAAAATGTGAAAAATGGAAGAACTAATATATCTATGCTCACAAAGTCCACCTCTTCAATTTTGGACTGATTCATTGTTCTATTCAGGTTTTCCAGAGATGCGGGGTACTTCACGTTGAATGTGGAGATTTCATCCACTCTTCGTACGGGTGCTGGGAGAGATTACTTTTTCGCTTCTTTGCTCGCACAGCTCTGCTTTTAGAGTTGCATTTGTTTCATTCCATAGATTTGGGTGTTCCTATTTACATTTTCAATTTTTCCCAGGTATTTGTGATCCCATCTTAGTTTTCTACAGTGTATTCTTGGTTATGTAACAGCGTTTTGTTTAGCTTCCATGTGTTTGTATTATTTACAGTTTTTTTTCTTTTAATTCCTATCTAGTTTCATAGCACTGTAGGCGGAAATTATACCTGATGCTATTTCAATTTTCTTAGATTTCTAAGGCTTTATGTGTGACCCTACATATGATATATCTTGGAGAGTGTTTCATGAGTACCTGAGGAGAGAGGGTTTTCTGTTGTTTTGCAATAGAATGTTGTATATTTCTGAATGAATTCCCTCTTGTTCAACGTGTCATTGAAAGCTTATGTTTCCTAATTTAGTTTCATTTTGGATGATCTATCCATTGGTGATTGTGGGGTGGTAATGTCCCCTACTCTTATGGTCTTACTGTCAAGTTCCGCTTTATGGCTGTTAGGATATACCTTATGTATTGAAGTGCTCCTCGGTTGGGTTCATAAGTATTTGCATTTCTTATATCCTCTCCTTGGTTTGATCCCTTGATCAGGGTGTAGTGTCCTTGTTTGTTTCTTGAAATATTCTTTATCTTAAAGTCTATTTCTTCTGATATGAGAATTGTAACTCCAGGTTTCCTTTGATTTCCATGTGCATGGAATGTCTCTTGCCATATCCTCAGTTTCAGTCTGTATCAATCCCTAGGTCTAAAATGGGTCTCTTCTAGGCAGCATATATAATGGGCTTGTTGTTGTATCCCTTCAGCCAGTTTATCTGTTGTGGTTGGAGCAATGAATCCATTTACATGTAAGGTAATTGTCAATATGGATGTTCCTCTTCCCGTTTTGTTAATGTTTTTTGGTTTGTTCTAGGAGGTCTTTTCTTGTCTTTGTGATTCCTGCCTAGAGAAGTTCCTTTATCCTTAGGTATAAAGCTGTTGCGTGGTTCTGAATTCTCTTTCCTTTGTTTTTCTGTAAAGTTTTTAGTTTCTCTGTCCAATCTCAATGAGATTCTTGCTGAGAACAGTAACATTGGTTGTAGGTTTTTTCCTTTCATCTCTTTAAATACGTATACTGCCACTTCCTTCTCTCTTGCAGAATTTCTGCTGAAAGGTCGGCTGTTAACTTACGTGGATTCCCTTGAATGGTAAATGGTGCTTTTCCCATGCTGCTTTTTACATGTTTCCTATACATTTAGATTTTAATAGTTTGATGAATACGTGTCTTGGCGTGTTTCTCCTTGGAATTATCCTGTATGAGACTCTCTGTGCTTCCTGGACTTGGTTAACTCTTTCCTTTCCCATACTAGGGAAGTTTTCAACTATAATCTCTTCAAATATGTTCTCACGCCTTTTCTCTTTCTCTTCTTCTTCTGAGAGCCATATAATTCGAATGTTGGTGCATTTCATGTTGTCCCAAGGGTCGCTGAGACTGTCCTCCGTTCCTTTCATTCTTTGTTCTTTATTTTGATCCGCAGTATTTATTTGAACTATTTTATCTTCCAGGCCACTTAACCGTTCTTGTGCCTCAGTTATTGTGCTAGTGATCCATGCTAGAGATTAATTATTTTCATTTATTGTGTTCTTCATCACTGTTTGTTTGCTCTTCAGTTCTTGTCGACCCCTGTGAAACGTTTCCTGTATTTTCTCTCTCCTATTTCCACGATGTTGAATCGTTTTTCCTATCATTATTCTGAGTTCTTTTTCGGGTAGACTGCCTATTTCCTCTTCATTTGTTAGGTCTGGTGCGTTTTGACCTTGCTGCTTCGTCAGCTGTGTGTTTTTTGGTCTCCTAATTTTGGTTAACTTACTGTGCTTGGGGTTCCTTTTCACAGGCGTCATGCCCGTAGTTATTGTTGTTTTTGGTGTCTGTCCCAAGCGGCTAAGGTTTGTTAAGTGGGTTGTGTAGGCTTCTTCGTGGAGGGGAGTTATGCTTGTGTTCTTTTGAATGAGGCTGGATCCTGTCTTTCTGGTGGGCATTTCCACAACTGCTGGTGTGTATTTTGGTGCCTCCATCCTTATGATGATTTAAGACATCCTCTCTGATAACGGATGGGACTGTTTCTGTCTTGCTCATTGTTTGGCATACGGTGTCCAGCACTTTTGCTTACTGGTCACTGAGTGAATGTGGGTCTTGGCGTTGAGAAAGGAATCTCTGGGAGATTTTCTCCATTTGATATTATGTGAAGCTGTCAGGTCTCCTGTGCACCAGTGTCCTGAACTTGGTTTTCCCTCCTCAGATGCAGAGCTCTGACTCCTGGGTAGAGCACCTAGAGACAGTCATCCTCACAGCTCTGAAAACGTGGGGAGAAAAGAGAAGGAAACAAAGAATGAGGATAAAATAAAACAAAATAAAGTAAAATCAAATAAAATGAAGTTATTAAAATGAAAAATATGTATTAAGAGACAATTTTAAAAATTAAAAAGAAAAGCAGTCACCCAGAATTCTAGCAAAAATGGTTAAAGCTTAGCTATACAGACAAAATGACTCACAGCGGCATACACCTACACATTCACAAAATGTGAAAAATGGAAGAACTAATATATCTATGCTCACAAAGTCCACCTCTTCAATTTTGGACTGATTCATTGTTCTATTCAGGTTTTCCAGAGATGCGGGGTACTTCACGTTGAATGTGGAGATTTCATCCACTCTTCGTACGGGTGCTGGGAGAGATTACTTTTTCGCTTCTTTGCTCGCACAGCTCTGCTTTTAGAGTTGCATTTGTTTCATTCCATAGATTTGGGTGTTCCTATTTACATTTTCAATTTTTCCCAGGTATTTGTGATCCCATCTTAGTTTTCTACAGTGTATTCTTGGTTATGTAACAGCGTTTTGTTTAGCTTCCATGTGTTTGTATTATTTACAGTTTTTTTTCTTTTAATTCCTATCTAGTTTCATAGCACTGTAGGCGGAAATTATACCTGATGCTATTTCAATTTTCTTAGATTTCTAAGGCTTTATGTGTGACCCTACATATGATATATCTTGGAGAGTGTTTCATGAGTACCTGAGGAGAGAGGGTTTTCTGTTGTTTTGCAATAGAATGTTGTATATTTCTGAATGAATTCCCTCTTGTTCAACGTGTCATTGAAAGCTTATGTTTCCTAATTTAGTTTCATTTTGGATGATCTATCCATTGGTGATTGTGGGGTGGTAATGTCCCCTACTCTTATGGTCTTACTGTCAAGTTCCGCTTTATGGCTGTTAGGATATACCTTATGTATTGAAGTGCTCCTCGGTTGGGTTCATAAGTATTTGCATTTCTTATATCCTCTCCTTGGTTTGATCCCTTGATCAGGGTGTAGTGTCCTTGTTTGTTTCTTGAAATATTCTTTATCTTAAAGTCTATTTCTTCTGATATGAGAATTGTAACTCCAGGTTTCCTTTGATTTCCATGTGCATGGAATGTCTCTTGCCATATCCTCAGTTTCAGTCTGTATCAATCCCTAGGTCTAAAATGGGTCTCTTCTAGGCAGCATATATAATGGGCTTGTTGTTGTATCCCTTCAGCCAGTTTATCTGTTGTGGTTGGAGCAATGAATCCATTTACATGTAAGGTAATTGTCAATATGGATGTTCCTCTTCCCGTTTTGTTAATGTTTTTTGGTTTGTTCTAGGAGGTCTTTTCTTGTCTTTGTGATTCCTGCCTAGAGAAGTTCCTTTATCCTTAGGTATAAAGCTGTTGCGTGGTTCTGAATTCTCTTTCCTTTGTTTTTCTGTAAAGTTTTTAGTTTCTCTGTCCAATCTCAATGAGATTCTTGCTGAGAACAGTAACATTGGTTGTAGGTTTTTTCCTTTCATCTCTTTAAATACGTATACTGCCACTTCCTTCTCTCTTGCAGAATTTCTGCTGAAAGGTCGGCTGTTAACTTACGTGGATTCCCTTGAATGGTAAATGGTGCTTTTCCCATGCTGCTTTTTACATGTTTCCTATACATTTAGATTTTAATAGTTTGATGAATACGTGTCTTGGCGTGTTTCTCCTTGGAATTATCCTGTATGAGACTCTCTGTGCTTCCTGGACTTGGTTAACTCTTTCCTTTCCCATACTAGGGAAGTTTTCAACTATAATCTCTTCAAATATGTTCTCACGCCTTTTCTCTTTCTCTTCTTCTTCTGAGAGCCATATAATTCGAATGTTGGTGCATTTCATGTTGTCCCAAGGGTCGCTGAGACTGTCCTCCGTTCCTTTCATTCTTTGTTCTTTATTTTGATCCGCAGTATTTATTTGAACTATTTTATCTTCCAGGCCACTTAACCGTTCTTGTGCCTCAGTTATTGTGCTAGTGATCCATGCTAGAGATTAATTATTTTCATTTATTGTGTTCTTCATCACTGTTTGTTTGCTCTTCAGTTCTTGTCGACCCCTGTGAAACGTTTCCTGTATTTTCTCTCTCCTATTTCCACGATGTTGAATCGTTTTTCCTATCATTATTCTGAGTTCTTTTTCGGGTAGACTGCCTATTTCCTCTTCATTTGTTAGGTCTGGTGCGTTTTGACCTTGCTGCTTCGTCAGCTGTGTGTTTTTTGGTCTCCTAATTTTGGTTAACTTACTGTGCTTGGGGTTCCTTTTCACAGGCGTCATGCCCGTAGTTATTGTTGTTTTTGGTGTCTGTCCCAAGCGGCTAAGGTTTGTTAAGTGGGTTGTGTAGGCTTCTTCGTGGAGGGGAGTTATGCTTGTGTTCTTTTGAATGAGGCTGGATCCTGTCTTTCTGGTGGGCATTTCCACAACTGCTGGTGTGTATTTTGGTGCCTCCATCCTTATGATGATTTAAGACATCCTCTCTGATAACGGATGGGACTGTTTCTGTCTTGCTCATTGTTTGGCATACGGTGTCCAGCACTTTTGCTTACTGGTCACTGAGTGAATGTGGGTCTTGGCGTTGAGAAAGGAATCTCTGGGAGATTTTCTCCATTTGATATTATGTGAAGCTGTCAGGTCTCCTGTGCACCAGTGTCCTGAACTTGGTTTTCCCTCCTCAGATGCAGAGCTCTGACTCCTGGGTAGAGCACCTAGAGACAGTCATCCTCACAGCTCTGAAAACGTGGGGAGAAAAGAGAAGGAAACAAAGAATGAGGATAAAATAAAACAAAATAAAGTAAAATCAAATAAAATGAAGTTATTAAAATGAAAAATATGTATTAAGAGACAATTTTAAAAATTAAAAAGAAAAGCAGTCACCCAGAATTCTAGCAAAAATGGTTAAAGCTTAGCTATACAGACAAAATGACTCACAGCGGCATACACCTACACATTCACAAAATGTGAAAAATGGAAGAACTAATATATCTATGCTCACAAAGTCCACCTCTTCAATTTTGGACTGATTCATTGTTCTATTCAGGTTTTCCAGAGATGCGGGGTACTTCACGTTGAATGTGGAGATTTCATCCACTCTTCGTACGGGTGCTGGGAGAGATTACTTTTTCGCTTCTTTGCTCGCACAGCTCTGCTTTTAGAGTTTCATTTGTTTCATTCCATAGATTTGGGTGTTCCTATTTACATTTTCAATTTTTCCCAGGTATTTGTGATCCCATCTTAGTTTTCTACAGTGTATTCTTGGTTATGTAACAGCGTTTTGTTTAGCTTCCATGTGTTTGTATTATTTACAGTTTTTTTTCTTTTAATTCCTATCTAGTTTCATAGCACTGTAGGCGGAAATTATACCTGATGCTATTTCAATTTTCTTAGATTTCTAAGGCTTTATGTGTGACCCTACATATGATATATCTTGGAGAGTGTTTCATGAGTACCTGAGGAGAGAGGGTTTTCTGTTGTTTTGCAATAGAATGTTGTATATTTCTGAATGAATTCCCTCTTGTTCAACGTGTCATTGAAAGCTTATGTTTCCTAATTTAGTTTCATTTTGGATGATCTATCCATTGGTGATTGTGGGGTGGTAATGTCCCCTACTCTTATGGTTTTACTGTCAAGTTCCGCTTTATGGCTGTTAGGATATACCTTATGTATTGAAGTGCTCCTCGGTTGGGTTCATAAGTATTTGCATTTCTTATATCCTCTCCTTGGTTTGATCCCTTGATCAGGGTGTAGTGTCCTTGTTTGTTTCTTGAAATATTCTTTATCTTAAAGTCTATTTCTTCTGATATGAGAATTGTAACTCCAGGTTTCCTTTGATTTCCATGTGCATGGAATGTCTCTTGCCATATCCTCAGTTTCAGTCTGTATCTATCCCTAGGTCTAAAATGGGTCTCTTCTAGGCAGCATATATAATGGGCTTGTTGTTGTATCCCTTCAGCCAGTTTATCTGTTGTGGTTGGAGCAATGAATCCATTTACATGTAAGGTAATTGTCAATATGGATGTTCCTCTTCCCGTTTTGTTAATGTTTTTTGGTTTGTTCTAGGAGGTCTTTTCTTGTCTTTGTGATTCCTGCCTAGAGAAGTTCCTTTATCCTTAGGTATAAAGCTGTTGCGTGGTTCTGAATTCTCTTTCCGTTTGTTTTTCTGTAAAGTTTTTAGTTTCTCTGTCCAATCTCAATGAGATTCTTGCTGAGAACAGTAACATTGGTTGTAGGTTTTTTCCTTTCATCTCTTTAAATACGTATACTGCCACTTCTTTCTCTCTTGCAGAATTTCTGCTGAAAGGTCGGCTGTTAACTTACGTGGATTCCCTTGAATGGTAAATGGTGCTTTTCCCATGCTGCTTTTTACATGTTTCCTATACATTTAGATTTTAATAGTTTGATGAATACGTGTCTTGGCGTGTTTCTCCTTGGAATTATCCTGTATGAGACTCTCTGTGCTTCCTGGACTTGGTTAACTCTTTCCTTTCCCATACTAGGGAAGTTTTCAACTATAATCTCTTCAAATATGTTCTCACGCCTTTTCTCTTTCTCTTCTTCTTCTGAGAGCCATATAATTCGAATGTTGGTGCATTTCATGTTGTCCCAAGGGTCGCTGAGACTGTCCTCCGTTCCTTTCATTCTTTGTTCTTTATTTTGATCCGCAGTATTTATTTGAACTATTTTATCTTCCAGGCCACTTAACCGTTCTTGTGCCTCAGTTATTGTGCTAGTGATCCATGCTAGAGAATAATTATTTTCATTTATTGTGTTCTTCATCACTGTTTGTTTGCTCTTCAGTTCTTGTCGACCCCTGTGAAACGTTTCCTGTATTTTCTCTCTCCTATTTCCACGATGTTGAATCGTTTTTCCTATCATTATTCTGAGTTCTCTTTCGGGTAGACTGCCTATTTCCTCTTCATTTGTTAGGTCTGGTGCGTTTTGACCTTGCTGCTTCGTCAGCTGTGTGTTTTTTGGTCTCCTAATTTTGGTTAACTTACTGTGCTTGGGGTTACTTTTCACAGGCGTCATGCCCGTAGTTATTGTTGTTTTTGGTGTCTGTCCCAAGCGGCTAAGGTTTGTTAAGTGGGTTGTGTAGGCCTCTTCGTGGAGGGGAGTTATGCTTGTGTTCTTTTGAATGAGGCTGGATCCTGTCTTTCTGGTGGGCATTTCCACAACTGCTGGTGTGTATTTTGGTGCCTCCGTCCTTATGATGATTTAAGGCATCCTCTCTGATAACGGATGGGACTGTTTCTGTCTTGCTCATTGTTTGGCATACGGTGTCCAGCACTGTTGCTTACTGGTCACTGAGTGAATGTGGGTCTTGGCGTTGAGAAAGAAATCTCTGGGAGATATTCTCCATTTGATATTATGTGAAGGTGTCAGGTCTCCTGTGCACCAGTGTCCTGAACTTGGTTTTCCCTCCTCAGATGCTGAGCTCTGACTCCTGGGTAGAGCACCTAGAGACAGTCATCCTCACAGCTCTGAAAACGTGAGGAGAAAAGAGAAGGAAACAAAGAATGAGGATAAAATAAAACAAAATAAAGTAAAATCAAATAAAATGAAGTTATTAAAATGAAAAATATGTATTAAGAGACAATTTTAAAAATTAAAAAGAAAAGCAGTCACCCAGAATTCTAGCAAAAATGGTTAAAGCTTAGCTATACAGACAAAATGACTCACAGCGGCATACACCTACACATTCACAAAATGTGAAAAATGGAAGAACTAATATATCTATGCTCACAAAGTCCACCTCTTCAATTTTGGACTGATTCATTGTTCTCTTCAGGTGTTCCAGAGATGCGGGGTACTTCACGTTGAATGTGGAGATTTCATCCACTCTTCGTGCGGGTGCTGGGAGAGATTACTTTTTCGCTTCTTTGCTCGCACAGCTCTGCTTTTAGAGTTGCATTTGTTTCATTCCATAGATTTGGGTGTTCCTATTTACATTTTCAATTTTTCCCAGGTATTTGTGATCCCATCTTAGTTTTCTACAGTGTATTCTTGGTTATGTAACAGCGTTTTGTTTAGCTTCCATGTGTTTGTATTATTTACCGTTTTTTTTCTTTTAATTCCTATCTAGTTTCATAGCACTGTAGGTGGAAATTATACCTGATGCTATTTCAATTTTCTTAGATTTCTAAGGCTTTATGTGTGACCCTAAATATGATATATCTTGGAGAGTGTTTCATGAGTACCTGAGGAGAGAGGGTTTTCTGTTGTTTTGCAATAGAATGTTGTATATTTCTGAATGAATTCCCTCTTGTTCAACGTGTCATTGAAAGCTTATGTTTCCTAATTTAGTTTCATTTTGGATGATCTATCCATTGGTGATTGTGGGGTGGTAATGTCCCCTACTCTTATGGTTTTACTGTCAAGTTCCGCTTTATGGCTGTTAGGATATACCTTATGTATTGAAGTGCTCCTCGGTTGGGTTCATAAGTATTTGCATTTCTTATATCCTCTCCTTGGTTTGATCCCTTGATCAGGGTGTAGTGTCCTTGTTTGTTTCTTGAAATATTCTTTATCTTAAAGTCTATTTCTTCTGATATGAGAATTGTAACTCCAGGTTTCCTTTGATTTCCATGTGCATGGAATGTCTCTTGCCATATCCTCAGTTTCAGTCTGTATCTATCCCTAGGTCTAAAATGGGTCTCTTCTAGGCAGCATATATAATGGGCTTGTTGTTGTATCCCTTCAGCCAGTTTATCTGTTGTGGTTGGAGCAATGAATCCATTTACATGTAAGGTAATTGTCAATATGGATGTTCCTCTTCCCGTTTTGTTAATGTTTTTTGGTTTGTTCTAGGAAGTCTTTTCTTGTCTTTGTGATTCCTGCCTAGAGAAGTTCCTTTATCCTTAGGTATAAAGCTGTTGCGTGGTGCTGAATTCTCTTTCCGTTTGTTTTTCTGTAAAGTTTTTAGTTTCTCTGTCCAATCTCAATGAGATTCTTGCTGAGAACAGTAACATTGGTTGTAGGTTTTTTCCTTTCATCTCTTTAAATACGTATACTGCCACTTCCTTCTCTCTTGCAGAATTTCTGCTGAAAGGTCGGCTGTTAACTTACGTGGATTCCCTTGAATGGTAAATGGTGCTTTTCCCATGCTGCTTTTTACATGTTTCCTATACATTTAGATTTTAATAGTTTGATGAATACGTGTCTTGGCGTGTTTCTCCTTGGAATTATCCTGTATGAGACTCTCTGTGCTTCCTGGACTTGGTTAACTCTTTCCTTTCCCATACTAGGGAAGTTTTCAACTATAATCTCTTCAAATATGTTCTCACGCCTTTTCTCTTTCTCTTCTTCTTCTGAGAGCCATATAATTCGAATGTTGGTGCATTTCATGTTGTCCCAAGGGTCGCTGAGACTGTCCTCCGTTCCTTTCATTCTTTGTTCTTTATTTTGATCCGCAGTATTTATTTGAACTATTTTATCTTCCAGGCCACTTAACCGTTCTTGTGCCTCAGTTATTGTGCTAGTGATCCATGCTAGAGAATAATTATTTTCATTTATTGTGTTCTTCATCACTGTTTGTTTGCTCTTCAGTTCTTGTCGACCCCTGTGAAACGTTTCTTGTATTTTCTCTCTCCTATTTCCACGATGTTGAATCGTTTTTCCTATCATTATTCTGAGTTCTTTTTCGGGTAGACTGCCTATTTCCTCTTCATTTGTTAGGTCTGGTGCGTTTTGACCTTGCTGCTTCGTCAGCTGTGTGTTTTTTGGTCTCCTAATTTTGGTTAACTTACTGTGCTTGGGGTTCCTTTTCACAGGCGTCATGCCCGTAGTTATTGTTGTTTTTGGTGTCTGTCCCAAGCGGCTAAGGTTTGTTAAGTGGGTTGTGTAGGCTTCTTCGTGGAGGGGAGTTATGCTTGTGTTCTTTTGAATGAGGCTGGATCCTGTCTTTCTGGTGGGCATTTCCACAACTGCTGGTGTGTATTTTGGTGCCTCCATCCTTATGATGATTTAAGACATCCTCTCTGATAACGGATGGGACTGTTTCTGTCTTGCTCATTGTTTGGCATACGGTGTCCAGCACTGTTGCTTACTGGTCACTGAGTGAATGTGGGTCTTGGCGTTGAGAAAGGAATCTCTGGGAGATTTTCTCCATTTGATAATATGTGAAGCTGTCAGGTCTCCTGTGCACCAGTGTCCTGAACTTGGTTTTCCCTCCTCAGATGCAGAGCTCTGACTCCTGGGTAGAGCACCTAGAGACAGTCATCCTCACAGCTCTGAAAACGTGGGGAGAAAAGAGAAGGAAACAAAGAATGAGGATAAAATAAAACAAAATAAAGTAAAATCAAATAAAATGAAGTTATTAAAATGAAAAATATGTATTAAGAGACAATTTTAAAAATTAAAAAGAAAAGCAGTCACCCAGAATTCTAGCAAAAATGGTTAAAGCTTAGCTATACAGACAAAATGACTCACAGCGGCATACACCTACACATTCACAAAATGTGAAAAATGGAAGAACTAATATATCTATGCTCACAAAGTCCACCTCTTCAATTTTGGACTGATTCATTGTTCTCTTCAGGTGTTCCAGAGATGCGGGGTACTTCACGTTGAATGTGGAGATTTCATCCACTCTTCGTGCGGGTGCTGGGAGAGATTACTTTTTCGCTTCTTTGCTCGCACAGCTCTGCTTTTAGAGTTGCATTTGTTTCATTCCATAGATTTGGGTGTTCCTATTTACATTTTCAATTTTTCCCAGGTATTTGTGATCCCATCTTAGTTTTCTACAGTGTATTCTTGGTTATGTAACAGCGTTTTGTTTAGCTTCCATGTGTTTGTATTATTTACCGTTTTTTTTCTTTTAATTCCTATCTAGTTTCATAGCACTGTAGGCGGAAATTATACCTGATGCTATTTCAATTTTCTTAGATTTCTAAGGCTTTATGTGTGACCCTACATATGATATATCTTGGAGAGTGTTTCATGAGTACCTGAGGAGAGAGGGTTTTCTGTTGTTTTGCAATAGAATGTTGTATATTTCTGAATGAATTCCCTCTTGTTCAACGTGTCATTGAAAGCTTATGTTTCCTAATTTAGTTTCATTTTGGATGATCTATCCATTGGTGATTGTGGGGTGGTAATGTCCCCTACTCTTATGGTTTTACTGTCAAGTTCCGCTTTATGGCTGTTAGGATATACCTTATGTATTGAAGTGCTCCTCGGTTGGGTTCATAAGTATTTGCATTTCTTATATCCTCTCCTTGGTTTGATCCCTTGATCAGGGTGTAGTGTCCTTGTTTGTTTCTTGAAATATTCTTTATCTTAAAGTCTATTTCTTCTGATATGAGAATTGTAACTCCAGGTTTCCTTTGATTTCCATGTGCATGGAATGTCTCTTGCCATATCCTCAGTTTCAGTCTGTATCTATCCCTAGGTCTAAAATGGGTCTCTTCTAGGCAGCATATATAATGGGCTTGTTGTTGTATCCCTTCAGCCAGTTTACCTGTTGTGGTTGGAGCAATGAATCCATTTACATGTAAGGTAATTGTCAATATGGATGTTCCTCTTCCCGTTTTGTTAATGTTTTTTGGTTTGTTCTAGGAAGTCTTTTCTTTTCTTTGTGATTCCTGCCTACAGAAGTTCCTTTATCCTTAGGTATAAAGCTGTTGCGTGGTTCTGAATTCTCTTTCCGTTTGTTTTTCTGTAAAGTTTTTAGTTTCTCTGTCCAATCTCAATGAGATTCTTGCTGAGAACAGTAACATTGGTTGTAGGTTTTTTCCTTTCATCTCTTTAAATACGTATACTGCCACTTCTTTCTCTCTTGCAGAATTTCTGCTGAAAGGTCGGCTGTTAACTTACGTGGATTCCCTTGAATGGTAAATGGTGCTTTTCCCATGCTGCTTTTTACATGTTTCCTATACATTTAGATTTTAATAGTTTGATGAATACGTGTCTTGGCGTGTTTCTCCTTGGAATTATCCTGTATGAGACTCTCTGTGCTTCCTGGACTTGGTTAACTCTTTCCTTTCCCATACTAGGGAAGTTTTCAACTATAATCTCTTCAAATATGTTCTCACGCCTTTTCTCTTTCTCTTCTTCTTCTGAGAGCCATATAATTCGAATGTTGGTGCATTTAATGTTGTCCCAAGGGTCGCTGAGACTGTCCTCCGTTCCTTTCATTCTTTGTTCTTTATTTTGATCCGCAGTAGTTATTTGAACTATTTTATCTTCCAGGCCACTTAACCGTTCTTGTGCCTCAGTTATTGTGCTAGTGATCCATGCTAGAGAATAATTATTTTCATTTATTGTGTTCTTCATCACTGTTTGTTTGCTCTTCAGTTCTTGTCGACCCCTGTGAAACGTTTCCTGTATTTTCTCTCTCCTATTTCCACGATGTTGAATCGTTTTTCCTATCATTATTCTGAGTTCTTTTTCGGGTAGACTGACTATTTCCTCTTCATTTGTTAGGTCTGGTGCGTTTTGACCTTGCTGCTTCGTCAGCTGTGTGTTTTTTGGTCTCCTAATTTTGGTTAACTTACTGTGCTTGGGGTTCCTTTTCACAGGCGTCATGCCCGTAGTTATTGTTGTTTTTGGTGTCTGTCCCAAGCGGCTAAGGTTTGTTAAGTGGGTTGTGTAGGCTTCTTCATGGAGGGGAGTTATGCTTGTGTTCTTTTGAATGAGGCTGGATCCTGTCTTTCTGGTGGGCATTTCCACAACTGCTGGTGTGTATTTTGGTGCCTCCATCCTTATGATGATTTAAGACATCCTCTCTGATAACGGATGGGACTGTTTCTGTCTTGCTCATTGTTTGGCATACGGTGTCCAGCACTGTTGCTTACTGGTCACTGAGTGAATGTGGGTCTTGGCGTTGAGAAAGGAATCTCTGGGAGATTTTCTCCATTTGATATTATGTGAAGCTGTCAGGTCTCCTGTGCACCAGTGTCCTGAACTTGGTTTTCCCTCCTCAGATGCAGAGCTCTGACTCCTGGGTAGAGCACCTAGAGACAGTCATCCTCACAGCTCTGAAAACGTGGGGAGAAAAGAGAAGGAAACAAAGAATGAGGATAAAATAAAACAAAATAAAGTAAAATCAAATAAAATGAAGTTATTAAAATGAAAAATATGTATTAAGAGACAATTTTAAAAATTAAAAAGAAAAGCAGTCACCCAGAATTCTAGCAAAAATGGTTAAAGCTTAGCTATACAGACAAAATGACTCACAGCGGCATACACCTACACATTCACAAAATGTGAAAAATGGAAGAACTAATATATCTATGCTCACAAAGTCCACCTCTTCAATTTTGGACTGATTCATTGTTCTATTCAGGTTTTCCAGAGATGCGGGGTACTTCACGTTGAATGTGGAGATTTCATCCACTCTTCGTACGGGTGCTGGGAGAGATTACTTTTTCGCTTCTTTGCTCGCACAGCTCTGCTTTTAGAGTTGCATTTGTTTCATTCCATAGATTTGGGTGTTCCTATTTACATTTTCAATTTTTCCCAGGTATTTGTGATCCCATCTTAGTTTTCTACAGTGTATTCTTGGTTATGTAACAGCGTTTTGTTTAGCTTCCATGTGTTTGTATTATTTACAGTTTTTTTTCTTTTAATTCCTATCTAGTATCATAGCACTGTAGGCGGAAATTATACCTGATGCTATTTCAATTTTCTTAGATTTCTAAGGCTTTATGTGTGACCCTACATATGATATATCTTGGAGAGTGTTTCATGAGTACCTGAGGAGAGAGGGTTTTCTGTTGTTTTGCAATAGAATGTTGTATATTTCTGAATGAATTCCCTCTTGTTCAACGTGTCATTGAAAGCTTATGTTTCCTAATTTAGTTTCATTTTGGATGATCTATCCATTGGTGATTGTGGGGTGGTAATGTCCCCTACTCTTATGGTTTTACTGTCAAGTTCCGCTTTATGGCTGTTAGGATATACCTTATGTATTGAAGTGCTCCTCGGTTGGGTTCATAAGTATTTGCATTTCTTATATCCTCTCCTTGGTTTGATCCCTTGATCAGGGTGTAGTGTCCTTGTTTGTTTCTTGAAATATTCTTTATCTTAAAGTCTATTTCTTCTGATATGAGAATTGTAACTCCAGGTTTCCTTTGATTTCCATGTGCATGGAATGTCTCTTGCCATATCCTCAGTTTCAGTCTGTATCTATCCCTAGGTCTAAAATGGGTCTCTTCTAGGCAGCATATATAATGGGCTTGTTGTTGTATCCCTTCAGCCAGTTTATCTGTTGTGGTTGGAGCAATGAATCCATTTACATGTAAGGTAATTGTCAATATGGATGTTCCTCTTCCCGTTTTGTTAATGTTTTTTGGTTTGTTCTAGGAAGTCTTTTCTTTTCTTTGTGATTCCTGCCTAGAGAAGTTCGTTTATCCTTAGGTATAAAGCTGTTGCGTGATTCTGAATTCTCTTTCCGTTTGTTTTTCTGTAAAGTTTTTAGTTTCTCTGTCCAATCTCAATGAGATTCTTGCTGAGAACAGTAACATTGGTTGTAGGTTTTTTCCTTTCATCTCTTTAAATACGTATACTGCCACTTCCTTCTCTCTTGCAGAATTTCTGCTGAAAGGTCGGCTGTTAACTTACGTGGATTCCCTTGAATGGTAAATGGTGCTTTTCCCATGCTGCTTTTTACATGTTTCCTATACATTTAGATTTTAATAGTTTGATGAATACGTGTCTTGGCGTGTTTCTCCTTGGAATTATCCTGTATGAGACTCTCTGTGCTTCCTGGACTTGGTTAACTCTTTCCTTTCCCATACTAGGGAAGTTTTCAACTATAATCTCTTCAAATATGTTCTCACGCCTTTTCTCTTTCTCTTCTTCTTCTGAGAGCCATATAATTCGAATGTTGGTGCATTTAATGTTGTCCCAAGGGTCGCTGAGACTGTCCTCCGTTCCTTTCATTCTTTGTTCTTTATTTTGATCCGCAGTATTTATTTGAACTATTTTATCTTCCAGGCCACTTAACCGTTCTTGTGCCTCAGTTATTGTGCTAGTGATCCATGCTAGAGAATAATTATTTTCATTTATTGTGTTCTTCATCACTGTTTGTTTGCTCTTCAGTTCTTGTCGACCCCTGTGAAACGTTTCCTATATTTTCTCTCTCCTATTTCCACGATGTTGAATCGTTTTTCCTATCATTATTCTGAGTTCTTTTTCGGGTAGACTGCCTATTTCCTCTTCATTTGTTAGGTCTGGTGCGTTTTGACCTTGCTGCTTCGTCAGCTGTGTGTTTTTTGGTCTCCTAATTTTGGTTAACTTACTGTGCTTGGGGTTCCTTTTCACAGGCGTCATGCCCGTAGTTATTGTTGTTTTTGGTGTCTGTCCCAAGCGGCTAAGGTTTGTTAAGTGGGTTGTGTAGGCTTCTTCGTGGAGGGGAGTTATGCTTGTGTTCTTTTGAATGAGGCTGGATCCTGTCTTTCTGGTGGGCATTTCCACAACTGCTGGTGTGTATTTTGGTGCCTCCATCCTTATGATGATTTAAGACATCCTCTCTGATAACGGATGGGACTGTTTCTGTCTTGCTCATTGTTTGGCATACGGTGTCCAGCACTGTTGCTTACTGGTCACTGAGTGAATGTGGGTCTTGGCGTTGAGAAAGGAATCTCTGGGAGATTTTCTCCATTTGATATTATGTGAAGCTGTCAGGTCTCCTGTGCACCAGTGTCCTGAACTTGGTTTTCCCTCCTCAGATGCAGAGCTCTGACTCCTGGGTAGAGCACCTAGAGACAGTCATCCTCACAGCTCTGAAAACGTGGGGAGAAAAGAGAAGGAAACAAATAATGAGGATAAAATAAAACAAAATAAAGTAAAATCAAATAAAATGAAGTTATTAAAATGAAAAATATGTATTAAGAGACAATTTTAAAAATTAAAAAGAAAAGCAGTCACCCAGAATTCTAGCAAAAATGGTTAAAGCTTAGCTATACAGACAAAATGACTCACAGCGGCATACACCTACACATTCACAAAATGTGAAAAATGGAAGAACTAATATATCTATGCTCACAAAGTCCACCTCTTCAATTTTGGACTGATTCATTGTTCTATTCAGGTTTTCCAGAGATGCGGGGTACTTCACGTTGAATGTGGAGATTTCATCCACTCTTCGTACGGGTGCTGGGAGAGATTACTTTTTCGCTTCTTTGCTCGCACAGCTCTGCTTTTAGAGTTGCATTTGTTTCATTCCATAGATTTGGGTGTTCCTATTTACATTTTCAATTTTTCCTAGGTATTTGTGATCCCATCTTAGTTTTCTACAGTGTATTCTTGGTTATGTAACAGCGTTTTGTTTAGCTTCCATGTGTTTGTATTATTTACAGTTTTTTTTTCTTTTAATTCCTATCTAGTTTCATAGCACTGTAGGCGGAAATTATACCTGATGCTATTTCAATTTTCTTAGATTTCTAAGGCTTTATGTGTGACCCTACATATGATATATCTTGGAGAGTGTTTCATGAGTACCTGAGGAGAGAGGGTTTTCTGTTGTTTTGCAATAGAATGTTGTATATTTCTGAATGAATTCTCTCTTGTTCAACGTGTCATTGAAAGCTTATGTTTCCTAATTTAGTTTCATTTTGGATGATCTATCCATTGGTGATTGTGGGGTGGTAATGTCCCCTACTCTTATGGTCTTACTGTCAAGTTCCGCTTTATGGCTGTTAGGATATACCTTATGTATTGAAGTGCTCCTCGGTTGGGTTCATAAGTATTTGCATTTCTTATATCCTCTCCTTGGTTTGATCCCTTGATCAGGGTGTAGTGTCCTTGTTTGTTTCTTGAAATATTCTTTATCTTAAAGTCTATTTCTTCTGATATGAGAATTGTAACTCCAGGTTTCCTTTGATTTCCATGTGCATGGAATGTCTCTTGCCATATCCTCAGTTTCAGTCTGTATCAATCCCTAGGTCTAAAATGGGTCTCTTCTAGGCAGCATATATAATGGGCTTGTTGTTGTATCCCTTCAGCCAGTTTATCTGTTGTGGTTGGAGCAATGAATCCATTTACATGTAAGGTAATTGTCAATATGGATGTTCCTCTTCCCGTTTTGTTAATGTTTTTTGGTTTGTTCTAGGAGGTCTTTTCTTGTCTTTGTGATTCCTGCCTAGAGAAGTTCCTTTATCCTTAGGTATAAAGCTGTTGCGTGGTTCTGAATTCTCTTTCCGTTTGTTTTTCTGTAAAGTTTTTAGTTTCTCTGTCCAATCTCAATGAGATTCTTGCTGAGAACAGTAACATTGGTTGTAGGTTTTTTCCTTTCATCTCTTTAAATACGTATACTGCCACTTCCTTCTCTCTTGCAGAATTTCTGCTGAAAGGTCGGCTGTTAACTTACGTGGATTCCCTTGAATGGTAAATGGTGCTTTTCCCATGCTGCTTTTTACATGTTTCCTATACATTTAGATTTTAATAGTTTGATGAATACGTGTCTTGGCGTGTTTCTCCTTGGAATTATCCTGTATGAGACTCTCTGTGCTTCCTGGACTTGGTTAACTCTTTCCTTTCCCATACTAGGGAAGTTTTCAACTATAATCTCTTCAAATATGTTCTCACGCCTTTTCTCTTTCTCTTCTTCTTCTGAGAGCCATATAATTCGAATGTTGGTGCATTTCATGTTGTCCCAAGGGTCGCTGAGACTGTCCTCCGTTCCTTTCATTCTTTGTTCTTTATTTTGATCCGCAGTATTTATTTGAACTATTTTATCTTCCAGGCCACTTAACCGTTCTTGTGCCTCAGTTATTGTGCTAGTGATCCATGCTAGAGATTAATTATTTTCATTTATTGTGTTCTTCATCACTGTTTGTTTGCTCTTCAGTTCTTGTCGACCCCTGTGAAACGTTTCCTGTATTTTCTCTCTCCTATTTCCACGATGTTGAATCGTTTTTCCTATCATTATTCTGAGTTCTTTTTCGGGTAGACTGCCTATTTCCTCTTCATTTGTTAGGTCTGGTGCGTTTTGACCTTGCTGCTTCGTCAGCTGTGTGTTTTTTGGTCTCCTAATTTTGGTTAACTTACTGTGCTTGGGGTTCCTTTTCACAGGCGTCATGCCCGTAGTTATTGTTGTTTTTGGTGTCTGTCCCAAGCGGCTAAGGTTTGTTAAGTGGGTTGTGTAGGCTTCTTCGTGGAGGGGAGTTATGCTTGTGTTCTTTTGAATGAGGCTGGATCCTGTCTTTCTGGTGGGCATTTCCACAACTGCTGGTGTGTATTTTGGTGCCTCCATCCTTATGATGATTTAACACATCCTCTCTGATAACGGATGGGACTGTTTCTGTCTTGCTCATTGTTTGGCATACGGTGTCCAGCACTGTTGCTTACTGGTCACTGAGTGAATGTGGGTCTTGGCGTTGAGAAAGGAATCTCTGGGAGATTTTCTCCATTTGATATTATGTGAAGCTGTCAGGTCTCCTGTACACCAGTGTCCTGAACTTGGTTTTCCCTCCTCAGATGCAGAGCTCTGACTCCTGGGTAGAGCACCTAGAGACAGTCATCCTCACAGCTCTGAAAACGTGGGGAGAAAAGAGAAGGAAACAAAGAATGAGGATAAAATAAAACAAAATAAAGTAAAATCAAATAAAATGAAGTTATTAAAATGAAAAATATGTATTAAGAGACAATTTTAAAAATTAAAAAGAAAAGCAGTCACCCAGAATTCTAGCAAAAATGGTTAAAGCTTAGCTATACAGACAAAATGACTCACAGCGGCATACACCTACACATTCACAAAATGTGAAAAATGGAAGAACTAATATATCTATGCTCACAAAGTCCACCTCTTCAATTTTGGACTGATTCATTGTTCTATTCAGGTTTTCCAGAGATGCGGGGTACTTCACGTTGAATGTGGAGATTTCATCCACTCTTCGTACGGGTGCTGGGAGAGATTACTTTTTCGCTTCTTTGCTCGCACAGCTCTGCTTTTAGAGTTGCATTTGTTTCATTCCATAGATTTGGGTGTTCCTATTTACATTTTCAATTTTTCCCAGGTATTTGTGATCCCATCTTAGTTTTCTACAGTGTATTCTTGGTTATGTAACAGCGTTTTGTTTAGCTTCCATGTGTTTGTATTATTTACAGTTTTTTTTCTTTTAATTCCTATCTAGTTTCATAGCACTGTAGGCGGAAATTATACCTGATGCTATTTCAATTTTCTTAGATTTCTAAGGCTTTATGTGTGACCCTACATATGATATATCTTGGAGAGTGTTTCATGAGTACCTGAGGAGAGAGGGTTTTCTGTTGTTTTGCAATAGAATGTTGTATATTTATGAATGAATTCCCTCTTGTTCAACGTGTCATTGAAAGCTTATGTTTCCTAATTTAGATTCATTTTGGATGATCTATCCATTGGTGATTGTGGGGTGGTAATGTCCCCTACTCTTATGGTCTTACTGTCAAGTTCCGCTTTATGGCTGTTAGGATATACCTTATGTATTGAAGTGCTCCTCGGTTGGGTTCATAAGTATGTGCATTTCTTATATCCTCTCCTTGGTTTGATCCCTTGATCAGGGTGTAGTGTCCTTGTTTGTTTCTTGAAATATTCTTTATCTTAAAGTCTATTTCTTCTGATATGAGAATTGTAACTCCAGGTTTCCTTTGATTTCCATGTGCATGGAATGTCTCTTGCCATATCCTCAGTTTCAGTCTGTATCAATCCCTAGGTCTAAAATGGGTCTCTTCTAGGCAGCATATATAATGGGCTTGTTGTTGTATCCCTTCAGCCAGTTTATCTGTTGTGGTTGGAGCAATGAATCCATTTACATGTAAGGTAATTGTCAATATGGATGTTCCTCTTCCCGTTTTGTTAATGTTTTTTGGTTTGTTCTAGGAGGTCTTTTCTTGTCTTTGTGATTCCTGCCTAGAGAAGTTCCTTTATCCTTAGGTATAAAGCTGTTGCGTGGTTCTGAATTCTCTTTCCGTTTGTTTTTCTGTAAAGTTTTTAGTTTCTCTGTCCAATCTCAATGAGATTCTTGCTGAGAACAGTAACATTGGTTGTAGGTTTTTTCCTTTCATCTCTTTAAATACGTATACTGCCACTTCCTTCTCTCTTGCAGAATTTCTGCTGAAAGGTCGGCTGTTAACTTACGTGGATTCCCTTGAATGGTAAATGGTGCTTTTCCCATGCTGCTTTTTACATGTTTCCTATACATTTAGATTTTAATAGTTTGATGAATACGTGTCTTGGCGTGTTTCTCCTTGGAATTATCCTGTATGAGACTCTCTGTGCTTCCTGGACTTGGTTAACTCTTTCCTTTCCCATACTAGGGAAGTTTTCAACTATAATCTCTTCAAATATGTTCTCACGCCTTTTCTCTTTCTCTTCTTCTTCTGAGAGCCATATAATTCGAATGTTGGTGCATTTCATGTTGTCCCAAGGGTCGCTGAGACTGTCCTCCGTTCCTTTCATTCTTTGTTCTTTATTTTGATCCGCAGTATTTATTTGAACTATTTTATCTTCCAGGCCACTTAACCGTTCTTGTGCCTCAGTTATTGTGCTAGTGATCCATGCTAGAGATTAATTATTTTCATTTATTGTGTTCTTCATCACTGTTTGTTTGCTCTTCAGTTCTTGTCGACCCCTGTGAAACGTTTCCTGTATTTTCTCTCTCCTATTTCCACGATGTTGAATCGTTTTTCCTATCATTATTCTGAGTTCTTTTTCGGGTAGACTGCCTATTTCCTCTTCATTTGTTAGGTCTGGTGCGTTTTGACCTTGCTGCTTCGTCAGCTGTGTGTTTTTTGGTCTCCTAATTTTGGTTAACTTACTGTGCTTGGGGTTCCTTTTCACAGGCGTCATGCCCGTAGTTATTGTTGTTTTTGGTGTCTGTCCCAAGCGGCTAAGGTTTGTTAAGTGGGTTGTGTAGGCTTCTTCGTGGAGGGGAGTTATGCTTGTGTTCTTTTGAATGAGGCTGGATCCTGTCTTTCTGGTGGGCATTTCCACAACTGCTGGTGTGTATTTTGGTGCCTCCATCCTTATGATGATTTAACACATCCTCTCTGATAACGGATGGGACTGTTTCTGTCTTGCTCATTGTTTGGCATACGGTGTCCAGCACTGTTGCTTACTGGTCACTGAGTGAATGTGGGTCTTGGCGTTGAGAAAGGAATCTCTGGGAGATTTTCTCCATTTGATATTATGTGAAGCTGTCAGGTCTCCTGTACACCAGTGTCCTGAACTTGGTTTTCCCTCCTCAGATGCAGAGCTCTGACTCCTGGGTAGAGCACCTAGAGACAGTCATCCTCACAGCTCTGAAAACGTGGGGAGAAAAGAGAAGGAAACAAAGAATGAGGATAAAATAAAACAAAATAAAGTAAAATCAAATAAAATGAAGTTATTAAAATGAAAAATATGTATTAAGAGACAATTTTAAAAATTAAAAAGAAAAGCAGTCACCCAGAATTCTAGCAAAAATGGTTAAAGCTTAGCTATACAGACAAAATGACTCACAGCGGCATACACCTACACATTCACAAAATGTGAAAAATGGAAGAACTAATATATCTATGCTCACAAAGTCCACCTCTTCAATTTTGGACTGATTCATTGTTCTATTCAGGTTTTCCAGAGATGCGGGGTACTTCACGTTGAATGTGGAGATTTCATCCACTCTTCGTACGGGTGCTGGGAGAGATTACTTTTTCGCTTCTTTGCTCGCACAGCTCTGCTTTTAGAGTTGCATTTGTTTCATTCCATAGATTTGGGTGTTCCTATTTACATTTTCAATTTTTCCCAGGTATTTGTGATCCCATCTTAGTTTTCTACAGTGTATTCTTGGTTATGTAACAGCGTTTTGTTTAGCTTCCATGTGTTTGTATTATTTACAGTTTTTTTTCTTTTAATTCCTATCTAGTTTCATAGCACTGTAGGCGGAAATTATACCTGATGCTATTTCAATTTTCTTAGATTTCTAAGGCTTTATGTGTGACCCTACATATGATATATCTTGGAGAGTGTTTCATGAGTACCTGAGGAGAGAGGGTTTTCTGTTGTTTTGCAATAGAATGTTGTATATTTCTGAATGAATTCTCTCTTGTTCAACGTGTCATTGAAAGCTTATGTTTCCTAATTTAGTTTCATTTTGGATGATCTATCCATTGGTGATTGTGGGGTGGTAATGTCCCCTACTCTTATGGTCTTACTGTCAAGTTCCGCTTTATGGCTGTTAGGATATACCTTATGTATTGAAGTGCTCCTCGGTTGGGTTCATAAGTATGTGCATTTCTTATATCCTCTCCTTGGTTTGATCCCTTGATCAGGGTGTAGTGTCCTTGTTTGTTTCTTGAAATATTCTTTATCTTAAAGTCTATTTCTTCTGATATGAGAATTGTAACTCCAGGTTTCCTTTGATTTCCATGTGCATGGAATGTCTCTTGCCATATCCTCAGTTTCAGTCTGTATCAATCCCTAGGTCTAAAATGGGTCTCTTCTAGGCAGCATATATAATGGGCTTGTTGTTGTATCCCTTCAGCCAGTTTATCTGTTGTGGTTGGAGCAATGAATCCATTTACATGTAAGGTAATTGTCAATATGGATGTTCCTCTTCCCGTTTTGTTAATGTTTTTTGGTTTGTTCTAGGAGGTCTTTTCTTGTCTTTGTGATTCCTGCCTAGAGAAGTTCCTTTATCCTTAGGTATAAAGCTGTTGCGTGGTTCTGAATTCTCTTTCCGTTTGTTTTTCTGTAAAGTTTTTAGTTTCTCTGTCCAATCTCAATGAGATTCTTGCTGAGAACAGTAACATTGGTTGTAGGTTTTTTCCTTTCATCTCTTTAAATACGTATACTGCCACTTCCTTCTCTCTTGCAGAATTTCTGCTGAAAGGTCGGCTGTTAACTTACGTGGATTCCCTTGAATGGTAAATGGTGCTTTTCCCATGCTGCTTTTTACATGTTTCCTATACATTTAGATTTTAATAGTTTGATGAATACGTGTCTTGGCGTGTTTCTCCTTGGAATTATCCTGTATGAGACTCTCTGTGCTTCCTGGACTTGGTTAACTCTTTCCTTTCCCATACTAGGGAAGTTTTCAACTATAATCTCTTCAAATATGTTCTCACGCCTTTTCTCTTTCTCTTCTTCTTCTGAGAGCCATATAATTCGAATGTTGGTGCATTTCATGTTGTCCCAAGGGTCGCTGAGACTGTCCTCCGTTCCTTTCATTCTTTGTTCTTTATTTTGATCCGCAGTATTTATTTGAACTATTTTATCTTCCAGGCCACTTAACCGTTCTTGTGCCTCAGTTATTGTGCTAGTGATCCATGCTAGAGATTAATTATTTTCATTTATTGTGTTCTTCATCACTGTTTGTTTGCTCTTCAGTTCTTGTCGACCCCTGTGAAACGTTTCCTGTATTTTCTCTCTCCTATTTCCACGATGTTGAATCGTTTTTCCTATCATTATTCTGAGTTCTTTTTCGGGTAGACTGCCTATTTCCTCTTCATTTGTTAGGTCTGGTGCGTTTTGACCTTGCTGCTTCGTCAGCTGTGTGTTTTTTGGTCTCCTAATTTTGGTTAACTTACTGTGCTTGGGGTTCCTTTTCACAGGCGTCATGCCCGTAGTTATTGTTGTTTTTGGTGTCTGTCCCAAGCGGCTAAGGTTTGTTAAGTGGGTTGTGTAGGCTTCTTCGTGGAGGGGAGTTATGCTTGTGTTCTTTTGAATGAGGCTGGATCCTGTCTTTCTGGTGGGCATTTCCACAACTGCTGGTGTGTATTTTGGTGCCTCCATCCTTATGATGATTTAACACATCCTCTCTGATAACGGATGGGACTGTTTCTGTCTTGCTCATTGTTTGGCATACGGTGTCCAGCACTGTTGCTTACTGGTCACTGAGTGAATGTGGGTCTTGGCGTTGAGAAAGGAATCTCTGGGAGATTTTCTCCATTTGATATTATGTGAAGCTGTCAGGTCTCCTGTACACCAGTGTCCTGAACTTGGTTTTCCCTCCTCAGATGCAGAGCTCTGACTCCTGGGTAGAGCACCTAGAGACAGTCATCCTCACAGCTCTGAAAACGTGGGGAGAAAAGAGAAGGAAACAAAGAATGAGGATAAAATAAAACAAAATAAAGTAAAATCAAATAAAATGAAGTTATTAAAATGAAAAATATGTATTAAGAGACAATTTTAAAAATTAAAAAGAAAAGCAGTCACCCAGAATTCTAGCAAAAATGGTTAAAGCTTAGCTATACAGACAAAATGACTCACAGCGGCATACACCTACACATTCACAAAATGTGAAAAATGGAAGAACTAATATATCTATGCTCACAAAGTCCACCTCTTCAATTTTGGACTGATTCATTGTTCTATTCAGGTTTTCCAGAGATGCGGGGTACTTCACGTTGAATGTGGAGATTTCATCCACTCTTCGTACGGGTGCTGGGAGAGATTACTTTTTCGCTTCTTTGCTCGCACAGCTCTGCTTTTAGAGTTGCATTTGTTTCATTCCATAGATTTGGGTGTTCCTATTTACATTTTCAATTTTTCCCAGGTATTTGTGATCCCATCTTAGTTTTCTACAGTGTATTCTTGGTTATGTAACAGCGTTTTGTTTAGCTTCCATGTGTTTGTATTATTTACAGTTTTTTTTCTTTTAATTCCTATCTAGTTTCATAGCACTGTAGGCGGAAATTATACCTGATGCTATTTCAATTTTCTTAGATTTCTAAGGCTTTATGTGTGACCCTACATATGATATATCTTGGAGAGTGTTTCATGAGTACCTGAGGAGAGAGGGTTTTCTGTTGTTTTGCAATAGAATGTTGTATATTTATGAATGAATTCCCTCTTGTTCAACGTGTCATTGAAAGCTTATGTTTCCTAATTTAGATTCATTTTGGATGATCTATCCATTGGTGATTGTGGGGTGGTAATGTCCCCTACTCTTATGGTCTTACTGTCAAGTTCCGCTTTATGGCTGTTAGGATATACCTTATGTATTGAAGTGCTCCTCGGTTGGGTTCATAAGTATGTGCATTTCTTATATCCTCTCCTTGGTTTGATCCCTTGATCAGGGTGTAGTGTCCTTGTTTGTTTCTTGAAATATTCTTTATCTTAAAGTCTATTTCTTCTGATATGAGAATTGTAACTCCAGGTTTCCTTTGATTTCCATGTGCATGGAATGTCTCTTGCCATATCCTCAGTTTCAGTCTGTATCAATCCCTAGGTCTAAAATGGGTCTCTTCTAGGCAGCATATATAATGGGCTTGTTGTTGTATCCCTTCAGCCAGTTTATCTGTTGTGGTTGGAGCAATGAATCCATTTACATGTAAGGTAATTGTCAATATGGATGTTCCTCTTCCCGTTTTGTTAATGTTTTTTGGTTTGTTCTAGGAGGTCTTTTCTTGTCTTTGTGATTCCTGCCTAGAGAAGTTCCTTTATCCTTAGGTATAAAGCTGTTGCGTGGTTCTGAATTCTCTTTCCGTTTGTTTTTCTGTAAAGTTTTTAGTTTCTCTGTCCAATCTCAATGAGATTCTTGCTGAGAACAGTAACATTGGTTGTAGGTTTTTTCCTTTCATCTCTTTAAA
Organism: Balaenoptera physalus; assembly: GCF_965194825.1. NCBI lineage: Eukaryota > Metazoa > Chordata > Mammalia > Artiodactyla > Balaenopteridae > Balaenoptera > Balaenoptera physalus. Next base: position 20,684,604 of record NC_138904.1, on the reverse strand, counting down.
TACGTATACTGCCACTTCCTTCTCTCTTGCAGAATTTCTGCTGAAAGGTCGGCTGTTAACTTACGTGGATTCCCTTGAATGGTAAATGGTGCTTTTCCCATGCTGCTTTTTACATGTTTCCTATACATTTAGATTTTAATAGTTTGATGAATACGTGTCTTGGCGTGTTTCTCCTTGGAATTATCCTGTATGAGACTCTCTGTGCTTCCTGGACTTGGTTAACTCTTTCCTTTCCCATACTAGGGAAGTTTTCAACTATAATCTCTTCAAATATGTTCTCACGCCTTTTCTCTTTCTCTTCTTCTTCTGAGAGCCATATAATTCGAATGTTGGTGCATTTCATGTTGTCCCAAGGGTCGCTGAGACTGTCCTCCGTTCCTTTCATTCTTTGTTCTTTATTTTGATCCGCAGTATTTATTTGAACTATTTTATCTTCCAGGCCACTTAACCGTTCTTGTGCCTCAGTTATTGTGCTAGTGATCCATGCTAGAGATTAATTATTTTCATTTATTGTGTTCTTCATCACTGTTTGTTTGCTCTTCAGTTCTTGTCGACCCCTGTGAAACGTTTCCTGTATTTTCTCTCTCCTATTTCCACGATGTTGAATCGTTTTTCCTATCATTATTCTGAGTTCTTTTTCGGGTAGACTGCCTATTTCCTCTTCATTTGTTAGGTCTGGTGCGTTTTGACCTTGCTGCTTCGTCAGCTGTGTGTTTTTTGGTCTCCTAATTTTGGTTAACTTACTGTGCTTGGGGTTCCTTTTCACAGGCGTCATGCCCGTAGTTATTGTTGTTTTTGGTGTCTGTCCCAAGCGGCTAAGGTTTGTTAAGTGAGTTGTGTAGGCTTCTTCGTGGAGGGGAGTTATGCTTGTGTTCTTTTGAATGAGGCTGGATCCTGTCTTTCTGGTGGGCATTTCCACAACTGCTGGTGTGTATTTTGGTGCCTCCATCCTTATGATGATTTAACACATCCTCTCTGATAACGGATGGGACTGTTTCTGTCTTGCTCATTGTTTGGCATACGGTGTCCAGCACTGTTGCTTACTGGTCACTGAGTGAATGTGGGTCTTGGCGTTGAGAAAGGAATCTCTGGGAGATTTTCTCCATTTGATATTATGTGAAGCTGTCAGGTCTCCTGTACACCAGTGTCCTGAACTTGGTTTTCCCTCCTCAGATGCAGAGCTCTGACTCCTGGGTAGAGCACCTAGAGACAGTCATCCTCACAGCTCTGAAAACGTGGGGAGAAAAGAGAAGGAAACAAAGAATGAGGATAAAATAAAACAAAATAAAGTAAAATCAAATAAAATGAAGTTATTAAAATGAAAAATATGTATTAAGAGACAATTTTAAAAATTAAAAAGAAAAGCAGTCACCCAGAATTCTAGCAAAAATGGTTAAAGCTTAGCTATACAGACAAAATGACTCACAGCGGCATACACCTACACATTCACAAAATGTGAAAAATGGAAGAACTAATATATCTATGCTCACAAAGTCCACCTCTTCAATTTTGGACTGATTCATTGTTCTATTCAGGTTTTCCAGAGATGCGGGGTACTTCACGTTGAATGTGGAGATTTCATCCACTCTTCGTACGGGTGCTGGGAGAGATTACTTTTTCGCTTCTTTGCTCGCACAGCTCTGCTTTTAGAGTTGCATTTGTTTCATTCCATAGATTTGGGTGTTCCTATTTACATTTTCAATTTTTCCCAGGTATTTGTGATCCCATCTTAGTTTTCTACAGTGTATTCTTGGTTATGTAACAGCGTTTTGTTTAGCTTCCATGTGTTTGTATTATTTACAGTTTTTTTTCTTTTAATTCCTATCTAGTTTCATAGCACTGTAGGCGGAAATTATACCTGATGCTATTTCAATTTTCTTAGATTTCTAAGGCTTTATGTGTGACCCTACATATGATATATCTTGGAGAGTGTTTCATGAGTACCTGAGGAGAGAGGGTTTTCTGTTGTTTTGCAATAGAATGTTGTATATTTATGAATGAATTCCCTCTTGTTCAACGTGTCATTGAAAGCTTATGTTTCCTAATTTAGATTCATTTTGGATGATCTATCCATTGGTGATTGTGGGGTGGTAATGTCCCCTACTCTTATGGTCTTACTGTCAAGTTCCGCTTTATGGCTGTTAGGATATACCTTATGTATTGAAGTGCTCCTCGGTTGGGTTCATAAGTATGTGCATTTCTTATATCCTCTCCTTGGTTTGATCCCTTGATCAGGGTGTAGTGTCCTTGTTTGTTTCTTGAAATATTCTTTATCTTAAAGTCTATTTCTTCTGATATGAGAATTGTAACTCCAGGTTTCCTTTGATTTCCATGTGCATGGAATGTCTCTTGCCATATCCTCAGTTTCAGTCTGTATCAATCCCTAGGTCTAAAATGGGTCTCTTCTAGGCAGCATATATAATGGGCTTGTTGTTGTATCCCTTCAGCCAGTTTATCTGTTGTGGTTGGAGCAATGAATCCATTTACATGTAAGGTAATTGTCAATATGGATGTTCCTCTTCCCGTTTTGTTAATGTTTTTTGGTTTGTTCTAGGAGGTCTTTTCTTGTCTTTGTGATTCCTGCCTAGAGAAGTTCCTTTATCCTTAGGTATAAAGCTGTTGCGTGGTTCTGAATTCTCTTTCCGTTTGTTTTTCTGTAAAGTTTTTAGTTTCTCTGTCCAATCTCAATGAGATTCTTGCTGAGAACAGTAACATTGGTTGTAGGTTTTTTCCTTTCATCTCTTTAAATACGTATACTGCCACTTCCTTCTCTCTTGCAGAATTTCTGCTGAAAGGTCGGCTGTTAACTTACGTGGATTCCCTTGAATGGTAAATGGTGCTTTTCCCATGCTGCTTTTTACATGTTTCCTATACATTTAGATTTTAATAGTTTGATGAATACGTGTCTTGGCGTGTTTCTCCTTGGAATTATCCTGTATGAGACTCTCTGTGCTTCCTGGACTTGGTTAACTCTTTCCTTTCCCATACTAGGGAAGTTTTCAACTATAATCTCTTCAAATATGTTCTCACGCCTTTTCTCTTTCTCTTCTTCTTCTGAGAGCCATATAATTCGAATGTTGGTGCATTTCATGTTGTCCCAAGGGTCGCTGAGACTGTCCTCCGTTCCTTTCATTCTTTGTTCTTTATTTTGATCCGCAGTATTTATTTGAACTATTTTATCTTCCAGGCCACTTAACCGTTCTTGTGCCTCAGTTATTGTGCTAGTGATCCATGCTAGAGAATAATTATTTTCATTTATTGTGTTCTTCATCACTGTTTGTTTGCTCTTCAGTTCTTGTCGACCCCTGTGAAACGTTTCCTGTATTTTCTCTCTCCTATTTCCACGATGTTGAATCGTTTTTCCTATCATTATTCTGAGTTCTTTTTCGGGTAGACTGCCTATTTCCTCTTCATTTGTTAGGTCTGGTGCGTTTTGACCTTGCTGCTTCGTCAGCTGTGTGTTTTTTGGTCTCCTAATTTTGGTTAACTTACTGTGCTTGGGGTTCCTTTTCACAGGCGTCATGCCCGTAGTTATTGTTGTTTTTGGTGTCTGTCCCAAGCGGCTAAGGTTTGTTAAGTGGGTTGTGTAGGCTTCTTCGTGGAGGGGAGTTATGCTTGTGTTCTTTTGAATGAGGCTGGATCCTGTCTTTCTGGTGGGCATTTCCACAACTGCTGGTGTGTATTTTGGTGCCTCCATCCTTATGATGATTTAAGACATCCTCTCTGATAACGGATGGGACTGTTTCTGTCTTGCTCATTGTTTGGCATACGGTGTCCAGCACTGTTGCTTACTGGTCACTGAGTGAATGTGGGTCTTGGCGTTGAGAAAGGAATCTCTGGGAGATTTTCTCCATTTGATATTATGTGAAGCTGTCAGGTCTCCTGTGCACCAGTGACCTGAACTTGGTTTTCCCTCCTCAGATGCAGAGCTCTGACTCCTGGGTAGAGCACCTAGAGACAGTCATCCTCACAGCTCTGAAAACGTGGGGAGAAAAGAGAAGGAAACAAAGAATGAGGATAAAATAAAACAAAATAAAGTAAAATCAAATAAAATGAAGTTATTAAAATGAAAAATATGTATTAAGAGACAATTTTAAAAATTAAAAAGAAAAGCAGTCACCCAGAATTCTAGCAAAAATGGTTCAAGCTTAGCTATACAGACAAAATGACTCACAGCGGCATACACCTACACATTCACAAAATGTGAAAAATGGAAGAACTAATATATCTATGCTCACAAAGTCCACCTCTTCAATTTTGGACTGATTCATTGTTCTCTTCAGGTGTTCCAGAGATGCGGGGTACTTCACGTTGAATGTGGAGATTTCATCCACTCTTCGTGCGGGTGCTGGGAGAGATTACTTTTTCGCTTCTTTGCTCGCACAGCTCTGCTTTTAGAGTTGCATTTGTTTCATTCCATAGATTTGGGTGTTCCTATTTACATTTTCAATTTTTCCCAGGTATTTGTGATCCCATCTTAGTTTTCTACAGTGTATTCTTGGTTATGTAACAGCGTTTTGTTTAGCTTCCATGTGTTTGTATTATTTACAGTTTTTTTTCTTTTAATTCCTATCTAGTTTCATAGCACTGTAGGCGGAAATTATACCTGATGCTATTTCAATTTTCTTAGATTTCTAAGGCTTTATGTGTGACCCTACATATGATATATCTTGGAGAGTGTTTCATGAGTACCTGAGGAGAGAGGGTTTTCTGTTGTTTTGCAATAGAATGTTGTATATTTATGAATGAATTCCCTCTTGTTCAACGTGTCATTGAAAGCTTATGTTTCCTAATTTAGATTCATTTTGGATGATCTATCCATTGGTGATTGTGGGGTGGTAATGTCCCCTACTCTTATGGTCTTACTGTCAAGTTCCGCTTTATGGCTGTTAGGATATACCTTATGTATTGAAGTGCTCCTCGGTTGGGTTCATAAGTATGTGCATTTCTTATATCCTCTCCTTGGTTTGATCCCTTGATCAGGGTGTAGTGTCCTTGTTTGTTTCTTGAAATATTCTTTATCTTAAAGTCTATTTCTTCTGATATGAGAATTGTAACTCCAGGTTTCCTTTGATTTCCATGTGCATGGAATGTCTCTTGCCATATCCTCAGTTTCAGTCTGTATCAATCCCTAGGTCTAAAATGGGTCTCTTCTAGGCAGCATATATAATGGGCTTGTTGTTGTATCCCTTCAGCCAGTTTATCTGTTGTGGTTGGAGCAATGAATCCATTTACATGTAAGGTAATTGTCAATATGGATGTTCCTCTTCCCGTTTTGTTAATGTTTTTTGGTTTGTTCTAGGAGGTCTTTTCTTGTCTTTGTGATTCCTGCCTAGAGAAGTTCCTTTATCCTTAGGTATAAAGCTGTTGCGTGGTTCTGAATTCTCTTTCCGTTTGTTTTTCTGTAAAGTTTTTAGTTTCTCTGTCCAATCTCAATGAGATTCTTGCTGAGAACAGTAACATTGGTTGTAGGTTTTTTCCTTTCATCTCTTTAAATACGTATACTGCCACTTCCTTCTCTCTTGCAGAATTTCTGCTGAAAGGTCGGCTGTTAACTTACGTGGATTCCCTTGAATGGTAAATGGTGCTTTTCCCATGCTGCTTTTTACATGTTTCCTATACATTTAGATTTTAATAGTTTGATGAATACGTGTCTTGGCGTGTTTCTCCTTGGAATTATCCTGTATGAGACTCTCTGTGCTTCCTGGACTTGGTTAACTCTTTCCTTTCCCATACTAGGGAAGTTTTCAACTATAATCTCTTCAAATATGTTCTCACGCCTTTTCTCTTTCTCTTCTTCTTCTGAGAGCCATATAATTCGAATGTTGGTGCATTTCATGTTGTCCCAAGGGTCGCTGAGACTGTCCTCCGTTCCTTTCATTCTTTGTTCTTTATTTTGATCCGCAGTATTTATTTGAACTATTTTATCTTCCAGGCCACTTAACCGTTCTTGTGCCTCAGTTATTGTGCTAGTGATCCATGCTAGAGAATAATTATTTTCATTTATTGTGTTCTTCATCACTGTTTGTTTGCTCTTCAGTTCTTGTCGACCCCTGTGAAACGTTTCCTGTATTTTCTCTCTCCTATTTCCACGATGTTGAATCGTTTTTCCTATCATTATTCTGAGTTCTTTTTCGGGTAGACTGCCTATTTCCTCTTCATTTGTTAGGTCTGGTGCGTTTTGACCTTGCTGCTTCGTCAGCTGTGTGTTTTTTGGTCTCCTAATTTTGGTTAACTTACTGTGCTTGGGGTTCCTTTTCACAGGCGTCATGCCCGTAGTTATTGTTGTTTTTGGTGTCTGTCCCAAGCGGCTAAGGTTTGTTAAGTGGGTTGTGTAGGCTTCTTCGTGGAGGGGAGTTATGCTTGTGTTCTTTTGAATGAGGCTGGATCCTGTCTTTCTGGTGGGCATTTCCACAACTGCTGGTGTGTATTTTGGTGCCTCCATCCTTATGATGATTTAACACATCCTCTCTGATAACGGATGGGACTGTTTCTGTCTTGCTCATTGTTTGGCATACGGTGTCCAGCACTGTTGCTTACTGGTCACTGAGTGAATGTGGGTCTTGGCGTTGAGAAAGGAATCTCTGGGAGATTTTCTCCATTTGATATTATGTGAAGCTGTCAGGTCTCCTGTACACCAGTGTCCTGAACTTGGTTTTCCCTCCTCAGATGCAGAGCTCTGACTCCTGGGTAGAGCACCTAGAGACAGTCATCCTCACAGCTCTGAAAACGTGGGGAGAAAAGAGAAGGAAACAAAGAATGAGGATAAAATAAAACAAAATAAAGTAAAATCAAATAAAATGAAGTTATTAAAATGAAAAATATGTATTAAGAGACAATTTTAAAAATTAAAAAGAAAAGCAGTCACCCAGAATTCTAGCAAAAATGGTTAAAGCTTAGCTATACAGACAAAATGACTCACAGCGGCATACACCTACACATTCACAAAATGTGAAAAATGGAAGAACTAATATATCTATGCTCACAAAGTCCACCTCTTCAATTTTGGACTGATTCATTGTTCTATTCAGGTTTTCCAGAGATGCGGGGTACTTCACGTTGAATGTGGAGATTTCATCCACTCTTCGTACGGGTGCTGGGAGAGATTACTTTTTCGCTTCTTTGCTCGCACAGCTCTGCTTTTAGAGTTGCATTTGTTTCATTCCATAGATTTGGGTGTTCCTATTTACATTTTCAATTTTTCCCAGGTATTTGTGATCCCATCTTAGTTTTCTACAGTGTATTCTTGGTTATGTAACAGCGTTTTGTTTAGCTTCCATGTGTTTGTATTATTTACAGTTTTTTTTCTTTTAATTCCTATCTAGTTTCATAGCACTGTAGGCGGAAATTATACCTGATGCTATTTCAATTTTCTTAGATTTCTAAGGCTTTATGTGTGACCCTACATATGATATATCTTGGAGAGTGTTTCATGAGTACCTGAGGAGAGAGGGTTTTCTGTTGTTTTGCAATAGAATGTTGTATATTTATGAATGAATTCCCTCTTGTTCAACGTGTCATTGAAAGCTTATGTTTCCTAATTTAGATTCATTTTGGATGATCTATCCATTGGTGATTGTGGGGTGGTAATGTCCCCTACTCTTATGGTCTTACTGTCAAGTTCCGCTTTATGGCTGTTAGGATATACCTTATGTATTGAAGTGCTCCTCGGTTGGGTTCATAAGTATGTGCATTTCTTATATCCTCTCCTTGGTTTGATCCCTTGATCAGGGTGTAGTGTCCTTGTTTGTTTCTTGAAATATTCTTTATCTTAAAGTCTATTTCTTCTGATATGAGAATTGTAACTCCAGGTTTCCTTTGATTTCCATGTGCATGGAATGTCTCTTGCCATATCCTCAGTTTCAGTCTGTATCAATCCCTAGGTCTAAAATGGGTCTCTTCTAGGCAGCATATATAATGGGCTTGTTGTTGTATCCCTTCAGCCAGTTTATCTGTTGTGGTTGGAGCAATGAATCCATTTACATGTAAGGTAATTGTCAATATGGATGTTCCTCTTCCCGTTTTGTTAATGTTTTTTGGTTTGTTCTAGGAGGTCTTTTCTTGTCTTTGTGATTCCTGCCTAGAGAAGTTCCTTTATCCTTAGGTATAAAGCTGTTGCGTGGTTCTGAATTCTCTTTCCGTTTGTTTTTCTGTAAAGTTTTTAGTTTCTCTGTCCAATCTCAATGAGATTCTTGCTGAGAACAGTAACATTGGTTGTAGGTTTTTTCCTTTCATCTCTTTAAATACGTATACTGCCACTTCCTTCTCTCTTGCAGAATTTCTGCTGAAAGGTCGGCTGTTAACTTACGTGGATTCCCTTGAATGGTAAATGGTGCTTTTCCCATGCTGCTTTTTACATGTTTCCTATACATTTAGATTTTAATAGTTTGATGAATACGTGTCTTGGCGTGTTTCTCCTTGGAATTATCCTGTATGAGACTCTCTGTGCTTCCTGGACTTGGTTAACTCTTTCCTTTCCCATACTAGGGAAGTTTTCAACTATAATCTCTTCAAATATGTTCTCACGCCTTTTCTCTTTCTCTTCTTCTTCTGAGAGCCATATAATTCGAATGTTGGTGCATTTCATGTTGTCCCAAGGGTCGCTGAGACTGTCCTCCGTTCCTTTCATTCTTTGTTCTTTATTTTGATCCGCAGTATTTATTTGAACTATTTTATCTTCCAGGCCACTTAACCGTTCTTGTGCCTCAGTTATTGTGCTAGTGATCCATGCTAGAGATTAATTATTTTCATTTATTGTGTTCTTCATCACTGTTTGTTTGCTCTTCAGTTCTTGTCGACCCCTGTGAAACGTTTCCTGTATTTTCTCTCTCCTATTTCCACGATGTTGAATCGTTTTTCCTATCATTATTCTGAGTTCTTTTTCGGGTAGACTGCCTATTTCCTCTTCATTTGTTAGGTCTGGTGCGTTTTGACCTTGCTGCTTCGTCAGCTGTGTGTTTTTTGGTCTCCTAATTTTGGTTAACTTACTGTGCTTGGGGTTCCTTTTCACAGGCGTCATGCCCGTAGTTATTGTTGTTTTTGGTGTCTGTCCCAAGCGGCTAAGGTTTGTTAAGTGAGTTGTGTAGGCTTCTTCGTGGAGGGGAGTTATGCTTGTGTTCTTTTGAATGAGGCTGGATCCTGTCTTTCTGGTGGGCATTTCCACAACTGCTGGTGTGTATTTTGGTGCCTCCATCCTTATGATGATTTAACACATCCTCTCTGATAACGGATGGGACTGTTTCTGTCTTGCTCATTGTTTGGCATACGGTGTCCAGCACTGTTGCTTACTGGTCACTGAGTGAATGTGGGTCTTGGCGTTGAGAAAGGAATCTCTGGGAGATTTTCTCCATTTGATATTATGTGAAGCTGTCAGGTCTCCTGTACACCAGTGTCCTGAACTTGGTTTTCCCTCCTCAGATGCAGAGCTCTGACTCCTGGGTAGAGCACCTAGAGACAGTCATCCTCACAGCTCTGAAAACGTGGGGAGAAAAGAGAAGGAAACAAAGAATGAGGATAAAATAAAACAAAATAAAGTAAAATCAAATAAAATGAAGTTATTAAAATGAAAAATATGTATTAAGAGACAATTTTAAAAATTAAAAAGAAAAGCAGTCACCCAGAATTCTAGCAAAAATGGTTAAAGCTTAGCTATACAGACAAAATGACTCACAGCGGCATACACCTACACATTCACAAAATGTGAAAAATGGAAGAACTAATATATCTATGCTCACAAAGTCCACCTCTTCAATTTTGGACTGATTCATTGTTCTATTCAGGTTTTCCAGAGATGCGGGGTACTTCACGTTGAATGTGGAGATTTCATCCACTCTTCGTACGGGTGCTGGGAGAGATTACTTTTTCGCTTCTTTGCTCGCACAGCTCTGCTTTTAGAGTTGCATTTGTTTCATTCCATAGATTTGGGTGTTCCTATTTACATTTTCAATTTTTCCCAGGTATTTGTGATCCCATCTTAGTTTTCTACAGTGTATTCTTGGTTATGTAACAGCGTTTTGTTTAGCTTCCATGTGTTTGTATTATTTACAGTTTTTTTTCTTTTAATTCCTATCTAGTTTCATAGCACTGTAGGCGGAAATTATACCTGATGCTATTTCAATTTTCTTAGATTTCTAAGGCTTTATGTGTGACCCTACATATGATATATCTTGGAGAGTGTTTCATGAGTACCTGAGGAGAGAGGGTTTTCTGTTGTTTTGCAATAGAATGTTGTATATTTATGAATGAATTCCCTCTTGTTCAACGTGTCATTGAAAGCTTATGTTTCCTAATTTAGATTCATTTTGGATGATCTATCCATTGGTGATTGTGGGGTGGTAATGTCCCCTACTCTTATGGTCTTACTGTCAAGTTCCGCTTTATGGCTGTTAGGATATACCTTATGTATTGAAGTGCTCCTCGGTTGGGTTCATAAGTATGTGCATTTCTTATATCCTCTCCTTGGTTTGATCCCTTGATCAGGGTGTAGTGTCCTTGTTTGTTTCTTGAAATATTCTTTATCTTAAAGTCTATTTCTTCTGATATGAGAATTGTAACTCCAGGTTTCCTTTGATTTCCATGTGCATGGAATGTCTCTTGCCATATCCTCAGTTTCAGTCTGTATCAATCCCTAGGTCTAAAATGGGTCTCTTCTAGGCAGCATATATAATGGGCTTGTTGTTGTATCCCTTCAGCCAGTTTATCTGTTGTGGTTGGAGCAATGAATCCATTTACATGTAAGGTAATTGTCAATATGGATGTTCCTCTTCCCGTTTTGTTAATGTTTTTTGGTTTGTTCTAGGAGGTCTTTTCTTGTCTTTGTGATTCCTGCCTAGAGAAGTTCCTTTATCCTTAGGTATAAAGCTGTTGCGTGGTTCTGAATTCTCTTTCCGTTTGTTTTTCTGTAAAGTTTTTAGTTTCTCTGTCCAATCTCAATGAGATTCTTGCTGAGAACAGTAACATTGGTTGTAGGTTTTTTCCTTTCATCTCTTTAAATACGTATACTGCCACTTCCTTCTCTCTTGCAGAATTTCTGCTGAAAGGTCGGCTGTTAACTTACGTGGATTCCCTTGAATGGTAAATGGTGCTTTTCCCATGCTGCTTTTTACATGTTTCCTATACATTTAGATTTTAATAGTTTGATGAATACGTGTCTTGGCGTGTTTCTCCTTGGAATTATCCTGTATGAGACTCTCTGTGCTTCCTGGACTTGGTTAACTCTTTCCTTTCCCATACTAGGGAAGTTTTCAACTATAATCTCTTCAAATATGTTCTCACGCCTTTTCTCTTTCTCTTCTTCTTCTGAGAGCCATATAATTCGAATGTTGGTGCATTTCATGTTGTCCCAAGGGTCGCTGAGACTGTCCTCCGTTCCTTTCATTCTTTGTTCTTTATTTTGATCCGCAGTATTTATTTGAACTATTTTATCTTCCAGGCCACTTAACCGTTCTTGTGCCTCAGTTATTGTGCTAGTGATCCATGCTAGAGAATAATTATTTTCATTTATTGTGTTCTTCATCACTGTTTGTTTGCTCTTCAGTTCTTGTCGACCCCTGTGAAACGTTTCCTGTATTTTCTCTCTCCTATTTCCACGATGTTGAATCGTTTTTCCTATCATTATTCTGAGTTCTTTTTCGGGTAGACTGCCTATTTCCTCTTCATTTGTTAGGTCTGGTGCGTTTTGACCTTGCTGCTTCGTCAGCTGTGTGTTTTTTGGTCTCCTAATTTTGGTTAACTTACTGTGCTTGGGGTTCCTTTTCACAGGCGTCATGCCCGTAGTTATTGTTGTTTTTGGTGTCTGTCCCAAGCGGCTAAGGTTTGTTAAGTGGGTTGTGTAGGCTTCTTCGTGGAGGGGAGTTATGCTTGTGTTCTTTTGAATGAGGCTGGATCCTGTCTTTCTGGTGGGCATTTCCACAACTGCTGGTGTGTATTTTGGTGCCTCCATCCTTATGATGATTTAAGACATCCTCTCTGATAACGGATGGGACTGTTTCTGTCTTGCTCATTGTTTGGCATACGGTGTCCAGCACTGTTGCTTACTGGTCACTGAGTGAATGTGGGTCTTGGCGTTGAGAAAGGAATCTCTGGGAGATTTTCTCCATTTGATATTATGTGAAGCTGTCAGGTCTCCTGTGCACCAGTGACCTGAACTTGGTTTTCCCTCCTCAGATGCAGAGCTCTGACTCCTGGGTAGAGCACCTAGAGACAGTCATCCTCACAGCTCTGAAAACGTGGGGAGAAAAGAGAAGGAAACAAAGAATGAGGATAAAATAAAACAAAATAAAGTAAAATCAAATAAAATGAAGTTATTAAAATGAAAAATATGTATTAAGAGACAATTTTAAAAATTAAAAAGAAAAGCAGTCACCCAGAATTCTAGCAAAAATGGTTCAAGCTTAGCTATACAGACAAAATGACTCACAGCGGCATACACCTACACATTCACAAAATGTGAAAAATGGAAGAACTAATATATCTATGCTCACAAAGTCCACCTCTTCAATTTTGGACTGATTCATTGTTCTCTTCAGGTGTTCCAGAGATGCGGGGTACTTCACGTTGAATGTGGAGATTTCATCCACTCTTCGTGCGGGTGCTGGGAGAGATTACTTTTTCGCTTCTTTGCTCGCACAGCTCTGCTTTTAGAGTTGCATTTGTTTCATTCCATAGATTTGGGTGTTCCTATTTACATTTTCAATTTTTCCCAGGTATTTGTGATCCCATCTTAGTTTTCTACAGTGTATTCTTGGTTATGTAACAGCGTTTTGTTTAGCTTCCATGTGTTTGTATTATTTACAGTTTTTTTTCTTTTAATTCCTATCTAGTTTCATAGCACTGTAGGCGGAAATTATACCTGATGCTATTTCAATTTTCTTAGATTTCTAAGGCTTTATGTGTGACCCTACATATGATATATCTTGGAGAGTGTTTCATGAGTACCTGAGGAGAGAGGGTTTTCTGTTGTTTTGCAATAGAATGTTGTATATTTATGAATGAATTCCCTCTTGTTCAACGTGTCATTGAAAGCTTATGTTTCCTAATTTAGATTCATTTTGGATGATCTATCCATTGGTGATTGTGGGGTGGTAATGTCCCCTACTCTTATGGTCTTACTGTCAAGTTCCGCTTTATGGCTGTTAGGATATACCTTATGTATTGAAGTGCTCCTCGGTTGGGTTCATAAGTATGTGCATTTCTTATATCCTCTCCTTGGTTTGATCCCTTGATCAGGGTGTAGTGTCCTTGTTTGTTTCTTGAAATATTCTTTATCTTAAAGTCTATTTCTTCTGATATGAGAATTGTAACTCCAGGTTTCCTTTGATTTCCATGTGCATGGAATGTCTCTTGCCATATCCTCAGTTTCAGTCTGTATCAATCCCTAGGTCTAAAATGGGTCTCTTCTAGGCAGCATATATAATGGGCTTGTTGTTGTATCCCTTCAGCCAGTTTATCTGTTGTGGTTGGAGCAATGAATCCATTTACATGTAAGGTAATTGTCAATATGGATGTTCCTCTTCCCGTTTTGTTAATGTTTTTTGGTTTGTTCTAGGAGGTCTTTTCTTGTCTTTGTGATTCCTGCCTAGAGAAGTTCCTTTATCCTTAGGTATAAAGCTGTTGCGTGGTTCTGAATTCTCTTTCCGTTTGTTTTTCTGTAAAGTTTTTAGTTTCTCTGTCCAATCTCAATGAGATTCTTGCTGAGAACAGTAACATTGGTTGTAGGTTTTTTCCTTTCATCTCTTTAAATACGTATACTGCCACTTCCTTCTCTCTTGCAGAATTTCTGCTGAAAGGTCGGCTGTTAACTTACGTGGATTCCCTTGAATGGTAAATGGTGCTTTTCCCATGCTGCTTTTTACATGTTTCCTATACATTTAGATTTTAATAGTTTGATGAATACGTGTCTTGGCGTGTTTCTCCTTGGAATTATCCTGTATGAGACTCTCTGTGCTTCCTGGACTTGGTTAACTCTTTCCTTTCCCATACTAGGGAAGTTTTCAACTATAATCTCTTCAAATATGTTCTCACGCCTTTTCTCTTTCTCTTCTTCTTCTGAGAGCCATATAATTCGAATGTTGGTGCATTTCATGTTGTCCCAAGGGTCGCTGAGACTGTCCTCCGTTCCTTTCATTCTTTGTTCTTTATTTTGATCCGCAGTATTTATTTGAACTATTTTATCTTCCAGGCCACTTAACCGTTCTTGTGCCTCAGTTATTGTGCTAGTGATCCATGCTAGAGATTAATTATTTTCATTTATTGTGTTCTTCATCACTGTTTGTTTGCTCTTCAGTTCTTGTCGACCCCTGTGAAACGTTTCCTGTATTTTCTCTCTCCTATTTCCACGATGTTGAATCGTTTTTCCTATCATTATTCTGAGTTCTTTTTCGGGTAGACTGCCTATTTCCTCTTCATTTGTTAGGTCTGGTGCGTTTTGACCTTGCTGCTTCGTCAGCTGTGTGTTTTTTGGTCTCCTAATTTTGGTTAACTTACTGTGCTTGGGGTTCCTTTTCACAGGCGTCATGCCCGTAGTTATTGTTGTTTTTGGTGTCTGTCCCAAGCGGCTAAGGTTTGTTAAGTGGGTTGTGTAGGCTTCTTCGTGGAGGGGAGTTATGCTTGTGTTCTTTTGAATGAGGCTGGATCCTGTCTTTCTGGTGGGCATTTCCACAACTGCTGGTGTGTATTTTGGTGCCTCCATCCTTATGATGATTTAACACATCCTCTCTGATAACGGATGGGACTGTTTCTGTCTTGCTCATTGTTTGGCATACGGTGTCCAGCACTGTTGCTTACTGGTCACTGAGTGAATGTGGGTCTTGGCGTTGAGAAAGGAATCTCTGGGAGATTTTCTCCATTTGATATTATGTGAAGCTGTCAGGTCTCCTGTGCACCAGTGACCTGAACTTGGTTTTCCCTCCTCAGATGCAGAGCTCTGACTCCTGGGTAGAGCACCTAGAGACAGTCATCCTCACAGCTCTGAAAACGTGGGGAGAAAAGAGAAGGAAACAAAGAATGAGGATAAAATAAAACAAAATAAAGTAAAATCAAATAAAATGAAGTTATTAAAATGAAAAATATGTATTAAGAGACAATTTTAAAAATTAAAAAGAAAAGCAGTCACCCAGAATTCTAGCAAAAATGGTTCAAGCTTAGCTATACAGACAAAATGACTCACAGCGGCATACACCTACACATTCACAAAATGTGAAAAATGGAAGAACTAATATATCTATGCTCACAAAGTCCACCTCTTCAATTTTGGACTGATTCATTGTTCTCTTCAGGTGTTCCAGAGATGCGGGGTACTTCACGTTGAATGTGGAGATTTCATCCACTCTTCGTGCGGGTGCTGGGAGAGATTACTTTTTCGCTTCTTTGCTCGCACAGCTCTGCTTTTAGAGTTGCATTTGTTTCATTCCATAGATTTGGGTGTTCCTATTTACATTTTCAATTTTTCCCAGGTATTTGTGATCCCATCTTAGTTTTCTACAGTGTATTCTTGGTTATGTAACAGCGTTTTGTTTAGCTTCCATGTGTTTGTATTATTTACAGTTTTTTTTCTTTTAATTCCTATCTAGTTTCATAGCACTGTAGGCGGAAATTATACCTGATGCTATTTCAATTTTCTTAGATTTCTAAGGCTTTATGTGTGACCCTACATATGATATATCTTGGAGAGTGTTTCATGAGTACCTGAGGAGAGAGGGTTTTCTGTTGTTTTGCAATAGAATGTTGTATATTTCTGAATGAATTCCCTCTTGTTCAACGTGTCATTGAAAGCTTATGTTTCCTAATTTAGATTCATTTTGGATGATCTATCCATTGGTGATTGTGGGGTGGTAATGTCCCCTACTCTTATGGTCTTACTGTCAAGTTCCGCTTTATGGCTGTTAGGATATACCTTATGTATTGAAGTGCTCCTCGGTTGGGTTCATAAGTATGTGCATTTCTTATATCCTCTCCTTGGTTTGATCCCTTGATCAGGGTGTAGTGTCCTTGTTTGTTTCTTGAAATATTCTTTATCTTAAAGTCTATTTCTTCTGATATGAGAATTGTAACTCCAGGTTTCCTTTGATTTCCATGTGCATGGAATGTCTCTTGCCATATCCTCAGTTTCAGTCTGTATCAATCCCTAGGTCTAAAATGGGTCTCTTCTAGGCAGCATATATAATGGGCTTGTTGTTGTATCCCTTCAGCCAGTTTATCTGTTGTGGTTGGAGCAATGAATCCATTTACATGTAAGGTAATTGTCAATATGGATGTTCCTCTTCCCGTTTTGTTAATGTTTTTTGGTTTGTTCTAGGAGGTCTTTTCTTGTCTTTGTGATTCCTGCCTAGAGAAGTTCCTTTATCCTTAGGTATAAAGCTGTTGCGTGGTTCTGAATTCTCTTTCCGTTTGTTTTTCTGTAAAGTTTTTAGTTTCTCTGTCCAATCTCAATGAGATTCTTGCTGAGAACAGTAACATTGGTTGTAGGTTTTTTCCTTTCATCTCTTTAAATACGTATACTGCCACTTCCTTCTCTCTTGCAGAATTTCTGCTGAAAGGTCGGCTGTTAACTTACGTGGATTCCCTTGAATGGTAAATGGTGCTTTTCCCATGCTGCTTTTTACATGTTTCCTATACATTTAGATTTTAATAGTTTGATGAATACGTGTCTTGGCGTGTTTCTCCTTGGAATTATCCTGTATGAGACTCTCTGTGCTTCCTGGACTTGGTTAACTCTTTCCTTTCCCATACTAGGGAAGTTTTCAACTATAATCTCTTCAAATATGTTCTCACGCCTTTTCTCTTTCTCTTCTTCTTCTGAGAGCCATATAATTCGAATGTTGGTGCATTTCATGTTGTCCCAAGGGTCGCTGAGACTGTCCTCCGTTCCTTTCATTCTTTGTTCTTTATTTTGATCCGCAGTATTTATTTGAACTATTTTATCTTCCAGGCCACTTAACCGTTCTTGTGCCTCAGTTATTGTGCTAGTGATCCATGCTAGAGATTAATTATTTTCATTTATTGTGTTCTTCATCACTGTTTGTTTGCTCTTCAGTTCTTGTCGACCCCTGTGAAACGTTTCCTGTATTTTCTCTCTCCTATTTCCACGATGTTGAATCGTTTTTCCTATCATTATTCTGAGTTCTTTTTCGGGTAGACTGCCTATTTCCTCTTCATTTGTTAGGTCTGGTGCGTTTTGACCTTGCTGCTTCGTCAGCTGTGTGTTTTTTGGTCTCCTAATTTTGGTTAACTTACTGTGCTTGGGGTTCCTTTTCACAGGCGTCATGCCCGTAGTTATTGTTGTTTTTGGTGTCTGTCCCAAGCGGCTAAGGTTTGTTAAGTGGGTTGTGTAGGCTTCTTCGTGGAGGGGAGTTATGCTTGTGTTCTTTTGAATGAGGCTGGATCCTGTCTTTCTGGTGGGCATTTCCACAACTGCTGGTGTGTATTTTGGTGCCTCCATCCTTATGATGATTTAACACATCCTCTCTGATAACGGATGGGACTGTTTCTGTCTTGCTCATTGTTTGGCATACGGTGTCCAGCACTGTTGCTTACTGGTCACTGAGTGAATGTGGGTCTTGGCGTTGAGAAAGGAATCTCTGGGAGATTTTCTCCATTTGATATTATGTGAAGCTGTCAGGTCTCCTGTGCACCAGTGTCCTGAACTTGGTTTTCCCTCCTCAGATGCAGAGCTCTGACTCCTGGGTAGAGCACCTAGAGACAGTCATCCTCACAGCTCTGAAAACGTGGGGAGAAAAGAGAAGGAAACAAAGAATGAGGATAAAATAAAACAAAATAAAGTAAAATCAAATAAAATGAAGTTATTAAAATGAAAAATATGTATTAAGAGACAATTTTAAAAATTAAAAAGAAAAGCAGTCACCCAGAATTCTAGCAAAAATGGTTAAAGCTTAGCTATACAGACAAAATGACTCACAGCGGCATACACCTACACATTCACAAAATGTGAAAAATGGAAGAACTAATATATCTATGCTCACAAAGTCCACCTCTTCAATTTTGGACTGATTCATTGTTCTCTTCAGGTGTTCCAGAGATGCGGGGTACTTCACGTTGAATGTGGAGATTTCATCCACTCTTCGTGCGGGTGCTGGGAGAGATTACTTTTTCGCTTCTTTGCTCGCACAGCTCTGCTTTTAGAGTTGCATTTGTTTCATTCCATAGATTTGGGTGTTCCTATTTACATTTTCAATTTTTCCCAGGTATTTGTGATCCCATCTTAGTTTTCTACAGTGTATTCTTGGTTATGTAACAGCGTTTTGTTTAGCTTCCATGTGTTTGTATTATTTACAGTTTTTTTTCTTTTAATTCCTATCTAGTTTCATAGCACTGTAGGCGGAAATTATACCTGATGCTATTTCAATTTTCTTAGATTTCTAAGGCTTTATGTGTGACCCTACATATGATATATCTTGGAGAGTGTTTCATGAGTACCTGAGGAGAGAGGGTTTTCTGTTGTTTTGCAATAGAATGTTGTATATTTCTGAATGAATTCCCTCTTGTTCAACGTGTCATTGAAAGCTTATGTTTCCTAATTTAGATTCATTTTGGATGATCTATCCATTGGTGATTGTGGGGTGGTAATGTCCCCTACTCTTATGGTCTTACTGTCAAGTTCCGCTTTATGGCTGTTAGGATATACCTTATGTATTGAAGTGCTCCTCGGTTGGGTTCATAAGCATGTGCATTTCTTATATCCTCTCCTTGGTTTGATCCCTTGATCAGGGTGTAGTGTCCTTGTTTGTTTCTTGAAATATTCTTTATCTTAAAGTCTATTTCTTCTGATATGAGAATTGTAACTCCAGGTTTCCTTTGATTTCCATGTGCATGGAATGTCTCTTGCCATATCCTCAGTTTCAGTCTGTATCAATCCCTAGGTCTAAAATGGGTCTCTTCTAGGCAGCATATATAATGGGCTTGTTGTTGTATCCCTTCAGCCAGTTTATCTGTTGTGGTTGGAGCAATGAATCCATTTACATGTAAGGTAATTGTCAATATGGATGTTCCTCTTCCCGTTTTGTTAATGTTTTTTGGTTTGTTCTAGGAGGTCTTTTCTTGTCTTTGTGATTCCTGCCTAGAGAAGTTCCTTTATCCTTAGGTATAAAGCTGTTGCGTGGTTCTGAATTCTCTTTCCGTTTGTTTTTCTGTAAAGTTTTTAGTTTCTCTGTCCAATCTCAATGAGATTCTTGCTGAGAACAGTAACATTGGTTGTAGGTTTTTTCCTTTCATCTCTTTAAATACGTATACTGCCACTTCCTTCTCTCTTGCAGAATTTCTGCTGAAAGGTCGGCTGTTAACTTACGTGGATTCCCTTGAATGGTAAATGGTGCTTTTCCCATGCTGCTTTTTACATGTTTCCTATACATTTAGATTTTAATAGTTTGATGAATACGTGTCTTGGCGTGTTTCTCCTTGGAATTATCCTGTATGAGACTCTCTGTGCTTCCTGGACTTGGTTAACTCTTTCCTTTCCCATACTAGGGAAGTTTTCAACTATAATCTCTTCAAATATGTTCTCACGCCTTTTCTCTTTCTCTTCTTCTTCTGAGAGCCATATAATTCGAATGTTGGTGCATTTCATGTTGTCCCAAGGGTCGCTGAGACTGTCCTCCGTTCCTTTCATTCTTTGTTCTTTATTTTGATCCGCAGTATTTATTTGAACTATTTTATCTTCCAGGCCACTTAACCGTTCTTGTGCCTCAGTTATTGTGCTAGTGATCCATGCTAGAGAATAATTATTTTCATTTATTGTGTTCTTCATCACTGTTTGTTTGCTCTTCAGTTCTTGTCGACCCCTGTGAAACGTTTCCTGTATTTTCTCTCTCCTATTTCCACGATGTTGAATCGTTTTTCCTATCATTATTCTGAGTTCTCTTTCGGGTAGACTGCCTATTTCCTCTTCATTTGTTAGGTCTGGTGCGTTTTGACCTTGCTGCTTCGTCAGCTGTGTGTTTTTTGGTCTCCTAATTTTGGTTAACTTACTGTGCTTGGGGTTCCTTTTCACAGGCGTCATGCCCGTAGTTATTGTTGTTTTTGGTGTCTGTCCCAAGCGGCTAAGGTTTGTTAAGTGGGTTGTGTAGGCTTCTTCGTGGAGGGGAGTTATGCTTGTGTTCTTTTGAATGAGGCTGGATCCTATCTTTCTGGTGGGCATTTCCACAACTGCTGGTGTGTATTTTGGTGCCTCCGTCCTTATGATGATTTAAGGCATCCTCTCTGATAACGGATGGGACTGTTTCTGTCTTGCTCATTGTTTGGCATACGGTGTCCAGCACTGTTGCTTACTGGTCACTGAGTGAATGTGGGTCTTGGCGTTGAGAAAGAAATCTCTGGGAGATATTCTCCATTTGATATTATGTGAAGGTGTCAGGTCTCCTGTGCACCAGTGTCCTGAACTTGGTTTTCCCTCCTCAGATGCTGAGCTCTGACTCCTGGGTAGAGCTCCTAGAGACAGTCATCCTCACAGCTCTGAAAACGTGAGGAGAAAAGAGAAGGAAACAAAGAATGAGGATAAAATAAAACAAAATAAAGTAAAATCAAATAAAATGAAGTTATTAAAATGAAAAATATGTATTAAGAGACAATTTTAAAAATTAAAAAGAAAAGCAGTCACCCAGAATTCTAGCAAAAATGGTTAAAGCTTAGCTATACAGACAAAATGACTCACAGCGGCATACACCTACACATTCACAAAATGTGAAAAATGGAAGAACTAATATATCTATGCTCACAAAGTCCACCTCTTCAATTTTGGACTGATTCATTGTTCTCTTCAGGTGTTCCAGAGATGCGGGGTACTTCACGTTGAATGTGGAGATTTCATCCACTCTTCGTGCGGGTGCTGGGAGAGATTACTTTTTCGCTTCTTTGCTCGCACAGCTCTGCTTTTAGAGTTGCATTTGTTTCATTCCATAGATTTGGGTGTTCCTATTTACATTTTCAATTTTTCCCAGGTATTTGTGATCCCATCTTAGTTTTCTACAGTGTATTCTTGGTTATGTAACAGCGTTTTGTTTAGCTTCCATGTGTTTGTATTATTTACAGTTTTTTTTCTTTTAATTCCTATCTAGTTTCATAGCACTGTAGGCGGAAATTATACCTGATGCTATTTCAATTTTCTTAGATTTCTAAGGCTTTATGTGTGACCCTACATATGATATATCTTGGAGAGTGTTTCATGAGTACCTGAGGAGAGAGGGTTTTCTGTTGTTTTGCAATAGAATGTTGTATATTTCTGAATGAATTCCCTCTTGTTCAACGTGTCATTGAAAGCTTATGTTTCCTAATTTAGTTTCATTTTGGATGATCTATCCATTGGTGAATGTGGGGTGGTAATGTCCCCTACTCTTATGGTTTTACTGTCAAGTTCCGCTTTATGGCTGTTAGGATATACCTTATGTATTGAAGTGCTCCTCGGTTGGGTTCATAAGAATTTGCATTTCTTATATCCTCTCCTTGGTTTGATCCCTTGATCAGGGTGTAGTGTCCTTGTTTGTTTCTTGAAATATTCTTTATCTTAAAGTCTATTTCTTCTGATATGAGAATTGTAACTCCAGGTTTCCTTTGATTTCCATGTGCATGGAATGTCTCTTGCCATATCCTCAGTTTCAGTCTGTATCTATCCCTAGGTCTAAAATGGGTCTCTTCTAGGCAGCATATATAATGGGCTTGTTGTTGTATCCCTTCAGCCAGTTTATCTGTTGTGGTTGGAGCAATGAATCCATTTACATGTAAGGTAATTGTCAATATGGATGTTCCTCTTCCCGTTTTGTTAATGTTTTTTGGTTTGTTCTAGGAGGTCTTTTCTTGTCTTTGTGATTCCTGCCTAGAGAAGTTCCTTTATCCTTAGGTATAAAGCTGTTGCGTGGTTCTGAATTCTCTTTCCGTTTGTATTTCTGTAAAGTTTTTAGTTTCTCTGTCCAATCTCAATGAGATTCTTGCTGAGAACAGTAACATTGGTTGTAGGTTTTTTCCTTTCATCTCTTTAAATACGTATACTGCCACTTCCTTCTCTCTTGCAGAATTTCTGCTGAAAGATCGGCTGTTAACTTACGTGGATTCCCTTGAATGGTAAATGGTGCTTTTCCCATGCTGCTTTTTACATGTTTCCTATACATTTAGATTTTAATAGTTTGATGAATACGTGTCTTGGCGTGTTTCTCCTTGGAATTATCCTGTATGAGACTCTCTGTGCTTCCTGGACTTGGTTAACTCTTTCCTTTCCCATACTAGGGAAGTTTTCAACTATAATCTCTTCAAATATGTTCTCACGCCTTTTCTCTTTCTCTTCTTCTTCTGAGAGCCATATAATTCGAATGTTGGTGCATTTAATGTTGTCCCAAGGGTCGCTGAGACTGTCCTCCGTTCCTTTCATTCTTTGTTCTTTATTTTGATCCGCAGTATTTATTTGAACTATTTTATCTTCCAGGCCACTTAACCGTTCTTGTGCCTCAGTTATTGTGCTAGTGATCCATGCTAGAGAATAATTATTTTCATTTATTGTGTTCTTCATCACTGTTTGTTTGCTCTTCAGTTCTTGTCGACCCCTGTGAAACGTTTCCTGTATTTTCTCTCTCCTATTTCCACGATGTTGAATCGTTTTTCCTATCATTATTCTGAGTTCTCTTTCGGGTAGACTGCCTATTTCCTCTTCATTTGTTAGGTCTGGTGCGTTTTGACCTTGCTGCTTCGTCAGCTGTGTGTTTTTTGGTCTCCTAATTTTGGTTAACTTACTGTGCTTGGGGTTCCTTTTCACAGGCGTCATGCCCGTAGTTATTGTTGTTTTTGGTGTCTGTCCCAAGCGGCTAAGGTTTGTTAAGTGGGTTGTGTAGGCTTCTTCGTGGAGGGGAGTTATGCTTGTGTTCTTTTGAATGAGGCTGGATCCTATCTTTCTGGTGGGCATTTCCACAACTGCTGGTGTGTATTTTGGTGCCTCCGTCCTTATGATGATTTAAGGCATCCTCTCTGATAACGGATGGGACTGTTTCTGTCTTGCTCATTGTTTGGCATACGGTGTCCAGCACTGTTGCTTACTGGTCACTGAGTGAATGTGGGTCTTGGCGTTGAGAAAGAAATCTCTGGGAGATATTCTCCATTTGATATTATGTGAAGGTGTCAGGTCTCCTGTGCACCAGTGTCCTGAACTTGGTTTTCCCTCCTCAGATGCTGAGCTCTGACTCCTGGGTAGAGCTCCTAGAGACAGTCATCCTCACAGCTCTGAAAACGTGAGGAGAAAAGAGAAGGAAACAAAGAATGAGGATAAAATAAAACAAAATAAAGTAAAATCAAATAAAATGAAGTTATTAAAATGAAAAATATGTATTAAGAGACAATTTTAAAAATTAAAAAGAAAAGCAGTCACCCAGAATTCTAGCAAAAATGGTTAAAGCTTAGCTATACAGACAAAATGACTCACAGCGGCATACACCTACACATTCACAAAATGTGAAAAATGGAAGAACTAATATATCTATGCTCACAAAGTCCACCTCTTCAATTTTGGACTGATTCATTGTTCTCTTCAGGTGTTCCAGAGATGCGGGGTACTTCACGTTGAATGTGGAGATTTCATCCACTCTTCGTGCGGGTGCTGGGAGAGATTACTTTTTCGCTTCTTTGCTCGCACAGCTCTGCTTTTAGAGTTGCATTTGTTTCATTCCATAGATTTGGGTGTTCCTATTTACATTTTCAATTTTTCCCAGGTATTTGTGATCCCATCTTAGTTTTCTACAGTGTATTCTTGGTTATGTAACAGCGTTTTGTTTAGCTTCCATGTGTTTGTATTATTTACAGTTTTTTTTCTTTTAATTCCTATCTAGTTTCATAGCACTGTAGGCGGAAATTATACCTGATGCTATTTCAATTTTCTTAGATTTCTAAGGCTTTATGTGTGACCCTACATATGATATATCTTGGAGAGTGTTTCATGAGTACCTGAGGAGAGAGGGTTTTCTGTTGTTTTGCAATAGAATGTTGTATATTTCTGAATGAATTCCCTCTTGTTCAACGTGTCATTGAAAGCTTATGTTTCCTAATTTAGTTTCATTTTGGATGATCTATCCATTGGTGATTGTGGGGTGGTAATGTCCCCTACTCTTATGGATTTACTGTCAAGTTCCGCTTTATGGCTGTTAGGATATACCTTATGTATTGAAGTGCTCCTCGTTTGGGTTCATAAGTATTTGCATTTCTTATATCCTCTCCTTGGTTTGATCCCTTGATCAGGGTGTAGTGTCCTTGTTTGTTTCTTGAAATATTCTTTATCTTAAAGTCTATTTCTTCTGATATGAGAATTGTAACTCCAGGTTTCCTTTGATTTCCATGTGCATGGAATGTCTCTTGCCATATCCTCAGTTTCAGTCTGTATCTATCCCTAGGTCTAAAATGAGTCTCTTCTAGGCAGCATATATAATGGGCTTGTTGTTGTATCCCTTCAGCCAGTTTATCTGTTGTGGTTGGAGCAATGAATCCATTTACATGTAAGGTAATTGTCAATATGGATGTTCCTCTTCCCGTTTTGTTAATGTTTTTTGGTTTGTTCTAGGAGGTCTTTTCTTGTCTTTGTGATTCCTGCCTAGAGAAGTTCCTTTATCCTTAGGTATAAAGCTGTTGCGTGGTTCTGAATTCTCTTTCCGTTTGTTTTTCTGTAAAGTTTTTAGTTTCTCTGTCCAATCTCAATGAGATTCTTGCTGAGAACAGTAACATTGGTTGTAGGTTTTTTCCTTTCATCTCTTTAAATACGTATACTGCCACTTCCTTCTCTCTTGCAGAATTTCTGCTGAAAGATCGGCTGTTAACTTACGTGGATTCCCTTGAATGGTAAATGGTGCTTTTCCCATGCTGCTTTTTACATGTTTCCTATACATTTAGATTTTAATAGTTTGATGAATACGTGTCTTGGCGTGTTTCTCCTTGGAATTATCCTGTATGAGACTCTCTGTGCTTCCTGGACTTGGTTAACTCTTTCCTTTCCCATACTAGGGAAGTTTTCAACTATAATCTCTTCAAATATGTTCTCACGCCTTTTCTCTTTCTCTTCTTCTTCTGAGAGCCATATAATTCGAATGTTGGTGCATTTAATGTTGTCCCAAGGGTCGCTGAGACTGTCCTCCGTTCCTTTCATTCTTTGTTCTTTATTTTGATCCGCAGTATTTATTTGAACTATTTTATCTTCCAGGCCACTTAACCGTTCTTGTGCCTCAGTTATTGTGCTAGTGATCCATGCTAGAGAATAATTATTTTCATTTATTGTGTTCTTCATCACTGTTTGTTTGCTCTTCAGTTCTTGTCGACCCCTGTGAAACGTTTCCTGTATTTTCTCTCTCCTATTTCCACGATGTTGAATCGTTTTTCCTATCATTATTCTGAGTTCTCTTTCGGGTAGACTGCCTATTTCCTCTTCATTTGTTAGGTCTGGTGCGTTTTGACCTTGCTGCTTCGTCAGCTGTGTGTTTTTTGGTCTCCTAATTTTGGTTAACTTACTGTGCTTGGGGTTCCTTTTCACAGGCGTCATGCCCGCAGTTATTGTTGTTTTTGGTGTCTGTCCCAAGCGGCTAAGGTTTGTTAAGTGGGTTGTGTAGGCTTCTTCGTGGAGGGGAGTTATGCTTGTGTTCTTTTGAATGAGGCTGGATCCTATCTTTCTGGTGGGCATTTCCACAACTGCTGGTGTGTATTTTGGTGCCTCCGTCCTTATGATGATTTAAGGCATCCTCTCTGATAACGGATGGGACTGTTTCTGTCTTGCTCATTGTTTGGCATACGGTGTCCAGCACTGTTGCTTACTGGTCACTGAGTGAATGTGGGTCTTGGCGTTGAGAAAGAAATCTCTGGGAGATATTCTCCATTTGATATTATGTGAACATGTCAGGTCTCCTGTGCACCAGTGTCCTGAACTTGGTTTTCCCTCCTCAGATGCTGAGCTCTGACTCCTGGGTAGAGCACCTAGAGACAGTCATCCTCACAGCTCTGAAAACGTGGGGAGAAAAGAGAAGGAAACAAAGAATGAGGATAAAATAAAACAAAATAAAGTAAAATCAAATAAAATGAAGTTATTAAAATGAAAAATATGTATTAAGAGACAATTTTAAAAATTAAAAAGAAAAGCAGTCACCCAGAATTCTAGCAAAAATGGTTAAAGCTTAGCTATACAGACAAAATGACTCACAGCGGCATACACCTACACATTCACAAAATGTGAAAAATGGAAGAACTAATATATCTATGCTCACAAAGTCCACCTCTTCAATTTTGGACTGATTCATTGTTCTCTTCAGGTGTTCCAGAGATGCGGGGTACTTCACGTTGAATGTGGAGATTTCATCCACTCTTCGTGCGGGTGCTGGGAGAGATTACTTTTTCGCTTCTTTGCTCGCACAGCTCTGCTTTTAGAGTTGCATTTGTTTCATTCCATAGATTTGGGTGTTCCTATTTACATTTTCAATTTTTCCCAGGTATTTGTGATCCCATCTTAGTTTTCTACAGTGTATTCTTGGTTATGTAACAGCGTTTTGTTTAGCTTCCATGTGTTTGTATTATTTACAGTTTTTTTTCTTTTAATTCCTATCTAGTTTCATAGCACTGTAGGCGGAAATTATACCTGATGCTATTTCAATTTTCTTAGATTTCTAAGGCTTTATGTGTGACCCTACATATGATATATCTTGGAGAGTGTTTCATGAGTACCTGAGGAGAGAGGGTTTTCTGTTGTTTTGCAATAGAATGTTGTATATTTCTGAATGAATTCCCTCTTGTTCAACGTGTCATTGAAAGCTTATGTTTCCTAATTTAGTTTCATTTTGGATGATCTATCCATTGGTGATTGTGGGGTGGTAATGTCCCCTACTCTTATGGTTTTACTGTCAAGTTCCGCTTTATGGCTGTTAGGATATACCTTATGTATTGAAGTGCTCCTCGGTTGGGTTCATAAGTATTTGCATTTCTTATATCCTCTCCTTGGTTTGATCCCTTGATCAGGGTGTAGTGTCCTTGTTTGTTTCTTGAAATATTCTTTATCTTAAAGTCTATTTCTTCTGATATGAGAATTGTAACTCCAGGTTTCCTTTGATTTCCATGTGCATGGAATGTCTCTTGCCATATCCTCAGTTTCAGTCTGTATCTATCCCTAGGTCTAAAATGGGTCTATTCTAGGCAGCATATATAATGGGCTTGTTGTTGTATCCCTTCAGCCAGTTTATCTGTTGTGGTTGGAGCAATGAATCCATTTACATGTAAGGTAATTGTCAATATGGATGTTCCTCTTCCCGTTTTGTTAATGTTTTTTGGTTTGTTCTAGGAAGTCTTTTCTTGTCTTTGTGATTCCTGCCTAGAGAAGTTCCTTTATCCTTAGGTATAAAGCTGTTGCGTGGTGCTGAATTCTCTTTCCGTTTGTTTTTCTGTAAAGTTTTTAGTTTCTCTGTCCAATCTCAATGAGATTCTTGCTGAGAACAGTAACATTGGTTGTAGGTTTTTTCCTTTCATCTCTTTAAATACGTATACTGCCACTTCCTTCTCTCTTGCAGAATTTCTGCTGAAAGGTCGGCTGTTAACTTACGTGGATTCCCTTGAATGGTAAATGGTGCTTTTCCCATGCTGCTTTTTACATGTTTCCTATACATTTAGATTTTAATAGTTTGATGAATACGTGTCTTGGCGTGTTTCTCCTTGGAATTATCCTGTATGAGACTCTCTGTGCTTCCTGGACTTGGTTAACTCTTTCCTTTCCCATACTAGGGAAGTTTTCAACTATAATCTCTTCAAATATGTTCTCACGCCTTTTCTCTTTCTCTTCTTCTTCTGAGAGCCATATAATTCGAATGTTGGTGCATTTAATGTTGTCCCAAGGGTCGCTGAGACTGTCCTCCGTTCCTTTCATTCTTTGTTCTTTATTTTGATCCGCAGTATTTATTTGAACTATTTTATCTTCCAGGCCACTTAACCGTTCTTGTGCCTCAGTTATTGTGCTAGTGATCCATGCTAGAGAATAATTATTTTCATTTATTGTGTTCTTCATCACTGTTTGTTTGCTCTTCAGTTCTTGTCGACCCCTGTGAAACGTTTCTTGTATTTTCTCTCTCCTATTTCCACGATGTTGAATCGTTTTTCCTATCATTATTCTGAGTTCTTTTTCGGGTAGACTGCCTATTTCCTCTTCATTTGTTAGGTCTGGTGCGTTTTGACCTTGCTGCTTCGTCAGCTGTGTGTTTTTTGGTCTCCTAATTTTGGTTAACTTACTGTGCTTGGGGTTCCTTTTCACAGGCGTCATGCCCGTAGTTATTGTTGTTTTTGGTGTCTGTCCCAAGCGGCTAAGGTTTGTTAAGTGGGTTGTGTAGGCTTCTTCGTGGAGGGGAGTTATGCTTGTGTTCTTTTGAATGAGGCTGGATCCTGTCTTTCTGGTGGGCATTTCCACAACTGCTGGTGTGTATTTTGGTGCCTCCATCCTTATGATGATTTAAGACATCCTCTCTGATAACGGATGGGACTGTTTCTGTCTTGCTCATTGTTTGGCATACGGTGTCCAGCACTGTTGCTTACTGGTCACTGAGTGAATGTGGGTCTTGGCGTTGAGAAAGGAATCTCTGGGAGATTTTCTCCATTTGATATTATGTGAAGCTGTCAGGTCTCCTGTGCACCAGTGTCCTGAACTTGGTTTTCCCTCCTCAGATGCAGAGCTCTGACTCCTGGGTAGAGCACCTAGAGACAGTCATCCTCACAGCTCTGAAAACGTGGGGAGAAAAGAGAAGGAAACAAAGAATGAGGATAAAATAAAACAAAATAAAGTAAAATCAAATAAAATGAAGTTATTAAAATGAAAAATATGTATTAAGAGACAATTTTAAAAATTAAAAAGAAAAGCAGTCACCCAGAATTCTAGCAAAAATGGTTAAAGCTTAGCTATACAGACAAAATGACTCACAGCGGCATACACCTACACATTCACAAAATGTGAAAAATGGAAGAACTAATATATCTATGCTCACAAAGTCCACCTCTTCAATTTTGGACTGATTCATTGTTCTCTTCAGGTGTTCCAGAGATGCGGGGTACTTCACGTTGAATGTGGAGATTTCATCCACTCTTCGTGCGGGTGCTGGGAGAGATTACTTTTTCGCTTCTTTGCTCGCACAGCTCTGCTTTTAGAGTTGCATTTGTTTCATTCCATAGATTTGGGTGTTCCTATTTACATTTTCAATTTTTCCCAGGTATTTGTGATCCCATCTTAGTTTTCTACAGTGTATTCTTGGTTATGTAACAGCGTTTTGTTTAGCTTCCATGTGTTTGTATTATTTACCGTTTTTTTTCTTTTAATTCCTATCTAGTTTCATAGCACTGTAGGCGGAAATTATACCTGATGTTATTTCAATTTTCTTAGATTTCTAAGGCTTTATGTGTGACCCTACATATGATATATCTTGGAGAGTGTTTCATGAGTACCTGAGGAGAGAGGGTTTTCTGTTGTTTTGCAATAGAATGTTGTATATTTCTGAATGAATTCCCTCTTGTTCAACGTGTCATTGAAAGCTTATGTTTCCTAATTTAGTTTCATTTTGGATGATCTATCCATTGGTGATTGTGGGGTGGTAATGTCCCCTACTCTTATGGTTTTACTGTCAAGTTCCGCTTTATGGCTGTTAGGATATACCTTATGTATTGAAGTGCTCCTCGGTTGGGTTCATAAGTATTTGCATTTCTTATATCCTCTCCTTGGTTTGATCCCTTGATCAGGGTGTAGTGTCCTTGTTTGTTTCTTGAAATATTCTTTATCTTAAAGTCTATTTCTTCTGATATGAGAATTGTAACTCCAGGTTTCCTTTGATTTCCATGTGCATGGAATGTCTCTGGCCATATCCTCAGTTTCAGTCTGTATCTATCCCTAGGTCTAAAATGGGTCTCTTCTAGGCAGCATATATAATGGGCTTGTTGTTGTATCCCTTCAGCCAGTTTATCTGTTGTGGTTGGAGCAATGAATCCATTTACATGTAAGGTAATTGTCAATATGGATGTTCCTCTTCCCGTTTTGTTAATGTTTTTTGGTTTGTTCTAGGAAGTCTTTTCTTTTCTTTGTGATTCCTGCCTACAGAAGTTCCTTTATCCTTAGGTATAAAGCTGTTGCGTGGTTCTGAATTCTCTTTCCGTTTGTTTTTCTGTAAAGTTTTTAGTTTCTCTGTCCAATCTCAATGAGATTCTTGCTGAGAACAGTAACATTGGTTGTAGGTTTTTTCCTTTCATCTCTTTAAATACGTATACTGCCACTTCTTTCTCTCTTGCAGAATTTCTGCTGAAAGGTCGGCTGTTAACTTACGTGGATTCCCTTGAATGGTAAATGGTGCTTTTCCCATGCTGCTTTTTACATGTTTCCTATACATTTAGATTTTAATAGTTTGATGAATACGTGTCTTGGCGTGTTTCTCCTTGGAATTATCCTGTATGAGACTCTCTGTGCTTCCTGGACTTGGTTAACTCTTTCCTTTCCCATACTAGGGAAGTTTTCAACTATAATCTCTTCAAATATGTTCTCACGCCTTTTCTCTTTCTCTTCTTCTTCTGAGAGCCATATAATTCGAATGTTGGTGCATTTAATGTTGTCCCAAGGGTCGCTGAGACTGTCCTCCGTTCCTTTCATTCTTTGTTCTTTATTTTGATCCGCAGTATTTATTTGAACTATTTTATCTTCCAGGCCACTTAACCGTTCTTGTGCCTCAGTTATTGTGCTAGTGATCCATGCTAGAGAATAATTATTTTCATTTATTGTGTTCTTCATCACTGTTTGTTTGCTCTTCAGTTCTTGTCGACCCCTGTGAAACGTTTCCTGTATTTTCTCTCTCCTATTTCCACGATGTTGAATCGTTTTTCCTATCATTATTCTGAGTTCTTTTTCGGGTAGACTGACTATTTCCTCTTCATTTGTTAGGTCTGGTGCGTTTTGACCTTGCTGCTTCGTCAGCTGTGTGTTTTTTGGTCTCCTAATTTTGGTTAACTTACTGTGCTTGGGGTTCCTTTTCACAGGCGTCATGCCCGTAGTTATTGTTGTTTTTGGTGTCTGTCCCAAGCGGCTAAGGTTTGTTAAGTGGGTTGTGTAGGCTTCTTCGTGGAGGGGAGTTATGCTTGTGTTCTTTTGAATGAGGCTGGATCCTGTCTTTCTGGTGGGCATTTCCACAACTGCTGGTGTGTATTTTGGTGCCTCCATCCTTATGATGATTTAAGACATCCTCTCTGATAACGGATGGGACTGTTTCTGTCTTGCTCATTGTTTGGCATACGGTGTCCAGCACTGTTGCTTACTGGTCACTGAGTGAATGTGGGTCTTGGCGTTGAGAAAGGAATCTCTGGGAGATTTTCTCCATTTGATATTATGTGAAGCTGTCAGGTCTCCTGTGCACCACTGTCCTGAACTTGGTTTTCCCTCCTCAGATGCAGAGCTCTGACTCCTGGGTAGAGCACCTAGAGACAGTCATCCTCACAGCTCTGAAAACGTGGGGAGAAAAGAGAAGGAAACAAAGAATGAGGATAAAATAAAACAAAATAAAGTAAAATCAAATAAAATGAAGTTATTAAAATGAAAAATATGTATTAAGAGACAATTTTAAAAATTAAAAAGAAAAGCAGTCACCCAGAATTCTAGCAAAAATGGTTAAAGCTTAGCTATACAGACAAAATGACTCACAGCGGCATACACCTACACATTCACAAAATGTGAAAAATGGAAGAACTAATATATCTATGCTCACAAAGTCCACCTCTTCAATTTTGGACTGATTCATTGTTCTATTCAGGTGTTCCAGAGATGCGGGGTACTTCACGTTGAATGTGGAGATTTCATCCACTCTTCGTACGGGTGCTGGGAGAGATTACTTTTTCGCTTCTTTGCTCGCACAGCTCTGCTTTTAGAGTTGCATTTGTTTCATTCCATAGATTTGGGTGTTCCTATTTACATTTTCAATTTTTCCCAGGTATTTGTGATCCCATCTTAGTTTTCTACAGTGTATTCTTGGTTATGTAACAGCGTTTTGTTTAGCTTCCATGTGTTTGTATTATTTACAGTTTTTTTTCTTTTAATTCCTATCTAGTTTCATAGCACTGTAGGCGGAAATTATACCTGATGCTATTTCAATTTTCTTAGATTTCTAAGGCTTTATGTGTGACCCTACATATGATATATCTTGGAGAGTGTTTCATGAGTACCTGAGGAGAGAGGGTTTTCTGTTGTTTTGCAATAGAATGTTGTATATTTCTGAATGAATTCCCTCTTGTTCAACGTGTCATTGAAAGCTTATGTTTCCTAATTTAGTTTCATTTTGGATGATCTATCCATTGGTGATTGTGGGGTGGTAATGTCCCCTACTCTTATGGTTTTACTGTCAAGTTCCGCTTTATGGCTGTTAGGATATACCTTATGTATTGAAGTGCTCCTCGGTTGGGTTCATAAGTATTTGCATTTCTTATATCCTCTCCTTGGTTTGATCCCTTGATCAGGGTGTAGTGTCCTTATTTGTTTCTTGAAATATTCTTTATCTTAAAGTCTATTTCTTCTGATATGAGAATTGTAACTCCAGGTTTCCTTTGATTTCCATGTGCATGGAATGTCTCTTGCCATATCCTCAGTTTCAGTCTGTATCTATCCCTAGGTCTAAAATGGGTCTCTTCTAGGCAGCATATATAATGGGCTTGTTGTTGTATCCCTTCAGCCAGTTTATCTGTTGTGGTTGGAGCAATGAATCCATTTACATGTAAGGTAATTGTCAATATGGATGTTCCTCTTCCCGTTTTGTTAATGTTTTTTGGTTTGTTCTAGGAAGTCTTTTCTTTTCTTTGTGATTCCTGCCTAGAGAAGTTCGTTTATCCTTAGGTATAAAGCTGTTGCGTGATTCTGAATTCTCTTTCCGTTTGTTTTTCTGTAAAGTTTTTAGTTTCTCTGTCCAATCTCAATGAGATTCTTGCTGAGAACAGTAACATTGGTTGTAGGTTTTTTCCTTTCATCTCTTTAAATACGTATACTGCCACTTCCTTCTCTCTTGCAGAATTTCTGCTGAAAGGTCGGCTGTTAACTTACGTGGATTCCCTTGAATGGTAAATGGTGCTTTTCCCATGCTGCTTTTTACATGTTTCCTATACATTTAGATTTTAATAGTTTGATGAATACGTGTCTTGGCGTGTTTCTCCTTGGAATTATCCTGTATGAGACTCTCTGTGCTTCCTGGACTTGGTTAACTCTTTCCTTTCCCATACTAGGGAAGTTTTCAACTATAATCTCTTCAAATATGTTCTCACGCCTTTTCTCTTTCTCTTCTTCTTCTGAGAGCCATATAATTCGAATGTTGGTGCATTTAATGTTGTCCCAAGGGTCGCTGAGACTGTCCTCCGTTCCTTTCATTCTTTGTTCTTTATTTTGATCCGCAGTATTTATTTGAACTATTTTATCTTCCAGGCCACTTAACCGTTCTTGTGCCTCAGTTATTGTGCTAGTGATCCATGCTAGAGAATAATTATTTTCATTTATTGTGTTCTTCATCACTGTTTGTTTGCTCTTCAGTTCTTGTCGACCCCTGTGAAACGTTTCCTGTATTTTCTCTCTCCTATTTCCACGATGTTGAATCGTTTTTCCTATCATTATTCTGAGTTCTTTTTCGGGTAGACTGCCTATTTCCTCTTCATTTGTTAGGTCTGGTGCGTTTTGACCTTGCTGCTTCGTCAGCTGTGTGTTTTTTGGTCTCCTAATTTTGGTTAACTTACTGTGCTTGGGGTTCCTTTTCACAGGCGTCATGCCCGTAGTTATTGTTGTTTTTGGTGTCTGTCCCAAGCGGCTAAGGTTTGTTAAGTGGGTTGTGTAGGCTTCTTCGTGGAGGGGAGTTATGCTTGTGTTCTTTTGAATGAGGCTGGATCCTGTCTTTCTGGTGGGCATTTCCACAACTGCTGGTGTGTATTTTGGTGCCTCCATCCTTATGATGATTTAAGACATCCTCTCTGATAACGGATGGGACTGTTTCTGTCTTGCTCATTGTTTGGCATACGGTGTCCAGCACTGTTGCTTACTGGTCACTGAGTGAATGTGGGTCTTGGCGTTGAGAAAGGAATCTCTGGGAGATTTTCTCCATTTGATATTATGTGAAGCTGTCAGGTCTCCTGTGCACCAGTGTCCTGAACTTGGTTTTCCCTCCTCAGATGCAGAGCTCTGACTCCTGGGTAGAGCACCTAGAGACAGTCATCCTCACAGCTCTGAAAACGTGGGGAGAAAAGAGAAGGAAACAAAGAATGAGGATAAAATAAAACAAAATAAAGTAAAATCAAATAAAATGAAGTTATTAAAATGAAAAATATGTATTAAGAGACAATTTTAAAAATTAAAAAGAAAAGCAGTCACCCAGAATTCTAGCAAAAATGGTTAAAGCTTAGCTATACAGACAAAATGACTCACAGCGGCATACACCTACACATTCACAAAATGTGAAAAATGGAAGAACTAATATATCTATGCTCACAAAGTCCACCTCTTCAATTTTGGACTGATTCATTGTTCTATTCAGGTGTTCCAGAGATGCGGGGTACTTCACGTTGAATGTGGAGATTTCATCCACTCTTCGTGCGGGTGCTGGGAGAGATTACTTTTTCGCTTCTTTGCTCGCACAGCTCTGCTTTTAGAGTTGCATTTGTTTCATTCCATAGATTTGGGTTTTCCTATTTACATTTTCAATTTTTCCCAGGTATTTGTGATCCCATCTTAGTTTTCTACAGTGTATTCTTGGTTATGTAACAGCGTTTTGTTTAGCTTCCATGTGTTTGTATTATTTACAGTTTTTTTTCTTTTAATTCCTATCTAGTTTCATAGCACTGTAGGCGGAAATTATACCTGATGCTATTTCAATTTTCTTAGATTTCTAAGGCTTTATGTGTGACCCTACATATGATATATCTTGGAGAGTGTTTCATGAGTACCTGAGGAGAGAGGGTTTTCTGTTGTTTTGCAATAGAATGTTGTATATTTATGAATGAATTCCCTCTTGTTCAACGTGTCATTGAAAGCTTATGTTTCCTAATTTAGTTTCATTTTGGATGATCTATCCATTGGTGATTGTGGGGTGGTAATGTCCCCTACTCTTATGGTTTTACTGTCAAGTTCCGCTTTATGGCTGTTAGGATATACCTTATGTATTGAAGTGCTCCTCGGTTGGGTTCATAAGTATTTGCATTTCTTATATCCTCTCCTTGGTTTGATCCCTTGATCAGGGTGTAGTGTCCTTGTTTGTTTCTTGAAATATTCTTTATCTTAAAGTCTATTTCTTCTGATATGAGAATTGTAACTCCAGGTTTCCTTTGATTTCCATGTGCATGGAATGTCTCTTGCCATATCCTCAGTTTCAGTCTGTATCTATCCCTAGGTCTAAAATGGGTCTCTTCTAGGCAGCATATATAATGGGCTTGTTGTTGTATCCCTTCAGCCAGTTTATCTGTTGTGGTTGGAGCAATGAATCCATTTACATGTAAGGTAATTGTCAATATGGATGTTCCTCTTCCCGTTTTGTTAATGTTTTTTGGTTTGTTCTAGGAAGTCTTTTCTTTTCTTTGTGATTCCTGCCTAGAGAAGTTCCTTTATCCTTAGGTATAAAGCTGTTGCGTGGTTCTGAATTCTCTTTCCGTTTGTTTTTCTGTAAAGTTTTTAGTTTCTCTGTCCAATCTCAATGAGATTCTTGCTGAGAACAGTAACATTGGTTGTAGGTTTTTTCCTTTCATCTCTTTAAATACGTATACTGCCACTTCCTTCTCTCTTGCAGAATTTCTGCTGAAAGGTCGGCTGTTAACTTACGTGGATTCCCTTGAATGGTAAATGGTGCTTTTCCCATGCTGCTTTTTACATGTTTCCTATACATTTAGATTTTAATAGTTTGATGAATACGTGTCTTGGCGTGTTTCTCCTTGGAATTATCCTGTATGAGACTCTCTGTGCTTCCTGGACTTGGTTAACTCTTTCCTTTCCCATACTAGGGAAGTTTTCAACTATAATCTCTTCAAATATGTTCTCACGCCTTTTCTCTTTCTCTTCTTCTTCTGAGAGCCATATAATTCGAATGTTGGTGCATTTAATGTTGTCCCAAGGGTCGCTGAGACTGTCCTCCGTTCCTTTCATTCTTTGTTCTTTATTTTGATCCGCAGTATTTATTTGAACTATTTTATCTTCCAGGCCACTTAACCGTTCTTGTGCCTCAGTTATTGTGCTAGTGATCCATGCTAGAGAATAATTATTTTCATTTATTGTGTTCTTCATCACTGTTTGTTTGCTCTTCAGTTCTTGTCGACCCCTGTGAAACGTTTCCTGTATTTTCTCTCTCCTATTTCCACGATGTTGAATCGTTTTTCCTATCATTATTCTGAGTTCTTTTTCGGGTAGACTGCCTATTTCCTCTTCATTTGTTAGGTCTGGTGCGTTTTGACCTTGCTGCTTCGTCAGCTGTGTGTTTTTTGGTCTCCTAATTTTGGTTAACTTACTGTGCTTGGGGTTCCTTTTCACAGGCGTCATGCCCGTAGTTATTGTTGTTTTTGGTGTCTGTCCCAAGCGGCTAAGGTTTGTTAAGTGGGTTGTGTAGGCTTCTTCGTGGAGGGGAGTTATGCTTGTGTTCTTTTGAATGAGGCTGGATCCTGTCTTTCTGGTGGGCATTTCCACAACTGCTGGTGTGTATTTTGGTGCCTCCATCCTTATGATGATTTAAGACATCCTCTCTGATAACGGATGGGACTGTTTCTGTCTTGCTCATTGTTTGGCATACGGTGTCCAGCACTGTTGCTTACTGGTCACTGAGTGAATGTGGGTCTTGGCGTTGAGAAAGGAATCTCTGGGAGATTTTCTCCATTTGATATTATGTGAAGCTGTCAGGTCTCCTGTGCACCAGTGTCCTGAACTTGGTTTTCCCTCCTCAGATGCAGAGCTCTGACTCCTGGGTAGAGCACCTAGAGACAGTCATCCTCACAGCTCTGAAAACGTGGGGAGAAAAGAGAAGGAAACAAAGAATGAGGATAAAATAAAACAAAATAAAGTAAAATCAAATAAAATGAAGTTATTAAAATGAAAAATATGTATTAAGAGACAATTTTAAAAATTAAAAAGAAAAGCAGTCACCCAGAATTCTAGCAAAAATGGTTAAAGCTTAGCTATACAGACAAAATGACTCACAGCGGCATACACCTACACATTCACAAAAAGTGAAAAATGGAAGAACTAATATATCTATGCTCACAAAGTCCACCTCTTCAATTTTGGACTGATTCATTGTTCTCTTCAGGTGTTCCAGAGATGCGGGGTACTTCACGTTGAATGTGGAGATTTCATCCACTCTTCGTGCGGGTGCTGGGAGAGATTACTTTTTCGCTTCTTTTCTCGCACAGCTCTGCTTTTAGAGTTGCATTTGTTTCATTCCATAGATTTGGGTGTTCCTATTTACATTTTCAATTTTTCCCAGGTATTTGTGATCCCATCTTAGTTTTCTACAGTGTATTCTTGGTTATGTAACAGCGTTTTGTTTAGCTTCCATGTGTTTGTATTATTTACAGTTTTTTTTCTTTTAATTCCTATCTAGTTTCATAGCACTGTAGGCGGAAATTATACCTGATGCTATTTCAATTTTCTTAGATTTCTAAGGCTTTATGTGTGACCCTACATATGATATATCTTGGAGAGTGTTTCATGAGTACCTGAGGAGAGAGGGTTTTCTGTTGTTTTGCAATAGAATGTTGTATATTTATGAATGAATTCCCTCTTGTTCAACGTGTCATTGAAAGCTTATCTTTCCTAATTTAGTTTCATTTTGGATGATCTATCCATTGGTGATTGTGGGGTGGTAATGTCCCCTACTCTTATGGTTTTACTGTCAAGTTCCGCTTTATGGCTGTTAGGATATACCTTATGTATTGAAGTGCTCCTCGGTTGGGTTCATAAGTATTTGCATTTCTTATATCCTCTCCTTGGTTTGATCCCTTGATCAGGGTGTAGTGTCCTTGTTTGTTTCTTGAAATAGTCTTTATCTTAAAGTCTATTTCTTCTGATATGAGAATTGTAACTCCAGGTTTCCTTTGATTTCCATGTGCATGGAATGTCTCTTGCCATATCCTCAGTTTCAGTCTGTATCTATCCCTAGGTCTAAAATGGGTCTCTTCTAGGCAGCATATATAATGGGCTTGTTGTTGTATCCCTTCAGCCAGTTTATCTGTTGTGGTTGGAGCAATGAATCCATTTACATGTAAGGTAATTGTCAATATGGATGTTCCTCTTCCCGTTTTGTTAATGTTTTTTGGTTTGTTCTAGGAAGTCTTTTCTTTTCTTTGTGATTCCTGCCTAGAGAAGTTCCTTTATCCTTAGGTATAAAGCTGTTGCGTGGTGCTGAATTCTCTTTCCGTTTGTTTTTCTGTAAAGTTTTTAGTTTCTCTGTCCAATCTCAATGAGATTCTTGCTGAAAACAGTAACATTGGTTGTAGGTTTTTTCCTATCATCTCTTTAAATACGTATACTGCCACTTCCTTCTCTCTTGCAGAATTTCTGCTGAAAGGTCGGCTGTTAACTTACGTGGATTCCCTTGAATGGTAAATGGTGCTTTTCCCATGCTGCTTTTTACATGTTTCCTATACATTTAGATTTTAATAGTTTGATGAATACGTGTCTTGGCGTGTTTCTCCTTGGAATTATCCTGTATGAGACTGTCTGTGCTTCCTGGACTTGGTTAACTCTTTCCTTTCCCATACTAGGGAAGTTTTCAACTATAATCTCTTCAAATATGTTCTCACGCCTTTTCTCTTTCTCTTCTTCTTCTGAGAGCCATATAATTCGAATGTTGGTGCATTTCATGTTGTCCCAAGGGTCGCTGAGACTGTCCTCCGTTCCTTTCATTCTTTGTTCTTTATTTTGATCCGCAGTATTTATTTGAACTATTTTATCTTCCAGGCCACTTAACCGTTCTTGTGCCTCAGTTATTGTGCTAGTGATCCATGCTAGAGAATAATTATTTTCATTTATTGTGTTCTTCATCACTGTTTGTTTGCTCTTCAGTTCTTGTCGACCCCTGTGAAACGTTTCCTGTATTTTCTCTCTCCTATTTCCACGATGTTGAATCGTTTTTCCTATCATTATTCTGAGTTCTTTTTCGGGTAGACTGCCTATTTCCTCTTCATTTGTTAGGTCTGGTGCGTTTTGACCTTGCTGCTTCGTCAGCTGTGTGTTTTTTGGTCTCCTAATTTTGGTTAACTTACTGTGCTTGGGGTTCCTTTTCACAGGCGTCATGCCCGTAGTTATTGTTGTTTTTGGTGTCTGTCCCAAGCGGCTAAGGTTTGTTAAGTGGGTTGTGTAGGCTTCTTCGTGGAGGGGAGTTATGCTTGTGTTCTTTTGAATGAGGCTGGATCCTGTCTTTCTGGTGGGCATTTCCACAACTGCTGGTGTGTATTTTGGTGCCTCCGTCCTTATGATGATTTAAGGCATCCTCTCTGATAACAGATGGGACTGTTTCTGTCTTGCTCATTGTTTGGCATACGGTGTCCAGCACTGTTGCTTACTGGTCACTGAGTGAATGTGGGTCTTGGCGTTGAGAAAGAAATCTCTGGGAGATATTCTCCATTTGATATTATGTGAAGGTGTCAGGTCTCCTGTGCACCAGTGTCCTGAACTTGGTTTTCCCTCCTCAGATGCTGAGCTCTGACTCCTGGGTAGAGCACCTAGAGACAGTCATCCTCACAGCTCTGAAAACGTGGGGAGAAAAGAGAAGGAAACAAAGAATGAGGATAAAATAAAACAAAATAAAGTAAAATCAAATAAAATGAAGTTATTAAAATGAAAAATATGTATTAAGAGACAATTTTAAAAATTAAAAAGAAAAGCAGTCACCCAGAATTCTAGCAAAAATGGTTAAAGCTTAGCTATACAGACAAAATGACTCACAGCGGCATACACCTACACATTCACAAAAAGTGAAAAATGGAAGAACTAATATATCTATGCTCACAAAGTCCACCTCTTCAATTTTGGACTGATTCATTGTTCTCTTCAGGTGTTCCAGAGATGCGGGGTACTTCACGTTGAATGTGGAGATTTCATCCACTCTTCGTGCGGGTGCTGGGAGAGATTACTTTTTTGCTTCTTTGCTCGCACAGCTCTGCTTTTAGAGTTGCATTTGTTTCATTCCATAGATTTGGGTGTTCCTATTTACATTTTCAATTTTTCCCAGGTATTTGTGATCCCATCTTAGTTTTCTACAGTGTATTCTTGGTTATGTAACAGCGTTTTGTTTAGCTTCCATGTGTTTGTATTATTTACCGTTTTTTTTCTTTTAATTCCTAACTAGTTTCATAGCAGTGTAGGCGGAAATTATACCTGATGCTATTTCAATTTTCTTAGATTTCTAAGGCTTTATGTGTGACCCTACATATGATATATCTTGGAGAGTGTTTCATGAGTACCTGAGGAGAGAGGGTTTTCTGTTGTTTTGCAATAGAATGTTGTATATTTCTGAATGAATTCCCTCTTGTTCAACGTGTCATTGAAAGCTTATGTTTCCTAATTTAGTTTCATTTTGGATGATCTATCCATTGGTGATTGTGGGGTGGTAATGTCCCCTACTCTTATGGTTTTACTGTCAAGTTCCGCTTTATGGCTGTTAGGATATACCTTATGTATTGAAGTGCTCCTCGGTTGGGTTCATAAGTATTTGCATTTCTTATATCCTCTCCTTGGTTTGATCCCTTGATCAGGGTGTAGTGTCCTTGTTTGTTTCTTGAAATATTCTTTATCTTAAAGTCTATTTCTTCTGATATGAGAATTGTAACTCCAGGTTTCCTTTGATTTCCATGTGCATGGAATGTCTCTTGCCATATCCTCAGTTTCAGTCTGTATCTATCCCTAGGTCTAAAATGGGTCTCTTCTAGGCAGCATATATAATGGGCTTGTTGTTGTATCCCTTCAGCCAGTTTATCTGTTGTGGTTGGAGCAATGAATCCATTTACATGTAAGGTAATTGTCAATATGGATGTTCCTCTTCCCGTTTTGTTAATGTTTTTTGGTTTGTTCTAGGAAGTCTTTTCTTTTCTTTGTGATTCCTGCCTAGAGAAGTTCCTTTATCCTTAGGTATAAAGCTGTTGCGTGGTGCTGAATTCTCTTTCCGTTTGTTTTTCTGTAAAGTTTTTAGTTTCTCTGTCCAATCTCAATGAGATTCTTGCTGAGAACAGTAACATTGGTTGTAGGTTTTTTCCTTTCATCTCTTTAAATACGTATACTGCCACTTCCTTCTCTCTTGCAGAATTTCTGCTGAAAGGTCGGCTGTTAACTTACGTGGATTCCCTTGAATGGTAAATGGTGCTTTTCCCATGCTGCTTTTTACATGTTTCCTATACATTTAGATTTTAATAGTTTGATGAATACGTGTCTTGGCGTGTTTCTCCTTGGAATTATCCTGTATGAGACTCTCTGTGCTTCCTGGACTTGGTTAACTCTTTCCTTTCCCATACTAGGGAAGTTTTCAACTATAATCTCTTCAAATATGTTCTCACGCCTTTTCTCTTTCTCTTCTTCTTCTGAGAGCCATATAATTCGAATGTTGGTGCATTTCATGTTGTCCCAAGGGTCGCTGAGACTGTCCTCCGTTCCTTTCATTCTTTGTTCTTTATTTTGATCCGCAGTATTTATTTGAACTATTTTATCTTCCAGGCCACTTAACCGTTCTTGTGCCTCAGTTATTGTGCTAGTGATCCATGCTAGAGAATAATTATTTTCATTTATTGTGTTCTTCATCACTGTTTGTTTGCTCTTCAGTTCTTGTCGACCCCTGTGAAACGTTTCCTGTATTTTCTCTCTCCTATTTCCACGATGTTGAATCGTTTTTCCTATCATTATTCTGAGTTCTTTTTCGGGTAGACTGCCTATTTCCTCTTCATTTGTTAGGTCTGGTGCGTTTTGACCTTGCTGCTTCGTCAGCTGTGTGTTTTTTGGTCTCCTAATTTTGGTTAACTTACTGTGCTTGGGGTTCCTTTTCACAGGCGTCATGCCCGTAGTTATTGTTGTTTTTGGTGTCTGTCCCAAGCGGCTAAGGTTTGTTAAGTGGGTTGTGTAGGCTTCTTCGTGGAGGGGAGTTATGCTTGTGTTCTTTTGAATGAGGCTGGATCCTGTCTTTCTGGTGGGCATTTCCACAACTGCTGGTGTGTATTTTGGTGCCTCCATCCTTATGATGATTTAAGACATCCTCTCTGATAACGGATGGGACTGTTTCTGTCTTGCTCATTGTTTGGCATACGGTGTCCAGCACTGTTGCTTACTGGTCACTGAGTGAATGTGGGTCTTGGCGTTGAGAAAGGAATCTCTGGGAGATTTTCTCCATTTGATATTATGTGAAGCTGTCAGGTCTCCTGTGCACCAGTGTCCTGAACTTGGTTTTCCCTCCTCAGATGCAGAGCTCTGACTCCTGGGTAGAGCACCTAGAGACAGTCATCCTCACAGCTCTGAAAACGTGGGGAGAAAAGAGAAGGAAACAAAGAATGAGGATAAAATAAAACAAAATAAAGTAAAATCAAATAAAATGAAGTTATTAAAATGAAAAATATGTATTAAGAGACAATTTTAAAAATTAAAAAGAAAAGCAGTCACCCAGAATTCTAGCAAAAATGGTTAAAGCTTAGCTATACAGACAAAATGACTCACAGCGGCATACACCTACATATTCACAAAAAGTGAAAAATGGAAGAACTAATATATCTATGCTCACAAAGTCCACCTCTTCAATTTTGGACTGATTCATTGTTCTCTTCAGGTGTTCCAGAGATGCGGGGTACTTCACGTTGAATGTGGAGATTTCATCCACTCTTCGTGCGGGTGCTGGGAGAGATTACTTTTTCGCTTCTTTGCTCGCACAGCTCTGCTTTTAGAGTTGCATTTGTTTCATTCCATAGATTTGGGTGTTCCTATTTACATTTTCAATTTTTCCCAGGTATTTGTGATCCCATCTTAGTTTTCTACAGTGTATTCTTGGTTATGTAACAGCGTTTTGTTTAGCTTCCATGTGTTTGTATTATTTACAGTTTTTTTTCTTTTAATTCCTATCTAGTTTCATAGCACTGTAGGCGGAAATTATACCTGATGCTATTTCAATTTTCTTAGATTTCTAAGGCTTTATGTGTGACCCTACATATGATATATCTTGGAGAGTGTTTCATGAGTACCTGAGGAGAGAGGGTTTTCTGTTGTTTTGCAATAGAATGTTGTATATTTATGAATGAATTCCCTCTTTTTCAACGTGTCATTGAAAGCTTATCTTTCCTAATTTAGTTTCATTTTGGATGATCTATCCATTGGTGATTGTGGGGTGGTAATGTCCCCTACTCTTATGGTTTTACTGTCAAGTTCCGCTTTATGGCTGTTAGGATATACCTTATGTATTGAAGTGCTCCTCGGTTGGGTTCATAAGTATTTGCATTTCTTATATCCTCTCCTTGGTTTGATCCCTTGATCAGGG
The DNA here is from genome assembly GCF_965194825.1 of Balaenoptera physalus. Lineage (NCBI taxonomy): Eukaryota > Metazoa > Chordata > Mammalia > Artiodactyla > Balaenopteridae > Balaenoptera > Balaenoptera physalus. The sequence continues at coordinate 20,641,147 of NC_138904.1, read as the reverse complement.
TGTAGTGTCCTTGTTTGTTTCTTGAAATAGTCTTTAAATTAAAGTCTATTTCTTCTGGTATGAGAATTGTAACACCAGTTTTCCTTTGATTTCCATGTGCATGGAATGTCTCTTGCCATATCCTCAGTTTCAGTCTGTATCTATCCCTAGGTCTAAATGGGTCTCTTCTAGGCAGCATATATAATGGGCTTGTTGTTGTATCCCTTCAGCCAGTTTATCTGTTGTGGTTGGAGCAATGAATCCATTTACATGTAAGGTAATTGTCAATATGGATGTTCCTCTTCCCGTTTTGTTAATGTTTTTTGGTTTGTTCTAGGAAGTCTTTTCTTGTCTTTGTGATTCCTGCCTAGAGAAGTTCCTTTATCCTTAGGTATAAAGCTGTTGTGTGGTGCTGAATTCTCTTTCCGTTTGTTTTTCTGTAAAGTTTTTAGTTTCTCTGTCCAATCTCAATGAGATTCTTGCTGAGAACAGTAACATTGGTTGTAGGTTTTTTCCTTTCATCTCTTTAAATACGTATACTGCCACTTCCTTCTCTCTTGCAGAATTTCTGCTGAAAGGTCGGCTGTTAACTTACGTGGATTCCCTTGAATGGTAAATGGTGCTTTTCCCATGCTGCTTTTTACATGTTTCCTATACATTTAGATTTTAATAGTTTGATGAATACGTGTCTTGGCGTGTTTCTCCTTGGAATTATCCTGTATGAGACTCTCTGTGCTTCCTGGACTTGGTTAACTCTTTCCTTTCCCATACTAGGGAAGTTTTCAACTATAATCTCTTCAAATATGTTCTCACGCCTTTTCTCTTTCTCTTCTTCTTCTGAGAGCCATATAATTCGAATGTTGGTGCATTTAATGTTGTCCCAAGGGTCGCTGAGACTGTCCTCCGTTCCTTTCATTCTTTGTTCTTTATTTTGATCCGCAGTATTTATTTGAACTATTTTATCTTCCAGGCCACTTAACCGTTCTTGTGCCTCAGTTATTGTGCTAGTGATCCATGCTAGAGAATAATTATTTTCATTTATTGTGTTCTTCATCACTGTTTGTTTGCTCTTCAGTTCTTGTCGACCCCTGTGAAACGTTTCCTGTATTTTCTCTCTCCTATTTCCACGATGTTGAATCGTTTTTCCTATCATTATTCTGAGTTCTTTTTCGGGTAGACTGCCTATTTCCTCTTCATTTGTTAGGTCTGGTGCGTTTTGACCTTGCTGCTTCGTCAGCTGTGTGTTTTTTGGTCTCCTAATTTTGGTTAACTTACTGTGCTTGGGGTTCCTTTTCACAGGCGTCATGCCCGTAGTTATTGTTGTTTTTGGTGTCTGTCCCAAGCGGCTAAGGTTTGTTAAGTGGGTTGTGTAGGCTTCTTCGTGGAGGGGAGTTATGCTTGTGTTCTTTTGAATGAGGCTGGATCCTGTCTTTCTGGTGGGCATTTCCACAACTGCTGGTGTGTATTTTGGTGCCTCCATCCTTATGATGATTTAAGACATCCTCTCTGATAACGGATGGGACTGTTTCTGTCTTGCTCATTGTTTGGCATACGGTGTCCAGCACTGTTGCTTACTGGTCACTGAGTGAATGTGGGTCTTGGCGTTGAGAAAGGAATCTCTGGGAGATTTTCTCCATTTGATATTATGTGAAGCTGTCAGGTCTCCTGTGCACCAGTGTCCTGAACTTGGTTTTCCCTCCTCAGATGCAGAGCTCTGACTCCTGGGTAGAGCACCTAGAGACAGTCATCCTCACAGCTCTGAAAACGTGGGGAGAAAAGAGAAGGAAACAAAGAATGAGGATAAAATAAAACAAAATAAAGTAAAATCAAATAAAATGAAGTTATTAAAATGAAAAATATGTATTAAGAGACAATTTTAAAAATTAAAAAGAAAAGCAGTCACCCAGAATTCTAGCAAAAATGGTTAAAGCTTAGCTATACAGACAAAATGACTCACAGCGGCATACACCTACACATTCACAAAAAGTGAAAAATGGAAGAACTAATATATCTATGCTCACAAAGTCCACCTCTTCAATTTTGGACTGATTCATTGTTCTCTTCAGGTGTTCCAGAGATGCGGGGTACTTCACGTTGAATGTGGAGATTTCATCCACTCTTCGTGCGGGTGCTGGGAGAGATTACTTTTTCGCTTCTTTGCTCGCACAGCTCTGCTTTTAGAGTTGCATTTGTTTCATTCCGTAGATTTGGGTGTTCCTATTTACATTTTCAATTTTTCCCAGGTATTTGTGATCCCATCTTAGTTTTCTACAGTGTATTCTTGGTTATGTAACAGCGTTTTGTTTAGCTTCCATGTGTTTGTATTATTTACAGTTTTTTTTCTTTTAATTCCTATCTAGTTTCATAGCACTGTAGGCGGAAATTATACCTGATGCTATTTCAATTTTCTTTGATTTCTAAGGCTTTATGTGTGACCCTACATATGATATATCTTGGAGAGTGTTTCATGAGTACCTGAGGAGAGAGGGTTTTCTGTTGTTTTGCAATAGAATGTTGTATATTTCTGAATGAATTCCCTCTTGTTCAACGTGTCATTGAAAGCTTATCTTTCCTAATTTAGTTTCATTTTGGATGATCTATCCATTGGTGATTGTGGGGTGGTAATGTCCCCTACTCTTATGGTTTTACTGTCAAGTTCCGCTTTATGGCTGTTAGGATATACCTTATGTATTGAAGTGCTCCTCGGTTGGGTTCATAAGTATTTGCATTTCTTATATCCTCTCCTTGGTTTGATCCCTTGATCAGGGTGTAGTGTCCTTGTTTGTTTCTTGAAATATTCTTTATCTTAAAGTCTATTTCTTCTGATATGAGAATTGTAACTCCAGGTTTCCTTTGATTTCCATGTGCATGGAATGTCTCTTGCCATATCCTCAGTTTCAGTCTGTATCTATCCCTAGGTCTAAAATGGGTCTCTTCTAGGCAGCATATATAATGGGCTTGTTGTTGTATCCCTTCAGCCAGTTTATCTGTTGTGGTTGGAGCAATGAATCCATTTACATGTAAGGTAATTGTCAATATGGATGTTCCTCTTCCCGTTTTGTTAATGTTTTTTGGTTTGTTCTAGGAAGTCTTTTCTTGTCTTTGTGATTCCTGCCTAGAGAAGTTCCTTTATCCTTAGGTATAAAGCTGTTGCGTGGTGCTGAATTCGCTTTCCGTTTGTTTTTCTGTAAAGTTTTTAGTTTCTCTGTCCAATCTCAATGAGATTCTTGCTGAGAACAGTAACATTGGTTGTAGGTTTTTTCCTTTCATCTCTTTAAATACGTATACTGCCACTTCCTTCTCTCTTGCAGAATTTCTGCTGAAAGGTCGGCTGTTAACTTACGTGGATTCCCTTGAATGGTAAATGGTGCTTTTCCCATGCTGCTTTTTACATGTTTCCTATACATTTAGATTTTAATAGTTTGATGAATACGTGTCTTGGCGTGTTTCTCCTTGGAATTATCCTGTATGAGACTCTCTGTGCTTCCTGGACTTGGTTAACTCTTTCCTTTCCCATACTAGGGAAGTTTTCAACTATAATCTCTTCAAATATGTTCTCACGCCTTTTCTCTTTCTCTTCTTCTTCTGAGAGCCATATAATTCGAATGTTGGTGCATTTAATGTTGTCCCAAGGGTCGCTGAGACTGTCCTCCGTTCCTTTCATTCTTTGTTCTTTATTTTGATCCGCAGTATTTATTTGAACTATTTTATCTTCCAGGCCACTTAACCGTTCTTGTGCCTCAGTTATTGTGCTAGTGATCCATGCTAGAGAATAATTATTTTCATTTATTGTGTTCTTCATCACTGTTTGTTTGCTCTTCAGTTCTTGTCGACCCCTGTGAAACGTTTCCTGTATTTTCTCTCTCCTATTTCCACGATGTTGAATCGTTTTTCCTATCATTATTCTGAGTTCTTTTTCGGGTAGACTGCCTATTTCCTCTTCATTTGTTAGGTCTGGTGCGTTTTGACCTTGCTGCTTCGTCAGCTGTGTGTTTTTTGGTCTCCTAATTTTGGTTAACTTACTGTGCTTGGGGTTCCTTTTCACAGGCGTCATGCCCGTAGTTATTGTTGTTTTTGGTGTCTGTCCCAAGCGGCTAAGGTTTGTTAAGTGGGTTGTGTAGGCTTCTTCGTGGAGGGGAGTTATGCTTGTGTTCTTTTGAATGAGGCTGGATCCTGTCTTTCTGGTGGGCATTTCCACAACTGCTGGTGTGTATTTTGGTGCCTCCGTCCTTATGATGATTTAAGGCATCCTCTCTGATAACGGATGGGACTGTTTCTGTCTTGTTCATTGTTTGGCATACGGTGTCCAGCACTGTTGCTTACTGGTCACTGAGTGAATGTGGGTCTTGGCGTTGAGAAAGAAATCTCTGGGAGATATTCTCCATTTGATATTATGTGAAGGTGTCAGGTCTCCTGTGCCCCAGTGTCCTGAACTTGGTTTTCCCTCCTCAGATGCTGAGCTCTGACTCCTGGGTAGAGCACCTAGAGACAGTCATCCTCACAGCTCTGAAAACGTGGGGAGAAAAGAGAAGGAAACAAAGAATGAGGATAAAATAAAACAAAATAAAGTAAAATCAAATAAAATGAAGTTATTAAAATGAAAAATATGTATTAAGAGACAATTTTAAAAATTAAAAAGAAAAGCAGTCACCCAGAATTCTAGCAAAAATGGTTAAAGCTTAGCTATACAGACAAAATGACTCACAGCGGCATACACCTACACATTCACAAAATGTGAAAAATGGAAGAACTAATATATCTATGCTCACAAAGTCCACCTCTTCAATTTTGGACTGATTCATTGTTCTCTTCAGGTGTTCCAGAGATGCGGGGTACTTCACGTTGAATGTGGAGATTTCATCCACTCTTCGTGCGGGTGCTGGGAGAGATTACTTTTTCGCTTCTTTGCTCGCACAGCTCTGCTTTTAGAGTTGTATTTGTTTCATTCCATAGATTTGGGTGTTCCTATTTACATTTTCAATTTTTCCCAGGTATTTGTGATCCCATCTTAGTTTTCTACAGTGTATTCTTGGTTATGTAACAGCGTTTTGTTTAGCTTCCATGTGTTTGTATTATTTACAGTTTTTTTTCTTTTAATTCCTATCTAGTTTCATAGCACTGTAGGCGGAAATTATACCTGATGCTATTTCAATTTTCTTAGATTTCTAAGGCTTTATGTGTGACCCTACATATGATATATCTTGGAGAGTGTTTCATGAGTACCTGAGGAGAGAGGGTTTTCTGTTGTTTTGCAATAGAATGTTGTATATTTCTGAATGAATTCCCTCTTGTTCAACGTGTCATTGAAAGCTTATGTTTCCTAATTTAGTTTCATTTTGGATGATCTATCCATTGGTGATTGTGGGGTGGTAATGTCCCCTACTCTTATGGTTTTACTGTCAAGTTCCGCTTTATGGCTGTTAGGATATACCTTATGTATTGAAGTGCTCCTCGGTTGGGTTCATAAGTATTTGCATTTCTTATATCCTCTCCTTGGTTTGATCCCTTGATCAGGGTGTAGTGTCCTTGTTTGTTTCTTGAAATATTCTTTATCTTAAAGTCTATTTCTTCTGATATGAGAATTGTAACTCCAGGTTTCCTTTGATTTCCATGTGCATGGAATGTCTCTTGCCATATCCTCAGTTTCAGTCTGTATCTATCCCTAGGTCTAAATGGGTCTCTTCTAGGCAGCATATATAATGGGCTTGTTGTTGTATCCCTTCAGCCAGTTTATCTGTTGTGGTTGGAGCAATGAATCCATTTACATGTAAGGTAATTGTCAATATGGATGTTCCTCTTCCCGTTTTGTTAATGTTTTTTGGTTTGTTCTAGGAAGTCTTTTCTTGTCTTTGTGATTCCTGCCTAGAGAAGTTCCTTTATCCTTAGGTATAAAGCTGTTGTGTGGTGCTGAATTCTCTTTCCGTTTGTTTTTCTGTAAAGTTTTTAGTTTCTCTGTCCAATCTCAATGAGATTCTTGCTGAGAACAGTAACATTGGTTGTAGGTTTTTTCCTTTCATCTCTTTAAATACGTATACTGCCACTTCCTTCTCTCTTGCAGAATTTCTGCTGAAAGGTCGGCTGTTAACTTACGTGGATTCCCTTGAATGGTAAATGGTGCTTTTCCCATGCTGCTTTTTACATGTTTCCTATACATTTAGATTTTAATAGTTTGATGAATACGTGTCTTGGCGTGTTTCTCCTTGGAATTATCCTGTATGAGACTCTCTGTGCTTCCTGGACTTGGTTAACTCTTTCCTTTCCCATACTAGGGAAGTTTTCAACTATAATCTCTTCAAATATGTTCTCACGCCTTTTCTCTTTCTCTTCTTCTTCTGAGAGCCATATAATTCGAATGTTGGTGCATTTCATGTTGTCCCAAGGGTCGCTGAGACTGTCCTCCATTCCTTTCATTCTTTGTTCTTTATTTTGATCCGCAGTATTTATTTGAACTATTTTATCTTCCAGGCCACTTAACCGTTCTTGTGCCTCAGTTATTGTGCTAGTGATCCATGCTAGAGAATAATTATTTTCATTTATTGTGTTCTTCATCACTGTTTGTTTGCTCTTCAGTTCTTGTCGACCCCTGTGAAACGTTTCCTGTATTTTCTCTCTCCTATTTCCACGATGTTGAATCGTTTTTCCTATCATTATTCTGAGTTCTTTTTCGGGTAGACTGCCTATTTCCTCTTCATTTGTTAGGTCTGGTGCGTTTTGACCTTGCTGCTTCGTCAGCTGTGTGTTTTTTGGTCTCCTAATTTTGGTTAACTTACTGTGCTTGGGGTTCCTTTTCACAGGCGTCATGCCCGTAGTTATTGTTGTTTTTGGTGTCTGTCCCAAGCGGCTAAGGTTTGTTAAGTGGGTTGTGTAGGCTTCTTCGTGGAGGGGAGTTATGCTTGTGTTCTTTTGAATGAGGCTGGATCCTGTCTTTCTGGTGGGCATTTCCACAACTGCTGGTGTGTATTTTGGTGCCTCCATCCTTATGATGATTTAAGACATCCTCTCTGATAACGGATGGGACTGTTTCTGTCTTGCTCATTGTTTGGCATACGGTGTCCAGCACTGTTGCTTACTGGTCACTGAGTGAATGTGGGTCTTGGCGTTGAGAAAGGAATCTCTGGGAGATTTTCTCCATTTGATATTATGTGAAGCTGTCAGGTCTCCTGTGCACCAGTGTCCTGAACTTGGTTTTCCCTCCTCAGATGCAGAGCTCTGACTCCTGGGTAGAGCACCTAGAGACAGTCATCCTCACAGCTCTGAAAACGTGGGGAGAAAAGAGAAGGAAACAAAGAATGAGGATAAAATAAAACAAAATAAAGTAAAATCAAATAAAATGAAGTTATTAAAATGAAAAATATGTATTAAGAGACAATTTTAAAAATTAAAAAGAAAAGCAGTCACCCAGAATTCTAGCAAAAATGGTTAAAGCTTAGCTATACAGACAAAATGACTCACAGCGGCATACACCTACACATTCACAAAAAGTGAAAAATGGAAGAACTAATATATCTATGCTCACAAAGTCCACCTCTTCAATTTTGGACTGATTCATTGTTCTCTTCAGGTGTTCCAGAGATGCGGGGTACTTCACGTTGAATGTGGAGATTTCATCCACTCTTCGTGCGGGTGCTGGGAGAGATTACTTTTTCGCTTCTTTGCTCGCACAGCTCTGCTTTTAGAGTTGCATTTGTTTCATTCCATAGATTTGGGTGTTCCTATTTACATTTTCAATTTTTCCCAGGTATTTGTGATCCCATCTTAGTTTTCTACAGTGTATTCTTGGTTATGTAACAGCGTTTTGTTTAGCTTCCATGTGTTTGTATTATTTACAGTTTTTTTTCTTTTAATTCCTATCTAGTTTCATAGCACTGTAGGCGGAAATTATACCTGATGCTATTTCAATTTTCTTAGATTTCTAAGGCTTTATGTGTGACCCTACATATGATATATCTTGGAGAGTGTTTCATGAGTACCTGAGGAGAGAGGGTTTTCTGTTGTTTTGCAATAGAATGTTGTATATTTATGAATGAATTCCCTCTTGTTCAACGTGTCATTGAAAGCTTATCTTTCCTAATTTAGTTTCATTTTGGATGATCTATCCATTGGTGATTGTGGGGTGGTAATGTCCCCTACTCTTATGGTTTTACTGTCAAGTTCCGCTTTATGGCTGTTAGGATATACCTTATGTATTGAAGTGCTCCTCGGTTGGGTTCATAAGTATTTGCATTTCTTATATCCTCTCCTTGGTTTGATCCCTTGATCAGGGTGTAGTGTCCTTGTTTGTTTCTTGAAATATTCTTTATCTTAAAGTCTATTTCTTCTGATATGAGAATTGTAACTCCAGGTTTCCTTTGATTTCCATGTGCATGGAATGTCTCTTGCCATATCCTCAGTTTCAGTCTGTATCTATCCCTAGGTCTAAAATGGGTCTCTTCTAGGCAGCATATATAATGGGCTTGTTGTTGTATCCCTTCAGCCAGTTTATCTGTTGTGGTTGGAGCAATGAATCCATTTACATGTAAGGTAATTGTCAATATGGATGTTCCTCTTCCCGTTTTGTTAATGTTTTTTGGTTTGTTCTAGGAAGTCTTTTCTTGTCTTTGTGATTCCTGCCTAGAGAAGTTCCTTTATCCTTAGGTATAAAGCTGTTGCGTGGTGCTGAATTCTCTTTCCGTTTGTTTTTCTGTAAAGTTTTTAGTTTCTCTGTCCAATCTCAATGAGATTCTTGCTGAAAACAGTAACATTGGTTGTAGGTTTTTTCCTTTCATCTCTTTAAATACGTATACTGCCACTTCCTTCTCTCTTGCAGAATTTCTGCTGAAAGGTCGGCTGTTAACTTACGTGGATTCCCTTGAATGGTAAATGGTGCTTTTCCCATGCTGCTTTTTACATGTTTCCTATACATTTAGATTTTAATAGTTTGATGAATACGTGTCTTGGCGTGTTTCTCCTTGGAATTATCCTGTATGAGACTCTCTGTGCTTCCTGGACTTGGTTAACTCTTTCCTTTCCCATACTAGGGAAGTTTTCAACTATAATCTCTTCAAATATGTTCTCACGCCTTTTCTCTTTCTCTTCTTCTTCTGAGAGCCATATAATTCGAATGTTGGTGCATTTAATGTTGTCCCAAGGGTCGCTGAGACTGTCCTCCGTTCCTTTCATTCTTTGTTCTTTATTTTGATCCGCAGTATTTATTTGAACTATTTTATCTTCCAGGCCACTTAACCGTTCTTGTGCCTCAGTTATTGTGCTAGTGATCCATGCTAGAGAATAATTATTTTCATTTATTGTGTTCTTCATCACTGTTTGTTTGCTCTTCAGTTCTTGTCGACCCCTGTGAAACGTTTCCTGTATTTTCTCTCTCCTATTTCCACGATGTTGAATCGTTTTTCCTATCATTATTCTGAGTTCTTTTTCGGGTAGACTGCCTATTTCCTCTTCATTTGTTAGGTCTGGTGCGTTTTGACCTTGCTGCTTCGTCAGCTGTGTGTTTTTTGGTCTCCTAATTTTGGTTAACTTACTGTGCTTGGGGTTCCTTTTCACAGGCGTCATGCCCGTAGTTATTGTTGTTTTTGGTGTCTGTCCCAAGCGGCTAAGGTTTGTTAAGTGGGTTGTGTAGGCTTCTTCGTGGAGGGGAGTTATGCTTGTGTTCTTTTGAATGAGGCTGGATCCTGTCTTTCTGGTGGGCATTTCCACAACTGCTGGTGTGTATTTTGGTGCCTCCATCCTTATGATGATTTAAGACATCCTCTCTGATAACGGATGGGACTGTTTCTGTCTTGCTCATTGTTTGGCATACGGTGTCCAGCACTGTTGCTTACTGGTCACTGAGTGAATGTGGGTCTTGGCGTTGAGAAAGGAATCTCTGGGAGATTTTCTCCATTTGATATTATGTGAAGCTGTCAGGTCTCCTGTGCACCAGTGTCCTGAACTTGGTTTTCCCTCCTCAGATGCAGAGCTCTGACTCCTGGGTAGAGCACCTAGAGACAGTCATCCTCACAGCTCTGAAAACGTGGGGAGAAAAGAGAAGGAAACAAAGAATGAGGATAAAATAAAACAAAATAAAGTAAAATCAAATAAAATGAAGTTATTAAAATGAAAAATATGTATTAAGAGACAATTTTAAAAATTAAAAAGAAAAGCAGTCACCCAGAATTCTAGCAAAAATGGTTAAAGCTTAGCTATACAGACAAAATGACTCACAGCGGCATACACCTACACATTCACAAAAAGTGAAAAATGGAAGAACTAATATATCTATGCTCACAAAGTCCACCTCTTCAATTTTGGACTGATTCATTGTTCTCTTCAGGTGTTCCAGAGATGCGGGGTACTTCACGTTGAATGTGGAGATTTCATCCACTCTTCGTGCGGGTGCTGGGAGAGATTACTTTTTCGCTTCTTTGCTCGCACAGCTCTGCTTTTAGAGTTGCATTTGTTTCATTCCATAGATTTGGGTGTTCCTATTTACATTTTCAATTTTTCCCAGGTATTTGTGATCCCATCTTAGTTTTCTACAGTGTATTCTTGGTTATGTAACAGCGTTTTGTTTAGCTTCCATGTGTTTGTATTATTTACAGTTTTTTTTCTTTTAATTCCTATCTAGTTTCATAGCACTGTAGGCGGAAATTATACCTGATGCTATTTCAATTTTCTTAGATTTCTAAGGCTTTATGTGTGACCCTACATATGATATATCTTGGAGAGTGTTTCATGAGTACCTGAGGAGAGAGGGTTTTCTGTTGTTTTGCAATAGAATGTTGTATATTTATGAATGAATTCCCTCTTGTTCAACGTGTCATTGAAAGCTTATCTTTCCTAATTTAGTTTCATTTTGGATGATCTATCCATTGGTGATTGTGGGGTGGTAATGTCCCCTACTCTTATGGTTTTACTGTCAAGTTCCGCTTTATGGCTGTTAGGATATACCTTATGTATTGAAGTGCTCCTCGGTTGGGTTCATAAGTATTTGCATTTCTTATATCCTCTCCTTGGTTTGATCCCTTGATCAGGGTGTAGTGTCCTTGTTTGTTTCTTGAAATATTCTTTATCTTAAAGTCTATTTCTTCTGATATGAGAATTGTAACTCCAGGTTTCCTTTGATTTCCATGTGCATGGAATGTCTCTTGCCATATCCTCAGTTTCAGTCTGTATCTATCCCTAGGTCTAAAATGGGTCTCTTCTAGGCAGCATATATAATGGGCTTGTTGTTGTATCCCTTCAGCCAGTTTATCTGTTGTGGTTGGAGCAATGAATCCATTTACATGTAAGGTAATTGTCAATATGGATGTTCCTCTTCCCGTTTTGTTAATGTTTTTTGGTTTGTTCTAGGAAGTCTTTTCTTGTCTTTGTGATTCCTGCCTAGAGAAGTTCCTTTATCCTTAGGTATAAAGCTGTTGCGTGGTGCTGAATTCTCTTTCCGTTTGTTTTTCTGTAAAGTTTTTAGTTTCTCTGTCCAATCTCAATGAGATTCTTGCTGAAAACAGTAACATTGGTTGTAGGTTTTTTCCTTTCATCTCTTTAAATACGTATACTGCCACTTCCTTCTCTCTTGCAGAATTTCTGCTGAAAGGTCGGCTGTTAACTTACGTGGATTCCCTTGAATGGTAAATGGTGCTTTTCCCATGCTGCTTTTTACATGTTTCCTATACATTTAGATTTTAATAGTTTGATGAATACGTGTCTTGGCGTGTTTCTCCTTGGAATTATCCTGTATGAGACTCTCTGTGCTTCCTGGACTTGGTTAACTCTTTCCTTTCCCATACTAGGGAAGTTTTCAACTATAATCTCTTCAAATATGTTCTCACGCCTTTTCTCTTTCTCTTCTTCTTCTGAGAGCCATATAATTCGAATGTTGGTGCATTTCATGTTGTCCCAAGGGTCGCTGAGACTGTCCTCCGTTCCTTTCATTCTTTGTTCTTTATTTTGATCCGCAGTATTTATTTGAACTATTTTATCTTCCAGGCCACTTAACCGTTCTTGTGCCTCAGTTATTGTGCTAGTGATCCATGCTAGAGAATAATTATTTTCATTTATTGTGTTCTTCATCACTGTTTGTTTGCTCTTCAGTTCTTGTCGACCCCTGTGAAACGTTTCCTGTATTTTCTCTCTCCTATTTCCACGATGTTGAATCGTTTTTCCTATCATTATTCTGAGTTCTTTTTCGGGTAGACTGCCTATTTCCTCTTCATTTGTTAGGTCTGGTGCGTTTTGACCTTGCTGCTTCGTCAGCTGTGTGTTTTTTGGTCTCCTAATTTTGGTTAACTTACTGTGCTTGGGGTTCCTTTTCACAGGCGTCATGCCCGTAGTTATTGTTGTTTTTGGTGTCTGTCCCAAGCGGCTAAGGTTTGTTAAGTGGGTTGTGTAGGCTTCTTCGTGGAGGGGAGTTATGCTTGTGTTCTTTTGAATGAGGCTGGATCCTGTCTTTCTGGTGGGCATTTCCACAACTGCTGGTGTGTATTTTGGTGCCTCCGTCCTTATGATGATTTAAGGCATCCTCTCTGATAACGGATGGGACTGTTTCTGTCTTGCTCATTGTTTGGCATACGGTGTCCAGCACTGTTGCTTACTGGTCACTGAGTGAATGTGGGTCTTGGCGTTGAGAAAGGAATCTCTGGGAGATTTTCTCCATTTGATATTATGTGAAGCTGTCAGGTCTCCTGTGCACCAGTGTCCTGAACTTGGTTTTCCCTCCTCAGATGCAGAGCTCTGACTCCTGGGTAGAGCACCTAGAGACAGTCATCCTCACAGCTCTGAAAACGTGGGGAGAAAAGAGAAGGAAACAAAGAATGAGGATAAAATAAAACAAAATAAAGTAAAATCAAATAAAATGAAGTTATTAAAATGAAAAATATGTATTAAGAGACAATTTTAAAAATTAAAAAGAAAAGCAGTCACCCAGAATTCTAGCAAAAATGGTTAAAGCTTAGCTATACAGACAAAATGACTCACAGCGGCATACACCTACACATTCACAAAATGTGAAAAATGGAAGAACTAATATATCTATGCTCACAAAGTCCACCTCTTCAATTTTGGACTGATTCATTGTTCTCTTCAGGTGTTCCAGAGATGCGGGGTACTTCACGTTGAATGTGGAGATTTCATCCACTCTTCGTGCGGGTGCTGGGAGAGATTACTTTTTCGCTTCTTTGCTCGCACAGCTCTGCTTTTAGAGTTGCATTTGTTTCATTCCATAGATTTGGGTGTTCCTATTTACATTTTCAATTTTTCCCAGGTATTTGTGATCCCATCTTAGTTTTCTACAGTGTATTCTTGGTTATGTAACAGCGTTTTGTTTAGCTTCCATGTGTTTGTATTATTTACAGTTTTTTTTCTTTTAATTCCTATCTAGTTTCATAGCACTGTAGGCGGAAATTATACCTGATGCTATTTCAATTTTCTTTGATTTCTAAGGCTTTATGTGTGACCCTACATATGATATATCTTGGAGAGTGTTTCATGAGTACCTGAGGAGAGAGGGTTTTCTGTTGTTTTGCAATAGAATGTTGTATATTTCTGAATGAATTCCCTCTTGTTCAACGTGTCATTGAAAGCTTATCTTTCCTAATTTAGTTTCATTTTGGATGATCTATCCATTGGTGATTGTGGGGTGGTAATGTCCCCTACTCTTATGGTTTTACTGTCAAGTTCCGCTTTATGGCTGTTAGGATATACCTTATGTATTGAAGTGCTCCTCGGTTGGGTTCATAAGTATTTGCATTTCTTATATCCTCTCCTTGGTTTGATCCCTTGATCAGGGTGTAGTGTCCTTGTTTGTTTCTTGAAATATTCTTTATCTTAAAGTCTATTTCTTCTGATATGAGAATTGTAACTCCAGGTTTCCTTTGATTTCCATGTGCATGGAATGTCTCTTGCCATATCCTCAGTTTCAGTCTGTATCTATCCCTAGGTCTAAAATGGGTCTCTTCTAGGCAGCATATATAATGGGCTTGTTGTTGTATCCCTTCAGCCAGTTTATCTGTTGTGGTTGGAGCAATGAATCCATTTACATGTAAGGTAATTGTCAATATGGATGTTCCTCTTCCCGTTTTGTTAATGTTTTTTGGTTTGTTCTAGGAAGTCTTTTCTTGTCTTTGTGATTCCTGCCTAGAGAAGTTCCTTTATCCTTAGGTATAAAGCTGTTGCGTGGTGCTGAATTCGCTTTCCGTTTGTTTTTCTGTAAAGTTTTTAGTTTCTCTGTCCAATCTCAATGAGATTCTTGCTGAGAACAGTAACATTGGTTGTAGGTTTTTTCCTTTCATCTCTTTAAATACGTATACTGCCACTTCCTTCTCTCTTGCAGAATTTCTGCTGAAAGGTCGGCTGTTAACTTACGTGGATTCCCTTGAATGGTAAATGGTGCTTTTCCCATGCTGCTTTTTACATGTTTCCTATACATTTAGATTTTAATAGTTTGATGAATACGTGTCTTGGCGTGTTTCTCCTTGGAATTATCCTGTATGAGACTCTCTGTGCTTCCTGGACTTGGTTAACTCTTTCCTTTCCCATACTAGGGAAGTTTTCAACTATAATCTCTTCAAATATGTTCTCACGCCTTTTCTCTTTCTCTTCTTCTTCTGAGAGCCATATAATTCGAATGTTGGTGCATTTAATGTTGTCCCAAGGGTCGCTGAGACTGTCCTCCGTTCCTTTCATTCTTTGTTCTTTATTTTGATCCGCAGTATTTATTTGAACTATTTTATCTTCCAGGCCACTTAACCGTTCTTGTGCCTCAGTTATTGTGCTAGTGATCCATGCTAGAGAATAATTATTTTCATTTATTGTGTTCTTCATCACTGTTTGTTTGCTCTTCAGTTCTTGTCGACCCCTGTGAAACGTTTCCTGTATTTTCTCTCTCCTATTTCCACGATGTTGAATCGTTTTTCCTATCATTATTCTGAGTTCTTTTTCGGGTAGACTGCCTATTTCCTCTTCATTTGTTAGGTCTGGTGCGTTTTGACCTTGCTGCTTCGTCAGCTGTGTGTTTTTTGGTCTCCTAATTTTGGTTAACTTACTGTGCTTGGGGTTCCTTTTCACAGGCGTCATGCCCGTAGTTATTGTTGTTTTTGGTGTCTGTCCCAAGCGGCTAAGGTTTGTTAAGTGGGTTGTGTAGGCTTCTTCGTGGAGGGGAGTTATGCTTGTGTTCTTTTGAATGAGGCTGGATCCTGTCTTTCTGGTGGGCATTTCCACAACTGCTGGTGTGTATTTTGGTGCCTCCGTCCTTATGATGATTTAAGGCATCCTCTCTGATAACGGATGGGACTGTTTCTGTCTTGTTCATTGTTTGGCATACGGTGTCCAGCACTGTTGCTTACTGGTCACTGAGTGAATGTGGGTCTTGGCGTTGAGAAAGAAATCTCTGGGAGATATTCTCCATTTGATATTATGTGAAGGTGTCAGGTCTCCTGTGCCCCAGTGTCCTGAACTTGGTTTTCCCTCCTCAGATGCTGAGCTCTGACTCCTGGGTAGAGCACCTAGAGACAGTCATCCTCACAGCTCTGAAAACGTGGGGAGAAAAGAGAAGGAAACAAAGAATGAGGATAAAATAAAACAAAATAAAGTAAAATCAAATAAAATGAAGTTATTAAAATGAAAAATATGTATTAAGAGACAATTTTAAAAATTAAAAAGAAAAGCAGTCACCCAGAATTCTAGCAAAAATGGTTAAAGCTTAGCTATACAGACAAAATGACTCACAGCGGCATACACCTACACATTCACAAAATGTGAAAAATGGAAGAACTAATATATCTATGCTCACAAAGTCCACCTCTTCAATTTTGGACTGATTCATTGTTCTCTTCAGGTGTTCCAGAGATGCGGGGTACTTCACGTTGAATGTGGAGATTTCATCCACTCTTCGTGCGGGTGCTGGGAGAGATTACTTTTTCGCTTCTTTGCTCGCACAGCTCTGCTTTTAGAGTTGTATTTGTTTCATTCCATAGATTTGGGTGTTCCTATTTACATTTTCAATTTTTCCCAGGTATTTGTGATCCCATCTTAGTTTTCTACAGTGTATTCTTGGTTATGTAACAGCGTTTTGTTTAGCTTCCATGTGTTTGTATTATTTACAGTTTTTTTTCTTTTAATTCCTATCTAGTTTCATAGCACTGTAGGCGGAAATTATACCTGATGCTATTTCAATTTTCTTAGATTTCTAAGGCTTTATGTGTGACCCTACATATGATATATCTTGGAGAGTGTTTCATGAGTACCTGAGGAGAGAGGGTTTTCTGTTGTTTTGCAATAGAATGTTGTATATTTCTGAATGAATTCCCTCTTGTTCAACGTGTCATTGAAAGCTTATGTTTCCTAATTTAGTTTCATTTTGGATGATCTATCCATTGGTGATTGTGGGGTGGTAATGTCCCCTACTCTTATGGTTTTACTGTCAAGTTCCGCTTTATGGCTGTTAGGATATACCTTATGTATTGAAGTGCTCCTCGGTTGGGTTCATAAGTATTTGCATTTCTTATATCCTCTCCTTGGTTTGATCCCTTGATCAGGGTGTAGTGTCCTTGTTTGTTTCTTGAAATATTCTTTATCTTAAAGTCTATTTCTTCTGATATGAGAATTGTAACTCCAGGTTTCCTTTGATTTCCATGTGCATGGAATGTCTCTTGCCATATCCTCAGTTTCAGTCTGTATCTATCCCTAGGTCTAAATGGGTCTCTTCTAGGCAGCATATATAATGGGCTTGTTGTTGTATCCCTTCAGCCAGTTTATCTGTTGTGGTTGGAGCAATGAATCCATTTACATGTAAGGTAATTGTCAATATGGATGTTCCTCTTCCCGTTTTGTTAATGTTTTTTGGTTTGTTCTAGGAAGTCTTTTCTTGTCTTTGTGATTCCTGCCTAGAGAAGTTCCTTTATCCTTAGGTATAAAGCTGTTGTGTGGTGCTGAATTCTCTTTCCGTTTGTTTTTCTGTAAAGTTTTTAGTTTCTCTGTCCAATCTCAATGAGATTCTTGCTGAGAACAGTAACATTGGTTGTAGGTTTTTTCCTTTCATCTCTTTAAATACGTATACTGCCACTTCCTTCTCTCTTGCAGAATTTCTGCTGAAAGGTCGGCTGTTAACTTACGTGGATTCCCTTGAATGGTAAATGGTGCTTTTCCCATGCTGCTTTTTACATGTTTCCTATACATTTAGATTTTAATAGTTTGATGAATACGTGTCTTGGCGTGTTTCTCCTTGGAATTATCCTGTATGAGACTCTCTGTGCTTCCTGGACTTGGTTAACTCTTTCCTTTCCCATACTAGGGAAGTTTTCAACTATAATCTCTTCAAATATGTTCTCACGCCTTTTCTCTTTCTCTTCTTCTTCTGAGAGCCATATAATTCGAATGTTGGTGCATTTCATGTTGTCCCAAGGGTCGCTGAGACTGTCCTCCATTCCTTTCATTCTTTGTTCTTTATTTTGATCCGCAGTATTTATTTGAACTATTTTATCTTCCAGGCCACTTAACCGTTCTTGTGCCTCAGTTATTGTGCTAGTGATCCATGCTAGAGAATAATTATTTTCATTTATTGTGTTCTTCATCACTGTTTGTTTGCTCTTCAGTTCTTGTCGACCCCTGTGAAACGTTTCCTGTATTTTCTCTCTCCTATTTCCACGATGTTGAATCGTTTTTCCTATCATTATTCTGAGTTCTTTTTCGGGTAGACTGCCTATTTCCTCTTCATTTGTTAGGTCTGGTGCGTTTTGACCTTGCTGCTTCGTCAGCTGTGTGTTTTTTGGTCTCCTAATTTTGGTTAACTTACTGTGCTTGGGGTTCCTTTTCACAGGCGTCATGCCCGTAGTTATTGTTGTTTTTGGTGTCTGTCCCAAGCGGCTAAGGTTTGTTAAGTGGGTTGTGTAGGCTTCTTCGTGGAGGGGAGTTATGCTTGTGTTCTTTTGAATGAGGCTGGATCCTGTCTTTCTGGTGGGCATTTCCACAACTGCTGGTGTGTATTTTGGTGCCTCCATCCTTATGATGATTTAAGACATCCTCTCTGATAACGGATGGGACTGTTTCTGTCTTGCTCATTGTTTGGCATACGGTGTCCAGCACTGTTGCTTACTGGTCACTGAGTGAATGTGGGTCTTGGCGTTGAGAAAGGAATCTCTGGGAGATTTTCTCCATTTGATATTATGTGAAGCTGTCAGGTCTCCTGTGCACCAGTGTCCTGAACTTGGTTTTCCCTCCTCAGATGCAGAGCTCTGACTCCTGGGTAGAGCACCTAGAGACAGTCATCCTCACAGCTCTGAAAACGTGGGGAGAAAAGAGAAGGAAACAAAGAATGAGGATAAAATAAAACAAAATAAAGTAAAATCAAATAAAATGAAGTTATTAAAATGAAAAATATGTATTAAGAGACAATTTTAAAAATTAAAAAGAAAAGCAGTCACCCAGAATTCTAGCAAAAATGGTTAAAGCTTAGCTATACAGACAAAATGACTCACAGCGGCATACACCTACACATTCACAAAATGTGAAAAATGGAAGAACTAATATATCTATGCTCACAAAGTCCACCTCTTCAATTTTGGACTGATTCATTGTTCTCTTCAGGTGTTCCAGAGATGCGGGGTACTTCACGTTGAATGTGGAGATTTCATCCACTCTTCGTGCGGGTGCTGGGAGAGATTACTTTTTCGCTTCTTTGCTCGCACAGCTCTGCTTTTAGAGTTGCATTTGTTTCATTCCATAGATTTGGGTGTTCCTATTTACATTTTCAATTTTTCCCAGGTATTTGTGATCCCATCTTAGTTTTCTACAGTGTATTCTTGGTTATGTAACAGCGTTTTGTTTAGCTTCCATGTGTTTGTATTATTTACAGTTTTTTTTCTTTTAATTCCTATCTAGTTTCATAGCACTGTAGGCGGAAATTATACCTGATGCTATTTCAATTTTCTTAGATTTCTAAGGCTTTATGTGTGACCCTACATATGATATATCTTGGAGAGTGTTTCATGAGTACCTGAGGAGAGAGGGTTTTCTGTTGTTTTGCAATAGAATGTTGTATATTTATGAATGAATTCCCTCTTGTTCAACGTGTCATTGAAAGCTTATCTTTCCTAATTTAGTTTCATTTTGGATGATCTATCCATTGGTGATTGTGGGGTGGTAATGTCCCCTACTCTTATGGTTTTACTGTCAAGTTCCGCTTTATGGCTGTTAGGATATACCTTATGTATTGAAGTGCTCCTCGGTTGGGTTCATAAGTATTTGCATTTCTTATATCCTCTCCTTGGTTTGATCCCTTGATCAGGGTGTAGTGTCCTTGTTTGTTTCTTGAAATATTCTTTATCTTAAAGTCTATTTCTTCTGATATGAGAATTGTAACTCCAGGTTTCCTTTGATTTCCATGTGCATGGAATGTCTCTTGCCATATCCTCAGTTTCAGTCTGTATCTATCCCTAGGTCTAAAATGGGTCTCTTCTAGGCAGCATATATAATGGGCTTGTTGTTGTATCCCTTCAGCCAGTTTATCTGTTGTGGTTGGAGCAATGAATCCATTTACATGTAAGGTAATTGTCAATATGGATGTTCCTCTTCCCGTTTTGTTAATGTTTTTTGGTTTGTTCTAGGAAGTCTTTTCTTGTCTTTGTGATTCCTGCCTAGAGAAGTTCCTTTATCCTTAGGTATAAAGCTGTTGCGTGGTGCTGAATTCTCTTTCCGTTTGTTTTTCTGTAAAGTTTTTAGTTTCTCTGTCCAATCTCAATGAGATTCTTGCTGAAAACAGTAACATTGGTTGTAGGTTTTTTCCTTTCATCTCTTTAAATACGTATACTGCCACTTCCTTCTCTCTTGCAGAATTTCTGCTGAAAGGTCGGCTGTTAACTTACGTGGATTCCCTTGAATGGTAAATGGTGCTTTTCCCATGCTGCTTTTTACATGTTTCCTATACATTTAGATTTTAATAGTTTGATGAATACGTGTCTTGGCGTGTTTCTCCTTGGAATTATCCTGTATGAGACTCTCTGTGCTTCCTGGACTTGGTTAACTCTTTCCTTTCCCATACTAGGGAAGTTTTCAACTATAATCTCTTCAAATATGTTCTCACGCCTTTTCTCTTTCTCTTCTTCTTCTGAGAGCCATATAATTCGAATGTTGGTGCATTTAATGTTGTCCCAAGGGTCGCTGAGACTGTCCTCCGTTCCTTTCATTCTTTGTTCTTTATTTTGATCCGCAGTATTTATTTGAACTAT
This sequence comes from Balaenoptera physalus, assembly GCF_965194825.1. Lineage (NCBI taxonomy): Eukaryota > Metazoa > Chordata > Mammalia > Artiodactyla > Balaenopteridae > Balaenoptera > Balaenoptera physalus. The sequence goes on along the minus strand of NC_138904.1, from coordinate 20,620,976 downwards.
TTTATCTTCCAGGCCACTTAACCGTTCTTGTGCCTCAGTTATTGTGCTAGTGATCCATGCTAGAGAATAATTATTTTCATTTATTGTGTTCTTCATCACTGTTTGTTTGCTCTTCAGTTCTTGTCGACCCCTGTGAAACGTTTCCTGTATTTTCTCTCTCCTATTTCCACGATGTTGAATCGTTTTTCCTATCATTATTCTGAGTTCTTTTTCGGGTAGACTGCCTATTTCCTCTTCATTTGTTAGGTCTGGTGCGTTTTGACCTTGCTGCTTCGTCAGCTGTGTGTTTTTTGGTCTCCTAATTTTGGTTAACTTACTGTGCTTGGGGTTCCTTTTCACAGGCGTCATGCCCGTAGTTATTGTTGTTTTTGGTGTCTGTCCCAAGCGGCTAAGGTTTGTTAAGTGGGTTGTGTAGGCTTCTTCGTGGAGGGGAGTTATGCTTGTGTTCTTTTGAATGAGGCTGGATCCTGTCTTTCTGGTGGGCATTTCCACAACTGCTGGTGTGTATTTTGGTGCCTCCATCCTTATGATGATTTAAGACATCCTCTCTGATAACGGATGGGACTGTTTCTGTCTTGCTCATTGTTTGGCATACGGTGTCCAGCACTGTTGCTTACTGGTCACTGAGTGAATGTGGGTCTTGGCGTTGAGAAAGGAATCTCTGGGAGATTTTCTCCATTTGATATTATGTGAAGCTGTCAGGTCTCCTGTGCACCAGTGTCCTGAACTTGGTTTTCCCTCCTCAGATGCAGAGCTCTGACTCCTGGGTAGAGCACCTAGAGACAGTCATCCTCACAGCTCTGAAAACGTGGGGAGAAAAGAGAAGGAAACAAAGAATGAGGATAAAATAAAACAAAATAAAGTAAAATCAAATAAAATGAAGTTATTAAAATGAAAAATATGTATTAAGAGACAATTTTAAAAATTAAAAAGAAAAGCAGTCACCCAGAATTCTAGCAAAAATGGTTAAAGCTTAGCTATACAGACAAAATGACTCACAGCGGCATACACCTACACATTCACAAAAAGTGAAAAATGGAAGAACTAATATATCTATGCTCACAAAGTCCACCTCTTCAATTTTGGACTGATTCATTGTTCTCTTCAGGTGTTCCAGAGATGCGGGGTACTTCACGTTGAATGTGGAGATTTCATCCACTCTTCGTGCGGGTGCTGGGAGAGATTACTTTTTCGCTTCTTTGCTCGCACAGCTCTGCTTTTAGAGTTGCATTTGTTTCATTCCATAGATTTGGGTGTTCCTATTTACATTTTCAATTTTTCCCAGGTATTTGTGATCCCATCTTAGTTTTCTACAGTGTATTCTTGGTTATGTAACAGCGTTTTGTTTAGCTTCCATGTGTTTGTATTATTTACAGTTTTTTTTCTTTTAATTCCTATCTAGTTTCATAGCACTGTAGGCGGAAATTATACCTGATGCTATTTCAATTTTCTTAGATTTCTAAGGCTTTATGTGTGACCCTACATATGATATATCTTGGAGAGTGTTTCATGAGTACCTGAGGAGAGAGGGTTTTCTGTTGTTTTGCAATAGAATGTTGTATATTTATGAATGAATTCCCTCTTGTTCAACGTGTCATTGAAAGCTTATCTTTCCTAATTTAGTTTCATTTTGGATGATCTATCCATTGGTGATTGTGGGGTGGTAATGTCCCCTACTCTTATGGTTTTACTGTCAAGTTCCGCTTTATGGCTGTTAGGATATACCTTATGTATTGAAGTGCTCCTCGGTTGGGTTCATAAGTATTTGCATTTCTTATATCCTCTCCTTGGTTTGATCCCTTGATCAGGGTGTAGTGTCCTTGTTTGTTTCTTGAAATATTCTTTATCTTAAAGTCTATTTCTTCTGATATGAGAATTGTAACTCCAGGTTTCCTTTGATTTCCATGTGCATGGAATGTCTCTTGCCATATCCTCAGTTTCAGTCTGTATCTATCCCTAGGTCTAAAATGGGTCTCTTCTAGGCAGCATATATAATGGGCTTGTTGTTGTATCCCTTCAGCCAGTTTATCTGTTGTGGTTGGAGCAATGAATCCATTTACATGTAAGGTAATTGTCAATATGGATGTTCCTCTTCCCGTTTTGTTAATGTTTTTTGGTTTGTTCTAGGAAGTCTTTTCTTGTCTTTGTGATTCCTGCCTAGAGAAGTTCCTTTATCCTTAGGTATAAAGCTGTTGCGTGGTGCTGAATTCTCTTTCCGTTTGTTTTTCTGTAAAGTTTTTAGTTTCTCTGTCCAATCTCAATGAGATTCTTGCTGAAAACAGTAACATTGGTTGTAGGTTTTTTCCTTTCATCTCTTTAAATACGTATACTGCCACTTCCTTCTCTCTTGCAGAATTTCTGCTGAAAGGTCGGCTGTTAACTTACGTGGATTCCCTTGAATGGTAAATGGTGCTTTTCCCATGCTGCTTTTTACATGTTTCCTATACATTTAGATTTTAATAGTTTGATGAATACGTGTCTTGGCGTGTTTCTCCTTGGAATTATCCTGTATGAGACTCTCTGTGCTTCCTGGACTTGGTTAACTCTTTCCTTTCCCATACTAGGGAAGTTTTCAACTATAATCTCTTCAAATATGTTCTCACGCCTTTTCTCTTTCTCTTCTTCTTCTGAGAGCCATATAATTCGAATGTTGGTGCATTTCATGTTGTCCCAAGGGTCGCTGAGACTGTCCTCCGTTCCTTTCATTCTTTGTTCTTTATTTTGATCCGCAGTATTTATTTGAACTATTTTATCTTCCAGGCCACTTAACCGTTCTTGTGCCTCAGTTATTGTGCTAGTGATCCATGCTAGAGAATAATTATTTTCATTTATTGTGTTCTTCATCACTGTTTGTTTGCTCTTCAGTTCTTGTCGACCCCTGTGAAACGTTTCCTGTATTTTCTCTCTCCTATTTCCACGATGTTGAATCGTTTTTCCTATCATTATTCTGAGTTCTTTTTCGGGTAGACTGCCTATTTCCTCTTCATTTGTTAGGTCTGGTGCGTTTTGACCTTGCTGCTTCGTCAGCTGTGTGTTTTTTGGTCTCCTAATTTTGGTTAACTTACTGTGCTTGGGGTTCCTTTTCACAGGCGTCATGCCCGTAGTTATTGTTGTTTTTGGTGTCTGTCCCAAGCGGCTAAGGTTTGTTAAGTGGGTTGTGTAGGCTTCTTCGTGGAGGGGAGTTATGCTTGTGTTCTTTTGAATGAGGCTGGATCCTGTCTTTCTGGTGGGCATTTCCACAACTGCTGGTGTGTATTTTGGTGCCTCCGTCCTTATGATGATTTAAGGCATCCTCTCTGATAACGGATGGGACTGTTTCTGTCTTGCTCATTGTTTGGCATACGGTGTCCAGCACTGTTGCTTACTGGTCACTGAGTGAATGTGGGTCTTGGCGTTGAGAAAGGAATCTCTGGGAGATTTTCTCCATTTGATATTATGTGAAGCTGTCAGGTCTCCTGTGCACCAGTGTCCTGAACTTGGTTTTCCCTCCTCAGATGCAGAGCTCTGACTCCTGGGTAGAGCACCTAGAGACAGTCATCCTCACAGCTCTGAAAACGTGGGGAGAAAAGAGAAGGAAACAAAGAATGAGGATAAAATAAAACAAAATAAAGTAAAATCAAATAAAATGAAGTTATTAAAATGAAAAATATGTATTAAGAGACAATTTTAAAAATTAAAAAGAAAAGCAGTCACCCAGAATTCTAGCAAAAATGGTTAAAGCTTAGCTATACAGACAAAATGACTCACAGCGGCATACACCTACACATTCACAAAATGTGAAAAATGGAAGAACTAATATATCTATGCTCACAAAGTCCACCTCTTCAATTTTGGACTGATTCATTGTTCTCTTCAGGTGTTCCAGAGATGCGGGGTACTTCACGTTGAATGTGGAGATTTCATCCACTCTTCGTGCGGGTGCTGGGAGAGATTACTTTTTCGCTTCTTTGCTCGCACAGCTCTGCTTTTAGAGTTGCATTTGTTTCATTCCATAGATTTGGGTGTTCCTATTTACATTTTCAATTTTTCCCAGGTATTTGTGATCCCATCTTAGTTTTCTACAGTGTATTCTTGGTTATGTAACAGCGTTTTGTTTAGCTTCCATGTGTTTGTATTATTTACAGTTTTTTTTCTTTTAATTCCTATCTAGTTTCATAGCACTGTAGGCGGAAATTATACCTGATGCTATTTCAATTTTCTTAGATTTCTAAGGCTTTATGTGTGACCCTACATATGATATATCTTGGAGAGTGTTTCATGAGTACCTGAGGAGAGAGGGTTTTCTGTTGTTTTGCAATAGAATGTTGTATATTTCTGAATGAATTCCCTCTTGTTCAACGTGTCATTGAAAGCTTATGTTTCCTAATTTAGTTTCATTTTGGATGATCTATCCATTGGTGATTGTGGGGTGGTAATGTCCCCTACTCTTATGGTTTTACTGTCAAGTTCCGCTTTATGGCTGTTAGGATATACCTTATGTATTGAAGTGCTCCTCGGTTGGGTTCATAAGTATTTGCATTTCTTATATCCTCTCCTTGGTTTGATCCCTTGATCAGGGTGTAGTGTCCTTGTTTGTTTCTTGAAATATTCTTTATCTTAAAGTCTATTTCTTCTGATATGAGAATTGTAACTCCAGGTTTCCTTTGATTTCCATGTGCATGGAATGTCTCTTGCCATATCCTCAGTTTCAGTCTGTATCTATCCCTAGGTCTAAAATGGGTCTCTTCTAGGCAGCATATATAATGGGCTTGTTGTTGTATCCCTTCAGCCAGTTTATCTGTTGTGGTTGGAGCAATGAATCCATTTACATGTAAGGTAATTGTCAATATGGATGTCCCTCTTCCCGTTTTGTTAATGTTTTTTGGTTTGTTCTAGGAAGTCTTTTCTTGTCTTTGTGATTCCTGCCTAGAGAAGTTCCTTTATCCTTAGGTATAAAGCTGTTGCGTGGTGCTGAATTCTCTTTCCGTTTGTTTTTCTGTAAAGTTTTTAGTTTCTCTGTCCAATCTCAATGAGATTCTTGCTGAGAACAGTAACATTGGTTGTAGGTTTTTTCCTTTCATCTCTTTAAATACGTATACTGCCACTTCCTTCTCTCTTGCAGAATTTCTGCTGAAAGGTCGGCTGTTAACTTACGTGGATTCCCTTGAATGGTAAATGGTGCTTTTCCCATGCTGCTTTTTACATGTTTCCTATACATTTAGATTTTAATAGTTTGATGAATACGTGTCTTGGCGTGTTTCTCCTTGGAATTATCCTGTATGAGACTCTCTGTGCTTCCTGGACTTGGTTAACTCTTTCCTTTCCCATACTAGGGAAGTTTTCAACTATAATCTCTTCAAATATGTTCTCACGCCTTTTCTCTTTCTCTTCTTCTTCTGAGAGCCATATAATTCGAATGTTGGTGCATTTAATGTTGTCCCAAGGGTCGCTGAGACTGTCCTCCGTTCCTTTCATTCTTTGTTCTTTATTTTGATCCGCAGTATTTATTTGAACTATTTTATCTTCCAGGCCACTTAACCGTTCTTGTGCCTCAGTTATTGTGCTAGTGATCCATGCTAGAGAATAATTATTTTCATTTATTGTGTTCTTCATCACTGTTTGTTTGCTCTTCAGTTCTTGTCGACCCCTGTGAAACGTTTCCTGTATTTTCTCTCTCCTATTTCCACGATGTTGAATCGTTTTTCCTATCATTATTCTGAGTTCTTTTTCGGGTAGACTGCCTATTTCCTCTTCATTTGTTAGGTCTGGTGCGTTTTGACCTTGCTGCTTCGTCAGCTGTGTGTTTTTTGGTCTCCTAATTTTGGTTAACTTACTGTGCTTGGGGTTCCTTTTCACAGGCGTCATGCCCGTAGTTATTGTTGTTTTTGGTGTCTGTCCCAAGCGGCTAAGGTTTGTTAAGTGGGTTGTGTAGGCTTCTTCGTGGAGGGGAGTTATGCTTGTGTTCTTTTGAATGAGGCTGGATCCTGTCTTTCTGGTGGGCATTTCCACAACTGCTGGTGTGTATTTTGGTGCCTCCGTCCTTATGATGATTTAAGGCATCCTCTCTGATAACGGATGGGACTGTTTCTGTCTTGCTCATTGTTTGGCATACGGTGTCCAGCACTGTTGCTTACTGGTCACTGAGTGAATGTGGGTCTTGGCGTTGAGAAAGAAATCTCTGGGAGATATTCTCCATTTGATATTATGTGAAGGTGTCAGGTCTCCTGTGCCCCAGTGTCCTGAACTTGGTTTTCCCTCCTCAGATGCTGAGCTCTGACTCCTGGGTAGAGCACCTAGAGACAGTCATCCTCACAGCTCTGAAAACGTGGGGAGAAAAGAGAAGGAAACAAAGAATGAGGATAAAATAAAACAAAATAAAGTAAAATCAAATAAAATGAAGTTATTAAAATGAAAAATATGTATTAAGAGACAATTTTAAAAATTAAAAAGAAAAGCAGTCACCCAGAATTCTAGCAAAAATGGTTAAAGCTTAGCTATACAGACAAAATGACTCACAGCGGCATACACCTACACATTCACAAAATGTGAAAAATGGAAGAACTAATATATCTATGCTCACAAAGTCCACCTCTTCAATTTTGGACTGATTCATTGTTCTCTTCAGGTGTTCCAGAGATGCGGGGTACTTCACGTTGAATGTGGAGATTTCATCCACTCTTCGTGCGGGTGCTGGGAGAGATTACTTTTTCGCTTCTTTGCTCGCACAGCTCTGCTTTTAGAGTTGTATTTGTTTCATTCCATAGATTTGGGTGTTCCTATTTACATTTTCAATTTTTCCCAGGTATTTGTGATCCCATCTTAGTTTTCTACAGTGTATTCTTGGTTATGTAACAGCGTTTTGTTTAGCTTCCATGTGTTTGTATTATTTACAGTTTTTTTTCTTTTAATTCCTATCTAGTTTCATAGCACTGTAGGCGGAAATTATACCTGATGCTATTTCAATTTTCTTAGATTTCTAAGGCTTTATGTGTGACCCTACATATGATATATCTTGGAGAGTGTTTCATGAGTACCTGAGGAGAGAGGGTTTTCTGTTGTTTTGCAATAGAATGTTGTATATTTCTGAATGAATTCCCTCTTGTTCAACGTGTCATTGAAAGCTTATGTTTCCTAATTTAGTTTCATTTTGGATGATCTATCCATTGGTGATTGTGGGGTGGTAATGTCCCCTACTCTTATGGTTTTACTGTCAAGTTCCGCTTTATGGCTGTTAGGATATACCTTATGTATTGAAGTGCTCCTCGGTTGGGTTCATAAGTATTTGCATTTCTTATATCCTCTCCTTGGTTTGATCCCTTGATCAGGGTGTAGTGTCCTTGTTTGTTTCTTGAAATATTCTTTATCTTAAAGTCTATTTCTTCTGATATGAGAATTGTAACTCCAGGTTTCCTTTGATTTCCATGTGCATGGAATGTCTCTTGCCATATCCTCAGTTTCAGTCTGTATCTATCCCTAGGTCTAAATGGGTCTCTTCTAGGCAGCATATATAATGGGCTTGTTGTTGTATCCCTTCAGCCAGTTTATCTGTTGTGGTTGGAGCAATGAATCCATTTACATGTAAGGTAATTGTCAATATGGATGTTCCTCTTCCCGTTTTGTTAATGTTTTTTGGTTTGTTCTAGGAAGTCTTTTCTTGTCTTTGTGATTCCTGCCTAGAGAAGTTCCTTTATCCTTAGGTATAAAGCTGTTGTGTGGTGCTGAATTCTCTTTCCGTTTGTTTTTCTGTAAAGTTTTTAGTTTCTCTGTCCAATCTCAATGAGATTCTTGCTGAGAACAGTAACATTGGTTGTAGGTTTTTTCCTTTCATCTCTTTAAATACGTATACTGCCACTTCCTTCTCTCTTGCAGAATTTCTGCTGAAAGGTCGGCTGTTAACTTACGTGGATTCCCTTCAATGGTAAATGGTGCTTTTCCCATGCTGCTTTTTACATGTTTCCTATACATTTAGATTTTAATAGTTTGATGAATACGTGTCTTGGCGTGTTTCTCCTTGGAATTATCCTGTATGAGACTCTCTGTGCTTCCTGGACTTGGTTAACTCTTTCCTTTCCCATACTAGGGAAGTTTTCAACTATAATCTCTTCAAATATGTTCTCACGCCTTTTCTCTTTCTCTTCTTCTTCTGAGAGCCATATAATTCGAATGTTGGTGCATTTCATGTTGTCCCAAGGGTCGCTGAGACTGTCCTCCGTTCCTTTCATTCTTTGTTCTTTATTTTGATCCGCAGTATTTATTTGAACTATTTTATCTTCCAGGCCACTTAACCGTTCTTGTGCCTCAGTTATTGTGCTAGTGATCCATGCTAGAGAATAATTATTTTCATTTATTGTGTTCTTCATCACTGTTTGTTTGCTCTTCAGTTCTTGTCGACCCCTGTGAAACGTTTCCTGTATTTTCTCTCTCCTATTTCCACGATGTTGAATCGTTTTTCCTATCATTATTCTGAGTTCTTTTTCGGGTAGACTGCCTATTTCCTCTTCATTTGTTAGGTCTGGTGCGTTTTGACCTTGCTGCTTCGTCAGCTGTGTGTTTTTTGGTCTCCTAATTTTGGTTAACTTACTGTGCTTGGGGTTCCTTTTCACAGGCGTCATGCCCGTAGTTATTGTTGTTTTTGGTGTCTGTCCCAAGCGGCTAAGGTTTGTTAAGTGGGTTGTGTAGGCTTCTTCGTGGAGGGGAGTTATGCTTGTGTTCTTTTGAATGAGGCTGGATCCTGTCTTTCTGGTGGGCATTTCCACAACTGCTGGTGTGTATTTTGGTGCCTCCGTCCTTATGATGATTTAAGACATCCTCTCTGATAACGGATGGGACTGTTTCTGTCTTGCTCATTGTTTGGCATACGGTGTCCAGCACTGTTGCTTACTGGTCACTGAGTGAATGTGGGTCTTGGCGTTGAGAAAGGAATCTCTGGGAGATTTTCTCCATTTGATATTATGTGAAGCTGTCAGGTCTCCTGTGCACCAGTGTCCTGAACTTGGTTTTCCCTCCTCAGATGCAGAGCTCTGACTCCTGGGTAGAGCACCTAGAGACAGTCATCCTCACAGCTCTGAAAACGTGGGGAGAAAAGAGAAGGAAACAAAGAATGAGGATAAAATAAAACAAAATAAAGTAAAATCAAATAAAATGAAGTTATTAAAATGAAAAATATGTATTAAGAGACAATTTTAAAAATTAAAAAGAAAAGCAGTCACCCAGAATTCTAGCAAAAATGGTTAAAGCTTAGCTATACAGACAAAATGACTCACAGCGGCATACACCTACACATTCACAAAAAGTGAAAAATGGAAGAACTAATATATCTATGCTCACAAAGTCCACCTCTTCAATTTTGGACTGATTCATTGTTCTCTTCAGGTGTTCCAGAGATGTGGGGTACTTCACGTTGAATGTGGAGATTTCATCCACTCTTCGTGCGGGTGCTGGGAGAGATTACTTTTTCGCTTCTTTGCTCGCACAGCTCTGCTTTTAGAGTTGCATTTGTTTCATTCCATAGATTTGGGTGTTCCTATTTACATTTTCAATTTTTCCCAGGTATTTGTGATCCCATCTTAGTTTTCTACAGTGTATTCTTGGTTATGTAACAGCGTTTTGTTTAGCTTCCATGTGTTTGTATTATTTACAGTTTTTTTTCTTTTAATTCCTATCTAGTTTCATAGCACTGTAGGCGGAAATTATACCTGATGCTATTTCAATTTTCTTAGATTTCTAAGGCTTTATGTGTGACCCTACATATGATATATCTTGGAGAGTGTTTCATGAGTACCTGAGGAGAGAGGGTTTTCTGTTGTTTTGCAATAGAATGTTGTATATTTCTGAATGAATTCCCTCTTGTTCAACGTGTCATTGAAAGCTTATGTTTCCTAATTTAGTTTCATTTTGGATGATCTATCCATTGGTGATTGTGGGGTGGTAATGTCCCCTACTCTTATGGTTTTACTGTCAAGTTCCGCTTTATGGCTGTTAGGATATACCTTATGTATTGAAGTGCTCCTCGGTTGGGTTCATAAGTATTTGCATTTCTTATATCCTCTCCTTGGTTTGATCCCTTGATCAGGGTGTAGTGTCCTTGTTTGTTTCTTGAAATATTCTTTATCTTAAAGTCTATTTCTTCTGATATGAGAATTGTAACTCCAGGTTTCCTTTGATTTCCATGTGCATGGAATGTCTCTTGCCATATCCTCAGTTTCAGTCTGTATCTATCCCTAGGTCTAAAATGGGTCTCTTCTAGGCAGCATATATAATGGGCTTGTTGTTGTATCCCTTCAGCCAGTTTATCTGTTGTGGTTGGAGCAATGAATCCATTTACATGTAAGGTAATTGTCAATATGGATGTCCCTCTTCCCGTTTTGTTAATGTTTTTTGGTTTGTTCTAGGAAGTCTTTTCTTGTCTTTGTGATTCCTGCCTAGAGAAGTTCCTTTATCCTTAGGTATAAAGCTGTTGCGTGGTGCTGAATTCTCTTTCCGTTTGTTTTTCTGTAAAGTTTTTAGTTTCTCTGTCCAATCTCAATGAGATTCTTGCTGAGAACAGTAACATTGGTTGTAGGTTTTTTCCTTTCATCTCTTTAAATACGTATACTGCCACTTCCTTCTCTCTTGCAGAATTTCTGCTGAAAGGTCGGCTGTTAACTTACGTGGATTCCCTTGAATGGTAAATGGTGCTTTTCCCATGCTGCTTTTTACATGTTTCCTATACATTTAGATTTTAATAGTTTGATGAATACGTGTCTTGGCGTGTTTCTCCTTGGAATTATCCTGTATGAGACTCTCTGTGCTTCCTGGACTTGGTTAACTCTTTCCTTTCCCATACTAGGGAAGTTTTCAACTATAATCTCTTCAAATATGTTCTCACGCCTTTTCTCTTTCTCTTCTTCTTCTGAGAGCCATATAATTCGAATGTTGGTGCTTTTAATGTTGTCCCAAGGGTCGCTGAGACTGTCCTCCGTTCCTTTCATTCTTTGTTCTTTATTTTGATCCGCAGTATTTATTTGAACTATTTTATCTTCCAGGCCGCTTAACCGTTCTTGTGCCTCAGTTATTGTGCTAGTGATCCATGCTAGAGAATAATTATTTTCATTTATTGTGTTCTTCATCACTGTTTGTTTGCTCTTCAGTTCTTGTCGACCCCTGTGAAACGTTTCCTGTATTTTCTCTCTCCTATTTCCACGATGTTGAATCGTTTTTCCTATCATTATTCTGAGTTCTTTTTCGGGTAGACTGCCTATTTCCTCTTCATTTGTTAGGTCTGGTGCGTTTTGACCTTGCTGCTTCGTCAGCTGTGTGTTTTTTGGTCTCCTAATTTTGGTTAACTTACTGTGCTTGGGGTTCCTTTTCACAGGCGTCATGCCCGTAGTTATTGTTGTTTTTGGTGTCTGTCCCAAGCGGCTAAGGTTTGTTAAGTGGGTTGTGTAGGCTTCTTCGTGGAGGGGAGTTATGCTTGTGTTCTTTTGAATGAGGCTGGATCCTGTCTTTCTGGTGGGCATTTCCACAACTGCTGGTGTGTATTTTGGTGCCTCCGTCCTTATGATGATTTAAGGCATCCTCTCTGATAACGGATGGGACTGTTTCTGTCTTGCTCATTGTTTGGCATACGGTGTCCAGCACTGTTGCTTACTGGTCACTGAGTGAATGTGGGTCTTGGCGTTGAGAAAGAAATCTCTGGGAGATATTCTCCATTTGATATTATGTGAAGGTGTCAGGTCTCCTGTGCCCCAGTGTCCTGAACTTGGTTTTCCCTCCTCAGATGCTGAGCTCTGACTCCTGGGTAGAGCACCTAGAGACAGTCATCCTCACAGCTCTGAAAACGTGGGGAGAAAAGAGAAGGAAACAAAGAATGAGGATAAAATAAAACAAAATAAAGTAAAATCAAATAAAATGAAGTTATTAAAATGAAAAATATGTATTAAGAGACAATTTTAAAAATTAAAAAGAAAAGCAGTCACCCAGAATTCTAGCAAAAATGGTTAAAGCTTAGCTATACAGACAAAATGACTCACAGCGGCATACACCTACACATTCACAAAATGTGAAAAATGGAAGAACTAATATATCTATGCTCACAAAGTCCACCTCTTCAATTTTGGACTGATTCATTGTTCTCTTCAGGTGTTCCAGAGATGCGGGGTACTTCACGTTGAATGTGGAGATTTCATCCACTCTTCGTGCGGGTGCTGGGAGAGATTACTTTTTCGCTTCTTTGCTCGCACAGCTCTGCTTTTAGAGTTGTATTTGTTTCATTCCATAGATTTGGGTGTTCCTATTTACATTTTCAATTTTTCCCAGGTATTTGTGATCCCATCTTAGTTTTCTACAGTGTATTCTTGGTTATGTAACAGCGTTTTGTTTAGCTTCCATGTGTTTGTATTATTTACAGTTTTTTTTCTTTTAATTCCTATCTAGTTTCATAGCACTGTAGGCGGAAATTATACCTGATGCTATTTCAATTTTCTTAGATTTCTAAGGCTTTATGTGTGACCCTACATATGATATATCTTGGAGAGTGTTTCATGAGTACCTGAGGAGAGAGGGTTTTCTGTTGTTTTGCAATAGAATGTTGTATATTTCTGAATGAATTCCCTCTTGTTCAACGTGTCATTGAAAGCTTATGTTTCCTAATTTAGTTTCATTTTGGATGATCTATCCATTGGTGATTGTGGGGTGGTAATGTCCCCTACTCTTATGGTTTTACTGTCAAGTTCCGCTTTATGGCTGTTAGGATATACCTTATGTATTGAAGTGCTCCTCGGTTGGGTTCATAAGTATTTGCATTTCTTATATCCTCTCCTTGGTTTGATCCCTTGATCAGGGTGTAGTGTCCTTGTTTGTTTCTTGAAATATTCTTTATCTTAAAGTCTATTTCTTCTGATATGAGAATTGTAACTCCAGGTTTCCTTTGATTTCCATGTGCATGGAATGTCTCTTGCCATATCCTCAGTTTCAGTCTGTATCTATCCCTAGGTCTAAATGGGTCTCTTCTAGGCAGCATATATAATGGGCTTGTTGTTGTATCCCTTCAGCCAGTTTATCTGTTGTGGTTGGAGCAATGAATCCATTTACATGTAAGGTAATTGTCAATATGGATGTTCCTCTTCCCGTTTTGTTAATGTTTTTTGGTTTGTTCTAGGAAGTCTTTTCTTGTCTTTGTGATTCCTGCCTAGAGAAGTTCCTTTATCCTTAGGTATAAAGCTGTTGTGTGGTGCTGAATTCTCTTTCCGTTTGTTTTTCTGTAAAGTTTTTAGTTTCTCTGTCCAATCTCAATGAGATTCTTGCTGAGAACAGTAACATTGGTTGTAGGTTTTTTCCTTTCATCTCTTTAAATACGTATACTGCCACTTCCTTCTCTCTTGCAGAATTTCTGCTGAAAGGTCGGCTGTTAACTTACGTGGATTCCCTTCAATGGTAAATGGTGCTTTTCCCATGCTGCTTTTTACATGTTTCCTATACATTTAGATTTTAATAGTTTGATGAATACGTGTCTTGGCGTGTTTCTCCTTGGAATTATCCTGTATGAGACTCTCTGTGCTTCCTGGACTTGGTTAACTCTTTCCTTTCCCATACTAGGGAAGTTTTCAACTATAATCTCTTCAAATATGTTCTCACGCCTTTTCTCTTTCTCTTCTTCTTCTGAGAGCCATATAATTCGAATGTTGGTGCATTTCATGTTGTCCCAAGGGTCGCTGAGACTGTCCTCCGTTCCTTTCATTCTTTGTTCTTTATTTTGATCCGCAGTATTTATTTGAACTATTTTATCTTCCAGGCCACTTAACCGTTCTTGTGCCTCAGTTATTGTGCTAGTGATCCATGCTAGAGAATAATTATTTTCATTTATTGTGTTCTTCATCACTGTTTGTTTGCTCTTCAGTTCTTGTCGACCCCTGTGAAACGTTTCCTGTATTTTCTCTCTCCTATTTCCACGATGTTGAATCGTTTTTCCTATCATTATTCTGAGTTCTTTTTCGGGTAGACTGCCTATTTCCTCTTCATTTGTTAGGTCTGGTGCGTTTTGACCTTGCTGCTTCGTCAGCTGTGTGTTTTTTGGTCTCCTAATTTTGGTTAACTTACTGTGCTTGGGGTTCCTTTTCACAGGCGTCATGCCCGTAGTTATTGTTGTTTTTGGTGTCTGTCCCAAGCGGCTAAGGTTTGTTAAGTGGGTTGTGTAGGCTTCTTCGTGGAGGGGAGTTATGCTTGTGTTCTTTTGAATGAGGCTGGATCCTGTCTTTCTGGTGGGCATTTCCACAACTGCTGGTGTGTATTTTGGTGCCTCCGTCCTTATGATGATTTAAGACATCCTCTCTGATAACGGATGGGACTGTTTCTGTCTTGCTCATTGTTTGGCATACGGTGTCCAGCACTGTTGCTTACTGGTCACTGAGTGAATGTGGGTCTTGGCGTTGAGAAAGGAATCTCTGGGAGATTTTCTCCATTTGATATTATGTGAAGCTGTCAGGTCTCCTGTGCACCAGTGTCCTGAACTTGGTTTTCCCTCCTCAGATGCAGAGCTCTGACTCCTGGGTAGAGCACCTAGAGACAGTCATCCTCACAGCTCTGAAAACGTGGGGAGAAAAGAGAAGGAAACAAAGAATGAGGATAAAATAAAACAAAATAAAGTAAAATCAAATAAAATGAAGTTATTAAAATGAAAAATATGTATTAAGAGACAATTTTAAAAATTAAAAAGAAAAGCAGTCACCCAGAATTCTAGCAAAAATGGTTAAAGCTTAGCTATACAGACAAAATGACTCACAGCGGCATACACCTACACATTCACAAAATGTGAAAAATGGAAGAACTAATATATCTATGCTCACAAAGTCCACCTCTTCAATTTTGGACTGATTCATTGTTCTCTTCAGGTGTTCCAGAGATGCGGGGTACTTCACGTTGAATGTGGAGATTTCATCCACTCTTCGTGCGGGTGCTGGGAGAGATTACTTTTTCGCTTCTTTGCTCGCACAGCTCTGCTTTTAGAGTTGCATTTGTTTCATTCCATAGATTTGGGTGTTCCTATTTACATTTTCAATTTTTCCCAGGTATTTGTGATCCCATCTTAGTTTTCTACAGTGTATTCTTGGTTATGTAACAGCGTTTTGTTTAGCTTCCATGTGTTTGTATTATTTACCGTTTTTTTTCTTTTAATTCCTATCTAGTTTCATAGCACTGTAGGCGGAAATTATACCTGATGCTATTTCAATTTTCTTAGATTTCTAAGGCTTTATGTGTGACCCTACATATGATATATCTTTCAGAGTGTTTCATGAGTACCTGAGGAGAGAGGGTTTTCTGTTGTTTTGCAATAGAATGTTGTATATTTCTGAATGAATTCCCTCTTGTTCAACGTGTCATTGAAAGCTTATGTTTCCTAATTTAGTTTCATTTTGGATGATCTATCCATTGGTGATTGTGGGGTGGTAATGTCCCCTACTCTTATGGTTTTACTGTCAAGTTCCGCTTTATGGCTGTTAGGATATACCTTATGTATTGAAGTGCTCCTCGGTTGGGTTCATAAGTATTTGCATTTCTTAGATCCTCTCCTTGGTTTGATCCCTTGATCAGGGTGTAGTGTCCTTGTTTGTTTCTTGAAATATTCTTTATCTTAAAGTCTATTTCTTCTGATATGAGAATTGTAACTCCAGGTTTCCTTTGATTTCCATGTGCATGGAATGTCTCTTGCCATATCCTCAGTTTCAGTCTGTATCTATCCCTAGGTCTAAAATGGGTCTCTTCTAGGCAGCATATATAATGGGCTTGTTGTTGTATCCCTTCAGCCAGTTTATCTGTTGTGGTTGGAGCAATGAATCCATTTACATGTAAGGTAATTGTCAATATGGATGTTCCTCTTCCCGTTTTGTTAATGTTTTTTGGTTTGTTCTAGGAAGTCTTTTCTTTTCTTTGTGATTCCTGCCTAGAGAAGTTCCTTTATCCTTAGGTATAAAGCTGTTGCGTGGTTCTGAATTCTCTTTCCGTTTGTTTTTCTGTAAAGTTTTTAGTTTCTCTGTCCAATCTCAATGAGATTCTTGCTGAGAACAGTAACATTGGTTGTAGGTTTTTTCCTTTCATCTCTTTAAATACGTATACTGCCACTTCCTTCTCTCTTGCAGAATTTCTGCTGAAAGGTCGGCTGTTAACTTACGTGGATTCCCTTGAATGGTAAATGGTGCTTTTCCCATGCTGCTTTTTACATGTTTCCTATACATTTAGATTTTAATAGTTTGATGAATACGTGTCTTGGCGTGTTTCTCCTTGGAATTATCCTGTATGAGACTCTCTGTGCTTCCTGGACTTGGTTAACTCTTTCCTTTCCCATACTAGGGAAGTTTTCAACTATAATCTCTTCAAATATGTTCTCACGCCTTTTCTCTTTCTCTTCTTCTTCTGAGAGCCATATAATTCGAATGTTGGTGCATTTAATGTTGTCCCAAGGGTCGCTGAGACTGTCCTCCGTTCCTTTCATTACTTGTTCTTTATTTTGATCCGCAGTATTTATTTGAACTATTTTATCTTCCAGGCCACTTAACCGTTCTTGTGCCTCAGTTATTGTGCTAGTGATCCATGCTAGAGAATAATTATTTTCATTTATTGTGTTCTTCATCACTGTTTGTTTGCTCTTCAGTTCTTGTCGACCCCTGTGAAACGTTTCCTGTATTTTCTCTCTCCTATTTCCACGATGTTGAATCGTTTTTCCTATCATTATTCTGAGTTCTTTTTCGGGTACACTGCCTATTTCCTCTTCATTTGTTAGGTCTGGTGCGTTTTGACCTTGCTGCTTCGTCAGCTGTGTGTTTTTTGCTCTCCTAATTTTGGTTAACTTACTGTGCTTGGGGTTCCTTTTCACAGGCGTCATGCCCGTAGTTATTGTTGTTTTTGGTGTCTGTCCCAAGCGGCTAAGGTTTGTTAAGTGGGTTGTGTAGGCTTCTTCGTGGAGGGGAGTTATGCTTGTGTTCTTTTGAATGAGGCTGGATCCTGTCTTTCTGGTGGGCATTTCCACAACTGCTGGTGTGTATTTTGGTGCCTCCATCCTTATGATGATTTAAGACATCCTCTCTGATAACGGATGGGACTGTTTCTGTCTTGCTCATTGTTTGGCATACGGTGTCCAGCACTGTTGCTTACTGGTCACTGAGTGAATGTGGGTCTTGGCGTTGAGAAAGGAATCTCTGGGAGATTTTCTCCATTTGATATTATGTGAAGCTGTCAGGTCTCCTGTGCACCAGTGTCCTGAACTTGGTTTTCCCTCCTCAGATGCAGAGCTCTGACTCCTGGGTAGAGCACCTAGAGACAGTCATCCTCACAGCTCTGAAAACGTGGGGAGAAAAGAGAAGGAAACAAAGAATGAGGATAAAATAAAACAAAATAAAGTAAAATCAAATAAAATGAAGTTATTAAAATGAAAAATATGTATTAAGAGACAATTTTAAAAATTAAAAAGAAAAGCAGTCACCCAGAATTCTAGCAAAAATGGTTAAAGCTTAGCTATACAGACAAAATGACTCACAGCGGCATACACCTACACATTCACAAAATGTGAAAAATGGAAGAACCAATATATCTATGCTCACAAAGTCCACCTCTTCAATTTTGGACTGATTCATTGTTCTATTCAGGTTTTCCAGAGATGCGGGGTACTTCACGTTGAATGTGGAGATTTCATCCACTCTTCGTACGGGTGCTGGGAGAGATTACTTTTTCGCTTCCTTGCTCGCACAGCTCTGCTTTTAGAGTTGCATTTGTTTCATTCCATAGATTTGGGTGTTCCTATTTACATTTTCAATTTTTCCCAGGTATTTGTGATCCCATCTTAGTTTTCTACAGTGTATTCTTGGTTATGTAACAGCGTTTTGTTTAGCTTCCATGTGTTTGTATTATTTACAGTTTTTTTTCTTTTAATTCCTATCTAGTTTCATAGCACTGTAGGCGGAAATTATACCTGATGCTATTTCAATTTTCTTAGATTTCTAAGGCTTTATGTGTGACCCTACATATGATATATCTTGGAGAGTGTTTCATGAGTACCTGAGGAGAGAGGGTTTTCTGTTGTTTTGCAATAGAATGTTGTATATTTATGAATGAATTCCCTCTTGTCCAACGTGTCATTGAAAGCTTATGTTTCCTAATTTAGTTTCATTTTGGATGATCTATCCATTGGTGATTGTGGGGTGGTAATGTCCCCTACTCTTATGGTTTTACTGTCAAGTTCCGCTTTATGGCTGTTAGGATATACCTTATGTATTGAAGTGCTCCTCGGTTGGGTTCATAAGTATTTGCATTTCTTATATCCTCTCCTTGGTTTGATCCCTTGATCAGGGTGTAGTGTCCTTGTTTGTTTCTTGAAATATTCTTTATCTTAAAGTCTATTTCTTCTGATATGAGAATTGTAACTCCAGGTTTCCTTTGATTTCCATGTGCATGGAATGTCTCTTGCCATATCCTCAGTTTCAGTCTGTATCTATCCCTAGGTCTAAAATGGGTCTCTTCTAGGCAGCATATATAATGGGCTTGTTGTTGT
The DNA here is from genome assembly GCF_965194825.1 of Balaenoptera physalus. NCBI lineage: Eukaryota > Metazoa > Chordata > Mammalia > Artiodactyla > Balaenopteridae > Balaenoptera > Balaenoptera physalus. The sequence continues at coordinate 20,602,480 of NC_138904.1, read as the reverse complement.
ATCCCTTCAGCCAGTTTATCTGTTGTGGTTGGAGCAATGAATCCATTTACATGTAAGGTAATTGTCAATATGGATGTCCCTCTTCCCGTTTTGTTAATGTTTTTTGGTTTGTTCTAGGAAGTCTTTTCTTGTCTTTGTGATTCCTGCCTAGAGAAGTTCCTTTATCCTTAGGTATAAAGCTGTTGCGTGGTGCTGAATTCTCTTTCCGTTTGTTTTTCTGTAAAGTTTTTAGTTTCTCTGTCCAATCTCAATGAGATTCTTGCTGAGAACAGTAACATTGGTTGTAGGTTTTTTCCTTTCATCTCTTTAAATACGTATACTGCCACTTCCTTCTCTCTTGCAGAATTTCTGCTGAAAGGTCGGCTGTTAACTTACGTGGATTCCCTTGAATGGTAAATGGTGCTTTTCCCATGCTGCTTTTTACATGTTTCCTATACATTTAGATTTTAATAGTTTGATGAATACGTGTCTTGGCGTGTTTCTCCTTGGAATTATCCTGTATGAGACTCTCTGTGCTTCCTGGACTTGGTTAACTCTTTCCTTTCCCATACTAGGGAAGTTTTCAACTATAATCTCTTCAAATATGTTCTCACGCCTTTTCTCTTTCTCTTCTTCTTCTGAGAGCCATATAATTCGAATGTTGGTGCATTTAATGTTGTCCCAAGGGTCGCTGAGACTGTCCTCCGTTCCTTTCATTCTTTGTTCTTTATTTTGATCCGCAGTATTTATTTGAACTATTTTATCTTCCAGGCCACTTAACCGTTCTTGTGCCTCAGTTATTGTGCTAGTGATCCATGCTAGAGAATAATTATTTTCATTTATTGTGTTCTTCATCACTGTTTGTTTGCTCTTCAGTTCTTGTCGACCCCTGTGAAACGTTTCCTGTATTTTCTCTCTCCTATTTCCACGATGTTGAATCGTTTTTCCTATCATTATTCTGAGTTCTTTTTCGGGTAGACTGCCTATTTCCTCTTCATTTGTTAGGTCTGGTGCGTTTTGACCTTGCTGCTTCGTCAGCTGTGTGTTTTTTGGTCTCCTAATTTTGGTTAACTTACTGTGCTTGGGGTTCCTTTTCACAGGCGTCATGCCCGTAGTTATTGTTGTTTTTGGTGTCTGTCCCAAGCGGCTAAGGTTTGTTAAGTGGGTTGTGTAGGCTTCTTCGTGGAGGGGAGTTATGCTTGTGTTCTTTTGAATGAGGCTGGATCCTGTCTTTCTGGTGGGCATTTCCACAACTGCTGGTGTGTATTTTGGTGCCTCCGTCCTTATGATGATTTAAGGCATCCTCTCTGATAACGGATGGGACTGTTTCTGTCTTGCTCATTGTTTGGCATACGGTGTCCAGCACTGTTGCTTACTGGTCACTGAGTGAATGTGGGTCTTGGCGTTGAGAAAGAAATCTCTGGGAGATATTCTCCATTTGATATTATGTGAAGGTGTCAGGTCTCCTGTGCCCCAGTGTCCTGAACTTGGTTTTCCCTCCTCAGATGCTGAGCTCTGACTCCTGGGTAGAGCACCTAGAGACAGTCATCCTCACAGCTCTGAAAACGTGGGGAGAAAAGAGAAGGAAACAAAGAATGAGGATAAAATAAAACAAAATAAAGTAAAATCAAATAAAATGAAGTTATTAAAATGAAAAATATGTATTAAGAGACAATTTTAAAAATTAAAAAGAAAAGCAGTCACCCAGAATTCTAGCAAAAATGGTTAAAGCTTAGCTATACAGACAAAATGACTCACAGCGGCATACACCTACACATTCACAAAATGTGAAAAATGGAAGAACTAATATATCTATGCTCACAAAGTCCACCTCTTCAATTTTGGACTGATTCATTGTTCTCTTCAGGTGTTCCAGAGATGCGGGGTACTTCACGTTGAATGTGGAGATTTCATCCACTCTTCGTGCGGGTGCTGGGAGAGATTACTTTTTCGCTTCTTTGCTCGCACAGCTCTGCTTTTAGAGTTGTATTTGTTTCATTCCATAGATTTGGGTGTTCCTATTTACATTTTCAATTTTTCCCAGGTATTTGTGATCCCATCTTAGTTTTCTACAGTGTATTCTTGGTTATGTAACAGCGTTTTGTTTAGCTTCCATGTGTTTGTATTATTTACAGTTTTTTTTCTTTTAATTCCTATCTAGTTTCATAGCACTGTAGGCGGAAATTATACCTGATGCTATTTCAATTTTCTTAGATTTCTAAGGCTTTATGTGTGACCCTACATATGATATATCTTGGAGAGTGTTTCATGAGTACCTGAGGAGAGAGGGTTTTCTGTTGTTTTGCAATAGAATGTTGTATATTTCTGAATGAATTCCCTCTTGTTCAACGTGTCATTGAAAGCTTATGTTTCCTAATTTAGTTTCATTTTGGATGATCTATCCATTGGTGATTGTGGGGTGGTAATGTCCCCTACTCTTATGGTTTTACTGTCAAGTTCCGCTTTATGGCTGTTAGGATATACCTTATGTATTGAAGTGCTCCTCGGTTGGGTTCATAAGTATTTGCATTTCTTATATCCTCTCCTTGGTTTGATCCCTTGATCAGGGTGTAGTGTCCTTGTTTGTTTCTTGAAATATTCTTTATCTTAAAGTCTATTTCTTCTGATATGAGAATTGTAACTCCAGGTTTCCTTTGATTTCCATGTGCATGGAATGTCTCTTGCCATATCCTCAGTTTCAGTCTGTATCTATCCCTAGGTCTAAATGGGTCTCTTCTAGGCAGCATATATAATGGGCTTGTTGTTGTATCCCTTCAGCCAGTTTATCTGTTGTGGTTGGAGCAATGAATCCATTTACATGTAAGGTAATTGTCAATATGGATGTTCCTCTTCCCGTTTTGTTAATGTTTTTTGGTTTGTTCTAGGAAGTCTTTTCTTGTCTTTGTGATTCCTGCCTAGAGAAGTTCCTTTATCCTTAGGTATAAAGCTGTTGTGTGGTGCTGAATTCTCTTTCCGTTTGTTTTTCTGTAAAGTTTTTAGTTTCTCTGTCCAATCTCAATGAGATTCTTGCTGAGAACAGTAACATTGGTTGTAGGTTTTTTCCTTTCATCTCTTTAAATACGTATACTGCCACTTCCTTCTCTCTTGCAGAATTTCTGCTGAAAGGTCGGCTGTTAACTTACGTGGATTCCCTTCAATGGTAAATGGTGCTTTTCCCATGCTGCTTTTTACATGTTTCCTATACATTTAGATTTTAATAGTTTGATGAATACGTGTCTTGGCGTGTTTCTCCTTGGAATTATCCTGTATGAGACTCTCTGTGCTTCCTGGACTTGGTTAACTCTTTCCTTTCCCATACTAGGGAAGTTTTCAACTATAATCTCTTCAAATATGTTCTCACGCCTTTTCTCTTTCTCTTCTTCTTCTGAGAGCCATATAATTCGAATGTTGGTGCATTTCATGTTGTCCCAAGGGTCGCTGAGACTGTCCTCCGTTCCTTTCATTCTTTGTTCTTTATTTTGATCCGCAGTATTTATTTGAACTATTTTATCTTCCAGGCCACTTAACCGTTCTTGTGCCTCAGTTATTGTGCTAGTGATCCATGCTAGAGAATAATTATTTTCATTTATTGTGTTCTTCATCACTGTTTGTTTGCTCTTCAGTTCTTGTCGACCCCTGTGAAACGTTTCCTGTATTTTCTCTCTCCTATTTCCACGATGTTGAATCGTTTTTCCTATCATTATTCTGAGTTCTTTTTCGGGTAGACTGCCTATTTCCTCTTCATTTGTTAGGTCTGGTGCGTTTTGACCTTGCTGCTTCGTCAGCTGTGTGTTTTTTGGTCTCCTAATTTTGGTTAACTTACTGTGCTTGGGGTTCCTTTTCACAGGCGTCATGCCCGTAGTTATTGTTGTTTTTGGTGTCTGTCCCAAGCGGCTAAGGTTTGTTAAGTGGGTTGTGTAGGCTTCTTCGTGGAGGGGAGTTATGCTTGTGTTCTTTTGAATGAGGCTGGATCCTGTCTTTCTGGTGGGCATTTCCACAACTGCTGGTGTGTATTTTGGTGCCTCCGTCCTTATGATGATTTAAGACATCCTCTCTGATAACGGATGGGACTGTTTCTGTCTTGCTCATTGTTTGGCATACGGTGTCCAGCACTGTTGCTTACTGGTCACTGAGTGAATGTGGGTCTTGGCGTTGAGAAAGGAATCTCTGGGAGATTTTCTCCATTTGATATTATGTGAAGCTGTCAGGTCTCCTGTGCACCAGTGTCCTGAACTTGGTTTTCCCTCCTCAGATGCAGAGCTCTGACTCCTGGGTAGAGCACCTAGAGACAGTCATCCTCACAGCTCTGAAAACGTGGGGAGAAAAGAGAAGGAAACAAAGAATGAGGATAAAATAAAACAAAATAAAGTAAAATCAAATAAAATGAAGTTATTAAAATGAAAAATATGTATTAAGAGACAATTTTAAAAATTAAAAAGAAAAGCAGTCACCCAGAATTCTAGCAAAAATGGTTAAAGCTTAGCTATACAGACAAAATGACTCACAGCGGCATACACCTACACATTCACAAAAAGTGAAAAATGGAAGAACTAATATATCTATGCTCACAAAGTCCACCTCTTCAATTTTGGACTGATTCATTGTTCTCTTCAGGTGTTCCAGAGATGCGGGGTACTTCACGTTGAATGTGGAGATTTCATCCACTCTTCGTGCGGGTGCTGGGAGAGATTACTTTTTCGCTTCTTTGCTCGCACAGCTCTGCTTTTAGAGTTGCATTTGTTTCATTCCATAGATTTGGGTGTTCCTATTTACATTTTCAATTTTTCCCAGGTATTTGTGATCCCATCTTAGTTTTCTACAGTGTATTCTTGGTTATGTAACAGCGTTTTGTTTAGCTTCCATGTGTTTGTATTATTTACAGTTTTTTTTCTTTTAATTCCTATCTAGTTTCATAGCACTGTAGGCGGAAATTATACCTGATGCTATTTCAATTTTCTTAGATTTCTAAGGCTTTATGTGTGACCCTACATATGATATATCTTGGAGAGTGTTTCATGAGTACCTGAGGAGAGAGGGTTTTCTGTTGTTTTGCAATAGAATGTTGTATATTTCTGAATGAATTCCCTCTTGTTCAACGTGTCATTGAAAGCTTATGTTTCCTAATTTAGTTTCATTTTGGATGATCTATCCATTGGTGATTGTGGGGTGGTAATGTCCCCTACTCTTATGGTTTTACTGTCAAGTTCCGCTTTATGGCTGTTAGGATATACCTTATGTATTGAAGTGCTCCTCGGTTGGGTTCATAAGTATTTGCATTTCTTATATCCTCTCCTTGGTTTGATCCCTTGATCAGGGTGTAGTGTCCTTGTTTGTTTCTTGAAATATTCTTTATCTTAAAGTCTATTTCTTCTGATATGAGAATTGTAACTCCAGGTTTCCTTTGATTTCCATGTGCATGGAATGTCTCTTGCCATATCCTCAGTTTCAGTCTGTATCTATCCCTAGGTCTAAAATGGGTCTCTTCTAGGCAGCATATATAATGGGCTTGTTGTTGTATCCCTTCAGCCAGTTTATCTGTTGTGGTTGGAGCAATGAATCCATTTACATGTAAGGTAATTGTCAATATGGATGTCCCTCTTCCCGTTTTGTTAATGTTTTTTGGTTTGTTCTAGGAAGTCTTTTCTTGTCTTTGTGATTCCTGCCTAGAGAAGTTCCTTTATCCTTAGGTATAAAGCTGTTGCGTGGTGCTGAATTCTCTTTCCGTTTGTTTTTCTGTAAAGTTTTTAGTTTCTCTGTCCAATCTCAATGAGATTCTTGCTGAGAACAGTAACATTGGTTGTAGGTTTTTTCCTTTCATCTCTTTAAATACGTATACTGCCACTTCCTTCTCTCTTGCAGAATTTCTGCTGAAAGGTCGGCTGTTAACTTACGTGGATTCCCTTGAATGGTAAATGGTGCTTTTCCCATGCTGCTTTTTACATGTTTCCTATACATTTAGATTTTAATAGTTTGATGAATACGTGTCTTGGCGTGTTTCTCCTTGGAATTATCCTGTATGAGACTCTCTGTGCTTCCTGGACTTGGTTAACTCTTTCCTTTCCCATACTAGGGAAGTTTTCAACTATAATCTCTTCAAATATGTTCTCACGCCTTTTCTCTTTCTCTTCTTCTTCTGAGAGCCATATAATTCGAATGTTGGTGCTTTTAATGTTGTCCCAAGGGTCGCTGAGACTGTCCTCCGTTCCTTTCATTCTTTGTTCTTTATTTTGATCCGCAGTATTTATTTGAACTATTTTATCTTCCAGGCCACTTAACCGTTCTTGTGCCTCAGTTATTGTGCTAGTGATCCATGCTAGAGAATAATTATTTTCATTTATTGTGTTCTTCATCACTGTTTGTTTGCTCTTCAGTTCTTGTCGACCCCTGTGAAACGTTTCCTGTATTTTCTCTCTCCTATTTCCACGATGTTGAATCGTTTTTCCTATCATTATTCTGAGTTCTTTTTCGGGTAGACTGCCTATTTCCTCTTCATTTGTTAGGTCTGGTGCGTTTTGACCTTGCTGCTTCGTCAGCTGTGTGTTTTTTGGTCTCCTAATTTTGGTTAACTTACTGTGCTTGGGGTTCCTTTTCACAGGCGTCATGCCCGTAGTTATTGTTGTTTTTGGTGTCTGTCCCAAGCGGCTAAGGTTTGTTAAGTGGGTTGTGTAGGCTTCTTCGTGGAGGGGAGTTATGCTTGTGTTCTTTTGAATGAGGCTGGATCCTGTCTTTCTGGTGGGCATTTCCACAACTGCTGGTGTGTATTTTGGTGCCTCCGTCCTTATGATGATTTAAGGCATCCTCTCTGATAACGGATGGGACTGTTTCTGTCTTGCTCATTGTTTGGCATACGGTGTCCAGCACTGTTGCTTACTGGTCACTGAGTGAATGTGGGTCTTGGCGTTGAGAAAGAAATCTCTGGGAGATATTCTCCATTTGATATTATGTGAAGGTGTCAGGTCTCCTTTGCCCCAGTGTCCTGAACTTGGTTTTCCCTCCTCAGATGCTGAGCTCTGACTCCTGGGTAGAGCACCTAGAGACAGTCATCCTCACAGCTCTGAAAACGTGGGGAGAAAAGAGAAGGAAACAAAGAATGAGGATAAAATAAAACAAAATAAAGTAAAATCAAATAAAATGAAGTTATTAAAATGAAAAATATGTATTAAGAGACAATTTTAAAAATTAAAAAGAAAAGCAGTCACCCAGAATTCTAGCAAAAATGGTTAAAGCTTAGCTATACAGACAAAATGACTCACAGCGGCATACACCTACACATTCACAAAATGTGAAAAATGGAAGAACTAATATATCTATGCTCACAAAGTCCACCTCTTCAATTTTGGACTGATTCATTGTTCTCTTCAGGTGTTCCAGAGATGCGGGGTACTTCACGTTGAATGTGGAGATTTCATCCACTCTTCGTGCGGGTGCTGGGAGAGATTACTTTTTCGCTTCTTTGCTCGCACAGCTCTGCTTTTAGAGTTGTATTTGTTTCATTCCATAGATTTGGGTGTTCCTATTTACATTTTCAATTTTTCCCAGGTATTTGTGATCCCATCTTAGTTTTCTACAGTGTATTCTTGGTTATGTAACAGCGTTTTGTTTAGCTTCCATGTGTTTGTATTATTTACAGTTTTTTTTCTTTTAATTCCTATCTAGTTTCATAGCACTGTAGGCGGAAATTATACCTGATGCTATTTCAATTTTCTTAGATTTCTAAGGCTTTATGTGTGACCCTACATATGATATATCTTGGAGAGTGTTTCATGAGTACCTGAGGAGAGAGGGTTTTCTGTTGTTTTGCAATAGAATGTTGTATATTTCTGAATGAATTCCCTCTTGTTCAACGTGTCATTGAAAGCTTATGTTTCCTAATTTAGTTTCATTTTGGATGATCTATCCATTGGTGATTGTGGGGTGGTAATGTCCCCTACTCTTATGGTTTTACTGTCAAGTTCCGCTTTATGGCTGTTAGGATATACCTTATGTATTGAAGTGCTCCTCGGTTGGGTTCATAAGTATTTGCATTTCTTATATCCTCTCCTTGGTTTGATCCCTTGATCAGGGTGTAGTGTCCTTGTTTGTTTCTTGAAATATTCTTTATCTTAAAGTCTATTTCTTCTGATATGAGAATTGTAACTCCAGGTTTCCTTTGATTTCCATGTGCATGGAATGTCTCTTGCCATATCCTCAGTTTCAGTCTGTATCTATCCCTAGGTCTAAATGGGTCTCTTCTAGGCAGCATATATAATGGGCTTGTTGTTGTATCCCTTCAGCCAGTTTATCTGTTGTGGTTGGAGCAATGAATCCATTTACATGTAAGGTAATTGTCAATATGGATGTTCCTCTTCCCGTTTTGTTAATGTTTTTTGGTTTGTTCTAGGAAGTCTTTTCTTGTCTTTGTGATTCCTGCCTAGAGAAGTTCCTTTATCCTTAGGTATAAAGCTGTTGTGTGGTGCTGAATTCTCTTTCCGTTTGTTTTTCTGTAAAGTTTTTAGTTTCTCTGTCCAATCTCAATGAGATTCTTGCTGAGAACAGTAACATTGGTTGTAGGTTTTTTCCTTTCATCTCTTTAAATACGTATACTGCCACTTCCTTCTCTCTTGCAGAATTTCTGCTGAAAGGTCGGCTGTTAACTTACGTGGATTCCCTTCAATGGTAAATGGTGCTTTTCCCATGCTGCTTTTTACATGTTTCCTATACATTTAGATTTTAATAGTTTGATGAATACGTGTCTTGGCGTGTTTCTCCTTGGAATTATCCTGTATGAGACTCTCTGTGCTTCCTGGACTTGGTTAACTCTTTCCTTTCCCATACTAGGGAAGTTTTCAACTATAATCTCTTCAAATATGTTCTCACGCCTTTTCTCTTTCTCTTCTTCTTCTGAGAGCCATATAATTCGAATGTTGGTGCATTTCATGTTGTCCCAAGGGTCGCTGAGACTGTCCTCCGTTCCTTTCATTCTTTGTTCTTTATTTTGATCCGCAGTATTTATTTGAACTATTTTATCTTCCAGGCCACTTAACCGTTCTTGTGCCTCAGTTATTGTGCTAGTGATCCATGCTAGAGAATAATTATTTTCATTTATTGTGTTCTTCATCACTGTTTGTTTGCTCTTCAGTTCTTGTCGACCCCTGTGAAACGTTTCCTGTATTTTCTCTCTCCTATTTCCACGATGTTGAATCGTTTTTCCTATCATTATTCTGAGTTCTTTTTCGGGTAGACTGCCTATTTCCTCTTCATTTGTTAGGTCTGGTGCGTTTTGACCTTGCTGCTTCGTCAGCTGTGTGTTTTTTGGTCTCCTAATTTTGGTTAACTTACTGTGCTTGGGGTTCCTTTTCACAGGCGTCATGCCCGTAGTTATTGTTGTTTTTGGTGTCTGTCCCAAGCGGCTAAGGTTTGTTAAGTGGGTTGTGTAGGCTTCTTCGTGGAGGGGAGTTATGCTTGTGTTCTTTTGAATGAGGCTGGATCCTGTCTTTCTGGTGGGCATTTCCACAACTGCTGGTGTGTATTTTGGTGCCTCCGTCCTTATGATGATTTAAGACATCCTCTCTGATAACGGATGGGACTGTTTCTGTCTTGCTCATTGTTTGGCATACGGTGTCCAGCACTGTTGCTTACTGGTCACTGAGTGAATGTGGGTCTTGGCGTTGAGAAAGGAATCTCTGGGAGATTTTCTCCATTTGATATTATGTGAAGCTGTCAGGTCTCCTGTGCACCAGTGTCCTGAACTTGGTTTTCCCTCCTCAGATGCAGAGCTCTGACTCCTGGGTAGAGCACCTAGAGACAGTCATCCTCACAGCTCTGAAAACGTGGGGAGAAAAGAGAAGGAAACAAAGAATGAGGATAAAATAAAACAAAATAAAGTAAAATCAAATAAAATGAAGTTATTAAAATGAAAAATATGTATTAAGAGACAATTTTAAAAATTAAAAAGAAAAGCAGTCACCCAGAATTCTAGCAAAAATGGTTAAAGCTTAGCTATACAGACAAAATGACTCACAGCGGCATACACGTACACATTCACAAAATGTGAAAAATGGAAGAACTAATATATCTATGCTCACAAAGTCCACCTCTTCAATTTTGGACTGATTCATTGTTCTCTTCAGGTGTTCCAGAGATGCGGGGTACTTCACGTTGAATGTGGAGATTTCATCCACTCTTCGTGCGGGTGCTGGGAGAGATTACTTTTTCGCTTCTTTGCTCGCACAGCTCTGCTTTTAGAGTTGCATTTGTTTCATTCCATAGATTTGGGTGTTCCTATTTACATTTTCAATTTTTCCCAGGTATTTGTGATCCCATCTTAGTTTTCTACAGTGTATTCTTGGTTATGTAACAGCGTTTTGTTTAGCTTCCATGTGTTTGTATTATTTACCGTTTTTTTTCTTTTAATTCCTATCTAGTTTCATAGCACTGTAGGCGGAAATTATACCTGATGCTATTTCAATTTTCTTAGATTTCTAAGGCTTTATGTGTGACCCTACATATGATATATCTTTCAGAGTGTTTCATGAGTACCTGAGGAGAGAGGGTTTTCTGTTGTTTTGCAATAGAATGTTGTATATTTCTGAATGAATTCCCTCTTGTTCAACGTGTCATTGAAAGCTTATGTTTCCTAATTTAGTTTCATTTTGGATGATCTATCCATTGGTGATTGTGGGGTGGTAATGTCCCCTACTCTTATGGTTTTACTGTCAAGTTCCGCTTTATGGCTGTTAGGATATACCTTATGTATTGAAGTGCTCCTCGGTTGGGTTCATAAGTATTTGCATTTCTTAGATCCTCTCCTTGGTTTGATCCCTTGATCAGGGTGTAGTGTCCTTGTTTGTTTCTTGAAATATTCTTTATCTTAAAGTCTATTTCTTCTGATATGAGAATTGTAACTCCAGGTTTCCTTTGATTTCCATGTGCATGGAATGTCTCTTGCCATATCCTCAGTTTCAGTCTGTATCTATCCCTAGGTCTAAAATGGGTCTCTTCTAGGCAGCATATATAATGGGCTTGTTGTTGTATCCCTTCAGCCAGTTTATCTGTTGTGGTTGGAGCAATGAATCCATTTACATGTAAGGTAATTGTCAATATGGATGTTCCTCTTCCCGTTTTGTTAATGTTTTTTGGTTTGTTCTAGGAAGTCTTTTCTTTTCTTTGTGATTCCTGCCTAGAGAAGTTCCTTTATCCTTAGGTATAAAGCTGTTGCGTGGTTCTGAATTCTCTTTCCGTTTGTTTTTCTGTAAAGTTTTTAGTTTCTCTGTCCAATCTCAATGAGATTCTTGCTGAGAACAGTAACATTGGTTGTAGGTTTTTTCCTTTCATCTCTTTAAATACGTATACTGCCACTTCCTTCTCTCTTGCAGAATTTCTGCTGAAAGGTCGGCTGTTAACTTACGTGGATTCCCTTGAATGGTAAATGGTGCTTTTCCCATGCTGCTTTTTACATGTTTCCTATACATTTAGATTTTAATAGTTTGATGAATACGTGTCTTGGCGTGTTTCTCCTTGGAATTATCCTGTATGAGACTCTCTGTGCTTCCTGGACTTGGTTAACTCTTTCCTTTCCCATACTAGGGAAGTTTTCAACTATAATCTCTTCAAATATGTTCTCACGCCTTTTCTCTTTCTCTTCTTCTTCTGAGAGCCATATAATTCGAATGTTGGTGCATTTAATGTTGTCCCAAGGGTCGCTGAGACTGTCCTCCGTTCCTTTCATTACTTGTTCTTTATTTTGATCCGCAGTATTTATTTGAACTATTTTATCTTCCAGGCCACTTAACCGTTCTTGTGCCTCAGTTATTGTGCTAGTGATCCATGCTAGAGAATAATTATTTTCATTTATTGTGTTCTTCATCACTGTTTGTTTGCTCTTCAGTTCTTGTCGACCCCTGTGAAACGTTTCCTGTATTTTCTCTCTCCTATTTCCACGATGTTGAATCGTTTTTCCTATCATTATTCTGAGTTCTTTTTCGGGTACACTGCCTATTTCCTCTTCATTTGTTAGGTCTGGTGCGTTTTGACCTTGCTGCTTCGTCAGCTGTGTGTTTTTTGCTCTCCTAATTTTGGTTAACTTACTGTGCTTGGGGTTCCTTTTCACAGGCGTCATGCCCGTAGTTATTGTTGTTTTTGGTGTCTGTCCCAAGCGGCTAAGGTTTGTTAAGTGGGTTGTGTAGGCTTCTTCGTGGAGGGGAGTTATGCTTGTGTTCTTTTGAATGAGGCTGGATCCTGTCTTTCTGGTGGGCATTTCCACAACTGCTGGTGTGTATTTTGGTGCCTCCATCCTTATGATGATTTAAGACATCCTCTCTGATAACGGATGGGACTGTTTCTGTCTTGCTCATTGTTTGGCATACGGTGTCCAGCACTGTTGCTTACTGGTCACTGAGTGAATGTGGGTCTTGGCGTTGAGAAAGGAATCTCTGGGAGATTTTCTCCATTTGATATTATGTGAAGCTGTCAGGTCTCCTGTGCACCAGTGTCCTGAACTTGGTTTTCCCTCCTCAGATGCAGAGCTCTGACTCCTGGGTAGAGCACCTAGAGACAGTCATCCTCACAGCTCTGAAAACGTGGGGAGAAAAGAGAAGGAAACAAAGAATGAGGATAAAATAAAACAAAATAAAGTAAAATCAAATAAAATGAAGTTATTAAAATGAAAAATATGTATTAAGAGACAATTTTAAAAATTAAAAAGAAAAGCAGTCACCCAGAATTCTAGCAAAAATGGTTAAAGCTTAGCTATACAGACAAAATGACTCACAGCGGCATACACCTACACATTCACAAAATGTGAAAAATGGAAGAACCAATATATCTATGCTCACAAAGTCCACCTCTTCAATTTTGGACTGATTCATTGTTCTATTCAGGTTTTCCAGAGATGCGGGGTACTTCACGTTGAATGTGGAGATTTCATCCACTCTTCGTACGGGTGCTGGGAGAGATTACTTTTTCGCTTCCTTGCTCGCACAGCTCTGCTTTTAGAGTTGCATTTGTTTCATTCCATAGATTTGGGTGTTCCTATTTACATTTTCAATTTTTCCCAGGTATTTGTGATCCCATCTTAGTTTTCTACAGTGTATTCTTGGTTATGTAACAGCGTTTTGTTTAGCTTCCATGTGTTTGTATTATTTACAGTTTTTTTTCTTTTAATTCCTATCTAGTTTCATAGCACTGTAGGCGGAAATTATACCTGATGCTATTTCAATTTTCTTAGATTTCTAAGGCTTTATGTGTGACCCTACATATGATATATCTTGGAGAGTGTTTCATGAGTACCTGAGGAGAGAGGGTTTTCTGTTGTTTTGCAATAGAATGTTGTATATTTCTGAATGAATTCCCTCTTGTTCAACGTGTCATTGAAAGCTTATGTTTCCTAATTTAGTTTCATTTTGCATGATCTATCCATTGGTGATTGTGGGGTGGTAATGTCCCCTACTCTTATGGTCTTACTGTCAAGTTCCGCTTTATGGCTGTTAGGATATACCTTATGTATTGAAGTGCTCCTCGGTTGGGTTCATAAGTATTTGCATTTCTTATATCCTCTCCTTGGTTTGATCCCTTGATCAGGGTGTAGTGTCCTTGTTTGTTTCTTGAAATATTCTTTATCTTAAAGTCTATTTCTTCTGATATGAGAATTGTAACTCCAGGTTTCCTTTGATTTCCATGTGCATGGAATGTCTCTTGCCATATCCTCAGTTTCAGTCTGTATCAATCCCTAGGTCTAAAATGGGTCTCTTCTAGGCAGCATATATAATGGGCTTGTTGTTGTATCCCTTCAGCCAGTTTATCTGTTGTGGTTGGAGCAATGAATCCATTTACATGTAAGGTAATTGTCAATATGGATGTTCCTCTTCCCGTTTTGTTAATGTTTTTTGGTTTGTTCTAGGAGGTCTTTTCTTGTCTTTGTGATTCCTGCCTAGAGAAGTTCCTTTATCCTTAGGTATAAAGCTGTTGCGTGGTTCTGAATTCTCTTTCCGTTTGTTTTTCTGTAAAGTTTTTAGTTTCTCTGTCCAATCTCAATGAGATTCTTGCTGAGAACAGTAACATTGGTTGTAGGTTTTTTCCTTTCATCTCTTTAAATACGTATACTGCCACTTCCTTCTCTCTTGCAGAATTTCTGCTGAAAGGTCGGCTGTTAACTTACGTGGATTCCCTTGAATGGTAAATGGTGCTTTTCCCATGCTGCTTTTTACATGTTTCCTATACATTTAGATTTTAATAGTTTGATGAATACGTGTCTTGGCGTGTTTCTCCTTGGAATTATCCTGTATGAGTCTCTCTGTGCTTCCTGGACTTGGTTAACTCTTTCCTTTCCCATACTAGGGAAGTTTTCAACTATAATCTCTTCAAATATGTTCTCACGCCTTTTCTCTTTCTCTTCTTCTTCTGAGAGCCATATAATTCGAATGTTGGTGCATTTCATGTTGTCCCAAGGGTCGCTGAGACTGTTCTCCGTTCCTTTCATTCTTTGTTCTTTATTTTGATCCGCAGTATTTATTTGGACTATTTTATCTTCCAGGCCACTTAACCGTTCTTGTGCCTCAGTTATTGTGCTAGTGATCCATGCTAGAGAATAATTATTTTCATTTATTGTGTTCTTCATCACTGTTTGTTTGCTCTTCAGTTCTTGTCGACCCCTGTGAAACGTTTCCTGTATTTTCTCTCTCCTATTTCCACGATGTTGAATCGTTTTTCCTATCATTATTCTGAGTTCTTTTTCGGGTAGACTGCCTATTTCCTCTTCATTTGTTAGGTCTGGTGCGTTTTGACCTTGCTGCTTCGTCAGCTGTGTGTTTTTTGGTCTCCTAATTTTGGTTAACTTACTGTGCTTGGGGTTCCTTTTCACAGGCGTCATGCCCGTAGTTATTGTTGTTTTTGGTGTCTGTCCCAAGCGGCTAAGGTTTGTTAAGTGGGTTGTGTAGGCTTCTTCGTGGAGGGGAGTTATGCTTGTGTTCTTTTGAATGAGGCTGGATCCTGTCTTTCTGGTGGGCATTTCCACAACTGCTGGTGTGTATTTTGGTGCCTCCATCCTTATGATGATTTAAGACATCCTCTCTGATAACGGATGGGACTGTTTCTGTCTTGCTCATTGTTTGGCATACGGTGTCCAGCACTGTTGCTTACTGGTCACTGAGTGAATGTGGGTCTTGGCGTTGAGAAAGGAATCTCTGGGAGATTTTCTCCATTTGATATTATGTGAAGCTGTCAGGTCTCCTGTGCACCAGTGTCCTGAACTTGGTTTTCCCTCCTCAGATGCAGAGCTCTGACTCCTGGGTAGAGCACTTAGAGACAGTCATCCTCACAGCTCTGAAAACGTGGGGAGAAAAGAGAAGGAAACAAAGAATGAGGATAAAATAAAACAAAATAAAGTAAAATCAAATAAAATGAAGTTATTAAAATGAAAAATATGTATTAAGAGACAATTTTAAAAATTAAAAAGAAAAGCAGTCACCCAGAATTCTAGCAAAAATGGTTAAAGCTTAGCTATACAGACAAAATGACTCACAGCGGCATACACCTACACATTCACAAAATGTGAAAAATGGAAGAACTAATATATCTATGCTCACAAAGTCCACCTCTTCAATTTTGGACTGATTCATTGTTCTCTTCAGGTGTTCCAGAGATGCGGGGTACTTCACGTTGAATGTGGAGATTTCATCCACTCTTCGTGCGGGTGCTGGGAGAGATTACTTTTTCGCTTCTTTGCTCGCACAGCTCTGCTTTTAGAGTTGCATTTGTTTCATTCCATAGATTTGGGTGTTCCTATTTACATTTTCAATTTTTCCCAGGTATTTGTGATCCCATCTTAGTTTTCTACAGTGTATTCTTGGTTATGTAACAGCGTTTTGTTTAGCTTCCATGTGTTTGTATTATTTACAGTTTTTTTTCTTTTAATTCCTATCTAGTTTCATAGCACTGTAGGCGGAAATTATACCTGATGCTATTTCAATTTTCTTAGATTTCTAAGGCTTTATGTGTGACCCTACATATGATATATCTTGGAGAGTGTTTCATGAGTACCTGAGGAGAGAGGGTTTTCTGTTGTTTTGCAATAGAATGTTGTATATTTCTGAATGAATTCCCTCTTGTTCAACGTGTCATTGAAAGCTTATGTTTCCTAATTTAGTTTCATTTTGGATGATCTATCCATTGGTGATTGTGGGGTGGTAATGTCCCCTACTCTTATGGTTTTACTGTCAAGTTCCGCTTTATGGCTGTTAGGATATACCTTATGTATTGAAGTGCTCCTCGGTTGGGTTCATAAGTATTTGCATTTCTTAGATCCTCTCCTTGGTTTGATCCCTTGATCAGGGTGTAGTGTCCTTGTTTGTTTCTTGAAATATTCTTTATTTTAAAGTCTATTTCTTCTGATATGAGAATTGTAACTCCAGGTTTCCTTTGATTTCCATGTGCATGGAATGTCTCTTGCCATATCCTCAGTTTCAGTCTGTATCTATCCCTAGGTCTAAAATGGGTCTCTTCTAGGCAGCATATATAATGGGCTTGTTGTTGTATCCCTTCAGCCAGTTTATCTGTTGTGGTTGGAGCAATGAATCCATTTACATGTAAGGTAATTGTCAATATGGATGTTCCTCTTCCCGTTTTGTTAATGTTTTTTGGTTTGTTCTAGGAAGTCTTTTCTTTTCTTTTTGATTCCTGCCTACAGAAGTTCCTTTATCCTTAGGTATAAAGCTGTTGCGTGGTTCTGAATTCTCTTTCCGTTTGTTTTTCTGTAAAGTTTTTAGTTTCTCTGTCCAATCTCAATGAGATTCTTGCTGAGAACAGTAACATTGGTTGTAGGTTTTTTCCTTTCATCTCTTTAAATACGTATACTGCCACTTCCTTCTCTCTTGCAGAATTTCTGCTGAAAGGTCGGCTGTTAACTTACGTGGATTCCCTTGAATGGTAAATGGTGCTTTTCCCATGCTGCTTTTTACATGTTTCCTATACATTTAGATTTTAATAGTTTGATGAATACGTGTCTTGGCGTGTTTCTCCTTGGAATTATCCTGTATGAGACTCTCTGTGCTTCCTGGACTTGGTTAACTCTTTCCTTTCCCATACTAGGGAAGTTTTCAACTATAATCTCTTCAAATATGTTCTCACGCCTTTTCTCTTTCTCTTCTTCTTCTGAGAGCCATATAATTCGAATGTTGGTGCATTTCATGTTGTCCCAAGGGTCGCTGAGACTGTCCTCCGTTCCTTTCATTCTTTGTTCTTTATTTTGATCCGCAGTATTTATTTGAACTATTTTATCTTCCAGGCCACTTAACCGTTCTTGTGCCTCAGTTATTGTGCTAGTGATCCATGCTAGAGAATAATTATTTTCATTTATTGTGTTCTTCATCACTGTTTGTTTGCTCTTCAGTTCTTGTCGACCCCTGTGAAACGTTTCCTGTATTTTCTCTCTCCTATTTCCACGATGTTGAATCGTTTTTCCTATCATTATTCTGAGTTCTTTTTCGGGTAGACTGCCTATTTCCTCTTCATTTGTTAGGTCTGGTGCGTTTTGACCTTGCTGCTTCGTCAGCTGTGTGTTTTTTGGTCTCCTAATTTTGGTTAACTTACTGTGCTTGGGGTTCCTTTTCACAGGCGTCATGCCCGTAGTTATTGTTGTTTTTGGTGTCTGTCCCAAGCGGCTAAGGTTTGTTAAGTGGGTTGTGTAGGCTTCTTCGTGGAGGGGAGTTATGCTTGTGTTCTTTTGAATGAGGCTGGATCCTGTCTTTCTGGTGGGCATTTCCACAACTGCTGGTGTGTATTTTGGTGCCTCCGTCCTTATGATGATTTAACACATCCTCTCTGATAACGGATGGGACTGTTTCTGTCTTGCTCATTGTTTGGCATACGGTGTCCAGCACTGTTGCTTACTGGTCACTGAGTGAATGTGGGTCTTGGCGTTGAGAAAGGAATCTCTGGGAGATTTTCTCCATTTGATATTATGTGAAGCTGTCAGGTCTCCTGTGCACCAGTGTCCTGAACTTGGTTTTCCCTCCTCAGATGCAGAGCTCTGACTCCTGGGTAGAGCACCTAGAGACAGTCATCCTCACAGCTCTGAAAACGTGGGGAGAAAAGAGAAGGAAACAAAGAATGAGGATAAAATAAAACAAAATAAAGTAAAATCAAATAAAATGAAGTTATTAAAATGAAAAATATGTATTAAGAGACAATTTTAAAAATTAAAAAGAAAAGCAGTCACCCAGAATTCTAGCAAAAATGGTTAAAGCTTAGCTATACAGACAAAATGACTCACAGCGGCATACACCTACACATTCACAAAATGTGAAAAATGGAAGAACTAATATATCTATGCTCACAAAGTCCACCTCTTCAATTTTGGACTGATTCATTGTTCTCTTCAGGTGTTCCAGAGATGCGGGGTACTTCACGTTGAATGTGGAGATTTCATCCACTCTTCGTGCGGGTGCTGGGAGAGATTACTTTTTCGCTTCTTTGCTCGCACAGCTCTGCTTTTAGAGTTGCATTTGTTTCATTCCATAGATTTGGGTGTTCCTATTTACATTTTCAATTTTTCCCAGGTATTTGTGATCCCATCTTAGTTTTCTACAGTGTATTCTTGGTTATGTAACAGCGTTTTGTTTAGCTTCCATGTGTTTGTATTATTTACAGTTTTTTTTCTTTTAATTCCTATCTAGTATCATAGCACTGTAGGCGGAAATTATACCTGATGCTATTTCAATTTTCTTAGATTTCTAAGGCTTTATGTGTGACCCTACATATGATATATCTTGGAGAGTGTTTCATGAGTACCTGAGGAGAGAGGGTTTTCTGTTGTTTTGCAATAGAATGTTGTATATTTCTGAATGAATTCCCTCTTGTTCAACGTGTCATTGAAAGCTTATGTTTCCTAATTTAGTTTCATTTTGGATGATCTATCCATTGGTGATTGTGGGGTGGTAATGTCCCCTACTCTTATGGTTTTACTGTCAAGTTCCGCTTTATGGCTGTTAGGATATACCTTATGTATTGAAGTGCTCCTCGGTTGGGTTCATAAGTATTTGCATTTCTTATATCCTCTCCTTGGTTTGATCCCTTGATCAGGGTGTAGTGTCCTTGTTTGTTTCTTGAAATATTCTTTATCTTAAAGTCTATTTCTTCTGATATGAGAATTGTAACTCCAGGTTTCCTTTGATTTCCATGTGCATGGAATGTCTCTTGCCATATCCTCAGTTTCAGTCTGTATCTATCCCTAGGTCTAAAATGGGTCTCTTCTAGGCAGCATATATAATGGGCTTGTTGTTGTATCCCTTCAGCCAGTTTATCTGTTGTGGTTGGAGCAATGAATCCATTTACATGTAAGGTAATTGTCAATATGGATGTTCCTCTTCCCGTTTTGTTAATGTTTTTTGGTTTGTTCTAGGAAGTCTTTTCTTTTCTTTGTGATTCCTGCCTAGAGAAGTTCCTTTATCCTTAGGTATAAAGCTGTTGCGTGGTTCTGAATTCTCTTTCCGTTTGTTTTTCTGTAAAGTTTTTAGTTTCTCTGTCCAATCTCAATGAGATTCTTGCTGAGAACAGTAACATTGGTTGTAGGTTTTTTCCTTTCATCTCTTTAAATACGTATACTGCCACTTCCTTCTCTCTTGCAGAATTTCTGCTGAAAGGTCGGCTGTTAACTTACGTGGATTCCCTTGAATGGTAAATGGTGCTTTTCCCATGCTGCTTTTTACATGTTTCCTATACATTTAGATTTTAATAGTTTGATTAATACGTGTCTTGGCGTGTTTCTCCTTGGAATTATCCTGTATGAGACTCTCTGTGCTTCCTGGACTTGGTTAACTCTTTCCTTTCCCATACTAGGGAAGTTTTCAACTATAATCTCTTCAAATATGTTCTCACGCCTTTTCTCTTTCTCTTCTTCTTCTGAGAGCCATATAATTCGAATGTTGGTGCATTTCATGTTGTCCCAAGGGTCGCTGAGACTGTCCTCCGTTCCTTTCATTCTTTGTTCTTTATTTTGATCCGCAGTATTTATTTGAACTATTTTATCTTCCAGGCCACTTAACCGTTCTTGTGCCTCAGTTATTGTGCTAGTGATCCATGCTAGAGAATAATTATTTTCATTTATTGTGTTCTTCATCACTGTTTGTTTGCTCTTCAGTTCTTGTCGACCCCTGTGAAACGTTTCCTGTATTTTCTCTCTCCTATTTCCACGATGTTGAATCGTTTTTCCTATCATTATTCTGAGTTCTTTTTCGGGTAGACTGCCTATTTCCTCTTCATTTGTTAGGTCTGGTGCGTTTTGACCTTGCTGCTTCGTCAGCTGTGTGTTTTTTGGTCTCCTAATTTTGGTTAACTTACTGTGCTTGGGGTTCCTTTTCACAGGCGTCATGCCCGTAGTTATTGTTGTTTTTGGTGTCTGTCCCAAGCGGCTAAGGTTTGTTAAGTGGGTTGTGTAGGCTTCTTCGTGGAGGGGAGTTATGCTTGTGTTCTTTTGAATGAGGCTGGATCCTGTCTTTCTGGTGGGCATTTCCACAACTGCTGGTGTGTATTTTGGTGCCTCCATCCTTATGATGATTTAAGACATCCTCTCTGATAACGGATGGGACTGTTTCTGTCTTGCTCATTGTTTGGCATACGGTGTCCAGCACTGTTGCTTACTGGTCACTGAGTGAATGTGGGTCTTGGCGTTGAGAAAGGAATCTCTGGGAGATTTTCTCCATTTGATATTATGTGAAGCTGTCAGGTCTCCTGTGCACCAGTGTCCTGAACTTGGTTTTCCCTCCTCAGATGCAGAGCTCTGACTCCTGGGTAGAGCACTTAGAGACAGTCATCCTCACAGCTCTGAAAACGTGGGGAGAAAAGAGAAGGAAACAAAGAATGAGGATAAAATAAAACAAAATAAAGTAAAATCAAATAAAATGAAGTTATTAAAATGAAAAATATGTATTAAGAGACAATTTTAAAAATTAAAAAGAAAAGCAGTCACCCAGAATTCTAGCAAAAATGGTTAAAGCTTAGCTATACAGACAAAATGACTCACAGCGGCATACACCTACACATTCACAAAATGTGAAAAATGGAAGAACTAATATATCTATGCTCACAAAGTCCACCTCTTCAATTTTGGACTGATTCATTGTTCTCTTCAGGTGTTCCAGAGATGCGGGGTACTTCACGTTGAATGTGGAGATTTCATCCACTCTTCGTGCGGGTGCTGGGAGAGATTACTTTTTCGCTTCTTTGCTCGCACAGCTCTGCTTTTAGAGTTGCATTTGTTTCATTCCATAGATTTGGGTGTTCCTATTTACATTTTCAATTTTTCCCAGGTATTTGTGATCCCATCTTAGTTTTCTACAGTGTATTCTTGGTTATGTAACAGCGTTTTGTTTAGCTTCCATGTGTTTGTATTATTTACAGTTTTTTTTCTTTTAATTCCTATCTAGTTTCATAGCACTGTAGGCGGAAATTATACCTGATGCTATTTCAATTTTCTTAGATTTCTAAGGCTTTATGTGTGACCCTACATATGATATATCTTGGAGAGTGTTTCATGAGTACCTGAGGAGAGAGGGTTTTCTGTTGTTTTGCAATAGAATGTTGTATATTTCTGAATGAATTCCCTCTTGTTCAACGTGTCATTGAAAGCTTATGTTTCCTAATTTAGTTTCATTTTGGATGATCTATCCATTGGTGATTGTGGGGTGGTAATGTCCCCTACTCTTATGGTTTTACTGTCAAGTTCCGCTTTATGGCTGTTAGGATATACCTTATGTATTGAAGTGCTCCTCGGTTGGGTTCATAAGTATTTGCATTTCTTAGATCCTCTCCTTGGTTTGATCCCTTGATCAGGGTGTAGTGTCCTTGTTTGTTTCTTGAAATATTCTTTATTTTAAAGTCTATTTCTTCTGATATGAGAATTGTAACTCCAGGTTTCCTTTGATTTCCATGTGCATGGAATGTCTCTTGCCATATCCTCAGTTTCAGTCTGTATCTATCCCTAGGTCTAAAATGGGTCTCTTCTAGGCAGCATATATAATGGGCTTGTTGTTGTATCCCTTCAGCCAGTTTATCTGTTGTGGTTGGAGCAATGAATCCATTTACATGTAAGGTAATTGTCAATATGGATGTTCCTCTTCCCGTTTTGTTAATGTTTTTTGGTTTGTTCTAGGAAGTCTTTTCTTTTCTTTTTGATTCCTGCCTACAGAAGTTCCTTTATCCTTAGGTATAAAGCTGTTGCGTGGTTCTGAATTCTCTTTCCGTTTGTTTTTCTGTAAAGTTTTTAGTTTCTCTGTCCAATCTCAATGAGATTCTTGCTGAGAACAGTAACATTGGTTGTAGGTTTTTTCCTTTCATCTCTTTAAATACGTATACTGCCACTTCCTTCTCTCTTGCAGAATTTCTGCTGAAAGGTCGGCTGTTAACTTACGTGGATTCCCTTGAATGGTAAATGGTGCTTTTCCCATGCTGCTTTTTACATGTTTCCTATACATTTAGATTTTAATAGTTTGATGAATACGTGTCTTGGCGTGTTTCTCCTTGGAATTATCCTGTATGAGACTCTCTGTGCTTCCTGGACTTGGTTAACTCTTTCCTTTCCCATACTAGGGAAGTTTTCAACTATAATCTCTTCAAATATGTTCTCACGCCTTTTCTCTTTCTCTTCTTCTTCTGAGAGCCATATAATTCGAATGTTGGTGCATTTCATGTTGTCCCAAGGGTCGCTGAGACTGTCCTCCGTTCCTTTCATTCTTTGTTCTTTATTTTGATCCGCAGTATTTATTTGAACTATTTTATCTTCCAGGCCACTTAACCGTTCTTGTGCCTCAGTTATTGTGCTAGTGATCCATGCTAGAGAATAATTATTTTCATTTATTGTGTTCTTCATCACTGTTTGTTTGCTCTTCAGTTCTTGTCGACCCCTGTGAAACGTTTCCTGTATTTTCTCTCTCCTATTTCCACGATGTTGAATCGTTTTTCCTATCATTATTCTGAGTTCTTTTTCGGGTAGACTGCCTATTTCCTCTTCATTTGTTAGGTCTGGTGCGTTTTGACCTTGCTGCTTCGTCAGCTGTGTGTTTTTTGGTCTCCTAATTTTGGTTAACTTACTGTGCTTGGGGTTCCTTTTCACAGGCGTCATGCCCGTAGTTATTGTTGTTTTTGGTGTCTGTCCCAAGCGGCTAAGGTTTGTTAAGTGGGTTGTGTAGGCTTCTTCGTGGAGGGGAGTTATGCTTGTGTTCTTTTGAATGAGGCTGGATCCTGTCTTTCTGGTGGGCATTTCCACAACTGCTGGTGTGTATTTTGGTGCCTCCATCCTTATGATGATTTAAGACATCCTCTCTGATAACGGATGGGACTGTTTCTGTCTTGCTCATTGTTTGGCATACGGTGTCCAGCACTGTTGCTTACTGGTCACTGAGTGAATGTGGGTCTTGGCGTTGAGAAAGGAATCTCTGGGAGATTTTCTCCATTTGATATTATGTGAAGCTGTCAGGTCTCCTGTGCACCAGTGTCCTGAACTTGGTTTTCCCTCCTCAGATGCAGAGCTCTGACTCCTGGGTAGAGCACCTAGAGACAGTCATCCTCACAGCTCTGAAAACGTGGGGAGAAAAGAGAAGGAAACAAAGAATGAGGATAAAATAAAACAAAATAAAGTAAAATCAAATAAAATGAAGTTATTAAAATGAAAAATATGTATTAAGAGACAATTTTAAAAATTAAAAAGAAAAGCAGTCACCCAGAATTCTAGCAAAAATGGTTAAAGCTTAGCTATACAGACAAAATGACTCACAGCGGCATACACCTACACATTCACAAAATGTGAAAAATGGAAGAACTAATATATCTATGCTCACAAAGTCCACCTCTTCAATTTTGGACTGATTCATTGTTCTCTTCAGGTGTTCCAGAGATGCGGGGTACTTCACGTTGAATGTGGAGATTTCATCCACTCTTCGTGCGGGTGCTGGGAGAGATTACTTTTTCGCTTCTTTGCTCGCACAGCTCTGCTTTTAGAGTTGCATTTGTTTCATTCCATAGATTTGGGTGTTCCTATTTACATTTTCAATTTTTCCCAGGTATTTGTGATCCCATCTTAGTTTTCTACAGTGTATTCTTGGTTATGTAACAGCGTTTTGTTTAGCTTCCATGTGTTTGTATTATTTACAGTTTTTTTTCTTTTAATTCCTATCTAGTATCATAGCACTGTAGGCGGAAATTATACCTGATGCTATTTCAATTTTCTTAGATTTCTAAGGCTTTATGTGTGACCCTACATATGATATATCTTGGAGAGTGTTTCATGAGTACCTGAGGAGAGAGGGTTTTCTGTTGTTTTGCAATAGAATGTTGTATATTTCTGAATGAATTCCCTCTTGTTCAACGTGTCATTGAAAGCTTATGTTTCCTAATTTAGTTTCATTTTGGATGATCTATCCATTGGTGATTGTGGGGTGGTAATGTCCCCTACTCTTATGGTTTTACTGTCAAGTTCCGCTTTATGGCTGTTAGGATATACCTTATGTATTGAAGTGCTCCTCGGTTGGGTTCATAAGTATTTGCATTTCTTATATCCTCTCCTTGGTTTGATCCCTTGATCAGGGTGTAGTGTCCTTGTTTGTTTCTTGAAATATTCTTTATCTTAAAGTCTATTTCTTCTGATATGAGAATTGTAACTCCAGGTTTCCTTTGATTTCCATGTGCATGGAATGTCTCTTGCCATATCCTCAGTTTCAGTCTGTATCTATCCCTAGGTCTAAAATGGGTCTCTTCTAGGCAGCATATATAATGGGCTTGTTGTTGTATCCCTTCAGCCAGTTTATCTGTTGTGGTTGGAGCAATGAATCCATTTACATGTAAGGTAATTGTCAATATGGATGTTCCTCTTCCCGTTTTGTTAATGTTTTTTGGTTTGTTCTAGGAAGTCTTTTCTTTTCTTTGTGATTCCTGCCTAGAGAAGTTCCTTTATCCTTAGGTATAAAGCTGTTGCGTGGTTCTGAATTCTCTTTCCGTTTGTTTTTCTGTAAAGTTTTTAGTTTCTCTGTCCAATCTCAATGAGATTCTTGCTGAGAACAGTAACATTGGTTGTAGGTTTTTTCCTTTCATCTCTTTAAATACGTATACTGCCACTTCCTTCTCTCTTGCAGAATTTCTGCTGAAAGGTCGGCTGTTAACTTACGTGGATTCCCTTGAATGGTAAATGGTGCTTTTCCCATGCTGCTTTTTACATGTTTCCTATACATTTAGATTTTAATAGTTTGATGAATACGTGTCTTGGCGTGTTTCTCCTTGGAATTATCCTGTATGAGACTCTCTGTGCTTCCTGGACTTGGTTAACTCTTTCCTTTCCCATACTAGGGAAGTTTTCAACTATAATCTCTTCAAATATGTTCTCACGCCTTTTCTCTTTCTCTTCTTCTTCTGAGAGCCATATAATTCGAATGTTGGTGCATTTCATGTTGTCCCAAGGGTCGCTGAGACTGTCCTCCGTTCCTTTCATTCTTTGTTCTTTATTTTGATCCGCAGTATTTATTTGAACTATTTTATCTTCCAGGCCACTTAACCGTTCTTGTGCCTCAGTTATTGTGCTAGTGATCCATGCTAGAGAATAATTATTTTCATTTATTGTGTTCTTCATCACTGTTTGTTTGCTCTTCAGTTCTTGTCGACCCCTGTGAAACGTTTCCTGTATTTTCTCTCTCCTATTTCCACGATGTTGAATCGTTTTTCCTATCATTATTCTGAGTTCTTTTTCGGGTAGACTGCCTATTTCCTCTTCATTTGTTAGGTCTGGTGCGTTTTGACCTTGCTGCTTCGTCAGCTGTGTGTTTTTTGGTCTCCTAATTTTGGTTAACTTACTGTGCTTGGGGTTCCTTTTCACAGGCGTCATGCCCGTAGTTATTGTTGTTTTTGGTGTCTGTCCCAAGCGGCTAAGGTTTGTTAAGTGGGTTGTGTAGGCTTCTTCGTGGAGGGGAGTTATGCTTGTGTTCTTTTGAATGAGGCTGGATCCTGTCTTTCTGGTGGGCATTTCCACAACTGCTGGTGTGTATTTTGGTGCCTCCATCCTTATGATGATTTAAGACATCCTCTCTGATAACGGATGGGACTGTTTCTGTCTTGCTCATTGTTTGGCATACGGTGTCCAGCACTGTTGCTTACTGGTCACTGAGTGAATGTGGGTCTTGGCGTTGAGAAAGGAATCTCTGGGAGATTTTCTCCATTTGATATTATGTGAAGCTGTCAGGTCTCCTGTGCACCAGTGTCCTGAACTTGGTTTTCCCTCCTCAGATGCAGAGCTCTGACTCCTGGGTAGAGCACCTAGAGACAGTCATCCTCACAGCTCTGAAAACGTGGGGAGAAAAGAGAAGGAAACAAAGAATGAGGATAAAATAAAACAAAATAAAGTAAAATCAAATAAAATGAAGTTATTAAAATGAAAAATATGTATTAAGAGACAATTTTAAAAATTAAAAAGAAAAGCAGTCACCCAGAATTCTAGCAAAAATGGTTAAAGCTTAGCTATACAGACAAAATGACTCACAGCGGCATACACCTACACATTCACAAAATGTGAAAAATGGAAGAACTAATATATCTATGCTCACAAAGTCCACCTCTTCAATTTTGGACTGATTCATTGTTCTCTTCAGGTGTTCCAGAGATGCGGGGTACTTCACGTTGAATGTGGAGATTTCATCCACTCTTCGTGCGGGTGCTGGGAGAGATTACTTTTTCGCTTCTTTGCTCGCACAGCTCTGCTTTTAGAGTTGCATTTGTTTCATTCCGTAGATTTGGGTGTTCCTATTTACATTTTCAATTTTTCCCAGGTATTTGTGATCCCATCTTAGTTTTCTACAGTGTATTCTTGGTTATGTAACAGCGTTTTGTTTAGCTTCCATGTGTTTGTATTATTTACAGTTTTTTTTCTTTTAATTCCTATCTAGTTTCATAGCACTGTAGGCGGAAATTATACCTGATGCTATTTCAATTTTCTTAGATTTCTAAGGCTTTATGTGTGACCCTACATATGATATATCTTGGAGAGTGTTTCATGAGTACCTGAGGAGAGAGGGTTTTCTGTTGTTTTGCAATAGAATGTTGTATATTTCTGAATGAATTCCCTCTTGTTCAACGTGTCATTGAAAGCTTATGTTTCCTAATTTAGTTTCATTTTGGATGATCTATCCATTGGTGATTGTGGGGTGGTAATGTCCCCTACTCTTATGGTTTTACTGTCAAGTTCCGCTTTATGGCTGTTAGGATATACCTTATGTATTGAAGTGCTCCTCGGTTGGGTTCATAAGTATTTGCATTTCTTATATCCTCTCCTTGGTTTGATCCCTTGATCAGGGTGTAGTGTCCTTGTTTGTTTCTTGAAATATTCTTTATCTTAAAGTCTATTTCTTCTGATATGAGAATTGTAACTCCAGGTTTCCTTTGATTTCCATGTGCATGGAATGTCTCTTGCCATATCCTCAGTTTCAGTCTGTATCTATCCCTAGGTCTAAAATGGGTCTCTTCTAGGCAGCATATATAATGGGCTTGTTGTTGTATCCCTTCAGCCAGTTTATCTGTTGTGGTTGGAGCAATGAATCCATTTACATGTAAGGTAATTGTCAATATGGATGTTCCTCTTCCCGTTTTGTTAATGTTTTTTGGTTTGTTCTAGGAAGTCTTTTCTTGTCTTTGTGATTCCTGCCTAGAGAAGTTCCTTTATCCTTAGGTATAAAGCTGTTGCGTGGTGCTGAATTCGCTTTCCGTTTGTTTTTCTGTAAAGTTTTTAGTTTCTCTGTCCAATCTCAATGAGATTCTTGCTGAGAACAGTAACATTGGTTGTAGGTTTTTTCCTTTCATCTCTTTAAATACGTATACTGCCACTTCCTTCTCTCTTGCAGAATTTCTGCTGAAAGGTCGGCTGTTAACTTACGTGGATTCCCTTGAATGGTAAATGGTGCTTTTCCCATGCTGCTTTTTACATGTTTCCTATACATTTAGATTTTAATAGTTTGATGAATACGTGTCTTGGCGTGTTTCTCCTTGGAATTATCCTGTATGAGACTCTCTGTGCTTCCTGGACTTGGTTAACTCTTTCCTTTCCCATACTAGGGAAGTTTTCAACTATAATCTCTTCAAATATGTTCTCACGCCTTTTCTCTTTCTCTTCTTCTTCTGAGAGCCATATAATTCGAATGTTGGTGCATTTAATGTTGTCCCAAGGGTCGCTGAGACTGTCCTCCGTTCCTTTCATTCTTTGTTCTTTATTTTGATCCGCAGTATTTATTTGAACTATTTTATCTTCCAGGCCACTTAACCGTTCTTGTGCCTCAGTTATTGTGCTAGTGATCCATGCTAGAGAATAATTATTTTCATTTATTGTGTTCTTCATCACTGTTTGTTTGCTCTTCAGTTCTTGTCGACCCCTGTGAAACGTTTCCTGTATTTTCTCTCTCCTATTTCCACGATGTTGAATCGTTTTTCCTATCATTATTCTGAGTTCTTTTTCGGGTAGACTGCCTATTTCCTCTTCATTTGTTAGGTCTGGTGCGTTTTGACCTTGCTGCTTCGTCAGCTGTGTGTTTTTTGGTCTCCTAATTTTGGTTAACTTACTGTGCTTGGGGTTCCTTTTCACAGGCGTCATGCCCGTAGTTATTGTTGTTTTTGGTGTCTGTCCCAAGCGGCTAAGGTTTGTTAAGTGGGTTGTGTAGGCTTCTTCGTGGAGGGGAGTTATGCTTGTGTTCTTTTGAATGAGGCTGGATCCTGTCTTTCTGGTGGGCATTTCCACAACTGCTGGTGTGTATTTTGGTGCCTCCGTCCTTATGATGATTTAAGGCATCCTCTCTGATAACGGATGGGACTGTTTCTGTCTTGTTCATTGTTTGGCATACGGTGTCCAGCACTGTTGCTTACTGGTCACTGAGTGAATGTGGGTCTTGGCGTTGAGAAAGAAATCTCTGGGAGATATTCTCCATTTGATATTATGTGAAGGTGTCAGGTCTCCTGTGCCC
The DNA here is from genome assembly GCF_965194825.1 of Balaenoptera physalus. Classification (NCBI taxonomy): domain Eukaryota; kingdom Metazoa; phylum Chordata; class Mammalia; order Artiodactyla; family Balaenopteridae; genus Balaenoptera; species Balaenoptera physalus. The sequence continues at coordinate 20,573,549 of NC_138904.1, read as the reverse complement.
CAGTGTCCTGAACTTGGTTTTCCCTCCTCAGATGCTGAGCTCTGACTCCTGGGTAGAGCACCTAGAGACAGTCATCCTCACAGCTCTGAAAACGTGGGGAGAAAAGAGAAGGAAACAAAGAATGAGGATAAAATAAAACAAAATAAAGTAAAATCAAATAAAATGAAGTTATTAAAATGAAAAATATGTATTAAGAGACAATTTTAAAAATTAAAAAGAAAAGCAGTCACCCAGAATTCTAGCAAAAATGGTTAAAGCTTAGCTATACAGACAAAATGACTCACAGCGGCATACACCTACACATTCACAAAATGTGAAAAATGGAAGAACTAATATATCTATGCTCACAAAGTCCACCTCTTCAATTTTGGACTGATTCATTGTTCTCTTCAGGTGTTCCAGAGATGCGGGGTACTTCACGTTGAATGTGGAGATTTCATCCACTCTTCGTGCGGGTGCTGGGAGAGATTACTTTTTCGCTTCTTTGCTCGCACAGCTCTGCTTTTAGAGTTGTATTTGTTTCATTCCATAGATTTGGGTGTTCCTATTTACATTTTCAATTTTTCCCAGGTATTTGTGATCCCATCTTAGTTTTCTACAGTGTATTCTTGGTTATGTAACAGCGTTTTGTTTAGCTTCCATGTGTTTGTATTATTTACAGTTTTTTTTCTTTTAATTCCTATCTAGTTTCATAGCACTGTAGGCGGAAATTATACCTGATGCTATTTCAATTTTCTTAGATTTCTAAGGCTTTATGTGTGACCCTACATATGATATATCTTGGAGAGTGTTTCATGAGTACCTGAGGAGAGAGGGTTTTCTGTTGTTTTGCAATAGAATGTTGTATATTTCTGAATGAATTCCCTCTTGTTCAACGTGTCATTGAAAGCTTATGTTTCCTAATTTAGTTTCATTTTGGATGATCTATCCATTGGTGATTGTGGGGTGGTAATGTCCCCTACTCTTATGGTTTTACTGTCAAGTTCCGCTTTATGGCTGTTAGGATATACCTTATGTATTGAAGTGCTCCTCGGTTGGGTTCATAAGTATTTGCATTTCTTATATCCTCTCCTTGGTTTGATCCCTTGATCAGGGTGTAGTGTCCTTGTTTGTTTCTTGAAATATTCTTTATCTTAAAGTCTATTTCTTCTGATATGAGAATTGTAACTCCAGGTTTCCTTTGATTTCCATGTGCATGGAATGTCTCTTGCCATATCCTCAGTTTCAGTCTGTATCTATCCCTAGGTCTAAATGGGTCTCTTCTAGGCAGCATATATAATGGGCTTGTTGTTGTATCCCTTCAGCCAGTTTATCTGTTGTGGTTGGAGCAATGAATCCATTTACATGTAAGGTAATTGTCAATATGGATGTTCCTCTTCCCGTTTTGTTAATGTTTTTTGGTTTGTTCTAGGAAGTCTTTTCTTGTCTTTGTGATTCCTGCCTAGAGAAGTTCCTTTATCCTTAGGTATAAAGCTGTTGTGTGGTGCTGAATTCTCTTTCCGTTTGTTTTTCTGTAAAGTTTTTAGTTTCTCTGTCCAATCTCAATGAGATTCTTGCTGAGAACAGTAACATTGGTTGTAGGTTTTTTCCTTTCATCTCTTTAAATACGTATACTGCCACTTCCTTCTCTCTTGCAGAATTTCTGCTGAAAGGTCGGCTGTTAACTTACGTGGATTCCCTTGAATGGTAAATGGTGCTTTTCCCATGCTGCTTTTTACATGTTTCCTATACATTTAGATTTTAATAGTTTGATGAATACGTGTCTTGGCGTGTTTCTCCTTGGAATTATCCTGTATGAGACTCTCTGTGCTTCCTGGACTTGGTTAACTCTTTCCTTTCCCATACTAGGGAAGTTTTCAACTATAATCTCTTCAAATATGTTCTCACGCCTTTTCTCTTTCTCTTCTTCTTCTGAGAGCCATATAATTCGAATGTTGGTGCATTTAATGTTGTCCCAAGGGTCGCTGAGACTGTCCTCCGTTCCTTTCATTCTTTGTTCTTTATTTTGATCCGCAGTATTTATTTGAACTATTTTATCTTCCAGGCCACTTAACCGTTCTTGTGCCTCAGTTATTGTGCTAGTGATCCATGCTAGAGAATAATTATTTTCATTTATTGTGTTCTTCATCACTGTTTGTTTGCTCTTCAGTTCTTGTCGACCCCTGTGAAACGTTTCCTGTATTTTCTCTCTCCTATTTCCACGATGTTGAATCGTTTTTCCTATCATTATTCTGAGTTCTTTTTCGGGTAGACTGCCTATTTCCTCTTCATTTGTTAGGTCTGGTGCGTTTTGACCTTGCTGCTTCGTCAGCTGTGTGTTTTTTGGTCTCCTAATTTTGGTTAACTTACTGTGCTTGGGGTTCCTTTTCACAGGCGTCATGCCCGTAGTTATTGTTGTTTTTGGTGTCTGTCCCAAGCGGCTAAGGTTTGTTAAGTGGGTTGTGTAGGCTTCTTCGTGGAGGGGAGTTTTGCTTGTGTTCTTTTGAATGAGGCTGGATCCTGTCTTTCTGGTGGGCATTTCCACAACTGCTGGTGTGTATTTTGGTGCCTCCGTCCTTATGATGATTTAAGGCATCCTCTCTGATAACGGATGGGACTGTTTCTGTCTTGCTCATTGTTTGGCATACGGTGTCCAGCACTGTTGCTTACTGGTCACTGAGTGAATGTGGGTCTTGGCGTTGAGAAAGGAATCTCTGGGAGATTTTCTCCATTTGATATTATGTGAAGCTGTCAGGTCTCCTGTGCACCAGTGTCCTGAACTTGGTTTTCCCTCCTCAGATGCAGAGCTCTGACTCCTGGGTAGAGCACCTAGAGACAGTCATCCTCACAGCTCTGAAAACGTGGGGAGAAAAGAGAAGGAAACAAAGAATGAGGATAAAATAAAACAAAATAAAGTAAAATCAAATAAAATGAAGTTATTAAAATGAAAAATATGTATTAAGAGACAATTTTAAAAATTAAAAAGAAAAGCAGTCACCCAGAATTCTAGCAAAAATGGTTAAAGCTTAGCTATACAGACAAAATGACTCACAGCGGCATACACCTACACATTCACAAAATGTGAAAAATGGAAGAACTAATATATCTATGCTCACAAAGTCCACCTCTTCAATTTTGGACTGATTCATTGTTCTCTTCAGGTGTTCCAGAGATGCGGGGTACTTCACGTTGAATGTGGAGATTTCATCCACTCTTCGTGCGGGTGCTGGGAGAGATTACTTTTTCGCTTCTTTGCTCGCACAGCTCTGCTTTTAGAGTTGCATTTGTTTCATTCCATAGATTTGGGTGTTCCTATTTACATTTTCAATTTTTCCCAGGTATTTGTGATCCCATCTTAGTTTTCTACAGTGTATTCTTGGTTATGTAACAGCGTTTTGTTTAGCTTCCATGTGTTTGTATTATTTACAGTTTTTTTTCTTTTAATTCCTATCTAGTTTCATAGCACTGTAGGCGGAAATTATACCTGATGCTATTTCAATTTTCTTAGATTTCTAAGGCTTTATGTGTGACCCTACATATGATATATCTTGGAGAGTGTTTCATGAGTACCTGAGGAGAGAGGGTTTTCTGTTGTTTTGCAATAGAATGTTGTATATTTATGAATGAATTCCCTCTTGTTCAACGTGTCATTGAAAGCTTATGTTTCCTAATTTAGTTTCATTTTGGATGATCTATCCATTGGTGATTGTGGGGTGGTAATGTCCCCTACTCTTATGGTTTTACTGTCAAGTTCCGCTTTATGGCTGTTAGGATATACCTTATGTATTGAAGTGCTCCTCGGTTGGGTTCATAAGTATTTGCATTTCTTATATCCTCTCCTTGGTTTGATCCCTTGATCAGGGTGTAGTGTCCTTGTTTGTTTCTTGAAATATTCTTTATCTTAAAGTCTATTTCTTCTGATATGAGAATTGTAACTCCAGGTTTCCTTTGATTTCCATGTGCATGGAATGTCTCTTGCCATATCCTCAGTTTCAGTCTGTATCTATCCCTAGGTCTAAAATGGGTCTCTTCTAGGCAGCATATATAATGGGCTTGTTGTTGTATCCCTTCAGCCAGTTTATCTGTTGTGGTTGGAGCAATGAATCCATTTACATGTAAGGTAATTGTCAATATGGATGTTCCTCTTCCCGTTTTGTTAATGTTTTTTGGTTTGTTCTAGGAAGTCTTTTCTTGTCTTTGTGATTCCTGCCTAGAGAAGTTCCTTTATCCTTAGGTATAAAGCTGTTGCGTGGTGCTGAATTCTCTTTCCGTTTGTTTTTCTGTAAAGTTTTTAGTTTCTCTGTCCAATCTCAATGAGATTCTTGCTGAGAACAGTAACATTGGTTGTAGGTTTTTTCCTTTCATCTCTTTAAATACGTATACTGCCACTTCCTTCTCTCTTGCAGAATTTCTGCTGAAAGGTCGGCTGTTAACTTACGTGGATTCCCTTGAATGGTAAATGGTGCTTTTCCCATGCTGCTTTTTACATGTTTCCTATACATTTAGATTTTAATAGTTTGATGAATACGTGTCTTGGCGTGTTTCTCCTTGGAATTATCCTGTATGAGACTCTCTGTGCTTCCTGGACTTGGTTAACTCTTTCCTTTCCCATACTAGGGAAGTTATCAACTATAATCTCTTCAAATATGTTCTCACGCCTTTTCTCTTTCTCTTCTTCTTCTGAGAGCCATATAATTCGAATGTTGGTGCATTTAATGTTGTCCCAAGGGTCGCTGAGACTGTCCTCCGTTCCTTTCATTCTTTGTTCTTTATTTTGATCCGCAGTATTTATTTGAACTATTTTATCTTCCAGGCCACTTAACCGTTCTTGTGCCTCAGTTATTGTGCTAGTGATCCATGCTAGAGAATAATTATTTTCATTTATTGTGTTCTTCATCACTGTTTGTTTGCTCTTCAGTTCTTGTCGACCCCTGTGAAACGTTTCCTGTATTTTCTCTCTCCTATTTCCACGATGTTGAATCGTTTTTCCTATCATTATTCTGAGTTCTTTTTCGGGTAGACTGCCTATTTCCTCTTCATTTGTTAGGTCTGGTGCGTTTTGACCTTGCTGCTTCGTCAGCTGTGTGTTTTTTGGTCTCCTAATTTTGGTTAACTTACTGTGCTTGGGGTTCCTTTTCACAGGCGTCATGCCCGTAGTTATTGTTGTTTTTGGTGTCTGTCCCAAGCGGCTAAGGTTTGTTAAGTGGGTTGTGTAGGCTTCTTCGTGGAGGGGAGTTATGCTTGTGTTCTTTTGAATGAGACTGGATCCTGTCTTTCTGGTGGGCATTTCCACAACTGCTGGTGTGTATTTTGGTGCCTCCGTCCTTATGATGATTTAAGGCATCCTCTCTGATAACGGATGGGACTGTTTCTGTCTTGCTCATTGTTTGGCATACGGTGTCCAGCACTGTTGCTTACTGGTCACTGAGTGAATGTGGGTCTTGGCGTTGAGAAAGAAATCTCTGGGAGATATTCTCCATTTGATATTATGTGAAGGTGTCAGGTCTCCTGTGCCCCAGTGTCCTGAACTTGGTTTTCCCTCCTCAGATGCTGAGCTCTGACTCCTGGGTAGAGCACCTAGAGACAGTCATCCTCACAGCTCTGAAAACGTGGGGAGAAAAGAGAAGGAAACAAAGAATGAGGATAAAATAAAACAAAATAAAGTAAAATCAAATAAAATGAAGTTATTAAAATGAAAAATATGTATTAAGAGACAATTTTAAAAATTAAAAAGAAAAGCAGTCACCCAGAATTCTAGCAAAAATGGTTAAAGCTTAGCTATACAGACAAAATGACTCACAGCGGCATACACCTACACATTCACAAAATGTGAAAAATGGAAGAACTAATATATCTATGCTCACAAAGTCCACCTCTTCAATTTTGGACTGATTCATTGTTCTCTTCAGGTGTTCCAGAGATGCGGGGTACTTCACGTTGAATGTGGAGATTTCATCCACTCTTCGTGCGGGTGCTGGGAGAGATTACTTTTTCGCTTCTTTGCTCGCACAGCTCTGCTTTTAGAGTTGTATTTGTTTCATTCCATAGATTTGGGTGTTCCTATTTACATTTTCAATTTTTCCCAGGTATTTGTGATCCCATCTTAGTTTTCTACAGTGTATTCTTGGTTATGTAACAGCGTTTTGTTTAGCTTCCATGTGTTTGTATTATTTACAGTTTTTTTTCTTTTAATTCCTATCTAGTTTCATAGCACTGTAGGCGGAAATTATACCTGATGCTATTTCAATTTTCTTAGATTTCTAAGGCTTTATGTGTGACCCTACATATGATATATCTTGGAGAGTGTTTCATGAGTACCTGAGGAGAGAGGGTTTTCTGTTGTTTTGCAATAGAATGTTGTATATTTCTGAATGAATTCCCTCTTGTTCAACGTGTCATTGAAAGCTTATGTTTCCTAATTTAGTTTCATTTTGGATGATCTATCCATTGGTGATTGTGGGGTGGTAATGTCCCCTACTCTTATGGTTTTACTGTCAAGTTCCGCTTTATGGCTGTTAGGATATACCTTATGTATTGAAGTGCTCCTCGGTTGGGTTCATAAGTATTTGCATTTCTTATATCCTCTCCTTGGTTTGATCCCTTGATCAGGGTGTAGTGTCCTTGTTTGTTTCTTGAAATATTCTTTATCTTAAAGTCTATTTCTTCTGATATGAGAATTGTAACTCCAGGTTTCCTTTGATTTCCATGTGCATGGAATGTCTCTTGCCATATCCTCAGTTTCAGTCTGTATCTATCCCTAGGTCTAAATGGGTCTCTTCTAGGCAGCATATATAATGGGCTTGTTGTTGTATCCCTTCAGCCAGTTTATCTGTTGTGGTTGGAGCAATGAATCCATTTACATGTAAGGTAATTGTCAATATGGATGTTCCTCTTCCCGTTTTGTTAATGTTTTTTGGTTTGTTCTAGGAAGTCTTTTCTTGTCTTTGTGATTCCTGCCTAGAGAAGTTCCTTTATCCTTAGGTATAAAGCTGTTGTGTGGTGCTGAATTCTCTTTCCGTTTGTTTTTCTGTAAAGTTTTTAGTTTCTCTGTCCAATCTCAATGAGATTCTTGCTGAGAACAGTAACATTGGTTGTAGGTTTTTTCCTTTCATCTCTTTAAATACGTATACTGCCACTTCCTTCTCTCTTGCAGAATTTCTGCTGAAAGGTCGGCTGTTAACTTACGTGGATTCCCTTGAATGGTAAATGGTGCTTTTCCCATGCTGCTTTTTACATGTTTCCTATACATTTAGATTTTAATAGTTTGATGAATACGTGTCTTGGCGTGTTTCTCCTTGGAATTATCCTGTATGAGACTCTCTGTGCTTCCTGGACTTGGTTAACTCTTTCCTTTCCCATACTAGGGAAGTTTTCAACTATAATCTCTTCAAATATGTTCTCACGCCTTTTCTCTTTCTCTTCTTCTTCTGAGAGCCATATAATTCGAATGTTGGTGCATTTCATGTTGTCCCAAGGGTCGCTGAGACTGTCCTCCGTTCCTTTCATTCTTTGTTCTTTATTTTGATCCGCAGTATTTATTTGAACTATTTTATCTTCCAGGCCACTTAACCGTTCTTGTGCCTCAGTTATTGTGCTAGTGATCCATGCTAGAGAATAATTATTTTCATTTATTGTGTTCTTCATCACTGTTTGTTTGCTCTTCAGTTCTTGTCGACCCCTGTGAAACGTTTCCTGTATTTTCTCTCTCCTATTTCCACGATGTTGAATCGTTTTTCCTATCATTATTCTGAGTTCTTTTTCGGGTAGACTGCCTATTTCCTCTTCATTTGTTAGGTCTGGTGCGTTTTGACCTTGCTGCTTCGTCAGCTGTGTGTTTTTTGGTCTCCTAATTTTGGTTAACTTACTGTGCTTGGGGTTCCTTTTCACAGGCGTCATGCCCGTAGTTATTGTTGTTTTTGGTGTCTGTCCCAAGCGGCTAAGGTTTGTTAAGTGGGTTGTGTAGGCTTCTTCGTGGAGGGGAGTTATGCTTGTGTTCTTTTGAATGAGGCTGGATCCTGTCTTTCTGGTGGGCATTTCCACAACTGCTGGTGTGTATTTTGGTGCCTCCGTCCTTATGATGATTTAAGACATCCTCTCTGATAACGGATGGGACTGTTTCTGTCTTGCTCATTGTTTGGCATACGGTGTCCAGCACTGTTGCTTACTGGTCACTGAGTGAATGTGGGTCTTGGCGTTGAGAAAGGAATCTCTGGGAGATTTTCTCCATTTGATATTATGTGAAGCTGTCAGGTCTCCTGTGCACCAGTGTCCTGAACTTGGTTTTCCCTCCTCAGATGCAGAGCTCTGACTCCTGGGTAGAGCACCTAGAGACAGTCATCCTCACAGCTCTGAAAACGTGGGGAGAAAAGAGAAGGAAACAAAGAATGAGGATAAAATAAAACAAAATAAAGTAAAATCAAATAAAATGAAGTTATTAAAATGAAAAATATGTATTAAGAGACAATTTTAAAAATTAAAAAGAAAAGCAGTCACCCAGAATTCTAGCAAAAATGGTTAAAGCTTAGCTATACAGACAAAATGACTCACAGCGGCATACACCTACACATTCACAAAATGTGAAAAATGGAAGAACTAATATATCTATGCTCACAAAGTCCACCTCTTCAATTTTGGACTGATTCATTGTTCTCTTCAGGTGTTCCAGAGATGCGGGGTACTTCACGTTGAATGTGGAGATTTCATCCACTCTTCGTGCGGGTGCTGGGAGAGATTACTTTTTCGCTTCTTTGCTCGCACAGCTCTGCTTTTAGAGTTGCATTTGTTTCATTCCATAGATTTGGGTGTTCCTATTTACATTTTCAATTTTTCCCAGGTATTTGTGATCCCATCTTAGTTTTCTACAGTGTATTCTTGGTTATGTAACAGCGTTTTGTTTAGCTTCCATGTGTTTGTATTATTTACCGTTTTTTTTCTTTTAATTCCTATCTAGTTTCATAGCACTGTAGGCGGAAATTATACCTGATGCTATTTCAATTTTCTTAGATTTCTAAGGCTTTATGTGTGACCCTACATATGATATATCTTGGAGAGTGTTTCATGAGTACCTGAGGAGAGAGGGTTTTCTGTTGTTTTGCAATAGAATGTTGTATATTTCTGAATGAATTCCCTCTTGTTCAACGTGTCATTGAAAGCTTATGTTTCCTAATTTAGTTTCATTTTGGATGATCTATCCATTGGTGATTGTGGGGTGGTAATGTCCCCTACTCTTATGGTTTTACTGTCAAGTTCCGCTTTATGGCTGTTAGGATATACCTTATGTATTGAAGTGCTCCTCGGTTGGGTTCATAAGTATTTGCATTTCTTATATCCTCTCCTTGGTTTGATCCCTTGATCAGGGTGTAGTGTCCTTGTTTGTTTCTTGAAATATTCTTTATCTTAAAGTCTATTTCTTCTGATATGAGAATTGTAACTCCAGGTTTCCTTTGATTTCCATGTGCATGGAATGTCTCTTGCCATATCCTCAGTTTCAGTCTGTATCTATCCCTAGGTCTAAAATGGGTCTCTTCTAGGCAGCATATATAATGGGCTTGTTGTTGTATCCCTTCAGCCAGTTTATCTGTTGTGGTTGGAGCAATGAATCCATTTACATGTAAGGTAATTGTCAATATGGATGTTCCTCTTCCCGTTTTGTTAATGTTTTTTGGTTTGTTCTAGGAAGTCTTTTCTTTTCTTTGTGATTCCTGCCTACAGAAGTTCCTTTATCCTTAGGTATAAAGCTGTTGCGTGGTTCTGAATTCTCTTTCCGTTTGTTTTTCTGTAAAGTTTTTAGTTTCTCTGTCCAATCTCAATGAGATTCTTGCTGAGAACAGTAACATTGGTTGTAGGTTTTTTCCTTTCATCTCTTTAAATACGTATACTGCCACTTCCTTCTCTCTTGCAGAATTTCTGCTGAAAGGTCGGCTGTTAACTTACGTGGATTCCCTTGAATGGTAAATGGTGCTTTTCCCATGCTGCTTTTTACATGTTTCCTATACATTTAGATTTTAATAGTTTGATGAATACGTGTCTTGGCGTGTTTCTCCTTGGAATTATCCTGTATGAGACTCTCTGTGCTTCCTGGACTTGGTTAACTCTTTCCTTTCCCATACTAGGGAAGTTTTCAACTATAATCTCTTCAAATATGTTCTCACGCCTTTTCTCTTTCTCTTCTTCTTCTGAGAGCCATATAATTCGAATGTTGGTGCATTTCATGTTGTCCCAAGGGTCGCTGAGACTGTCCTCCGTTCCTTTCATTCTTTGTTCTTTATTTTGATCCGCAGTATTTATTTGAACTATTTTATCTTCCAGGCCACTTAACCGTTCTTGTGCCTCAGTTATTGTGCTAGTGATCCATGCTAGAGAATAATTATTTTCATTTATTGTGTTCTTCATCACTGTTTGTTTGCTCTTCAGTTCTTGTCGACCCCTGTGAAACGTTTCCTGTATTTTCTCTCTCCTATTTCCACGATGTTGAATCGTTTTTCCTATCATTATTCTGAGTTCTTTTTCGGGTAGACTGCCTATTTCCTCTTCATTTGTTAGGTCTGGTGCGTTTTGACCTTGCTGCTTCGTCAGCTGTGTGTTTTTTGGTCTCCTAATTTTGGTTAACTTACTGTGCTTGGGGTTCCTTTTCACAGGCGTCATGCCCGTAGTTATTGTTGTTTTTGGTGTCTGTCCCAAGCGGCTAAGGTTTGTTAAGTGGGTTGTGTAGGCTTCTTCGTGGAGGGGAGTTTTGCTTGTGTTCTTTTGAATGAGGCTGGATCCTGTCTTTCTGGTGGGCATTTCCACAACTGCTGGTGTGTATTTTGGTGCCTCCGTCCTTATGATGATTTAAGGCATCCTCTCTGATAACGGATGGGACTGTTTCTGTCTTGCTCATTGTTTGGCATACGGTGTCCAGCACTGTTGCTTACTGGTCACTGAGTGAATGTGGGTCTTGGCGTTGAGAAAGGAATCTCTGGGAGATTTTCTCCATTTGATATTATGTGAAGCTGTCAGGTCTCCTGTGCACCAGTGTCCTGAACTTGGTTTTCCCTCCTCAGATGCAGAGCTCTGACTCCTGGGTAGAGCACCTAGAGACAGTCATCCTCACAGCTCTGAAAACGTGGGGAGAAAAGAGAAGGAAACAAAGAATGAGGATAAAATAAAACAAAATAAAGTAAAATCAAATAAAATGAAGTTATTAAAATGAAAAATATGTATTAAGAGACAATTTTAAAAATTAAAAAGAAAAGCAGTCACCCAGAATTCTAGCAAAAATGGTTAAAGCTTAGCTATACAGACAAAATGACTCACAGCGGCATACACCTACACATTCACAAAATGTGAAAAATGGAAGAACTAATATATCTATGCTCACAAAGTCCACCTCTTCAATTTTGGACTGATTCATTGTTCTCTTCAGGTGTTCCAGAGATGCGGGGTACTTCACGTTGAATGTGGAGATTTCATCCACTCTTCGTGCGGGTGCTGGGAGAGATTACTTTTTCGCTTCTTTGCTCGCACAGCTCTGCTTTTAGAGTTGCATTTGTTTCATTCCATAGATTTGGGTGTTCCTATTTACATTTTCAATTTTTCCCAGGTATTTGTGATCCCATCTTAGTTTTCTACAGTGTATTCTTGGTTATGTAACAGCGTTTTGTTTAGCTTCCATGTGTTTGTATTATTTACAGTTTTTTTTCTTTTAATTCCTATCTAGTTTCATAGCACTGTAGGCGGAAATTATACCTGATGCTATTTCAATTTTCTTAGATTTCTAAGGCTTTATGTGTGACCCTACATATGATATATCTTGGAGAGTGTTTCATGAGTACCTGAGGAGGGAGGGTTTTCTGTTGTTTTGCAATAGAATGTTGTATATTTCTGAATGAATTCCCTCTTGTTCAACGTGTCATTGAAAGCTTATGTTTCCTAATTTAGTTTCATTTTGGATGATCTATCCATTGGTGATTGTGGGGTGGTAATGTCCCCTACTCTTATGGTTTTACTGTCAAGTTCCGCTTTATGGCTGTTAGGATATACCTTATGTATTGAAGTGCTCCTCGGTTGGGTTCATAAGTATTTGCATTTCTTATATCCTCTCCTTGGTTTGATCCCTTGATCAGGGTGTAGTGTCCTTGTTTGTTTCTTGAAATATTCTTTATCTTAAAGTCTATTTCTTCTGATATGAGAATTGTAACTCCAGGTTTCCTTTGATTTCCATGTGCATGGAATGTCTCTTGCCATATCCTCAGTTTCAGTCTGTATCTATCCCTAGGTCTAAAATGGGTCTCTTCTAGGCAGCATATATAATGGGCTTGTTGTTGTATCCCTTCAGCCAGTTTATCTGTTGTGGTTGGAGCAATGAATCCATTTACATGTAAGGTAATTGTCAATATGGATGTTCCTCTTCCCGTTTTGTTAATGTTTTTTGGTTTGTTCTAGGAAGTCTTTTCTTGTCTTTGTGATTCCTGCCTAGAGAAGTTCCTTTATCCTTAGGTATAAAGCTGTTGCGTGGTGCTGAATTCTCTTTCCGTTTGTTTTTCTGTAAAGTTTTTAGTTTCTCTGTCCAATCTCAATGAGATTCTTGCTGAGAACAGTAACATTGGTTGTAGGTTTTTTCCTTTCATCTCTTTAAATACGTATACTGCCACTTCCTTCTCTCTTGCAGAATTTCTGCTGAAAGGTCGGCTGTTAACTTACGTGGATTCCCTTGAATGGTAAATGGTGCTTTTCCCATGCTGCTTTTTACATGTTTCCTATACATTTAGATTTTAATAGTTTGATGAATACGTGTCTTGGCGTGTTTCTCCTTGGAATTATCCTGTATGAGACTCTCTGTGCTTCCTGGACTTGGTTAACTCTTTCCTTTCCCATACTAGGGAAGTTTTCAACTATAATCTCTTCAAATATGTTCTCACGCCTTTTCTCTTTCTCTTCTTCTTCTGAGAGCCATATAATTCGAATGTTGGTGCATTTCATGTTGTCCCAAGGGTCGCTGAGACTGTCCTCCGTTCCTTTCATTACTTGTTCTTTATTTTGATCCGCAGTATTTATTTGAACTATTTTATCTTCCAGGCCACTTAACCGTTCTTGTGCCTCAGTTATTGTGCTAGTGATCCATGCTAGAGAATAATTATTTTCATTTATTGTGTTCTTCATCACTGTTTGTTTGCTCTTCAGTTCTTGTCGACCCCTGTGAAACGTTTCCTGTATTTTCTCTCTCCTATTTCCACGATGTTGAATCGTTTTTCCTATCATTATTCTGAGTTCTTTTTCGGGTAGACTGCCTATTTCCTCTTCATTTGTTAGGTCTGGTGCGTTTTGACCTTGCTGCTTCGTCAGCTGTGTGTTTTTTGCTCTCCTAATTTTGGTTAACTTACTGTGCTTGGGGTTCCTTTTCACAGGCGTCATGCCCGTAGTTATTGTTGTTTTTGGTGTCTGTCCCAAGCGGCTAAGGTTTGTTAAGTGGGTTGTGTAGGCTTCTTCGTGGAGGGGAGTTATGCTTGTGTTCTTTTGAATGAGGCTGGATCCTGTCTTTCTGGTGGGCATTTCCACAACTGCTGGTGTGTATTTTGGTGCCTCCATCCTTATGATGATTTAAGACATCCTCTCTGATAACGGATGGGACTGTTTCTGTCTTGCTCATTGTTTGGCATACGGTGTCCAGCACTGTTGCTTACTGGTCACTGAGTGAATGTGGGTCTTGGCGTTGAGAAAGGAATCTCTGGGAGATTTTCTCCATTTGATATTATGTGAAGCTGTCAGGTCTCCTGTGCACCAGTGTCCTGAACTTGGTTTTCCCTCCTCAGATGCAGAGCTCTGACTCCTGGGTAGAGCACCTAGAGACAGTCATCCTCACAGCTCTGAAAACGTGGGGAGAAAAGAGAAGGAAACAAAGAATGAGGATAAAATAAAACAAAATAAAGTAAAATCAAATAAAATGAAGTTATTAAAATGAAAAATATGTATTAAGAGACAATTTTAAAAATTAAAAAGAAAAGCAGTCACCCAGAATTCTAGCAAAAATGGTTAAAGCTTAGCTATACAGACAAAATGACTCACAGCGGCATACACCTACACATTCACAAAATGTGAAAAATGGAAGAACCAATATATCTATGCTCACAAAGTCCACCTCTTCAATTTTGGACTGATTCATTGTTCTATTCAGGTTTTCCAGAGATGCGGGGTACTTCACGTTGAATGTGGAGATTTCATCCACTCTTCGTACGGGTGCTGGGAGAGATTACTTTTTCGCTTCCTTGCTCGCACAGCTCTGCTTTTAGAGTTGCATTTGTTTCATTCCATAGATTTGGGTGTTCCTATTTACATTTTCAATTTTTCCCAGGTATTTGTGATCCCATCTTAGTTTTCTACAGTGTATTCTTGGTTATGTAACAGCGTTTTGTTTAGCTTCCATGTGTTTGTATTATTTACAGTTTTTTTTCTTTTAATTCCTATCTAGTTTCATAGCACTGTAGGCGGAAATTATACCTGATGCTATTTCAATTTTCTTAGATTTCTAAGGCTTTATGTGTGACCCTACATATGATATATCTTGGAGAGTGTTTCATGAGTACCTGAGGAGAGAGGGTTTTCTGTTGTTTTGCAATAGAATGTTGTATATTTCTGAATGAATTCCCTCTTGTTCAACGTGTCATTGAAAGCTTATGTTTCCTAATTTAGTTTCATTTTGCATGATCTATCCATTGGTGATTGTGGGGTGGTAATGTCCCCTACTCTTATGGTCTTACTGTCAAGTTCCGCTTTATGGCTGTTAGGATATACCTTATGTATTGAAGTGCTCCTCGGTTGGGTTCATAAGTATTTGCATTTCTTATATCCTCTCCTTGGTTTGATCCCTTGATCAGGGTGTAGTGTCCTTGTTTGTTTCTTGAAATATTCTTTATCTTAAAGTCTATTTCTTCTGATATGAGAATTGTAACTCCAGGTTTCCTTTGATTTCCATGTGCATGGAATGTCTCTTGCCATATCCTCAGTTTCAGTCTGTATCAATCCCTAGGTCTAAAATGGGTCTCTTCTAGGCAGCATATATAATGGGCTTGTTGTTGTATCCCTTCAGCCAGTTTATCTGTTGTGGTTGGAGCAATGAATCCATTTACATGTAAGGTAATTGTCAATATGGATGTTCCTCTTCCCGTTTTGTTAATGTTTTTTGGTTTGTTCTAGGAGGTCTTTTCTTGTCTTTGTGATTCCTGCCTAGAGAAGTTCCTTTATCCTTAGGTATAAAGCTGTTGCATGGTTCTGAATTCTCTTTCCGTTTGTTTTTCTGTAAAGTTTTTAGTTTCTCTGTCCAATCTCAATGAGATTCTTGCTGAGAACAGTAACATTGGTTGTAGGTTTTTTCCTTTCATCTCTTTAAATACGTATACTGCCACTTCCTTCTCTCTTGCAGAATTTCTGCTGAAAGGTCGGCTGTTAACTTACGTGGATTCCCTTGAATGGTAAATGGTGCTTTTCCCATGCTGCTTTTTACATGTTTCCTATACATTTAGATTTTAATAGTTTGATGAATACGTGTCTTGGCGTGTTTCTCCTTGGAATTATCCTGTATGAGACTCTCTGTGCTTCCTGGACTTGGTTAACTCTTTCCTTTCCCATACTAGGGAAGTTTTCAACTATAATCTCTTCAAATATGTTCTCACGCCTTTTCTCTTTCTCTTCTTCTTCTGAGAGCCATATAATTCGAATGTTGGTGCATTTCATGTTGTCCCAAGGGTCGCTGAGACTGTCCTCCGTTCCTTTCATTCTTTGTTCTTTATTTTGATCCGCAGTATTTATTTGGACTATTTTATCTTCCAGGCCACTTAACCGTTCTTGTGCCTCAGTTATTGTGCTAGTGATCCATGCTAGAGAATAATTATTTTCATTTATTGTGTTCTTCATCACTGTTTGTTTGCTCTTCAGTTCTTGTCGACCCCTGTGAAACGTTTCCTGTATTTTCTCTCTCCTATTTCCACGATGTTGAATCGTTTTTCCTATCATTATTCTGAGTTCTTTTTCGGGTAGACTGCCTATTTCCTCTTCATTTGTTAGGTCTGGTGCGTTTTGACCTTGCTGCTTCGTCAGCTGTGTGTTTTTTGGTCTCCTAATTTTGGTTAACTTACTGTGCTTGGGGTTCCTTTTCACAGGCGTCATGCCCGTAGTTATTGTTGTTTTTGGTGTCTGTCCCAAGCGGCTAAGGTTTGTTAAGTGGGTTGTGTAGGCTTCTTCGTGGAGGGGAGTTATGCTTGTGTTCTTTTGAATGAGGCTGGATCCTGTCTTTCTGGTGGGCATTTCCACAACTGCTGGTGTGTATTTTGGTGCCTCCATCCTTATGATGATTTAAGACATCCTCTCTGATAACGGATGGGACTGTTTCTGTCTTGCTCATTGTTTGGCATACGGTGTCCAGCACTGTTGCTTACTGGTCACTGAGTGAATGTGGGTCTTGGCGTTGAGAAAGGAATCTCTGGGAGATTTTCTCCATTTGATATTATGTGAAGCTGTCAGGTCTCCTGTGCACCAGTGTCCTGAACTTGGTTTTCCCTCCTCAGATGCAGAGCTCTGACTCCTGGGTAGAGCACTTAGAGACAGTCATCCTCACAGCTCAGAAAACGTGGGGAGAAAAGAGAAGGAAACAAAGAATGAGGATAAAATAAAACAAAATAAAGTAAAATCAAATAAAATGAAGTTATTAAAATGAAAAATATGTATTAAGAGACAATTTTAAAAATTAAAAAGAAAAGCAGTCACCCAGAATTCTAGCAAAAATGGTTAAAGCTTAGCTATACAGACAAAATGACTCACAGCGGCATACACCTACACATTCACAAAATGTGAAAAATGGAAGAACTAATATATCTATGCTCACAAAGTCCACCTCTTCAATTTTGGACTGATTCATTGTTCTCTTCAGGTGTTCCAGAGATGCGGGGTACTTCACGTTGAATGTGGAGATTTCATCCACTCTTCGTGCGGGTGCTGGGAGAGATTACTTTTTCGCTTCTTTGCTCGCACAGCTCTGCTTTTAGAGTTGCATTTGTTTCATTCCATAGATTTGGGTGTTCCTATTTACATTTTCAATTTTTCCCAGGTATTTGTGATCCCATCTTAGTTTTCTACAGTGTATTCTTGGTTATGTAACAGCGTTTTGTTTAGCTTCCATGTGTTTGTATTATTTACAGTTTTTTTTCTTTTAATTCCTATCTAGTTTCATAGCACTGTAGGCGGAAATTATACCTGATGCTATTTCAATTTTCTTAGATTTCTAAGGCTTTATGTGTGACCCTACATATGATATATCTTGGAGAGTGTTTCATGAGTACCTGAGGAGAGAGGGTTTTCTGTTGTTTTGCAATAGAATGTTGTATATTTCTGAATGAATTCCCTCTTGTTCAACGTGTCATTGAAAGCTTATGTTTCCTAATTTAGTTTCATTTTGGATGATCTATCCATTGGTGATTGTGGGGTGGTAATGTCCCCTACTCTTATGGTTTTACTGTCAAGTTCCGCTTTATGGCTGTTAGGATATACCTTATGTATTGAAGTGCTCCTCGGTTGGGTTCATAAGTATTTGCATTTCTTAGATCCTCTCCTTGGTTTGATCCCTTGATCAGGGTGTAGTGTCCTTGTTTGTTTCTTGAAATATTCTTTATTTTAAAGTCTATTTCTTCTGATATGAGAATTGTAACTCCAGGTTTCCTTTGATTTCCATGTGCATGGAATGTCTCTTGCCATATCCTCAGTTTCAGTCTGTATCTATCCCTAGGTCTAAAATGGGTCTCTTCTAGGCAGCATATATAATGGGCTTGTTGTTGTATCCCTTCAGCCAGTTTATCTGTTGTGGTTGGAGCAATGAATCCATTTACATGTAAGGTAATTGTCAATATGGATGTTCCTCTTCCCGTTTTGTTAATGTTTTTTGGTTTGTTCTAGGAAGTCTTTTCTTTTCTTTTTGATTCCTGCCTACAGAAGTTCATTTATCCTTAGGTATAAAGCTGTTGCGTGGTTCTGAATTCTCTTTCCGTTTGTTTTTCTGTAAAGTTTTTAGTTTCTCTGTCCAATCTCAATGAGATTCTTGCTGAGAACAGTAACATTGGTTGTAGGTTTTTTCCTTTCATCTCTTTAAATACGTATACTGCCACTTCCTTCTCTCTTGCAGAATTTCTGCTGAAAGGTCGGCTGTTAACTTACGTGGATTCCCTTGAATGGTAAATGGTGCTTTTCCCATGCTGCTTTTTACATGTTTCCTATACATTTAGATTTTAATAGTTTGATGAATACGTGTCTTGGCGTGTTTCTCCTTGGAATTATCCTGTATGAGACTCTCTGTGCTTCCTGGACTTGGTTAACTCTTTCCTTTCCCATACTAGGGAAGTTTTCAACTATAATCTCTTCAAATATGTTCTCACGCCTATTCTCTTTCTCTTCTTCTTCTGAGAGCCATATAATTCGAATGTTGGTGCATTTCATGTTGTCCCAAGGGTCGCTGAGACTGTCCTCCGTTCCTTTCATTCTTTGTTCTTTATTTTGATCCGCAGTATTTATTTGAACTATTTTATCTTCCAGGCCACTTAACCGTTCTTGTGCCTCAGTTATTGTGCTAGTGATCCATGCTAGAGAATAATTATTTTCATTTATTGTGTTCTTCATCACTGTTTGTTTGCTCTTCAGTTCTTGTCGACCCCTGTGAAACGTTTCCTGTATTTTCTCTCTCCTATTTCCACGATGTTGAATCGTTTTTCCTATCATTATTCTGAGTTCTTTTTCGGGTAGACTGCCTATTTCCTCTTCATTTGTTAGGTCTGGTGCGTTTTGACCTTGCTGCTTCGTCAGCTGTGTGTTTTTTGGTCTCCTAATTTTGGTTAACTTACTGTGCTTGGGGTTCCTTTTCACAGGCGTCATGCCCGTAGTTATTGTTGTTTTTGGTGTCTGTCCCAAGCGGCTAAGGTTTGTTAAGTGGGTTGTGTAGGCTTCTTCGTGGAGGGGAGTTATGCTTGTGTTCTTTTGAATGAGGCTGGATCCTGTCTTTCTGGTGGGCATTTCCACAACTGCTGGTGTGTATTTTGGTGCCTCCATCCTTATGATGATTTAAGACATCCTCTCTGATAACGGATGGGACTGTTTCTGTCTTGCTCATTGTTTGGCATACGGTGTCCAGCACTGTTGCTTACTGGTCACTGAGTGAATGTGGGTCTTGGCGTTGAGAAAGGAATCTCTGGGAGATTTTCTCCATTTGATATTATGTGAAGCTGTCAGGTCTCCTGTGCACCAGTGTCCTGAACTTGGTTTTCCCTCCTCAGATGCAGAGCTCTGACTCCTGGGTAGAGCACCTAGAGACAGTCATCCTCACAGCTCTGAAAACGTGGGAAGAAAAGAGAAGGAAACAAAGAATGAGGATAAAATAAAACAAAATAAAGTAAAATCAAATAAAATGAAGTTATTAAAATGAAAAATATGTATTAAGAGACAATTTTAAAAATTAAAAAGAAAAGCAGTCACCCAGAATTCTAGCAAAAATGGTTAAAGCTTAGCTATACAGACAAAATGACTCACAGCGGCATACACCTACACATTCACAAAATGTGAAAAATGGAAGAACTAATATATCTATGCTCACAAAGTCCACCTCTTCAATTTTGGACTGATTCATTGTTCTCTTCAGGTGTTCCAGAGATGCGGGGTACTTCACGTTGAATGTGGAGATTTCATCCACTCTTCGTGCGGGTGCTGGGAGAGATTACTTTTTCGCTTCTTTGCTCGCACAGCTCTGCTTTTAGAGTTGCATTTGTTTCATTCCATAGATTTGGGTGTTCCTATTTACATTTTCAATTTTTCCCAGGTATTTGTGATCCCATCTTAGTTTTCTACAGTGTATTCTTGGTTATGTAACAGCGTTTTGTTTAGCTTCCATGTGTTTGTATTATTTACAGTTTTTTTTCTTTTAATTCCTATCTAGTATCATAGCACTGTAGGCGGAAATTATACCTGATGCTATTTCAATTTTCTTAGATTTCTAAGGCTTTATGTGTGACCCTACATATGATATATCTTGGAGAGTGTTTCATGAGTACCTGAGGAGAGAGGGTTTTCTGTTGTTTTGCAATAGAATGTTGTATATTTCTGAATGAATTCCCTCTTGTTCAACGTGTCATTGAAAGCTTATGTTTCCTAATTTAGTTTCATTTTGGATGATCTATCCATTGGTGATTGTGGGGTGGTAATGTCCCCTACTCTTATGGTTTTACTGTCAAGTTCCGCTTTATGGCTGTTAGGATATACCTTATGTATTGAAGTGCTCCTCGGTTGGGTTCATAAGTATTTGCATTTCTTATATCCTCTCCTTGGTTTGATCCCTTGATCAGGGTGTAGTGTCCTTGTTTGTTTCTTGAAATATTCTTTATCTTAAAGTCTATTTCTTCTGATATGAGAATTGTAACTCCAGGTTTCCTTTGATTTCCATGTGCATGGAATGTCTCTTGCCATATCCTCAGTTTCAGTCTGTATCTATCCCTAGGTCTAAAATGGGTCTCTTCTAGGCAGCATATATAATGGGCTTGTTGTTGTATCCCTTCAGCCAGTTTATCTGTTGTGGTTGGAGCAATGAATCCATTTACATGTAAGGTAATTGTCAATATGGATGTTCCTCTTCCCGTTTTGTTAATGTTTTTTGGTTTGTTCTAGGAAGTCTTTTCTTTTCTTTGTGATTCCTGCCTAGAGAAGTTCCTTTATCCTTAGGTATAAAGCTGTTGCGTGGTTCTGAATTCTCTTTCCGTTTGTTTTTCTGTAAAGTTTTTAGTTTCTCTGTCCAATCTCAATGAGATTCTTGCTGAGAACAGTAACATTGGTTGTAGGTTTTTTCCTTTCATCTCTTTAAATACGTATACTGCCACTTCCTTCTCTCTTGCAGAATTTCTGCTGAAAGGTCGGCTGTTAACTTACGTGGATTCCCTTGAATGGTAAATGGTGCTTTTCCCATGCTGCTTTTTACATGTTTCCTATACATTTAGATTTTAATAGTTTGATGAATACGTGTCTTGGCGTGTTTCTCCTTGGAATTATCCTGTATGAGACTCTCTGTGCTTCCTGGACTTGGTTAACTCTTTCCTTTCCCATACTAGGGAAGTTTTCAACTATAATCTCTTCAAATATGTTCTCACGCCTTTTCTCTTTCTCTTCTTCTTCTGAGAGCCATATAATTCGAATGTTGGTGCATTTCATGTTGTCCCAAGGGTCGCTGAGACTGTCCTCCGTTCCTTTCATTCTTTGTTCTTTATTTTGATCCGCAGTATTTATTTGAACTATTTTATCTTCCAGGCCACTTAACCGTTCTTGTGCCTCAGTTATTGTGCTAGTGATCCATGCTAGAGAATAATTATTTTCATTTATTGTGTTCTTCATCACTGTTTGTTTGCTCTTCAGTTCTTGTCGACCCCTGTGAAACGTTTCCTGTATTTTCTCTCTCCTATTTCCACGATGTTGAATCGTTTTTCCTATCATTATTCTGAGTTCTTTTTCGGGTAGACTGCCTATTTCCTCTTCATTTGTTAGGTCTGGTGCGTTTTGACCTTGCTGCTTCGTCAGCTGTGTGTTTTTTGGTCTCCTAATTTTGGTTAACTTACTGTGCTTGGGGTTCCTTTTCACAGGCGTCATGCCCGTAGTTATTGTTGTTTTTGGTGTCTGTCCCAAGCGGCTAAGGTTTGTTAAGTGGGTTGTGTAGGCTTCTTCGTGGAGGGGAGTTATGCTTGTGTTCTTTTGAATGAGGCTGGATCCTGTCTTTCTGGTGGGCATTTCCACAACTGCTGGTGTGTATTTTGGTGCCTCCATCCTTATGATGATTTAAGACATCCTCTCTGATAACGGATGGGACTGTTTCTGTCTTGCTCATTGTTTGGCATACGGTGTCCAGCACTGTTGCTTACTGGTCACTGAGTGAATGTGGGTCTTGGCGTTGAGAAAGGAATCTCTGGGAGATTTTCTCCATTTGATATTATGTGAAGCTGTCAGGTCTCCTGTGCACCAGTGTCCTGAACTTGGTTTTCCCTCCTCAGATGCAGAGCTCTGACTCCTGGGTAGAGCACCTAGAGACAGTCATCCTCACAGCTCTGAAAACGTGGGGAGAAAAGAGAAGGAAACAAAGAATGAGGATAAAATAAAACAAAATAAAGTAAAATCAAATAAAATGAAGTTATTAAAATGAAAAATATGTATTAAGAGACAATTTTAAAAATTAAAAAGAAAAGCAGTCACCCAGAATTCTAGCAAAAATGGTTAAAGCTTAGCTATACAGACAAAATGACTCACAGCGGCATACACCTACACATTCACAAAATGTGAAAAATGGAAGAACTAATATATCTATGCTCACAAAGTCCACCTCTTCAATTTTGGACTGATTCATTGTTCTCTTCAGGTGTTCCAGAGATGCGGGGTACTTCACGTTGAATGTGGAGATTTCATCCACTCTTCGTGCGGGTGCTGGGAGAGATTACTTTTTCGCTTCTTTGCTCGCACAGCTCTGCTTTTAGAGTTGCATTTGTTTCATTCCATAGATTTGGGTGTTCCTATTTACATTTTCAATTTTTCCCAGGTATTTGTGATCCCATCTTAGTTTTCTACAGTGTATTCTTGGTTATGTAACAGCGTTTTGTTTAGCTTCCATGTGTTTGTATTATTTACAGTTTTTTTTCTTTTAATTCCTATCTAGTATCATAGCACTGTAGGCGGAAATTATACCTGATGCTATTTCAATTTTCTTAGATTTCTAAGGCTTTATGTGTGACCCTACATATGATATATCTTGGAGAGTGTTTCATGAGTACCTGAGGAGAGAGGGTTTTCTGTTGTTTTGCAATAGAATGTTGTATATTTCTGAATGAATTCCCTCTTGTTCAACGTGTCATTGAAAGCTTATGTTTCCTAATTTAGTTTCATTTTGGATGATCTATCCATTGGTGATTGTGGGGTGGTAATGTCCCCTACTCTTATGGTTTTACTGTCAAGTTCCGCTTTATGGCTGTTAGGATATACCTTATGTATTGAAGTGCTCCTCGGTTGGGTTCATAAGTATTTGCATTTCTTATATCCTCTCCTTGGTTTGATCCCTTGATCAGGGTGTAGTGTCCTTGTTTGTTTCTTGAAATATTCTTTATCTTAAAGTCTATTTCTTCTGATATGAGAATTGTAACTCCAGGTTTCCTTTGATTTCCATGTGCATGGAATGTCTCTTGCCATATCCTCAGTTTCAGTCTGTATCTATCCCTAGGTCTAAAATGGGTCTCTTCTAGGCAGCATATATAATGGGCTTGTTGTTGTATCCCTTCAGCCAGTTTATCTGTTGTGGTTGGAGCAATGAATCCATTTACATGTAAGGTAATTGTCAATATGGATGTTCCTCTTCCCGTTTTGTTAATGTTTTTTGGTTTGTTCTAGGAAGTCTTTTCTTTTCTTTGTGATTCCTGCCTAGAGAAGTTCCTTTATCCTTAGGTATAAAGCTGTTGCGTGGTTCGGAATTCTCTTTCCGTTTGTTTTTCTGTAAAGTTTTTAGTTTCTCTGTCCAATCTCAATGAGATTCTTGCTGAGAACAGTAACATTGGTTGTAGGTTTTTTTCCTTTCATCTCTTTAAATACGTATACTGCCACTTCCTTCTCTCTTGCAGAATTTCTGCTGAAAGGTCGGCTGTTAACTTACGTGGATTCCCTTGAATGGTAAATGGTGCTTTTCCCATGCTGCTTTTTACATGTTTCCTATACATTTAGATTTTAATAGTTTGATGAATACGTGTCTTGGCGTGTTTCTCCTTGGAATTATCCTGTATGAGACTCTCTGTGCTTCCTGGACTTGGTTAACTCTTTCCTTTCCCATACTAGGGAAGTTTTCAACTATAATCTCTTCAAATATGTTCTCACGCCTTTTCTCTTTCTCTTCTTCTTCTGAGAGCCATATAATTCGAATGTTGGTGCATTTAATGTTGTCCCAAGGGTCGCTGAGACTGTCCTCCGTTCCTTTCATTCCTTGTTCTTTATTTTGATCCGCAGTATTTATTTGAACTATTTTATCTTCCAGGCCACTTAACCGTTCTTGTGCCTCAGTTATTGTGCTAGTGATCCATGCTAGAGAATAATTATTTTCATTTATTGTGTTCTTCATCACTGTTTGTTTGCTCTTCAGTTCTTGTCGACCCCTGTGAAACGTTTCCTGTATTTTCTCTCTCCTATTTCCACGATGTTGAATCGTTTTTCCTATCATTATTCTGAGTTCTTTTTCGGGTAGACTGCCTATTTCCTCTTCACTTGTTAGGTCTGGTGCGTTTTGACCTTGCTGCTTCGTCAGCTGTGTGTTTTTTGGTCTCCTAATTTTGGTTAACTTACTGTGCTTGGGGTTCCTTTTCACAGGCGTCATGCCCGTAGTTATTGTTGTTTTTGGTGTCTGTCCCAAGCGGCTAAGGTTTGTTAAGTGGGTTGTGTAGGCTTCTTCGTGGAGGGGAGTTATGCTTGTGTTCTTTTGAATGAGGCTGGATCCTGTCTTTCTGGTGGGCATTTCCACAACTGCTGGTGTGTATTTTGGTGCCTCCATCCTTATGATGATTTAAGACATCGTCTCTGATAACGGATGGGACTGTTTCTGTCTTGCTCATTGTTTGGCATACGGTGTCCAGCACTGTTGCTTACTGGTCACTGAGTGAATGTGGGTCTTGGCGTTGAGAAAGGAATCTCTGGGAGATTTTCTCCATTTGATATTATGTGAAGCTGTCAGGTCTCCTGTGCACCAGTGTCCTGAACTTGGTTTTCCCTCCTCAGATGCAGAGCTCTGACTCCTGGGTAGAGCACCTAGAGACAGTCATCCTCACAGCTCTGAAAACGTGGGGAGAAAAGAGAAGGAAACAAAGAATGAGGATAAAATAAAACAAAATAAAGTAAAATCAAATAAAATGAAGTTATTAAAATGAAAAATATGTATTAAGAGACAATTTTAAAAATTAAAAAGAAAAGCAGTCACCCAGAATTCTAGCAAAAATGGTTAAAGCTTAGCTATACAGACAAAATGACTCACAGCGGCATACACCTACACATTCACAAAATGTGAAAAATGGAAGAACTAATATATCTATGCTCACAAAGTCCACCTCTTCAATTTTGGACTGATTCATTGTTCTATTCAGGTTTTCCAGAGATGCGGGGTACTTCAGGTTGAATGTGGAGATTTCATCCACTCTTCGTGCGGGTGCTGGGAGAGATTACTTTTTCGCTTCTTTGCTCGCACAGCTCTGCTTTTAGAGTTGCATTTGTTTCATTCCATAGATTTGGGGGTTCCTATTTACATTTTCAATTTTTCCCAGGTATTTGTGATCCCATCTTAGTTTTCTACAGTGTATTCTTGGTTATGTAACAGCGTTCTGTTTAGCTTCCATGTGTTTGTATTATTTACAGTTTTTTTTCTTTTAATTCCTATCTAGTATCATAGCACTGTAGGCGGAAATTATACCTGATGCTATTTCAATTTTCTTAGATTTCTAAGGCTTTATGTGTGACCCTACATATGGTATATCTTGGAGAGTGTTTCATGAGTACCTGAGGAGAGAGGGTTTTCTGTTGTTTTGCAATAGAATGTTGTATATTTCTGAATGAATTCCCTCTTGTTCAACGTGTCATTGAAAGCTTATGTTTCCTAATTTAGTTTCATTTTGGATGATCTATCCATTGGTGATTGTGGGGTGGTAATGTCCCCTACTCTTATGGTTTTACTGTCAAGTTCTGCTTTATGGCTGTTAGGATATACCTTATGTATTGAAGTGCTCCTCGGTTGGGTTCATAAGTATTTGCATTTCTTATATCCTCTCCTTGGTTTGATCCCTTGATCAGGGTGTAGTGTCCTTGTTTGTTTCTTGAAATATTCTTTATCTTAAAGTCTATTTCTTCTGATATGAGAATTGTAACTCCAGGTTTCCTTTGATTTCCATGTGCATGGAATGTCTCTTGCCATATCCTCAGTTTCAGTCTGTATCTACCCCTAGGTCTAAAATGGGTCTCTTCTAGGCAGCATATACAATGGGCTTGTTGTTGTATCCCTTCAGCCAGTTTATCTGTTGTGGTTGGAGCAATGAATCCATTTACATGTAAGGTAATTGTCAATATGGATGTTCCTCTTCCCGTTTTGTTAATGTTTTTTGGTTTGTTCTAGGAAGTCTTTTCTTTTCTTTGTGATTCCTGCCTAGAGAAGTTCCTTTATCCTTAGGTATAAAGCTGTTGCGTGGTTCTGAATTCTCTTTCCGTTTGTTTTTCTGTAAAGTTTTTAGTTTCTCTGTCCAATCTCAATGAGATTCTTGCTGAAAACAGTAACATTGGTTGTAGGTTTTTTTCCTTTCATCTCTATAAATACGTATACTACCACTTCCTTCTCTCTTGCAGAATTTCTGCTGAAAAGTCGGCTGTTAACTTACGTGGATTCCCTTGAATGGTAAATGGTGTTTTTCCCATGCTGCTTTTTACATGTTTCCTATACATTTAGATTTTAATAGTTTGATGAATACGTGTCTTGGCGTGTTTCTCCTTGGAATTATCCTGTATGAGACTCTCTGTGCTTCCTGGACTTGGTTAACTCTTTCCTTTCCCATACTAGGGAAGTTTTCAACTATAATCTCTTCAAATATGTTCTCACGCCTTTTCTCTTTCTCTTCTTCTTCTGAGAGCCATATAATTCGAATGTTGGTGCATTTAATGTTGTCCCAAGGGTCGCTGAGACTGTCCTCCGTTCCTTTCATTCTTTGTTCTTTATTTTGATCCGCAGTATTTATTTGAACTATTTTATCTTCCAGGCCACTTAACCGTTCTTGTGCCTCAGTTATTGTGCTAGTGATCCATGCTAGAGAATAATTATTTTCATTTATTGTGTTCTTCATCACTGTTTGTTTGCTCTTCAGTTCTTGTCGACACCTGTGAAACGTTTCCTGTATTTTCTCTCTCCTATTTCCACGATGTTGAATCGTTTTTCCTATCATTATTCTGAGTTCTTTTTCGGGTAGACTGCCTATTTCCTCTTCATTTGTTAGGTCTGGTGCGTTTTGACCTTGCTGCTTCGTCAGCTGTGTGTTTTTTGGTCTCCTAATTTTGGTTAACTTACTGTGCTTGGGGTTCCTTTTCACAGGCGTCATGCCTGTAGTTATTGTTGTTTTTGGTGTCTGTCCCAAGCGGCTAAGGTTTGTTAAGTGGGTTGTGTAGGCTTCTTCGTGGAGGGGAGTTATGCTTGTGTTCTTTTGAATGAGGCTGGATCCTGTCTTTCTGGTGGGCATTTCCACAACTGCTGGTGTGTATTTTGGTGCCTCCGTCCTTATGATGATTTAAGGCATCCTCTCTGATAACGGATGGGACTGTTTCTGTCTTGCTCATTGTTTGGCATACGGTGTCCAGCACTGTTGCTTACTGGTCACTGAGTGAATGTGGGTCTTGGCGTTGAGAAAGAAATCACTGGGAGATATTCTCCATTTGATATTATGTGAAGCTGTCAGGTCTCCTGTGCACCAGTGTCCTGAACTTGCTTTTCCCTCCTCAGATGCTGAGCTCTGACTCCTGGGTAGAGCACCTAGAGACAGTCATCCTCACAGCTCTGAAAACGTGGGGAGAAAAGAGAAGGAAACAAAGAATGAGGATAAAATAAAACAAAATAAAGTAAAATCAAATAAAATGAAGTTATTAAAATGAAAAATATGTATTAAGAGAAAATTTTAAAAATTAAAAAGAAAAGCAGTCACCCAGAATTCTAGCAAAAATGGTTAAAGCTTAGCTATACAGACAAAATGACTCACAGCGGCATACACCTACACATTCACAAAAAGTGAAAAATGGAAGAACTAATATATCTATGCTCACAAAGTCCACCTCTTCAATTTTGGACTGATTCATTGTTCTATTCAGGTGTTCCAGAGATGCGGGGTACTTCACGTTGAATGTGGAGATTTCATCCACTCTTCGTGCGGGTGCTGGGAGAGATTACTTTTTCGCTTCTTTGCTCGCACAGCTCTGCTTTTAGAGTTGCATTTGTTTCATTCCATAGATTTGGGTGTTCCTATTTACATTTTCAATTTTTCCCAGGTATTTGTGATCCCATCTTAGTTTTCTACAGTGTATTCTTGGTTATGTAACAGCGTTTTGTTTAGCTTCCATGTGTTTGTATTATTTACAGTTTTTTTTCTTTTAATTCCTATCTAGTTTCATAGCACTGTAGGCGGAAATTATACCTGATGCTATTTCAATTTTCTTAGATTTCTAAGGCTTTATGTGTGACC
This sequence comes from Balaenoptera physalus, assembly GCF_965194825.1. Classification (NCBI taxonomy): domain Eukaryota; kingdom Metazoa; phylum Chordata; class Mammalia; order Artiodactyla; family Balaenopteridae; genus Balaenoptera; species Balaenoptera physalus. The sequence goes on along the minus strand of NC_138904.1, from coordinate 20,545,305 downwards.
CTACATATGATATATCTTGGAGAGTGTTTCATGAGTACCTGAGGAGAGAGGGTCTTCTGTTGTTTTGCAATAGAATGTTGTATATTTCTGAATGAATTCCCTCTTGTTCAACGTGTCATTGAAAGCTTATGTTTCCTAATTTAGTTTCATTTTGGATGATCTATCCATTGGTGATTGTAGGGTGGTAATGTCCCCTACTCTTATGGTTTTACTGTCAAGTTCCGCTTTATGGCTGTTAGGATATACCTTATGTATTGAAGTGCTCCTCGGTTGGGTTCATAAGTATTTGCATTTCTTATATCCTCTCCTTGGTTTGATCCCTTGATCAGCGTGTAGTGTCCTTGTTTGTTTCTTGAAATATTCTTTATCTTAAAGTCTATTTCTTCTGATATGAGAATTGTAACTCCAGGTTTCCTTTGATTTCCATGTGCATGGAATGTCTCTTGCCATATCCTCAGTTTCAGTCTGTATCTATCCCTAGGTCTAAAATGGGTCTCTTCTAGGCAGCATATATAATGGGCTTGTTGTTGTATCCCTTCAGCCACTTTATCTGTTGTGGTTGGAGCAATGAATCCATTTACATGTAAGGTAATTGTCAATATGGATGTTCCTCTTCCCGTTTTGTTAATGTTTTTTGGTTTGTTCTAGGAAGTCTTTTCTTTTCTTTGTGATTCCTGCCTAGAGAAGTTCCTTTATCCTTTGGTATAAAGCTGTTGAGTGGTGCTGAATTCTCTTTCCGTTTGTTTTTCTGTAAAGTTTTTAGTTTCTCTGTCCAATCTCAATGAGATTCTTGCTGAAAACAGTAACATTGGTTGTAAGTTTTTTCCTTTCATCTCTTTAAATACGTATACTGCCACTTCCTTCTCTCTTGCAGAATTTCTGCTGAAAGGTCGGCTGTTAACTTACGTGGATTCCCTTGAATGGTAAATGGTGCTTTTCCCATGCTGCTTTTTACATGTTTCCTATACATTTAGATTTTAATAGTTTGATGAATACGTGTCTTGGCGTGTTTCTCCTTGGAATTATCCTGTATGAGACTCTCTGTGCTTCCAGGACTTGATTACCTCTTTCCTTTCCCATACTAGGGAAGTTTTCAACTATAATCTCTTCAAATATATTCTCACGTCTTTTCTCTTTCTCTTCTTCTTCTGAGAGCCATATAATTCGAATGTTGGTGCATTTAATGTTGTCCCAAGGGTCGCTGAGACTGTCCTCCTTTCCTTTCATTCTTTGTTCTTTATTTTGATCCGCAGTATTTATTTCAACTATTTTATCTTCCAGGCCACTTAACCGTTCTTGTGCCTCAGTTATTGTGCTTGTGATCCATGCTAGAGAATAATTATTTTCATTTATTGTGTTCTTCATCACTGTTTGTTTGCTCTTCAGTTCTTGTCGACCTCTGTGAAACGTTTCCTGTATTTTCTCTCTCCTATTTCCACGATGTTGAATCGTTTTTCCTATCATTATTCTGAATTCTTTTTCGGGTAGACTGCCTATTTCCTCTTCATTTGTTAGGTCTGGTGCGTTTTGACCTTGCTGCTTCGTCAGCTGTGTGTTTTTTGGTCTCCTAATTTTGGTTAACTTACTGTGCTTGGGGTTCCTTTTCACAGGCGTCATGCCCGTAGTTATTGTTGTTTTTGTTGTCTGTCCCCAGCGGCTAAGGTTTGTTAAGTGGGTTGTGTAGGCTTCTTCGTGGAGGGGAGTTATGCTTGTGTTCTTTTGAATGAGGCTGGATCCTGTCTTTCTGGTGGGCATTTCCACAACTGCTGGTGTGTATTTTGGTGCCTCCATCCTTATGATGATTTAAGACATCCTCTCTGATAACGGATGGGACTGTTTCTGTCTTGCTCATTGTTTGGCATACGGTGTCCAGCACTGTTGCTTACTGGTCACTGAGTGAATGTGGGTCTTGGCGTTGAGAAAGAAATCTCTGGGAGATATTCTCCATTTGATATTATGTGAAGGTGTCAGGTCTCCTGTGCACCAGTGTCCTGAACTTGGTTTTCCCTCCTCAGATGCTGAGCTCTGACTCCTGGGTAGAGCACCTAGAGACAGTCATCCTCACAGCTCTGAAAACGTGGGGAGAAAAGAGAAGGAAACAAAGAATGAGGATAAAATAAAACAAAATAAAGTAAAATCAAATAAAATGAAGTTATTAAAATGAAAACTATGTATTAAGAGAAAATTTTAAAAATTAAAAAGAAAAGCAGTCACACAGAACTCTAGCACAAATGTTTAAAGCTTAGCTATACTGACAAAATGACTCACAGTAGCATACACCTACACACTCACAAAGTGTGAAAAACTGGAAAAACTAATATATCTATGCTCACAAAGTCCACCTCTTCAATTTTGGACTGATTCATTGTTCTATTCAGGTGTTCCAGAGATGCGGGGCACTTCACGTTGAATGTGGAGATTTCATTCACTCTTTGTGCGGGTGCTGGGAGAAATTACCTTTTCGCTTCTTTGCTCTTACAGCTCTGCTTTTAGAGTTGCATTTGTTTCATTCCATAAATTTGGGTGGTCCTATTTTCATTTTCAATTTTTCCCAGGTATTTGTGATCCCATCTTGGTTTTCTGCAGTGTATCCTTGGTTATGTAACAGCGTTTTGTTCAACTATATTCTCTTCAAATATATTCTCACGCCTTTTATATTTCTCGTCTTCTTATGAGACCCATATAATTCGAATGTTCGTGCGTTTAATGTTGTCCCAAGGGTCGCTGAGACTGTCCTCCATTCCTTTCTTTCTTTTTTCTTATTTTGCCCCGCAGTATTTATTTGAACTATTTTATCTTCCAGGCCATTTAACCGTTCTTCTGCCTCAGTTATTGTGCTAGTGATCCATGCTAGAGAATAATTATTTTCATTTATTTTGTTCTTCATCATTGTTTGTTTGCTCTTCAGTTCTTGTCGTCCCTTGTGAAACGTTTCTTGTATTTTCTCTCTCCTATGTCCATGATGTTGAATCGTCTTTTTTGTCATTATTCTGAATTATTTTTCGGGAAGACTGCCTATTTTCTCTTCATCTGTTAGGTCTGGGGTATTTTGACCTTGCTGCTTCGTCCGCAGTGTGTTTTCTGGTCTCCTCATTTTGCTTATCTTACTGTGCTTGGGGTTCCTTGTCTCAGGCGGCATGCCCGAAGTTATTGTTGTTTTTGGTGTCTCTCCCCAGCGCCTAAGGTTTGTTCAGTGGGTTGTGTAAGCTTCTTCGGGGAGAGTAGTTTTGCTTGTGTTTTTTGAATGAGGCTGGATCCTGTCTTTCTGGTGGGCATTTCCACAACTGCTGGTGTGTATTTTGTTGCCTCCATCCTTATTAAGATTTAAGGCATCTTCTCTGATAACGGATGGGGCTGAGTTTCTGTCTTGCTCATTGTTTGGCATACGGTATCCAGCACTGTAGCCTGCTGGTCACTGAGTGAATGTGGGTCTTGGCGTTGAGAAAGAAAACTCTGGGAGATTTTCTCCCTTTGATATTATGTGGAGCTGTCAGGCCTCATGTGCACCAGTGTCCTGAAGTTGGCTCTCCCACCTCAGAGGCACAAGACTGACTACTAGCCGGAGCACCAAGAGACATGCATCCTCACGGCTCAGAAAAAGTGGGAGAGGAACGAGAAGGAAACCAAGAATGCAGATAAAATAAATCAAAATAAAGTAAAAGAAAATAAAATGAAATGACTATAATAAAAATATGTATCAAGAGAAAATTTTAAAACTAAACAAACATAACAGACGGACAGAAATCTAGCACAAATGGTTAAAGCTAAGCTATACAGACAAAATCGCAAAGAGCAGCATACACCTCCACAGTCGCAAAAATTGAAAAACTGGAAAGAATAATATATCTTTGCTCACAAATTCCACCTCGTCAATTTTGGGCTGATTTATTGTGTATTCAGGTGTTCCACGGATGCGGCGTACTTCAGGTTGAATATGCAGATTTCATCCACTCTTCCTGCGGCTGCTGGCAGAGATTTCCCTTTGGCTTCTTTGTTCGCACAGCTCTCCTTTTAGAGTTGCATTTTCTTCATCCCATAGTTTTCGGTGGTCGTATTTACATTGTCACTTTTTCCCAGGTATTTGTGATCCCATCTTGGTTTTCTGCAGTGAATTCTTGGTTATGTAACAGCGTTTTCTTAAGCTTCCCCGTGTTTGTATTATTTACAGTTTTTTTTTCCTTTTAATTCCTATCAAGTTTCATAGCACTGTGGGCGGAAACTATACCTGATACTGTTTCAATTTTCTTAATTTTCTAAGGCTTTATTTGTGATCGTATATATAACATATTTTGGAGAATGTTCCAAGAGCACCTGAGGTAAAAGTGTTTTCTGTTGTTTTGCAATAGAATGTTGTATACATATGAATGAAGTCCCTCTTCTTCAATGTGTCTTTTAAAACGTATGTTTCCTGATTTATTTTTCATTTTGGATGATCTGTCCATTGGTGGAAGAGGGGTGGTAATGTGCCCTACTCTTTTGCTGGTACTTTCAAGTTCCCCTTTATGGCTGTTAGGTTATATGTTATGTATTGAAGTGCTCCTCAGTTGGGTTCATAAGTATTTGCATTTGTCATATCCTCTCCTTGGTTTGATCCCTTGATCCGTATGTAGTGTCCTTGTTTGTTTCTTGTAATAGTATTTATCTTAAAGTCTATTTCGTCTGATATGAGAATTGTAACTCCAGGTTTCCTTTGATTTCCATTTGCATGGAATGTCTCTTGCCATCTCCTCACTTTCAGTCTGTATGACTCCCTAGGTCTAAAGTGGGTCTCTTCTAGGCAGCACATATAATGATCTTGATGTTGTATCCCTTCAGGGAGTCTATCTGTTGTAGTTGGAGCAATGAATCCATTTACATGTAAGGTTATTAATAATATGGATGTACCTCTTACCGTTTTGTTAATTGTTTTTGGTTTGTTCTAGGAGGTCTTTTCTTTTCTTTGTGATTCCTGCCTAGAGAAGTTCCTTTATCCTTTGTTATAAAGCTGTTGCGTGGTGCTGAATTCTCTTTCTGTTTGTTTTTCTGTAAAGTTTTTACTTTCTCCGTCCAATCTCAATGAGATCTTGCTGAGAACAGTAACATTGGCTGTAGGTTTTTTTCCTTTCATCTTTTAAATATGTATACTGCCACACCCTTTTCTCTGGCAGAATTTATGCTGAAAGCTCAGCTGTTAACTTACGTGGATTCCCTTTTATGGTATATGCTGCTTTTCCAATACTGCTTTTTACATGCTTTCTATGTATTTATTTTTAAATAGTTTGGTGAATACGAGTCTTGGCGTGTTTCTCCTTGGATTTATCCTGTATGGGACTCTCTGTGCCCCCTGGACTTGATTAACTCTTTCCTCTCCCATACTAGGGAAGTTTTCAAATATAATCTCTTCAAATATATTCTCACGCCTTTTCTATTTCTCTTCTTCTTCTGAGACCCATATAATTCGAATATTGGTCCGTTTAATGTTGTCTCAAGGGTCGCTGAGACTGTCCTCCATTCCTTTCTTTCTTTTTTCTTATTTTTCCTGCAGTATTTATTTGAACTATTTTATCTTCCAGGCCACGTAACCGTTCTTCTCCCTCAGTTATTGTGCTACTGATCCATGCTAGAGAATAATTATTTTCATTTATTTTGTTCTTCATCATTGTTTGTTTTGTCTTCAGTTCTTGTCGTCCTTGTGAAACGTTTCTTGTATTTTCTCTCTCCTATTTCCATGATGTTGAATCGTCTTTCTGATCATTATTCTGAATTCTTTTTCGGGAAGACTGCCTATTTCCTCTTCATCTGTTAAGTCTGGTGCGTTTTGGCATTGCTGCTTCGTGTGCTGTGTGATTTTTGGTATCCTCCTTTTGTCTAACTTACTGTGCTTGGGGTTCATTTTCACAGGTGGCATGCCTGTAGTTATTGTTGTTTTATGTGTCTGTCCCCACCGGCTTAGGTTTGTTCAGTGGGTTGTGTAGGCTTCTTCATTGAGGGGAGTTGTGCTTGTGTCCTTTTGAATGAGGCGGGATCATGTCTTTCAGGTGGGCATTTCCACAACTGCTGGTGTGTATTTTGGTGCCTCCGTCCTTATTATGATTTAAGGCATCCTTTCTGAGAATGGATGGGGCCGTGTTTCTGTCTTGCTCATTGTTTGGCATACGGTGTCCAGCACTGTAGACTGCTGGTCACTGTGTTTATGTGGGTCTTGGTGTTGAGAAAGGACTCTCTGGGTGATTTTCTCCCTTTGATATTATGTGGAGCCGTCAGTTCTCCGGTGCACCAGTGTCTTGAAGTTGGCTCTCCCACCTCAGATACACAACACTGACTCCTGGCCGGAACACCAAGAGACATTCATACTCACAGCTCAGAAAAAGTGGGAAAGAGAAGGAAACAAAGAATGCAGATAAAATAAAACAAAATAAAGTAAAATAAAATAAAATGAAGTTATTAAAATAAAAAATATGTATCAAGAGAAAATTTAAAAAACTAAAAAAACATAACAGACGGACAGAACTCTAGCACAAATGTTTAAAGTTAAGCTATACAGACAAAATCGCAAACAGCAGCATACACCACCACAGTCACAGAAAATGAAAAACTGGAAAGAATAATATATCTTTGCTCACAAAGTCCACCTCGTCAATTTTGGGCTGATTCATTGTGTATTCAAGAGATCCAATGATGCGGGGTACTTCCCGTTCAATGTGCAGATTTCACCCACTCTTCCTGTGGCTGCTGGGAGAGATTTCCCTTTGTTTTCTTTTTTCGCACAGCTCTCCTTTTAGAGTTGCATTTGCTTCACCCATAGTTTTGGGTGGTCGTATTTTCATTGTAACTTTTTCCAGGTATTTGTGATCCCATCTTGGTTTTCTGCAGTGAATTCCTGCTTATGTAAAAGCGTTTCTTTAGATTCCCCGTGTTTCTAGTATTTACATTTTTTTTCCTTTTAATTCGTATCTAGTTTCATAGCACTGTGGGCGGAAAGTATACCTGATAGTGTTTCAATTTTCTTAATTTTCTAAGGCTTTATTTGTGATCATACATATAAAATATCTTGGAGAATGTTCCATGAGCACCTGAGTAAAAAGAGTTTTCTGTTGTTTTGCTATAGAATGTGGTATACTTATGAATGAAGTCTCTCTTGTTCAATGAGTCATTTAAAACTTATGTTTCCTGATTTATTTTCATTTTGGAAGATCTGTCCATTGGTGGAAGTGCCGTGGTAATGTCCCCTACTCCTTTGGTAGTAGTGTCAAGTTCCCCATTGTGGCTGTTAGGCTACATGTTATGTATTGAAGTGCTCCTCTGTTCGGTTCATAAGTATTCGCATTTGTCATATCCTTTCCTTCGTTTGATCACTTGATCCGTATATAGTGTCCTTGTTTGTTTCTTTTAATTGTATTTATCTTAAAATCGATTTCATCTGATATGAGAATTGTAACTCCAGTTTTCCTTTGATTTCCATTTGCATGGAATGTCTCTTGCCATCTCCTCACTTTCAGTCTGTATGACTCCCTAGGTCTAAAGTGGGTCTCTTCTAGGCATCACATATAATGGTTTTGATGCTGTATCCCTTCAGCGATTCGATCTATTGTAGTTGGAGCAATGAATCCATTTACATGTAAGGTTAATATTAATATGGATGTTCCTCTTACCGTTTTGTTAATTGTTTTTGTTTTGTTCTAGGAGGTTTTTTCTTTTCTTTGTGATTCCTACCTAGAGAACTTCCTTTATCCTCTGTTATCAAGCTGTTTTGTGATGCTGAATTCTCTTTCCGTTTGTTTTTCTGTAGTTTTTAGTTTCTCCGTCCAATCTCAATGAGATTCTTGCTGAGAACAGTAACATTGGTTGTAGGATTTTTTCCTTTCATCTCTTTAAATACGTATACTGCCACTCCCTTCTCTCTTGCAGAATTTCTGCTGAAAGGTCAGCTGTTAACTTACGTGGATTACCCTGTATGATATATGCTGCTTTTCCCATGCTGCTTTTTACATGCAATCTATGTATTTAGTTTTTAATTGTTTGATGAATACGTGTCTTGGCATGTTTCTCCTTGGATTCATCCTGTATGGGACTCTCTGTGCTTCCTGGACCTGATTAACTCTTTCCTTTCCCATACGAGGGAAGTTTTCAACTATAATCTCTTCAAATATTTTCTCAGTTCTTTTCTCTTTCCCTTTCTCAACGCCCATTCTATTTCTCGTCTTCTTCTGAGACCCATATAATTCGAATGTTGGTGTGTTTAATATTGTCCCACGTGTCGCTGAGACTGTCCTCCGTTCCTTTCTTTCTTTTTTCATTCTTCTGTCCAACAGTATTTCTTTGAACTCTTTTATCTTTCAGGCCTATTAACCGTTCTTCTGCCTCAGTTACTGTGCTAGTGATCCATGCTAGAGAATAATTATTTTCATTTATTTTGTTCTTCATCATTGTTTGTTTCCTCTTCAGTTCTTGTCGTCCCTTGTGAAACGTTTCTTGTATTTTCTCTCTCCTATATCCAAGATTTTGTATCTTCTTTCCTATCATTATTCTGAATTATTTTTCAGGTAGACAGCCTATTTCCTCTTCATTTGTTAGGTCTGGTGCTTTTTGACCTTGCTTCTTCATCTGCTGTGTGTTTTTTGGTCTCCTCATTTTGCTTAACTTACTGTGCTTCGGGTCTCCTTTTCACAGGCTGCATGCCCATAGTTATTGTTGTTTTTGGTGTCTGTCCCCAGTGGCTAAAGTTTGTTCAGTGGGTTGTGTAGGCTTCTTAGTGTAGGGGAGTTGTGCTTGTGTTCTGGAGAATGAGGCTGGATCTTGTCTTTCTGGTGGGCACTTCCATGTTTGCAGGTATGTATTTTGGTGTCTCCATCTTTATTATGATTTAAGGCATCCTGTCTGATAACGGATGGGGCTGTGTTTCTTTCTTGCTCATTGTTTGGCATACGGTTTCCAGAACTGTAGCTCGCTTGTCACTAAGTGAAAATGGGTCTTGCCATTGAGAATGAAATCTCTGGGAGATTTTGTGCATTTGATATTATGAGGAGCTGTCATGTCTCCTGTGGACCAGTGTCCTGAACAAGGCTCTCTCACCTCAGATGCACAGCACTTACCCCCGGCTGGAGCACGAAAAGACTTTCATCCTCACAGCTAAGAATATGTGTGAGCAGAAAGGGAAAGAAACAAAGAATGAGGATAAAATAAAACAAAATAAAGTAAAATCAAATAAAATGAAGTTATTAAAATAAAAAAATATTTATTAAGAGAAAATTTTAAAAAGTAAAAAATACAATACAGAAGGACAGAACTCTAGCACAAATGGTTAAATCTAAGCTATACGGAAAAAATCTCAAACAGCAGCATACACCTACACTCTCACAAAAAGTGAAAACGTGGAAAACATAAAATATCGTTGCTCACAAAGTCCACCTCCTCAATTTTGGGCTGATTCATTGTGTATTCAGGTGTTCAACAAATGTGGGGTATTTCGCATTGAATGTGGAGATTTCATCCACTCTTCCCGCGGCTGCTGAAAGAGAATTCCCTTTTGCTTCTTTGTTCGCAGAGCTCTCCTTTTAGAGTGGCATTTGCTTCATCCCATACTTTTGGGTGGTCGTATTTTCATTGTCACTTTTTCCCAGGTATTTGTGATCCCATCTTGGATTTCTGCAGTGAATTCTTGGATATGTAACAGCGTTTTGTTTAGCTTCCATGTGTTTTTATTATTTACAGTTTTTTTTTCCTTTAATTCCTATCTAGTTTCATAGCACTGTAGGCGGAAAGTATACCTGATTCTATTTCAATTTTCTTAATATTCTAAGGCTTTATTTGTGATGCTACATATGATATATCTTGGAGAATGTTCCATGAGCACTGAGGAGAAAGTGTTTTCTGTTGTTTTGCAATAGAGTGCGGTATACATATGAATGAAGTCCCTCTTGTTCAACGTGTCATTTAAAGCTTATGTTTCCTGATTTATTTTCATTTTGGATGATCTGTCCATTGGTGAAAGTGGGGTGGTAATTTCCCCTAGTCTTATGGAGTCACTGTCAGGTTAGCATTTATGGCTGTTAAGATATAACTTATGTATTGAAGCGCTCCTCGGTTGCGTTCGTAAGTATTCGTATTTGTTATATCCTTTCCTTGGTATGATCCCTTGATCTGTATGTAGTGTCCATTTTTGTTTTTTGTAATAGTCTTTGTCTTAAAGTATATTTCGTCTGATATGACAATTGTAACTCCAAGTTTCCTTTGATATCCATTTGCATGGAATTTCTCTTGCCCACCCCTCACTTTCAGGCTGTATGTGTCCCTAGGTCTACAGTGGGTCTCTTCTAGGCAGCATATATAATGGTCTTGTTGTTGTATCCCTTCAGCCAGTCTGTCTGTTGTGGTTGGAGCATTGATACCATTTCCATGTAACGTAATTATCAATATGGATGTTCCTTTTACCGTTTTGTTAATTGTTTTTGGTTTGTTCTAGGAAGTCTTTTCTTTTCTTTCTGATTCCTTCCTAGAGAAGTTCCTTTATCCTTAGTTATAAAGCTGTTGTTGGTGCTGAATTCTTTTTCCGTTTGTTTTTCTGTAAAGTTTTTAGTTTCTCCGTCCAATCTCAATGAGATTCTTGCTAAGAACAGTAACATTGGTTGTAGGTTTTTTTCCTTTCATCTCTTTAATACGTATACTGCCACTCCCTTCTCTCTTGCAGAATATCTGCCTCAAGGTCAGCTGTTAACTTAAGTGGATTCCCTTGTATGGTATATGGTGCTTTTCCCATGCTGCTTTTTACATGTTTTCTATGTATTTAATTTTTATTAAGTTGATTAATACGTGTCTTGGTGTGTTTCTCCTTGGATTTTTCCTGTATGGGACTCTCTGTGCTTCCTGGACTTGATTAACTCTTTCCTTTCCCATACTAAGGAAGTTTTCAAATATAATCTCTTCAAATATTTTCTCAGGTCTTTTCGTTATCCCTCCTTTTCCTGAGAGCCCTATAATTCGAATGTTGGTGCGTTTAATGTTGTCCCAAGGGTCACTGAGACTCTCCTCTGTTCCTTTCTTTCTTTTTTCTTTCTTCTGCCCCACATTATTTCTTTGAACTATTTTATCTTCCAGGCCACTTAACCGTTCTTCGTCCCCAGTAACTGTTTCAGTGATCCATGCTAGAGAATATTTATTTTCATTTTTTTTGTTCTTCATCATTGTTAGTTTGCTCTTCAGTTCTGGTCGTCTCTTGTGAAACGTCTCTTGTATATTCTCTCTCCTATTTCCAAGATTTTGAATCATGTTTCCTATCATTATTGTGAATTCTTTTTCGGGTAGACTGCCTATTTACTCTACATTTGTTAGGTCTTGTGTGTTTTAACATTGTTGCTTCATATGCTGTGTGTTTTTTGGTCTCCTCATTTTGCTTAGCTTACTCTGCTTGCGGTCTTCTTTTCACCGGGTGCATGCCCGTAGTTATTGTTGTTTTTGGTGTCTGTCCCCAGCGGCTAAGGTTTGTTCGGTGGGTGGAGAAGGCTTCTTAGTGGAGGGAATTGTGCCTGTGTTCTGGAAGATGAGGCTGGATCTTGTCTTTCTGGTGGGCACTTCCACGTGTGGTGGTATGTATTTTCGTGTCTCCATCCTTAATATGATTTAAGGCATCCTCTCTGATAACAGAAGCTGCTGTGTTTCTGTCTTGCTCATTGTTTGGCATACGGTGTCCAGCACTCTAGCTTGCTGGTCACTGAGTGAATGTTGGTCTTGGCCTTGAGAAGGAAATCTCTGGGAGATTTTCTCCATTTGATATTATTTGTCGCTGTCAGGTCTCCTTTGGACCAGTGTCCTGAAGTCGGCTCTCCCCCCTCAGATGCACAACACTGACTCCAGGCTTGAGCACCAAGAGACTTTCATCCTCACGGCTCAGAATAAGTGTGAGAAGAAAGAGAAGGACACAAAGAATGAGGATAAAATAAAACAAAATAAACTAAAATCAAATAAAATGAAGTTACTAAAATAAAAAAATATTTATTAAGAGAAAACTTTAAAAAGGAAAAACTACAATACAGAAGGACAGAACTCTAGCACAAATGGTTAAATCTAAGCTATACAGACAAAATCTCAAATAGCAGCATACACCTACACTCTCACAAAAATTGAAAACGGGGAAAAAATAATATATCATTGCTCACAAAGTCCACCTCCTCAATTTTGGGCTGATTCATTGTGTATTCAGGTGTTCCACAAATGCGAGTTACTTCACATTGAATGTGGAGATTTCATCCTCCTCTTCCCGCGGCTCCTGGGAGAGATTTCCCTTTTGCTTGTTTTTTCGCATAGCTCTCCCTTTAGAGTTGCATTTGCTTCATCCCATAGTTTTGGGCGGTCGTATTTTCATTGTCACTTTTTCCCAGGTATTTGTGATCCCATCTTGGTTTTCTGCAGTGAATTCTTGGTTATGTAACAGCGTTTTGTTTAGCTTGCATGTGTTTGTATTATTTACGGTTTTTTTCTTTTTAATTCCTATGTAGTTTCATAGCACTTTAGGCGGAAATTATACTTGATACTTTTTCAAATTTCTTAATTTACTAAGGCTTTATTTGTGACGCTACATAGGATATTTCTTGGAGAATGTTCCATGAGCACCTGAGGAGAAAGCTTTTTCTGTTATTTTGCAATAGATTGTGGTATACATATGAATGAAGTCCCTCTTGTTCAACGTGTCATTTAAAGCTTATGTTTCCTGATTTATTTTCATTTTGGATGATCTGTCCATTGGTGAAAGTGGAGTGGCAATTTCCCCCAGTCTTATGGAGTTACTGTCAGGTTAGCCTTTATGGCTGTTAAGATATAACTTATGTATTGAAGCGCTCCTCGGTTGCGTTCGTAAGTATTCCCATTTGTTATATCCTTTCCTTGGTATGATCCCTTGATCTGTATGTAGTGTCCATTTTTGTTTTGTGTAATAGTCTTTGTCTTAAAGTCTATTTCGTCTGATATGACAATTGTAATTCCAGGTTTCCTTTGATATCTATTTGCATGGAATGTCTCTTGCCCGCCCCTCACTTTCAGTCTGTATGTGTCCCTAGGTCTACAGTGGGTCTCTTCTATGCAGTATATATAATGGTCTTGTTGTTGTATCCCTTCAGCCAGTCTGTCTGTTGTGGTTGGAGCATTGATACCATTTCCATGTAAGGTAATTATCAATATGGATGTTCTTCTTACCATTTTGTTAATTGTTTTTGGTTTGTTCTAGGAGGTCTTTTCCTTTCTTTGTGATTCCTGCCTCGAGAAGTTCCTTTATCATTTGTTATAAAGCTGGTGTGTGGTGCTGAATTCTCTTTCTGTTTGTTTTCCTGTAAAGGTTTTAGTTTGTCCGTCCAATCTGAAGTAGATTCCTGCTGAGAACACTAACATTGGTTGTAGGTTTTTTTCCTTTCATCTCTTTAAATACGTATAGTGCCACTCCCTTCTCACTTGCAGAATATCTGCTGCAAGATCAGCTGTTGACTTAAGTGGATTCCCTTGTATGGTATATGGTGTTTTTCCCATGGGGATTTTTACATGTTTCCTATGTATTTAGTTTTTATTAAGTTAATTAATACGTGTCTTGGCGTGTTTCTCCTTGGATTTATCCTGTATGGGACTCTCTGTGCTTCCTGGCCTTGATTAACTCTTTCCTTTGAAATACCAGGGAAGTTTTCAACTATAATCTCTTCAAGTATATTCTCACGCCTTTTCTCTTTCTCTTCTTCTTCTGAGAGCCATATAATTCGAATGTTGGTGCATTTAATGTTGTCCCAAGGGTCGCTGAGTCTGTCCTCCGTTCCTTTCATTCTTTGTTCTTTATTTTGATCCGCAGTATTTATTTGAACTATTTTATCTTCCAGGCCACTTAACCGTTCTTGTGCCTCAGTTATTGTGCTAGTGATCCATGCTAGAGAATAATTATTTTCATTTATTGTGTTCTTCATCACTGTTTGTTTGCTCTTCAGTTCTTGTCGACCCCTGTGAAACGTTTCCTGTATTTTCTCTCTCCTATTTCCACGATGTTGAATCGTTTTTCCTATCATTATTCTGAATTCTTTTTCGGGTAGACTGCCTATTTCCTCTTCATTTGTTAGGTCTGGTGCGTTTTGACCTTGCTGCTTCGTCTGCTGTGTATTGTTTTGTCTCCTCATTTTGCTTAAATTTCTGGGCTTGGGGTTCCTTTTCAAAGGCTGCATGCTCGTAGTTATTGCTGTTTTTGGTGTCTGTCCCTAGTGGCTAAGGTTTGTTCAGTGGGTTGTGTAGGCTTCTTGGTGGAGGGGAGTTGTGCTTGTGTTCTGGTCCCTGAGTCTGGATCTTGTCTTTCTGGTGGGCACTTCCACATTTGGTGGTGTGCATTTTGGTGTCTCAGTCCTTATTATGATTTAAGGCATCCTCTCTGATAATGGATGGGGCGGTGTGTCTGCCTTGCTCATTGTTAGGCATACGGTGTCCAGCACTGTAGGTTGCTGGTCACTGAGTGAATGTGGGTTTTGGCATTGAGAAAGTAAACTCTGGGAGATTTTCTTCATTTGATATTAAGTGGATTTGTCAGGCCTCCTGTGGTCCAGTGTCCTGAATTTGCCACTCCCACCTCAGATGCACAACACTGACTCCTGGCTGGAGCACCAAGAGACTTTTATCATCACGGGTCAGAATAAGTGGGAGAGGAAAGGGAAGGAAACAAAGAATGAGGATAAAATAAAACAAAATAAAGTAAAATTAAATAAAATGAAGTTATTAATATGAAACATATTTATTAAGAGAAAATTTTAAAAGGTAAAAAAAACAAAACAGATGGACAGAACTCTAGCACAAATGGTTATAACAAAGCTATACGGAGAAAATCACAAACATCAGCATACATCTACACACTCACAAAAAGTGAAAAAGTGGAAAAAATAATATATCATTGCTCACAAAGTTCACGTCCTCAGTATTGGGCTCATTCATTGTGTATTCTGGTGTTCCACAGATGTGGGGTACTTCACATTGAAAGTAGAGTTTTCATACCCTCTTCCTCCGGCTGTTGGGAGAGACTTCCTTTTCGCTTCTTTATTCGCACAGCTCTCCTTTTAGGGTTGCATTTGCTTCATCCCATAGTTTTGGGTGGTTGTATTTTCATTGACATTTTTTCCCAGGTATTTGTGATCCCACCTTGGTTTTCTGCAGTGAATTCTTGGTTATGTAAGAGCGTTTTGTTTAGCGTACATGTTTCTGTATTATTTACCATTTTTTTTTCTTTTTAATTCCTGTCTGGTTTCATAGCACTGTTGGCGGAACATATACCTGATACTATTTTAATTTTCTTAATTTTCTAAGGCTTAATTTGTGACCCTACATATTACATATTTTGGAGAATGTTCCATGAGCACCTGAGGAGAAAGTGTTTTCTGTAGTTTTGCAATACAATGTGCTATACATATGAATGAAGTCCCTCTTGTTCAAAGTGTCATTTAAAGCTTATTTTTCCTATATCTTTTCATTTTGGATGATCTGTGCATTGGAGAAAGTGGGGTGGTAATATCACCTACTCTTATGGTGTTACTGTCAAGTTAGCTTTTATGGCGGTTAGGATATAACTTATGTATTGATGTGCTCTTCGGTTGGGTTCGTAAGTATTCACATCTGTTATAGCCTCTCCTTTCTTTGATCCCTTGATCAGTATGTAGTGTCCTTTTTGTTTCTTATAATAGTCTTTATCTTAAAGTGTGTTTCGTCTGATATGACAATTGTAACTCCAGGTTTCCTTTGATTTCCATTTGCATGGAATGTCTCTTGCCATCCCCTCACTTTCAGTCTGTATGTGTCCCTAGGTCTAAATTGGGTCTCTTCTAGGCAGCATATATAATGGTCTTGTTGTTATATCCATTCAGCCAGTCTATCTGTTGTGGTTGGAGCATTGAATCCATTTACATGTAAGGTAATTATCAATATGGATGTTCCTCTTACCGTTTTGTTAATGGTTTTTGGTTTGTTCTAGGATGACTTTTCCTTTCTTTGTGATTCCTGCCTCGAGAAGTTCCTTTATGATTTGTTATATAGCTGGTGTGTGGTGCTGAATTCTCTTTCCGTTTGTTTTTCTGTAAAGTTTTTAGTTTCTCCGTCGAATCTCAATGAGATTTCTGCTGAGAACAGTAACATTGGTTGTTGGTATTTTTCCTTTCATCTCTTTAAATACGTATACTGCCACTCCCTTCTCTCTTGCAGAATTTCTGCTGCAAGGTCAGCTGTTAACTTAATGGATTCCCTTGTATGGTATATGGTGCTTTTCCCATGCTGCTTTTTACATGTTTTCAATGTAGTCAGTGTTTAATAGTTTGATTCATACGTGTCTTGGCTTTTTTCTCCTTGTTTTATCCTGTATGGGATTCTCTGTGCTGCCTGGAATTTATTAACTCTTTCTTTTCCAATACTAGGGGAGTTTTCAACTATAATCACTTTAAATATTTTCTCAGGCCTTTTCTTTTTCTCTTCTTCTTCTGAGACCATTATAATTCGAATGTTGGTGCATTTAATGTTGTCCAAAGAGTCGCTGAGACTGTCCTCTGTTGCTTTCTTTCTTTTTTCTTTATTCTGCACCGCATATTTCTTTAAACTATTTTATCTTCCAGGCCTCTTAACTGTTCTTCTGCCTCAGTTATTGTGCTAGTGATTCATGCTAGGGAATATTTATTTTCATTTATTTGGTTCTTCATCATTGTTTGTTTGCTCTTCAGTTCTTGTCGTACCTTTTGAAAGATTTCTTTTATATTCTCTCTCCTATTTCAAAGATTTTGAATCGTCTTTCCTATCATTATTCTGAAATCATTTTCGGGTAGACAGCCTATTTCCTCTTCATTTCTTAGGTCTGTGGCGTTTTGACCTTGCTGCTTCGTCTACTGTGTGTTTTTTGGTCTCCTCGTTTTGCTTAACTTACTGTGTTTGGGGTCTCCTTTTCAAAGTCTGCATGCCCGTAGTCATTGTTGTTTTTGGTGTCTGTGCCCAGCGGCTAAGGTTTGTTCAGTGGGTTGTGAAGGCTCCTTGGTGGAGGGGATTTGTGCTAGTGTTCTGGTGGATGAGGCTGTATCTTTTCTTTCTGGTGGGCACTTCCACGTCTGCTGGTGTGTATTTTCGTGTCCCCGTCCTTATTGTGATTTAAGGCAACCTCTCTGATAATGTATGGGGATGTGTTTCTGTCTTGCTCATTGTTTGGCCTAGGGTGTCCAGCACTGTAGGTTGCTGGTCACTGAGTGAATGTGGGTCTTGGCTTTGAGAAGGAAATCTGTGGGAAATTTTCTCCATTTTATATTATGTGGAGTTGTCAGGTATTCTTTGGACCAGTGTCCAGAAGTTGTCTCTCCCACCTCAGATGCAAAACACTCACTCCTGGCTGGAGCACCAAGAGACTTTCATCCTAACGGTCGGAATAAGTGGCAGTTGAAAGAGAAGGAAACAAAGAATCAGGATAAAATAAAATAAAATGCAGTAAAATTAAATAAAATGAAGTTATTAAAATAAAAAGTATTTATTAAGAGAAAATTTTAACAAGTAAAAAAAATAAAACAGAAATACAGAACTCTAGCACAAATGGTTAAAGCTAAGCTATAGGGACAAAATCACAAACAGCAGCATACACCTCCACACTCACAAAAAGTGAAAAAGTGGAAAAAATAATATATCTTTGCTCACAAAGTCCACCTCCTCAATATTGGGCTGATTCATTGTGTATTCAGGTGTTCCACAGGTGCGGGGCACTTCACGTTGAATGTGGAGATTTCATCCACTCTTCCTCCGGCTGCTGGGAGAGATTTCAGTTTCGCTTCTTTGTTCTCACAGCTCTCCTTTTAGACTTGCATTTGCTTCATCCCATAGTTTTGGGTGGTCGTATTTTCATTGTCACTATTTTCCAGGTATTTGTGATCCCAACTTGGTTTTCTACAATGAATTCTTGTTTATGTAACAGCGTTTTGTTTAGCTTCCATCAGTTTGTATTATTTACAATTTATTTTTCCTTTTACTTGATGTGTCGTTTCACAGCACTATAGGCAGAAAGTATACCTGATATGATTTCAATTTCCTTAATTTTCTGAGGCTTTATTTGTGATCCTACATATGATATATCTTGGAGAATGTTCCATGAACACCTGAGGAGAAAGTGTTTTCTGTTGTTTTGCAGTAGAATGTTATATACATATGCATGACGTCCCTTTTGTTCAATGTGTCAATGAAAGCTTTTGTTTCCTGATTTCTTTTCATTTTAGATGATCTGTCCATTAGTGAAAGTGGGGTGGTATTGTACCCTACTCTTATGGTGTTACTGTGAAGTTCCCATTTATGGCTGTTAGGATATAACTTATGTATTGAAGTGCTTCTTGGTTGGGTTTATCAGTACTCGCATTTGTAATATCCTGTGCTTGGTCTGATCCCTTGATCAGTATGTAGTGTCCTTTTTTGTTTCTTGTAATACTCTTTATCTTAGATTCTATTTCGTCTGATATGACAATTGTAACTCCAGGTTTCCTTTGATTTCCATTTGCATGGAATGTCTCTTGTCATCCCATCATTTTCAGTCTGTATGTGTCCTTAGGTCTAAAATGGGTCTCTTCTAGGCAGCATATAATGGTCTTAATGTTGTATCCCTTCAGCCAGTCTAGATGTTGTGGTTCGAGCAATGAATCCATTTACATGTAAGGTAATTTTCCACATGGATGTTCCTCTTACCGTTTTGTTAATTGTTTTTGGTTTGTCCTAGGAGGTCATTTCCTTTCTTTGTGATTCCTGCCTCGAGAAGTTCCTTTATCATTTGTTATAAAGCTGGTGTGTGGTGCTGAATTCTCTTTCCGTTTGCTTTCCGGTAAAGTTTTTAGTTTCTCCATCCAATCTCAATGAGATTCTTGATGAGAACACTAACATTGGTTGTAGGTATTTTTCCTTTCATCTCTTTAAATACGTATACTGCCACTCGTTCTCTCTTTCAGAATTTCTGGAGCATTGATTAATTAACTGGATTGCCTTGTATGGTATATGGTGCTTTTCTCATGCTGTTTTTACATGTTTTCTATGTACTTACTTTTTAATAGTATGATTCATACGTGTCTTGAAATGAAAATAAACAAGGAAACATGGGCTCTAAATGAAAAAATGAACAAAAGGGACTTAATTGATATGTATATGACTTGCCTTTGCAAAACACCAGAAAACAGTTTCTTCTCAAGTGCTCATGGAATATTCTCCAAGATATATCATATCTTGGGTCACACATAAAGCCATAGTAAATTTAACAAAACTGAAAGAGTATGAGGTATAATCTCCGACCACAGTGCCATGAAACTAGATATCACTGAAAGGAAAAAAGAACTGTAAAGAATAAAATCACATGGAAGCAAAACAAAACATTGATAAGTAATCAAGGAATTACTGAAGAAAACAAAGATGAAATCATGGAATACCTGGAACAAAATGACAATGAAAATATGACCACATCAACCTATGGGATGCAGCAAAAGCAGTTCTAACAGGGAAGTTTATAGCAATAAAATCCTCCATCAAGAAACAAGAAATCCCCCAAATAAACAACCTAGCCTTACACTTAAAGCCATTAGAGAAAAAAGGACAAACATCAAATAAAAAAAAAAGATTAGCAGGAGGAAAGAAATAAGAACGTACAGATCAGACATAAATGAAAAAAATGCAGAAAACAAGAGCAAAGATCAGTAAATATAAAGCTAGATATATAATAGGATGAATATAATTTATTAAACAATTAGCCAGATTTATTAAGAAAAGAAATGGAGAAGATCCAAACCAACAAAATTAGAAACGAAAAAGGAGAAGTAACAAATGATACTGCAGAAATACAAAGGATCATGAGAGATTACAACAAACATCTTTTGCCAATTAAATGGACAACCTGGAAGAAATGGACAAATTCTTCGAAAAGCACAACCTTCCGAGACTGAACCAAGATAAAACAGAAACTATAAACAGACTAATTGTAAGCACTGAAATTGAAATTGTGATTAAAATTTTCCAACAAGCAAAATCCCAAGACCAGATAGCTTCACAGGCGATTTTTATCAAACCCTTTTGACAAGGGCTAACACCTATCCTTCTCAGACTCTTCCAAAATATAACAGAGTGAGGGCAACTCCCAAAACCATTAAACGAGGTCACAATCACCCTGATACCAATAGCAGTTAAAGGGTAAAAAAAAAAGTGTCACTACAGGCCAATGTCACTGATGATCTTAAATATCAGAATCTCAAAGAAAATAATAGAAAGTATAATCCAACAGCACATTAGAGGGATACTACAACACGATCAAGTGGGCTTTATCCCAGAAAGGCAGGATTTTTTCGATATATGCAAATCAATCCAGATGATAAACCATACTAACATTTTGAAGGAGAAAAATCATATGATTATCTCAATAAATTCATAAAAATCTTTTGGGAACATCCAAAAATAGTTTAGGATAACACTCTCCAGAAAGTACACATAGAGTGAATGTACCTCAACTTCATAAAGGCCATATATGAGAGCCCCACTGCCAACTTTGTTCTCAAAGATGAAATACTAAAACCATTTCCTTTAAAATCAGGAAAAAGACAAGTTTGTGAACTGTTACTAATATTATTTAAGCAGATTTTGGAAGTTTTACCCACAGCAATCAAAGAAAAAAAAAAAAATTAAAAGCATCCAAGTTGGAAGAGAAGAAGTAAATCTGTCACTGTTTACAGATGACATGATTGTATACATAGAGAATTCTGAAGACGCTACCAGAAAACTACCAGAACTAATCAATGAATTTGGTACAGTGACAAGATACAAAGTTAATGCACAAAAATCTCTTGCATTACTATGCACTAATGATGAAAAATCCGAAAGAGAAATTAAGGAAACACTCTCATTTACCATTGCTAGAAAAAGAAAAACATACTTGAGAGTAAACTTACCAAAGAGACAAAATACATGTGTAAAGAAAACCGTGACTCACTGATGAAAGATATTAAAGGTGACAAAAATACTTGGAGACATATACCATGTTTTTGGACTGGTAGAAACAACATTGCAAAAATGACTATGCTACACAAAGCAATCTACAGTTCATTGCAAACCCTATTGAACTACCAATGGTATTTGTCACAGAACTAGAACAAAATATTTCACCATTTGTGTGGAAACACAAAAGAGCCTGAAGAGCCAAAGGTATCTTGAGAAAGAAAAACAGAGCTGGAGGAATCAGGTTCCCTGACTTCAGACTCTAAAAAAAATCTATACTAATAAAGATGGTATGCTACTTGCACACAAATAGAAGTATAGATCAATGAAACAGCACAGTAAGCAACGGATTAACCCACCCTCCTTTCTATTTGATAAAGGAGTCAAGAGTATACAATGGAGAAAAGATAGCCTCTTCACTTATGGTTCTGGGGAAACTGCACAGCAACATGTAAAAGAATGAAATTACAACACTTCTTAACTCCATACACCAAAATAAACTGCAAATCGATTAAAGACCTAAATGTAAGGCCAGACACGTTAACATTCTTAGAAGAAAACAAAGGCAGTACACTCTGTGACATAAATCACACAAAGACGTTGGGGACCCCCCTCATAGAGAACTGGAAATAAAAACAGAAAGAAACAAATGGGACCTAGTGAAACTGAAAAGCTTTTGCACAGAAAAGGAAATGAAAATCAGGATGGAAAGACAACCCTCAGAATGGGAGAAAATATTTGTAAACGAAGCAACTGACAAAGGATTAATCTCCATTGAGCTCATGCAACTCAACATCAGAAAAACAAACAACCCAATCCAAAATAGGACAGAAGACCGAAAAAGATATTTCTCCAAAGCATATATACTATTTGCCAACAAACACATAAAAAATGCTCAACATCACTAATCATTAGAGAAATGCAGATCAAAACAACAACGGGGGAGGAACTTGAAGATGACGGAAGAGTAAGATGCGGAGATCACTTTCCTCCCCACAGATTCATCAGAAATAAATCTGCAGGAAGAACCGCTCCTATAGAACAGCCACTGATTGCTGGCCGAAGACCTCACACATCCCAAAGGGCAAGAAACTCCCCACGTACCTGGGTAAGGGAAAAGAGGAAAGAAATAACAGAGACAAGAGACTAAGGATGGGACTTGCAACAGTGGGAAGCAGCTGTGAAGGAGGAAAGTTTTCCACACACTAGAAAGACCCTTCGCAGGTGGACAGTGTGTGTAACGGAGTGGGGAAGCTTCGGAGCCACGGAGGAGAGCCCAGCAACTGAGGTGCGGAAGGCAAAGTGGACAGATTCCCGCACAGAGGAGCGATGCCGACCAGAACTCACCAGCCTGAGAGGCTTGTCTGTTCACGTGCCGGGGAAAGCGGGGGTTGGAGGCTGAGGCTGCGGTTTCAGCCAGAATCCACAGTGAGGAATGGGGCTGGCGGCATGAACACAGCCTGAAGGGTGCTAGTGCACCACTTCTATCTTAGAGGGAGTCCTGGAAAAGTCCTGCAACTATGTAAGAGACAAGAGAATTTTTCTTCCCAATTTCTTTCCTGGTGCGTGAGGAGAGGGTATTAAGAGCGCCGCGTAATGGAGCTCCAGAGATGGGCGTGAGGTCCGGCTATCAGCGCGGACTCCAGAGACTAGCATGAGACGTAAGGCTGCTCCTCCCGCCACCAAGAAGCTTGTGAGCAAAGACAGGCCACTATCCACAGTGCCCCTCCTGGGGGCTTCTGCAGCCCGCAACTGATAGTGTCCCGTGATGCAGGGACAACTTCCCTGGGAGGATGCATGGTGCGCCTCTGGCTGCTGCAAAGTCACGATGCGCTATACCGCTACAGGCTGATTCCTATTCCGTACTCCTCACTCCCCCGGCCTGAGGGAGACACAGCCCCCAATGAGCTTCTCCTTTAACCCTGTCCTGTCTGAGGAAAGAACAGAGGTCCTCAAGCGACCTACACAAAGAGGCGGATCCAAATCCAAAGCTGAAGACCGGGAGCTGTGCGAACAAAGAAGAGAAAGGGAAATATGTCTCAGCAGCCTCAGGAAGAGCGGGTGAAATCCCCACTTTGAACCTGAAGTAACCTGCATCTGTGGATTACCTGAGTACAAAATGAATCATCCGAAAATTGAGGTGGTGGCCTTTGGGAGCAAAGTTATATTTTATTCCCACTTTTTCTCTTTTTTTGAGTGTCTATGTGTATGCTTCTGTTTGTGATTTTCTCTGTAAAGCTTAGCTTTAAACATCTGTGCTAGGGTTCTGTCCGTCTGTTTTCTTATTTTTACGTTTAAAATATTTTCTTAAAAATTATTTTTTATTTTAATAACTTTATTTTATTTTATTTGACATAATTGTGTCCTCGTTTTTCCTCTGTCTTTGTTTCTTTTTCTTTTTTGTCCCTTTTATTCTGAGCCATGTGCATGAAAGTCTCTTGGTGCTCCAACCAGGAGTCAGAGCTGCGCCTCTGAGGTGGGAGAGCCAACCTCAGGACACTGGTCCACAGAAGACCTTACCTCTCCATGTAATATCAAACGGAGAAAATCTCCCAGAGATTTCCATCTCAACGCCAAGATCTACCTTCACTCAATGACCAGCAAGCTACAGTGCTGGAAACCGTATGCCAAACAACGAGTAAGACAGGAACACAGCCCCATCCATTATCACAGAGGATGCCTAAAATCGCAGTAAGGCCACAGACACACAACCGCACACCACCAAACGTGGAACTGCCCAGCAGAAAGACAAGATCCAGCTTCATCCACCAGAACACAGGCACAACTCCCTTCCACCAAGAAGCCTACACAAGCCACTGAACCAACTTAGCCACCTGGGACAGACACCTAAAACAAAGATAACTATGAAGCTGCAGCCTGTGAAAAGGAACCCCCAAGCAGTGAATTAAGCAAAAAGAGGAGACTGAAAAACACACAGCAGATGAAGGAGCCACTTAAACCCCAGCGGAACTAACCAATGAAGGGGAAATAGGCAGTCTACCTGAACAATTATTCAGAATAATGAGAGTAAAGATGATCCAAAATCTTGGAAATAGGACAGAGAAAAAAAAGAAACTTTTCACAAGGACCTAGAAGAACTGAAGGGCAAACGAACAATAATGAAGAAAACAATAAATGAAATTAAAAATTCTCTAGAAGTGATCAAAGCAGAAACACTCTGGCAGAAGAACGGATAAGTGACTTGGAAGATAACATAGTTTAACTCACTACTGCAGAGCAGTATGAAGAAATAAGAATGAAAAGATTGAGGACAGTCTTAGAGACCTCTGGAACAACATTAAGTGCACCAACATTCGAATCAGACGGTTCCCAGAAGAAGAAGAGAAAAAGAAAGGGACTGAGAAAATATTCAGAAAGATTATAGTTGAAAACTTCTCTAATATGGGAAAGGAAAGTGTTAATCAAGTTCAGGAAGCTCAGAGAGTCCCAAACAGGAGAAATCCAAGGAGAAACACTCCAAGACACATATTCATCAAACTCTCAGGAATGAAATACAAAGAAAAGGTATTAAAAGCAGCAAGGGAAAAGCAAGAAATTCCATATTTGGGAATCCCCATCAGCTTAACAGCTGATCTTTCAGCAGAAATTCTGCAAAACAGTAGGGAGTGGGAGGACATATTTCAAGTGATTAAAGGAAAAAAACCTACCACCAATGTGACTGTACTCAGCAAGAATCTCATTCAGATTGGACGGAGGAAGTAAAAACTTCACAGACAAACCAAAGGTAGGAGAATTCAACACCAACGAACCGTCTATATCGCCAAGGATTAAGGAACTTCTCTAAGCAGGAAACACAAAGGAAATAAAAGACCTCCAATAACAAACTAAAAACAATTAAGTAAATGCTAACAGGAACATAAACACGGATAATTACCTTAAATGTAAATGGATTCAATGCTCCAACCAACACACATAGAGTGGATGAAGGGATACAAAAACAAGACCTTTAAATATGATGTCTAGGAGCGACCCACTTTAGACCTAGGGACACATACAAACTGAAAGTGAGGGGATGGAAAAAGACATTCCAAGCACATGGAAATCAAAGGAAACCTGGAGTGCCAATTCTCATATCAGACGAAATAGACTTTAAGATAAAGACTATTGCAGGAAACCAAGAAGAACACTACATACTGAAGAAGGAATCAAACAAAGAAGATGACACAGCAAATGCAAATCCTTATGAAGCCAACGTAGTAGCACTTCAATACATAAGATATATCCTAACAGCCCTACAAGGGGAAACTGAGAGTAACACAAAAATAGTAGGGGACATTAACACCCTTCTTTCACCAATGGAGTGATCACCCAAAATGAAAATAAACAAGGAAACATGGGCTTTAAATGACACATTGAACAAGAGGGACTTAACCGATATGTATATGACTTTCCTTTGCAAAACACCAGAAAACAGTTTCTTCTCAAGTGCTCATGGAACATTCTCCAGGATATATCATATCTTGGGTCACACATAGAGCCTTAGTCAATTTAAGAAAACTGAAATAGTATGAGGTATAATTTCCCACCAGAGTGCCATGAAACTAGATATCAATGAAAGGAAAAAAAGAACTGTAAACAATAGAAACACATGGATGCTAAACAAAACGCTATTAAATAATCAAGCAATCACTGAAGAAAACAAAGATGAAATCATTAAATACCTGGAAAGAAATAACAATGAAAATACGACCACCCCAACCTATGGGATGCAGCAAAATCAGTGCTATCAGGGAAGTTGATAGCAATAAAATGCTCCATCAAGAAACAAGAAATCACCCATATAAACAACCCAGCCTTACACCTAAAGCCATTAGAGAAAAAAGGAGAAACACCAAACAAACAAAAAAAGATTAGCAGAAGGAAAGAAATAAGAAAGGTCAGATCAGAAATAAATGAAAAAGACTGGAGAAAACAAGAGCAAAGATCGGTAAACCTAAAAGCTAGATATTTAAGAACATGCTTATAATGTATCCACCATTACCCAGATTTATTAAGAAAAGAAATGGAGAAGATCCAAACCAACAGAATTAGAAATGAAAAAGGAGAAGTAACAACTGACCCTGCAGAAATACAAAGGATCATGAGAGATTACTACAAACATCTTTTGCCAATTAAATGGACAACCTGGAAGAAATGGACAAATTCTTCGAAAAGCACAACCTTCTGAGACTGAACCAAGATAAACAGAAGGTATAAACAGACTAATCGTAAGCACTGAAATTGAAATTGTGATTAAAATTTTCCAACAAGCAAAAGCCCAAGATCGGGTGGCTTCACAGGCGATTTCTATCAAAACTTTTGACAGGAGCTAACACCTATCCTTCTCAGACACTTCCAAAATATAACAGAGTGAGGGACACTCCCAAAATCATTAAACGAGGCCACAATCACTCTGAAACCAAAACCAGACAAATTGTCACCTAAAATTGAACACAAGAGGTTTATATCACTGATTCCCTTAAATGTCAGCATCTCAAAGAAAATACTAGAAAGTAGAATCCAACAGCACATTAAAGGGATAATACACCATGATCAAGTGGGCTTTATCCAAGGAAGGCAGGATTTTTCGATATATGCAAATCAATCCAGATGATAAACCATACTAACAAATTGAAGGAGAAAAATCCTATGATTATCTCAATAAATGGAGAAAAATCTTCTGGAAACATTCAAAAATAGTTTAGGATAACACTCTCCAGAAGGTACACATAGAGTGAATATACCTCATCATAATAAAGGCCATATATGATAGACCCATAGCCAACTTTGTTCTCAAAGGTGAAATAATGAAACCATTTCCTTTAAGATCAGGAAAAAGACAAGCTTGTGAACTGTTACTAATATTACTTTACCAGGTTTTGGAAGTTTTACCCACAGCATTCAGAGAAGAAAAAGAAATTAAAAGCATCCAAGTTTCAAGAAAAGACGTAAATCTGTCACTGTTTTCAGATGACTAGATAGTATACCTAGAGAATTCTAAAGACGCTACCAGGAAACTACCAGAACTAAACAATGAATTTGGTACAGTGACAGGATACAAAGTTAATGCACAAAAATCTCTTTCGTTACTATGCACTAATAATGAAAAATCCGAAAGAGAAATTAAGGAAACACTCTCATTTACCATTGCTACAAAAAGAATAATATACTTGAGTGTAAACTTACCAAAGAGACAAAAAACATGTGTGAAGAAAACCATGACACCCTGAGGAAAGAGATTAAAGGTGACACAAAGAGATGGAGACATATACCATGTTTTTGGACTGGTAGAAACAACATTGCAAAAATGACTATGCTACACAAAGCAATCTACAGTTCATTGCAATCTCTATTGAATTACTAATGGCATTTGTCACAGAACTAGAACAAAATATTTCACCATTTGTGTGGAAACACAAAAGATCCTGAAGAGCCAAAGGTATCTTGAGAAAGAAAAACAGAGCTGGAGGAATCAGGTTCCCTGACTTCAGACTATAAAAAAAATCTATAATAATAAAGATGGTATGCTACTGGAACACAAACAGAAGTGTACATCAATGAAACAGGACAGTAAGCCACGGATAAACATACACTCCTTTCTATTTGATAAAGGAGGCAAGAGTATACAATGGAGAAAAGAGAGCCTCTTCAAAAATGGTTCTGGGGAAACTGCACAGCTCCATGTAAAAGAATGAAATTACAACACTTCTTAACTCCATACACAAAAATAAACTGCAAATCGATTACAGACCTAAATGTAAGGCCAGACACGTTAAAACTCTTAGAAGAATACAAAGGCAGAACACTCTGTGACATAAATCACACAAAGACGTTTGGGGACCCCCCTCATAGAGAACTGGAAATAAAAACAGAAAGAAACAAATGGGACCTAGTGAAACTGAAAAGCTTTTGCACAGCAAAGGAAATGAAAATCAGGATGAAAAGACAACCCTCAGAATGGGAGAAAATATTTGTAAACGAAGCAACTGACAAAGGATTAATCTCCATTGAGCTCATGCAACTCAATATCAGAAAAACAAACAACCCAATCCAAGATAGGGCAGAAGACCGAAAAAGATATTTCTCCAAAGCATATATACTATTTGCCAAAAAACACATGAAACAATGCTCAACATCACTAATCATTAGAGAAATGCAGATCAAAACAACAACGGGGGAGGAACTTGAAGATGACGGAAGAGTAAGATGCGGAGATCACTTTCCTCCCCACAGATTCATCAGAAATAAATCTGCAGGAAGAACCGCTCCTATAGAACAGCCACTGATTGCTGGCCGAAGACCTCACACATCCCAAAGGGCAAGAAACTCCCCACGTACCTGGGTAAGGGAAAAGAGGAAAGAAATAACAGAGACAAGAGACTAAGGATGGGACTTGCAACAGTGGGAAGCAGCTGTGAAGGAGGAAAGTTTTCCACACACTAGAAAGACCCTTCGCAGGTGGACAGTGTGTGTAATGGAGTGGGGAAGCTTCGGAGCCACGGAGGAGAGCCCAGCAACTGAGGTGCGGAAGGCAAAGTGGACAGATTCCCACACAGAGGAGCGATGCTGGCCAGAACTCACCAGCCTGAGAGGCTTGTCTGTTCACCTGCCAGGGAAGGCGGGGGTTGGAAGCTGAGGCTGCTGTTTCAGCCGGATCCCACGGTAAGTACGGGGGCTGGCGGCATGAACACAGCCTGAAGTGTGCTAGTGCGCCATGTCTAGCTCAGAGGGAGTCCTGGAAAAGTCCTGCAACTGCGTAAGAGACAAGAGAATTTTTCTTCCCAATTTCTTTCCTGGTGCCTGAGGAGAGGGTATTAACAGCGTCGCGTAATGGAGCTCCAGAGATGGGCGTGAGGTGCGGCTATCAGCGTGGACCCCAGAGACTGGCATGAGACGTAAGGCTGCTGCTGCCACCACCAAGAAGCCTGTGAGCAAAGACAGGCCACTATCCACAGTGCCCCTCCCGGGGGCTTCTGCAGCCCGCCACTGATAGTGTCCCGTGATGCAGGGACAACTTCCCTGGGAGGATGCACAGTGCGCCTCAGGCTGCGGCAAAGTCACGATGCGCTATACCGCTACAGGCGGACTCCTATTCCGTACTCCTCACTACCCCAGCCTGAGTGAGACACAGCCCCCAATGAGCTTCTCCTTTAACCCTGTCCTGTCTGAGGAAAGAACAGAGGCCCTCAAGCGACCTACAGAAAGAGGCGGATCCAAATCCAAAGCTAGAACCCGTGAGCTTCACGAACAAAGAAGAGAAAGGGAAATCTGTCCCAGCAGCCTCACGAAGAGCGGGTGAAATCCCCACTTTGAACCTGAAGTAACCTGCATGTGTGGATTACCTGAGTACAGAATGAATCATCCGAAAATTGAGGTGGTGGCCTTTGGGAGCAAAGCTATATTTTATTCCCACTTTTTCTCTTTTTTTGAGTGTCTACGTGTATGCTTCTGTTTGTGATTTTGTCTGTAAAGCTGAGCTTTAACCATTTGTGCTAGGGTTCTGTCCGTCTGTTTTCTTATTTTTACGTTTAAAATATTTTCTTAAAAATTATTTTTTATTTTAATAACTTTATTTTATTTGACATCATTGTGTCTTCGTTTATCCTCTGTCTTTGTTTCTTTCTCTTTTTTGTCCCTTTTATTCTGAGCCATGTGGATGAAAGTCTCCTGGTGCTCCAACCAGGAGTCAGTGCTGCGCTTCTGAAGTGGCAGAGCCAACCTCAGGACACTGGTCCACAGGAGACCTTACAGCTCCATGTAATATCAAACTGAAAAAATCTCCCAGAGATTTCCATCTCATCGCCATGATCCACCTTCACTCAATGACCAGCAAGCTACAGTGCTGGAAACCGTATGCCAAACAACGAGTAAGACAGGAACACAGCCCCATCCATTATCACAGAGGATGCCTAAAATCGCAGTAAGGCCACAGACACCCAACCACACACCACCAGACGTGGAACTGCCCAGCAGAAAGACAAGATCCAGCTTCATCCACCAGAACACAGGCACAACTCCCCTCCACCAAGAAGCCTACACAACCCACTGAACAAACTTAGCCACCTGGGACAGACACCAAAAAAAAGATAACTATGACGCTGCAGCCTGTGAAAAGGAGCCCCCAAGCAGTGAATTAAGCAAAAAGAGGAGACTGAAAAACACACAGCTGATGAAGGAGCAACTTAAACCCCACCAGACCTAACAAATGAAGAGGAAATAGGCAGTCTACCTGAACAATTATTCAGAATAATGAGAGTAAAGATGATCCAAAATCTTGGAAATAGGATAGAGAAAATACAAGAAACTTTTCACAAGGACCTAGAAGAACTGAAGGGCAAACGAACAATAATGAAGAAAACAATAAATGAAATTAAAAATTCTCTAGAAGTGATCAATAGCAGAAACACTCTGGCAGAAGAACGGATAAGTGACCTGGAAGATAACATAGTTTAACTCACTACTGCAGAGCAGTATGAAGAAATAAGAATGAAAACATTGAGGACAGTCTCAGAGACCTCTGTAACAACATTAAATGCACCAACATTCGAATCAGACGGGTCCCAGAAGAAGAAGAGAAAAAGAAAGGGACTGAGAAAATATTCAGAAAGATTATAGTTGAAAACTTCTCTAATATGGGAAAGGAAAGAGTTAATCAAGTCCAGGAAGCTCAGAGAGTCCCAAACAGGAGAAATCCAAGGAGAAACACTCCAAGACACATATTCATCAAACTCTCAAGAATGAAATACAAAGAAAAGGTATTAAAAGCAGCAAGGGAAAAGCAAGAAATTCCATATTTGGGAATCCCCATCAAGTTAGCAGCTGATCTTTCAGCAGAAATTCTGCAAGACAGTAGGGAGTGGCAGGACATATTTCAAGAGATTAAAGGAAAAAAACCTACCACCAATGTGACTGTACTCAGCAAGAATCTCATTCAGATTGGAGGGAGGAAGTAAAAACTTCACAGACAAACCAAAGGTAGGAGAATTCAGCACCACCAAACCGTCTATATCACCAATGATAAAGGAACTTCTCTAAGCAGGAAACACAAAGGAAATAAAACACCTCCAATAACAAACCAAAAACAATTAAGTAAATGCTAACGGGAACATACACACGAATAATTACCTTAAATGTAAATGGATTCATTGCTCCAACCAACACACATAGAGTGGACGAAGGGATACAAAAACAAGACCGTTAAATATGATGTCTAGGTGCGACCCACTTTAGACCTAGGGACACCTACAAACTGAAAGTGAGGGGATGGAAAAAGACATTCCAAGCACATGGAAATCAAAGGAAACCTGGAGTGCCAATTCTCATATCAGACGAAATAGACTTTAAGATAAAGACTATTGCAGGAAACAAAGAAGAACACTACATACTGATGAAGGAATCAAACAAAGAAGATGACACAGCAAATGCAAATCCTTATGAAGCCAACGTAGTAGCACTTCAATACATAAGATATATCCTAACAGCCCTACAAGGGGAAACTGAGAGTAACACAAAAATAGTAGGGGACATTAACACCCTTCTTTCACCAATGGAGTGATCACCCAAAATGAAAATAAACAAGGAAACATGGGCTTTAAATGACACATTGAACAAGAGGGACTTAACCGATATGTATATGACTTTCCTTTGCAAAACACCAGAAAACAGTTTCTTCTCATGTGCTCATGGAACATTCTCCAGGATATATCATATCTTGGGTCACACATAGAGCCTTAGTCAATTTAAGAAAACTGAAATAGTATGAGGTATAATTTCCCACCAGAGTGCCATGAAACTAGATATCAATGAAAGGAAAAAAAGAACTGTAAACAATAGAAACACATGGATGCTAAACAAAACGCTATTAAATAATCAAGCAATCACTGAAGAAAACAAAGATGAAATCATTAAATACCTGGAAAGAAATAACAATGAAAATACGACCACCCCAACCTATGGGATGCAGCAAAATCAGTGCTATCAGGGAAGTTGATAGCAATAAAATGCTCCATCAAGAAACAAGAAATCACCCATATAAACAACCCAGCCTTACACCTAAAGCCATTAGAGAAAAAAGGAGAAACACCAAACAAACAAAAAAAGATTAGCAGAAGGAAAGAAATAAGAAAGGTCAGATCAGAAATAAATGAAAAAGACTGGAGAAAACAAGAGCAAAGATCGGTAAACCTAAAAGCTAGATATTTAAGAGCATGCTTATAATGTATCCACCATTACCCAGATTTATTAAGAAAAGAAATGGAGAAGATCCAAACCAACAGAATTAGAAATGAAAAAGGAGAAGTAACAACTGACCCTGCAGAAATACAAAGGATCATGAGAGATTACTACAAACATCTTTTGCCAATTAAATGGACAACCTGGAAGAAATGGACAAATTCTTCGAAAAGCACAACCTTCTGAGACTGAACCAAGATAAACAGAAGGTATAAACAGACTAATCGTAAGCACTGAAATTGAAATTGTGATTAAAATTTTCCAACAAGCAAAAGCCCAAGATCGGGTGGCTTCACAGGCGATTTCTATCAAAACTTTTGACAGGAGCTAACACCTATCCTTCTCAGACACTTCCAAAATATAACAGAGTGAGGGACACTCCCAAAATCATTAAACGAGGCCACAATCACTCTGATACCAAAACCAGACAAATTGTCACCTAAAATTGAACACTAGAGGTTTATATCACTGATTCCCTTAAATGTCAGCATCTCAAAGAAAATACTAGAAAGTAGAATCCAACAGCACATTAAAGGGATAATACACCATGATCAAGTGGGCTTTATCCAAGGAAGGCAGGATTTTTCGATATATGCAAATCAATCCAGATGATAAACCATACTAACAAATTGAAGGAGAAAAATCCTATGATTATCTCAATAAATGGAGAAAAATCTTCTGGAAACATTCAAAAATAGTTTAGGATAACACTCTCCAGAAGGTACACATAGAGTGAATATACCTCATCATAATAAAGGCCATATATGACAGACCCATAGCCAACTTTGTTCTCAAAGGTGAAATAATGAAACCATTTCCTTTAAGATCAGGAAAAAGACAAGCTTGTGAACTGTTACTAATATTACTTTACCAGGTTTTGGAAGTTTTACCCACAGCATTCAGAGAAGAAAAAGAAATTAAAAGCATCCAAGTTTCAAGAGAAGACGTAAATCTGTCACTGTTTTCAGATGACTAGATAGTATACCTAGAGAATTCTAAAGACGCTACCAGGAAACTACCAGAACTAAACAATGAATTTGGTACAGTGACAGGATACAAAGTTAATGCACAAAAATCTCTTTCGTTACTATGCACTAATAATGAAAAATCCGAAAGAGAAATTAAGGAAACACTCTCATTTACCATTGCTACAAAAAGAATAATATACTTGAGTGTAAACTTACCAAAGAGACAAAAAACATGTGTGAAGAAAACCATGACACCCTGAGGAAAGAGATTAAAGGTGACACAAAGAGATGGAGACATATACCATGTTTTTGGACTGGTAGAAACAACATTGCAAAAATGACTATGCTACACAAAGCAATCTACAGTTCATTGCAATCTCTATTGAATTACTAATGGCATTTGTCACAGAACTAGAACGAAATATTTCACCATTTGTGTGGAAACACAAAAGATCCTGAAGAGCCAAAGGTATCTTGAGAAAGAAAAACAGAGCTGGAGGAATCAGGTTCCCTGACTTCAGACTATAAAAAAAAATCTATAATAATAAAGATGGTATGCTACTGGAACACAAACAGAAGTGTACATCAATGAAACAGGACAGTAAGCCACGGATAAACATACACTCCTTTCTATTTGATAAAGGAGGCAAGAGTATACAATGGAGAAAAGAGAGCCTCTTCAAAAATGGTTCTGGGGAAACTGCACAGCTCCATGTAAAAGAATGAAATTACAACACTTCTTAACTCCATACACAAAAATAAACTGCAAATCGATTACAGACCTAAATGTAAGGCCAGACACGTTAAAACTCTTAGAAGAATACAAAGGCAGAACACTCTGTGACATAAATCACACAAAGACGTTTGGGGACCCCCCTCATAGAGAACTGGAAATAAAAACAGAAAGAAACAAATGGGACCTAGTGAAACTGAAAAGCTTTTGCACAGCAAAGGAAATGAAAATCAGGATGAAAAGACAACCCTCAGAATGGGAGAAAATATTTGTAAACGAAGCAACTGACAAAGGATTAATCTCCATTGAGCTCATGCAACTCAACATCAGAAAAACAAACAACCCAATCCAAAATAGGACAGAAGACCGAAAAAGATATTTCTACAAAGCATCTATACTATTTGCCAACAAACACATGAAACAATGCTCAACATCACTAATCATTAGAGAAATGCAGATCAAAACAACAATGGGGGAGGAACTTGAAGATGACGGAAGAGTAAGATGCGGAGATCACTTTCCTCCCCACAGATTCATCAGAAATAAATCTGCAGGAAGAACCGCTCCTATAGAACAGCCACTGATTGCTGGCCGAAGACCTCACACATCCCAAAGGGCAAGAAACTCCCCACGTACCTGGGTAAGGGAAAAGAGGAAAGAAATAACAGAGACAAGAGACTAAGGATGGGACTTGCAACAGTGGGAAGCAGCTGTGAAGGAGGAAAGTTTTCCACACACTAGAAAGACCCTTCGCAGGTGGACAGTGTGTGTAATGGAGTGGGGAAGCTTCGGAGCCACGGAGGAGAGCCCAGCAACTGAGGTGCGGAAGGCAAAGTGGACAGATTCCCACACAGAGGAGCGATGCTGGCCAGAACTCACCAGCCTGAGAGGCTTGTCTGTTCACCTGCCAGGGAAGGCGGGGGTTGGAAGCTGAGGCTGCTGTTTCAGCCGGATCCCACGGTAAGTACGGGGGCTGGCGGCATGAACACAGCCTGAAGTGTGCTAGTGCGCCATGTCTAGCTCAGAGGGAGTCCTGGAAAAGTCCTGCAACTGCGTAAGAGACAAGAGAATTTTTCTTCCCAATTTCTTTCCTGGTGCCTGAGGAGAGGGTATTAACAGCGTCGCGTAATGGAGCTCCAGAGATGGGCGTGAGGTGCGGCTATCAGCGTGGACCCCAGAGACTGGCATGAGACGTAAGGCTGCTGCTGCCACCACCAAGAAGCCTGTGAGCAAAGACAGGCCACTATCCACAGTGCCCCTCCCGGGGGCTTCTGCAGCCCGCCACTGATAGTGTCCCGTGATGCAGGGACAACTTCCCTGGGAGGATGCACAGTGCGCCTCAGGCTGCGGCAAAGTCACGATGCGCTATACCGCTACAGGCGGACTCCTATTCCGTACTCCTCACTACCCCAGCCTGAGTGAGACACAGCCCCCAATGAGCTTCTCCTTTAACCCTGTCCTGTCTGAGGAAAGAACAGAGGCCCTCAAGCGACCTACAGAAAGAGGCGGATCCAAATCCAAAGCTAGAACCCGTGAGCTTCACGAACAAAGAAGAGAAAGGGAAATCTGTCCCAGCAGCCTCACGAAGAGCGGGTGAAATCCCCACTTTGAACCTGAAGTAACCTGCATGTGTGGATTACCTGAGTACAGAATGAATCATCCGAAAATTGAGGTGGTGGCCTTTGGGAGCAAAGCTATATTTTATTCCCACTTTTTCTCTTTTTTTGAGTGTCTACGTGTATGCTTCTGTTTGTGATTTTGTCTGTAAAGCTGAGCTTTAACCATTTGTGCTAGGGTTCTGTCCGTCTGTTTTCTTATTTTTACGTTTA
Source organism: Balaenoptera physalus (assembly GCF_965194825.1). Lineage (NCBI taxonomy): Eukaryota > Metazoa > Chordata > Mammalia > Artiodactyla > Balaenopteridae > Balaenoptera > Balaenoptera physalus. Next base: position 20,509,594 of record NC_138904.1, on the reverse strand, counting down.
AAATATTTTCTTAAAAATTATTTTTTATTTTAATAACTTTATTTTATTTGACATCATTGTGTCTTCGTTTATCCTCTGTCTTTGTTTCTTTCTCTTTTTTGTCCCTTTTATTCTGAGCCATGTGGATGAAAGTCTCCTGGTGCTCCAACCAGGAGTCAGTGCTGCGCTTCTGAGGTGGCAGAGCCAACCTCAGGACACTGGTCCACAGGAGACCTTACAGCTCCATGTAATATCAAACTGAAAAAATCTCCCAGAGATTTCCATCTCATCGCCATGATCCACCTTCACTCAATGACCAGCAAGCTACAGTGCTGGAAACCGTATGCCAAACAACGAGTAAGACAGGAACACAGCCCCATCCATTATCACAGAGGATGCCTAAAATCGCAGTAAGGCCACAGACACCCAACCACACACCACCAGACGTGGAACTGCCCAGCAGAAAGACAAGATCCAGCTTCATCCACCAGAACACAGGCACAACTCCCCTCCACCAAGAAGCCTACACAACCCACTGAACAAACTTAGCCACCTGGGACAGACACCAAAAAAAAGATAACTATGACGCTGCAGCCTGTGAAAAGGAGCCCCCAAGCAGTGAATTAAGCAAAAAGAGGAGACTGAAAAACACACAGCTGATGAAGGAGCAACTTAAACCCCACCAGACCTAACAAATGAAGAGGAAATAGGCAGTCTACCTGAACAATTATTCAGAATAATGAGAGTAAAGATGATCCAAAATCTTGGAAATAGGATAGAGAAAATACAAGAAACTTTTCACAAGGACCTAGAAGAACTGAAGGGCAAACGAACAATAATGAAGAAAACAATAAATGAAATTAAAAATTCTCTAGAAGTGATCAATAGCAGAAACACTCTGGCAGAAGAACGGATAAGTGACCTGGAAGATAACATAGTTTAACTCACTACTGCAGAGCAGTATGAAGAAATAAGAATGAAAACATTGAGGACAGTCTCAGAGACCTCTGTAACAACATTAAATGCACCAACATTCGAATCAGACGGGTCCCAGAAGAAGAAGAGAAAAAGAAAGGGACTGAGAAAATATTCAGAAAGATTATAGTTGAAAACTTCTCTAATATGGGAAAGGAAAGAGTTAATCAAGTCCAGGAAGCTCAGAGAGTCCCAAACAGGAGAAATCCAAGGAGAAACACTCCAAGACACATATTCATCAAACTCTCAAGAATGAAATACAAAGAAAAGGTATTAAAAGCAGCAAGGGAAAAGCAAGAAATTCCATATTTGGGAATCCCCATCAAGTTAGCAGCTGATCTTTCAGCAGAAATTCTGCAAGACAGTAGGGAGTGGCAGGACATATTTCAAGAGATTAAAGGAAAAAAACCTACCACCAATGTGACTGTACTCAGCAAGAATCTCATTCAGATTGGAGGGAGGAAGTAAAAACTTCACAGACAAACCAAAGGTAGGAGAATTCAGCACCACCAAACCGTCTATATCACCAATGATAAAGGAACTTCTCTAAGCAGGAAACACAAAGGAAATAAAACACCTCCAATAACAAACCAAAAACAATTAAGTAAATGCTAACGGGAACATACACACGAATAATTACCTTAAATGTAAATGGATTCATTGCTCCAACCAACACACATAGAGTGGACGAAGGGATACAAAAACAAGACCGTTAAATATGATGTCTAGGTGCGACCCACTTTAGACCTAGGGACACCTACAAACTGAAAGTGAGGGGATGGAAAAAGACATTCCAAGCACATGGAAATCAAAGGAAACCTGGAGTGCCAATTCTCATATCAGACGAAATAGACTTTAAGATAAAGACTATTGCAGGAAACAAAGAAGAACACTACATACTGATGAAGGAATCAAACAAAGAAGATGACACAGCAAATGCAAATCCTTATGAAGCCAACGTAGTAGCACTTCAATACATAAGATATATCCTAACAGCCCTACAAGGGGAAACTGAGAGTAACACAAAAATAGTAGGGGACATTAACACCCTTCTTTCACCAATGGAGTGATCACCCAAAATGAAAATAAACAAGGAAACATGGGCTTTAAATGACACATTGAACAAGAGGGACTTAACCGATATGTATATGACTTTCCTTTGCAAAACACCAGAAAACAGTTTCTTCTCAATTGCTCTTGGAACATTCTCCAGGATATATCATATCTTGGGTCACACATAGAGCCTTAGTCAATTTAAGAAAACTGAAATAGTATGAGGTATAATTTCCCACCAGAGTGCCATGAAACTAGATATCAATGAAAGGAAAAAAAGAACTGTAAACAATAGAAACACATGGATGCTAAACAAAACGCTATTAAATAATCAAGCAATCACTGAAGAAAACAAAGATGAAATCATTAAATACCTGGAAAGAAATAACAATGAAAATACGACCACCCCAACCTATGGGATGCAGCAAAATCAGTGCTATCAGGGAAGTTGATAGCAATAAAATGCTCCATCAAGAAACAAGAAATCACCCATATAAACAACCCAGCCTTACACCTAAAGCCATTAGAGAAAAAAGGAGAAACACCAAACAAACAAAAAAAGATTAGCAGAAGGAAAGAAATAAGAAAGGTCAGATCAGAAATAAATGAAAAAGACTGGAGAAAACAAGAGCAAAGATCGGTAAACCTAAAAGCTAGATATTTAAGAGCATGCTTATAATGTATCCACCATTACCCAGATTTATTAAGAAAAGAAATGGAGAAGATCCAAACCAACAGAATTAGAAATGAAAAAGGAGAAGTAACAACTGACCCTGCAGAAATACAAAGGATCATGAGAGATTACTACAAACATCTTTTGCCAATTAAATGGACAACCTGGAAGAAATGGACAAATTCTTCGAAAAGCAAAACCTTCTGAGACTGAACCAAGATAAACAGAAGGTATAAACAGACTAATCGTAAGCACTGAAATTGAAATTGTGATTAAAATTTTCCAACAAGCAAAAGCCCAAGATCGGGTGGCTTCACAGGCGATTTCTATCAAAACTTTTGACAGGAGCTAACACCTATCCTTCTCAGACACTTCCAAAATATAACAGAGTGAGGGACACTCCCAAAATCATTAAACGAGGCCACAATCACTCTGATACCAAAACCAGACAAATTGTCACCTAAAATTGAACACTAGAGGTTTATATCACTGATTCCCTTAAATGTCAGCATCTCAAAGAAAATACTAGAAAGTAGAATCCAACAGCACATTAAAGGGATAATACACCATGATCAAGTGGGCTTTATCCAAGGAAGGCAGGATTTTTCGATATATGCAAATCAATCCAGATGATAAACCATACTAACAAATTGAAGGAGAAAAATCCTATGATTATCTCAATAAATGGAGAAAAATCTTCTGGAAACATTCAAAAATAGTTTAGGATAACACTCTCCAGAAGGTACACATAGAGTGAATATACCTCATCATAATAAAGGCCATATATGACAGACCCATAGCCAACTTTGTTCTCAAAGGTGAAATAATGAAACCATTTCCTTTAAGATCAGGAAAAAGACAAGCTTGTGAACTGTTACTAATATTACTTTACCAGGTTTTGGAAGATTTACCCACAGCATTCAGAGAAGAAAAAGAAATTAAAAGCATCCAAGTTTCAAGAAAAGACGTAAATCTGTCACTGTTTTCAGATGACTAGATAGTATACCTAGAGAATTCTAAAGACGCTACCAGGAAACTACCAGAACTAAACAATGAATTTGGTACAGTGACAGGATACAAAGTTAATGCACAAAAATCTCTTTCGTTACTATGCACTAATAATGAAAAATCCGAAAGAGAAATTAAGGAAACACTCTCATTTACCATTGCTACAAAAAGAATAATATACTTGAGTGTAAACTTACCAAAGAGACAAAAAACATGTGTGAAGAAAACCATGACACCCTGAGGAAAGAGATTAAAGGTGACACAAAGAGATGGAGACATATACCATGTTTTTGGACTGGTAGAAACAACATTGCAAAAATGACTATGCTACACAAAGCAATCTACAGTTCATTGCAATCTCTATTGAATTACTAATGGCATTTGTCACAGAACTAGAACGAAATATTTCACCATTTGTGTGGAAACACAAAAGATCCTGAAGAGCCAAAGGTATCTTGAGAAAGAAAAACAGAGCTGGAGGAATCAGGTTCCCTGACTTCAGACTATAAAAAAAAATCTATAATAATAAAGATGGTATGCTACTGGAACACAAACAGAAGTGTACATCAATGAAACAGGACAGTAAGCCACGGATAAACATACACTCCTTTCTATTTGATAAAGGAGGCAAGAGTATACAATGGAGAAAAGAGAGCCTCTTCAAAAATGGTTCAGGGGAAACTGCACAGCTCCATGTAAAAGAATGAAATTACAACACTTCTTAACTCCATACACAAAAATAAACTGCAAATCGATTACAGACCTAAATGTAAGGCCAGACACGTTAAAACTCTTAGAAGAATACAAAGGCAGAACACTCTGTGACATAAATCACACAAAGACGTTTGGGGACCCCCCTCATAGAGAACTGGAAATAAAAACAGAAAGAAACAAATGGGACCTAGTGAAACTGAAAAGCTTTTGCACAGCAAAGGAAATGAAAATCAGGATGAAAAGACAACCCTCAGAATGGGAGAAAATATTTGTAAACGAAGCAACTGACAAAGGATTAATCTCCATTGAGCTCATGCAACTCAATATCAGAAAAACAAACAACCCAATCCAAGATAGGGCAGAAGACCGAAAAAGATATTTCTCCAAAGCATATATACTATTTGCCAAAAAACACATGAAACAATGCTCAACATCACTAATCATTAGAGAAATGCAGATCAAAACAACAACGGGGGAGGAACTTGAAGATGATGGAAGAGTAAGATGCGGAGATCACTTTCCTCCCCACAGATTCATCAGAAATAAATCTGCAGGAAGAACCGCTCCTATAGAACAGCCACTGATTGCTGGCCGAAGACCTCACACATCCCAAAGGGCAAGAAACTCCCCACGTACCTGGGTAAGGGAAAAGAGGAAAGAAATAACAGAGACAAGAGACTAAGGATGGGACTTGCAACAGTGGGAAGCAGCTGTGAAGGAGGAAAGTTTTCCACACACTAGAAAGACCCTTCGCAGGTGGACAGTGTGTGTAATGGAGTGGGGAAGCTTCGGAGCCACGGAGGAGAGCCCAGCAACTGAGGTGCGGAAGGCAAAGTGGACAGATTCCCACACAGAGGAGCGATGCTGGCCAGAACTCACCAGCCTGAGAGGCTTGTCTGTTCACCTGCCAGGGAAGGCGGGGGTTGGAAGCTGAGGCTGCTGTTTCAGCCGGATCCCACGGTAAGTACGGGGGCTGGCGGCATGAACACAGCCTGAAGTGTGCTAGTGCGCCATGTCTAGCTCAGAGGGAGTCCTGGAAAAGTCCTGCAACTGCGTAAGAGACAAGAGAATTTTTCTTCCCAATTTCTTTCCTGGTGCCTGAGGAGAGGGTATTAACAGCGTCGCGTAATGGAGCTCCAGAGATGGGCGTGAGGTGCGGCTATCAGCGTGGACCCCAGAGACTGGCATGAGACGTAAGGCTGCTGCTGCCACCACCAAGAAGCCTGTGAGCAAAGACAGGCCACTATCCACAGTGCCCCTCCCGGGGGCTTCTGCAGCCCGCCACTGATAGTGTCCCGTGATGCAGGGACAACTTCCCTGGGAGGATGCACAGTGCGCCTCAGGCTGCGGCAAAGTCACGATGCGCTATACCGCTACAGGCGGACTCCTATTCCGTACTCCTCACTACCCCAGCCTGAGTGAGACACAGCCCCCAATGAGCTTCTCCTTTAACCCTGTCCTGTCTGAGGAAAGAACAGAGGCCCTCAAGCGACCTACAGAAAGAGGCGGATCCAAATCCAAAGCTAGAACCCGTGAGCTTCACGAACAAAGAAGAGAAAGGGAAATCTGTCCCAGCAGCCTCACGAAGAGCGGGTGAAATCCCCACTTTGAACCTGAAGTAACCTGCATGTGTGGATTACCTGAGTACAGAATGAATCATCCGAAAATTGAGGTGGTGGCCTTTGGGAGCAAAGCTATATTTTATTCCCACTTTTTCTCTTTTTTTGAGTGTCTACGTGTATGCTTCTGTTTGTGATTTTGTCTGTAAAGCTGAGCTTTAACCATTTGTGCTAGGGTTCTGTCCGTCTGTTTTCTTATTTTTACGTTTAAAATATTTTCTTAAAAATTATTTTTTATTTTAATAACTTTATTTTATTTGACATCATTGTGTCTTCGTTTATCCTCTGTCTTTGTTTCTTTCTCTTTTTTGTCCCTTTTATTCTGAGCCATGTGGATGAAAGTCTCCTGGTGCTCCAACCAGGAGTCAGTGCTGCGCTTCTGAGGTGGCAGAGCCAACCTCAGGACACTGGTCCACAGGAGACCTTACAGCTCCATGTAATATCAAACTGAAAAAATCTCCCAGAGATTTCCATCTCATCGCCATGATCCACCTTCACTCAATGACCAGCAAGCTACAGTGCTGGAAACCGTATGCCAAACAACGAGTAAGACAGGAACACAGCCCCATCCATTATCACAGAGGATGCCTAAAATCGCAGTAAGGCCACAGACACCCAACCACACACCACCAGACGTGGAACTGCCCAGCAGAAAGACAAGATCCAGCTTCATCCACCAGAACACAGGCACAACTCCCCTCCACCAAGAAGCCTACACAACCCACTGAACAAACTTAGCCACCTGGGACAGACACCAAAAAAAAGATAACTATGACGCTGCAGCCTGTGAAAAGGAGCCCCCAAGCAGTGAATTAAGCAAAAAGAGGAGACTGAAAAACACACAGCTGATGAAGGAGCAACTTAAACCCCACCAGACCTAACAAATGAAGAGGAAATAGGCAGTCTACCTGAACAATTATTCAGAATAATGAGAGTAAAGATGATCCAAAATCTTGGAAATAGGATAGAGAAAATACAAGAAACTTTTCACAAGGACCTAGAAGAACTGAAGGGCAAACGAACAATAATGAAGAAAACAATAAATGAAATTAAAAATTCTCTAGAAGTGATCAATAGCAGAAACACTCTGGCAGAAGAACGGATAAGTGACCTGGAAGATAACATAGTTTAACTCACTACTGCAGAGCAGTATGAAGAAATAAGAATGAAAACATTGAGGACAGTCTCAGAGACCTCTGTAACAACATTAAATGCACCAACATTCGAATCAGACGGGTCCCAGAAGAAGAAGAGAAAAAGAAAGGGACTGAGAAAATATTCAGAAAGATTATAGTTGAAAACTTCTCTAATATGGGAAAGGAAAGAGTTAATCAAGTCCAGGAAGCTCAGAGAGTCCCAAACAGGAGAAATCCAAGGAGAAACACTCCAAGACACATATTCATCAAACTCTCAAGAATGAAATACAAAGAAAAGGTATTAAAAGCAGCAAGGGAAAAGCAAGAAATTCCATATTTGGGAATCCCCATCAAGTTAGCAGCTGATCTTTCAGCAGAAATTCTGCAAGACAGTAGGGAGTGGCAGGACATATTTCAAGAGATTAAAGGAAAAAAACCTACCACCAATGTGACTGTACTCAGCAAGAATCTCATTCAGATTGGAGGGAGGAAGTAAAAACTTCACAGACAAACCAAAGGTAGGAGAATTCAGCACCACCAAACCGTCTATATCACCAATGATAAAGGAACTTCTCTAAGCAGGAAACACAAAGGAAATAAAACACCTCCAATAACAAACCAAAAACAATTAAGTAAATGCTAACGGGAACATACACACGAATAATTACCTTAAATGTAAATGGATTCATTGCTCCAACCAACACACATAGAGTGGACGAAGGGATACAAAAACAAGACCGTTAAATATGATGTCTAGGTGCGACCCACTTTAGACCTAGGGACACCTACAAACTGAAAGTGAGGGGATGGAAAAAGACATTCCAAGCACATGGAAATCAAAGGAAACCTGGAGTGCCAATTCTCATATCAGACGAAATAGACTTTAAGATAAAGACTATTGCAGGAAACAAAGAAGAACACTACATACTGATGAAGGAATCAAACAAAGAAGATGACACAGCAAATGCAAATCCTTATGAAGCCAACGTAGTAGCACTTCAATACATAAGATATATCCTAACAGCCCTACAAGGGGAAACTGAGAGTAACACAAAAATAGTAGGGGACATTAACACCCTTCTTTCACCAATGGAGTGATCACCCAAAATGAAAATAAACAAGGAAACATGGGCTTTAAATGACACATTGAACAAGAGGGACTTAACCGATATGTATATGACTTTCCTTTGCAAAACACCAGAAAACAGTTTCTTCTCAATTGCTCTTGGAACATTCTCCAGGATATATCATATCTTGGGTCACACATAGAGCCTTAGTCAATTTAAGAAAACTGAAATAGTATGAGGTATAATTTCCCACCAGAGTGCCATGAAACTAGATATCAATGAAAGGAAAAAAAGAACTGTAAACAATAGAAACACATGGATGCTAAACAAAACGCTATTAAATAATCAAGCAATCACTGAAGAAAACAAAGATGAAATCATTAAATACCTGGAAAGAAATAACAATGAAAATACGACCACCCCAACCTATGGGATGCAGCAAAATCAGTGCTATCAGGGAAGTTGATAGCAATAAAATGCTCCATCAAGAAACAAGAAATCACCCATATAAACAACCCAGCCTTACACCTAAAGCCATTAGAGAAAAAAGGAGAAACACCAAACAAACAAAAAAAGATTAGCAGAAGGAAAGAAATAAGAAAGGTCAGATCAGAAATAAATGAAAAAGACTGGAGAAAACAAGAGCAAAGATCGGTAAACCTAAAAGCTAGATATTTAAGAGCATGCTTATAATGTATCCACCATTACCCAGATTTATTAAGAAAAGAAATGGAGAAGATCCAAACCAACAGAATTAGAAATGAAAAAGGAGAAGTAACAACTGACCCTGCAGAAATACAAAGGATCATGAGAGATTACTACAAACATCTTTTGCCAATTAAATGGACAACCTGGAAGAAATGGACAAATTCTTCGAAAAGCAAAACCTTCTGAGACTGAACCAAGATAAACAGAAGGTATAAACAGACTAATCGTAAGCACTGAAATTGAAATTGTGATTAAAATTTTCCAACAAGCAAAAGCCCAAGATCGGGTGGCTTCACAGGCGATTTCTATCAAAACTTTTGACAGGAGCTAACACCTATCCTTCTCAGACACTTCCAAAATATAACAGAGTGAGGGACACTCCCAAAATCATTAAACGAGGCCACAATCACTCTGATACCAAAACCAGACAAATTGTCACCTAAAATTGAACACTAGAGGTTTATATCACTGATTCCCTTAAATGTCAGCATCTCAAAGAAAATACTAGAAAGTAGAATCCAACAGCACATTAAAGGGATAATACACCATGATCAAGTGGGCTTTATCCAAGGAAGGCAGGATTTTTCGATATATGCAAATCAATCCAGATGATAAACCATACTAACAAATTGAAGGAGAAAAATCCTATGATTATCTCAATAAATGGAGAAAAATCTTCTGGAAACATTCAAAAATAGTTTAGGATAACACTCTCCAGAAGGTACACATAGAGTGAATATACCTCATCATAATAAAGGCCATATATGACAGACCCATAGCCAACTTTGTTCTCAAAGGTGAAATAATGAAACCATTTCCTTTAAGATCAGGAAAAAGACAAGCTTGTGAACTGTTACTAATATTACTTTACCAGGTTTTGGAAGTTTTACCCACAGCATTCAGAGAAGAAAAAGAAATTAAAAGCATCCAAGTTTCAAGAGAAGACGTAAATCTGTCACTGTTTTCAGATGACTAGATAGTATACCTAGAGAATTCTAAAGACGCTACCAGGAAACTACCAGAACTAAACAATGAATTTGGTACAGTGACAGGATACAAAGTTAATGCACAAAAATCTCTTTCGTTACTATGCACTAATAATGAAAAATCCGAAAGAGAAATTAAGGAAACACTCTCATTTACCATTGCTACAAAAAGAATAATATACTTGAGTGTAAACTTACCAAAGAGACAAAAAACATGTGTGAAGAAAACCATGACACCCTGAGGAAAGAGATTAAAGGTGACACAAAGAGATGGAGACATATACCATGTTTTTGGACTGGTAGAAACAACATTGCAAAAATGACTATGCTACACAAAGCAATCTACAGTTCATTGCAATCTCTATTGAATTACTAATGGCATTTGTCACAGAACTAGAACGAAATATTTCACCATTTGTGTGGAAACACAAAAGATCCTGAAGAGCCAAAGGTATCTTGAGAAAGAAAAACAGAGCTGGAGGAATCAGGTTCCCTGACTTCAGACTATAAAAAAAAATCTATAATAATAAAGATGGTATGCTACTGGAACACAAACAGAAGTGTACATCAATGAAACAGGACAGTAAGCCACGGATAAACATACACTCCTTTCTATTTGATAAAGGAGGCAAGAGTATACAATGGAGAAAAGAGAGCCTCTTCAAAAATGGTTCTGGGGAAACTGCACAGCTCCATGTAAAAGAATGAAATTACAACACTTCTTAACTCCATACACAAAAATAAACTGCAAATCGATTACAGACCTAAATGTAAGGCCAGACACGTTAAAACTCTTAGAAGAATACAAAGGCAGAACACTCTGTGACATAAATCACACAAAGACGTTTGGGGACCCCCCTCATAGAGAACTGGAAATAAAAACAGAAAGAAACAAATGGGACCTAGTGAAACTGAAAAGCTTTTGCACAGCAAAGGAAATGAAAATCAGGATGAAAAGACAACCCTCAGAATGGGAGAAAATATTTGTAAACGAAGCAACTGACAAAGGATTAATCTCCATTGAGCTCATGCAACTCAATATCAGAAAAACAAACAACCCAATCCAAGATAGGGCAGAAGACCGAAAAAGATATTTCTCCAAAGCATATATACTATTTGCCAAAAAACACATGAAACAATGCTCAACATCACTAATCATTAGAGAAATGCAGATCAAAACAACAACGGGGGAGGAACTTGAAGATGACGGAAGAGTAAGATGCGGAGATCACTTTCCTCCCCACAGATTCATCAGAAATAAATCTGCAGGAAGAACCGCTCCTATAGAACAGCCACTGATTGCTGGCCGAAGACCTCACACATCCCAAAGGGCAAGAAACTCCCCACGTACCTGGGTAAGGGAAAAGAGGAAAGAAATAACAGAGACAAGAGACTAAGGATGGGACTTGCAACAGTGGGAAGCAGCTGTGAAGGAGGAAAGTTTTCCACACACTAGAAAGACCCTTCGCAGGTGGACAGTGTGTGTAATGGAGTGGGGAAGCTTCGGAGCCACGGAGGAGAGCCCAGCAACTGAGGTGCGGAAGGCAAAGTGGACAGATTCCCACACAGAGGAGCGATGCTGGCCAGAACTCACCAGCCTGAGAGGCTTGTCTGTTCACCTGCCAGGGAAGGCGGGGGTTGGAAGCTGAGGCTGCTGTTTCAGCCGGATCCCACGGTAAGTACGGGGGCTGGCGGCATGAACACAGCCTGAAGTGTGCTAGTGCGCCATGTCTAGCTCAGAGGGAGTCCTGGAAAAGTCCTGCAACTGCGTAAGAGACAAGAGAATTTTTCTTCCCAATTTCTTTCCTGGTGCCTGAGGAGAGGGTATTAACAGCGTCGCGTAATGGAGCTCCAGAGATGGGCGTGAGGTGCGGCTATCAGCGTGGACCCCAGAGACTGGCATGAGACGTAAGGCTGCTGCTGCCACCACCAAGAAGCCTGTGAGCAAAGACAGGCCACTATCCACAGTGCCCCTCCCGGGGGCTTCTGCAGCCCGCCACTGATAGTGTCCCGTGATGCAGGGACAACTTCCCTGGGAGGATGCACAGTGCGCCTCAGGCTGCGGCAAAGTCACGATGCGCTATACCGCTACAGGCGGACTCCTATTCCGTACTCCTCACTACCCCAGCCTGAGTGAGACACAGCCCCCAATGAGCTTCTCCTTTAACCCTGTCCTGTCTGAGGAAAGAACAGAGGCCCTCAAGCGACCTACAGAAAGAGGCGGATCCAAATCCAAAGCTAGAACCCGTGAGCTTCACGAACAAAGAAGAGAAAGGGAAATCTGTCCCAGCAGCCTCACGAAGAGCGGGTGAAATCCCCACTTTGAACCTGAAGTAACCTGCATGTGTGGATTACCTGAGTACAGAATGAATCATCCGAAAATTGAGGTGGTGGCCTTTGGGAGCAAAGCTATATTTTATTCCCACTTTTTCTCTTTTTTTGAGTGTCTACGTGTATGCTTCTGTTTGTGATTTTGTCTGTAAAGCTGAGCTTTAACCATTTGTGCTAGGGTTCTGTCCGTCTGTTTTCTTATTTTTACGTTTAAAATATTTTCTTAAAAATTATTTTTTATTTTAATAACTTTATTTTATTTGACATCATTGTGTCTTCGTTTATCCTCTGTCTTTGTTTCTTTCTCTTTTTTGTCCCTTTTATTCTGAGCCATGTGGATGAAAGTCTCCTGGTGCTCCAACCAGGAGTCAGTGCTGCGCTTCTGAGGTGGCAGAGCCAACCTCAGGACACTGGTCCACAGGAGACCTTACAGCTCCATGTAATATCAAACTGAAAAAATCTCCCAGAGATTTCCATCTCATCGCCATGATCCACCTTCACTCAATGACCAGCAAGCTACAGTGCTGGAAACCGTATGCCAAACAACGAGTAAGACAGGAACACAGCCCCATCCATTATCACAGAGGATGCCTAAAATCGCAGTAAGGCCACAGACACCCAACCACACACCACCAGACGTGGAACTGCCCAGCAGAAAGACAAGATCCAGCTTCATCCACCAGAACACAGGCACAACTCCCCTCCACCAAGAAGCCTACACAACCCACTGAACAAACTTAGCCACCTGGGACAGACACCAAAAAAAAGATAACTATGACGCTGCAGCCTGTGAAAAGGAGCCCCCAAGCAGTGAATTAAGCAAAAAGAGGAGACTGAAAAACACACAGCTGATGAAGGAGCAACTTAAACCCCACCAGACCTAACAAATGAAGAGGAAATAGGCAGTCTACCTGAACAATTATTCAGAATAATGAGAGTAAAGATGATCCAAAATCTTGGAAATAGGATAGAGAAAATACAAGAAACTTTTCACAAGGACCTAGAAGAACTGAAGGGCAAACGAACAATAATGAAGAAAACAATAAATGAAATTAAAAATTCTCTAGAAGTGATCAATAGCAGAAACACTCTGGCAGAAGAACGGATAAGTGACCTGGAAGATAACATAGTTTAACTCACTACTGCAGAGCAGTATGAAGAAATAAGAATGAAAACATTGAGGACAGTCTCAGAGACCTCTGTAACAACATTAAATGCACCAACATTCGAATCAGACGGGTCCCAGAAGAAGAAGAGAAAAAGAAAGGGACTGAGAAAATATTCAGAAAGATTATAGTTGAAAACTTCTCTAATATGGGAAAGGAAAGAGTTAATCAAGTCCAGGAAGCTCAGAGAGTCCCAAACAGGAGAAATCCAAGGAGAAACACTCCAAGACACATATTCATCAAACTCTCAAGAATGAAATACAAAGAAAAGGTATTAAAAGCAGCAAGGGAAAAGCAAGAAATTCCATATTTGGGAATCCCCATCAAGTTAGCAGCTGATCTTTCAGCAGAAATTCTGCAAGACAGTAGGGAGTGGCAGGACATATTTCAAGAGATTAAAGGAAAAAAACCTACCACCAATGTGACTGTACTCAGCAAGAATCTCATTCAGATTGGAGGGAGGAAGTAAAAACTTCACAGACAAACCAAAGGTAGGAGAATTCAGCACCACCAAACCGTCTATATCACCAATGATAAAGGAACTTCTCTAAGCAGGAAACACAAAGGAAATAAAACACCTCCAATAACAAACCAAAAACAATTAAGTAAATGCTAACGGGAACATACACACGAATAATTACCTTAAATGTAAATGGATTCATTGCTCCAACCAACACACATAGAGTGGACGAAGGGATACAAAAACAAGACCGTTAAATATGATGTCTAGGTGCGACCCACTTTAGACCTAGGGACACCTACAAACTGAAAGTGAGGGGATGGAAAAAGACATTCCAAGCACATGGAAATCAAAGGAAACCTGGAGTGCCAATTCTCATATCAGACGAAATAGACTTTAAGATAAAGACTATTGCAGGAAACAAAGAAGAACACTACATACTGATGAAGGAATCAAACAAAGAAGATGACACAGCAAATGCAAATCCTTATGAAGCCAACGTAGTAGCACTTCAATACATAAGATATATCCTAACAGCCCTACAAGGGGAAACTGAGAGTAACACAAAAATAGTAGGGGACATTAACACCCTTCTTTCACCAATGGAGTGATCACCCAAAATGAAAATAAACAAGGAAACATGGGCTTTAAATGACACATTGAACAAGAGGGACTTAACCGATATGTATATGACTTTCCTTTGCAAAACACCAGAAAACAGTTTCTTCTCAATTGCTCTTGGAACATTCTCCAGGATATATCATATCTTGGGTCACACATAGAGCCTTAGTCAATTTAAGAAAACTGAAATAGTATGAGGTATAATTTCCCACCAGAGTGCCATGAAACTAGATATCAATGAAAGGAAAAAAAGAACTGTAAACAATAGAAACACATGGATGCTAAACAAAACGCTATTAAATAATCAAGCAATCACTGAAGAAAACAAAGATGAAATCATTAAATACCTGGAAAGAAATAACAATGAAAATACGACCACCCCAACCTATGGGATGCAGCAAAATCAGTGCTATCAGGGAAGTTGATAGCAATAAAATGCTCCATCAAGAAACAAGAAATCACCCATATAAACAACCCAGCCTTACACCTAAAGCCATTAGAGAAAAAAGGAGAAACACCAAACAAACAAAAAAAGATTAGCAGAAGGAAAGAAATAAGAAAGGTCAGATCAGAAATAAATGAAAAAGACTGGAGAAAACAAGAGCAAAGATCGGTAAACCTAAAAGCTAGATATTTAAGAGCATGCTTATAATGTATCCACCATTACCCAGATTTATTAAGAAAAGAAATGGAGAAGATCCAAACCAACAGAATTAGAAATGAAAAAGGAGAAGTAACAACTGACCCTGCAGAAATACAAAGGATCATGAGAGATTACTACAAACATCTTTTGCCAATTAAATGGACAACCTGGAAGAAATGGACAAATTCTTCGAAAAGCACAACCTTCTGAGACTGAACCAAGATAAACAGAAGGTATAAACAGACTAATCGTAAGCACTGAAATTGAAATTGTGATTAAAATTTTCCAACAAGCAAAAGCCCAAGATCGGGTGGCTTCACAGGCGATTTCTATCAAAACTTTTGACAGGAGCTAACACCTATCCTTCTCAGACACTTCCAAAATATAACAGAGTGAGGGACACTCCCAAAATCATTAAACGAGGCCACAATCACTCTGATACCAAAACCAGACAAATTGTCACCTAAAATTGAACACTACAGGTTTATATCACTGATTCCCTTAAATGTCAGCATCTCAAAGAAAATACTAGAAAGTAGAATCCAACAGCACATTAAAGGGATAATACACCATGATCAAGTGGGCTTTATCCAAGGAAGGCAGGATTTTTCGATATATGCAAATCAATCCAGATGATAAACCATACTAACAAATTGAAGGAGAAAAATCCTATGATTATCTCAATAAATGGAGAAAAATCTTCTGGAAACATTCAAAAATAGTTTAGGATAACACTCTCCAGAAGGTACACATAGAGTGAATATACCTCATCATAATAAAGGCCATATATGACAGACCCATAGCCAACTTTGTTCTCAAAGGTGAAATAATGAAACCATTTCCTTTAAGATCAGGAAAAAGACAAGCTTGTGAACTGTTACTAATATTACTTTACCAGGTTTTGGAAGTTTTACCCACAGCATTCAGAGAAGAAAAAGAAATTAAAAGCATCCAAGTTTCAAGAGAAGACGTAAATCTGTCACTGTTTTCAGATGACTAGATAGTATACCTAGAGAATTCTAAAGACGCTACCAGGAAACTACCAGAACTAAACAATGAATTTGGTACAGTGACAGGATACAAAGTTAATGCACAAAAATCTCTTTCGTTACTATGCACTAATAATGAAAAATCCGAAAGAGAAATTAAGGAAACACTCTCATTTACCATTGCTACAAAAAGAATAATATACTTGAGTGTAAACTTACCAAAGAGACAAAAAACATGTGTGAAGAAAACCATGACACCCTGAGGAAAGAGATTAAAGGTGACACAAAGAGATGGAGACATATACCATGTTTTTGGACTGGTAGAAACAACATTGCAAAAATGACTATGCTACACAAAGCAATCTACAGTTCATTGCAATCTCTATTGAATTACTAATGGCATTTGTCACAGAACTAGAACAAAATATTTCACCATTTGTGTGGAAATACAAAAGATCCTGAAGAGCCAAAGGTATCTTGAGAAAGAAAAACAGAGCTGGAGGAATCAGGTTCCCTGACTTCAGACTATAAAAAAAATCTATAATAATAAAGATGGTATGCTACTGGAACACAAACAGAAGTGTACATCAATGAAACAGGACAGTAAGCCACGGATAAACATACACTCCTTTCTATTTGATAAAGGAGGCAAGAGTATACAATGGAGAAAAGAGAGCCTCTTCAAAAATGGTTCTGGGGAAACTGCACAGCTCCATGTAAAAGAATGAAATTACAACACTTCTTAACTCCATACACAAAAATAAACTGCAAATCGATTACAGACCTAAATGTAAGGCCAGACACGTTAAAACTCTTAGAAGAATACAAAGGCAGAACACTCTGTGACATAAATCACACAAAGACGTTTGGGGACCCCCCTCATAGAGAACTGGAAATAAAAACAGAAAGAAACAAATGGGACCTAGTGAAACTGAAAAGCTTTTGCACAGCAAAGGAAATGAAAATCAGGATGAAAAGACAACCCTCAGAATGGGAGAAAATATTTGTAAACGAAGCAACTGACAAAGGATTAATCTCCATTGAGCTCATGCAACTCAATATCAGAAAAACAAACAACCCAATCCAAGATAGGGCAGAAGACCGAAAAAGATATTTCTCCAAAGCATATATACTATTTGCCAAAAAACACATGAAACAATGCTCAACATCACTAATCATTAGAGAAATGCAGATCAAAACAACAACGGGGGAGGAACTTGAAGATGACGGAAGAGTAAGATGCGGAGATCACTTTCCTCCCCACAGATTCATCAGAAATAAATCTGCAGGAAGAACCACTCCTATAGAACAGCCACTGATTGCTGGCCGAAGACCTCACACATCCCAAAGGGCAAGAAACTCCCCACGTACCTGGGTAAGGGAAAAGAGGAAAGAAATAACAGAGACAAGAGACTAAGGATGGGACTTGCAACAGTGGGAAGCAGCTGTGAAGGAGGAAAGTTTTCCACACACTAGAAAGCCCCTTCGCAGGTGGACAGTGTGTGTAATGGAGTGGGGAAGCTTCGGAGCCACGGAGGAGAGCCCAGCAACTGAGGTGCGGAAGGCAAAGTGGACAGATTCCCACACAGAGGAGCGATGCTGGCCAGAACTCACCAGCCTGAGAGGCTTGTCTGTTCACCTGCCAGGGAAGGCGGGGGTTGGAAGCTGAGGCTGCTGTTTCAGCCGGATCCCACGGTAAGTACGGGGGCTGGCGGCATGAACACAGCCTGAAGTGTGCTAGTGCGCCATGTCTAGCTCAGAGGGAGTCCTGGAAAAGTCCTGCAACTGCGTAAGAGACAAGAGAATTTTTCTTCCCAATTTCTTTCCTGGTGCCTGAGGAGAGGGTATTAACAGCGTCGCGTAATGGAGCTCCAGAGATGGGCGTGAGGTGCGGCTATCAGCGTGGACCCCAGAGACTGGCATGAGACGTAAGGCTGCTGCTGCCACCACCAAGAAGCCTGTGAGCAAAGACAGGCCACTATCCACAGTGCCCCTCCCGGGGGCTTCTGCAGCCCGCCACTGATAGTGTCCCGTGATGCAGGGACAACTTCCCTGGGAGGATGCACAGTGCGCCTCAGGCTGCGGCAAAGTCACGATGCGCTATACCGCTACAGGCGGACTCCTATTCCGTACTCCTCACTACCCCAGCCTGAGTGAGACACAGCCCCCAATGAGCTTCTCCTTTAACCCTGTCCTGTCTGAGGAAAGAACAGAGGCCCTCAAGCGACCTACAGAAAGAGGCGGATCCAAATCCAAAGCTAGAACCCGTGAGCTTCACGAACAAAGAAGAGAAAGGGAAATCTGTCCCAGCAGCCTCACGAAGAGCGGGTGAAATCCCCACTTTGAACCTGAAGTAACCTGCATGTGTGGATTACCTGAGTACAGAATGAATCATCCGAAAATTGAGGTGGTGGCCTTTGGGAGCAAAGCTATATTTTATTCCCACTTTTTCTCTTTTTTTGAGTGTCTACGTGTATGCTTCTGTTTGTGATTTTGTCTGTAAAGCTGAGCTTTAACCATTTGTGCTAGGGTTCTGTCCGTCTGTTTTCTTATTTTTACGTTTAAAATATTTTCTTAAAAATTATTTTTTATTTTAATAACTTTATTTTATTTGACATCATTGTGTCTTCGTTTATCCTCTGTCTTTGTTTCTTTCTCTTTTTTGTCCCTTTTATTCTGAGCCATGTGGATGAAAGTCTCCTGGTGCTCCAACCAGGAGTCAGTGCTGCGCTTCTGAGGTGGCAGAGCCAACCTCAGGACACTGGTCCACAGGAGACCTTACAGCTCCATGTAATATCAAACTGAAAAAATCTCCCAGAGATTTCCATCTCATCGCCATGATCCACCTTCACTCAATGACCAGCAAGCTACAGTGCTGGAAACCGTATGCCAAACAACGAGTAAGACAGGAACATAGCCCCATCCATTATCACAGAGGATGCCTAAAATCGCAGTAAGGCCACAGACACCCAACCACACACCACCAGACGTGGAACTGCCCAGCAGAAAGACAAGATCCAGCTTCATCCACCAGAACACAGGCACAACTCCCCTCCACCAAGAAGCCTACACAACCCACTGAACAAACTTAGCCACCTGGGACAGACACCAAAAAAAAGATAACTATGACGCTGCAGCCTGTGAAAAGGAGCCCCCAAGCAGTGAATTAAGCAAAAAGAGGAGACTGAAAAACACACAGCTGATGAAGGAGCAACTTAAACCCCACCAGACCTAACAAATGAAGAGGAAATAGGCAGTCTACCTGAACAATTATTCAGAATAATGAGAGTAAAGATGATCCAAAATCTTGGAAATAGGATAGAGAAAATACAAGAAACTTTTCCCAAGGACCTAGAAGAACTGAAGGGCAAACGAACAATAATGAAGAAAACAATAAATGAAATTAAAAATTCTCTAGAAGTGATCAGTAGCAGAAACACTCTGGCAGAAGAACGGATAAGTGACCTGGAAGATAACATAGTTTAACTCACTACTGCAGAGAAGTATGAAGAAATAAGAATGAAAACATTGAGGACAGTCTCAGAGACCTCTGGAACAACATTAAATGCACCAACATTCGAATCAGACGGGTCCCAGAAGAAGAAGAGAAAAAGAAAGGGACTGAGAAAATATTCAGAAAGATTATAGTTGAAAACTTCTCTAATATGGGAAAGGAAAGAGTTAATCAAGTCCAGGAAGCTCAGAGAGTCCCAAACAGGAGAAATCCAAGGAGAAACACTCCAAGACACATATTCATCAAACGCTCAAGAATGAAATACAAAGAAAAGGTATTAAAAGCAGCAAGGGAAAAGCAAGAAATTCCATATTTGGGAATCCCCATCAAGTTAAGAGCTGATCTTTCAGCAGAAATTCTGCAAGACAGTAGGGAGTGGCAGGACATATTTCAAGAGATTAAAGGAAAAAAACCTACCACCAATGTGACTGTACTCAGCAAGAATCTCATTCAGATTGGAGGGAGGAAGTAAAAACTTCACAGACAAACCAAAGGTAGGAGAATTCAGCACCACCAAACCGTCTATATCACCAATGATAAAGGAACTTCTCTAAGCAGGAAACACAAAGGAAATAAAACACCTCCAATAACAAACCAAAAACAATTAAGTAAATGCTAACGGGAACATACACACGAATAATTACCTTAAATGTAAATGGATTCATTGCTCCAACCAACACACATAGAGTGGACGAAGGGATACAAAAACAAGACCGTTAAATATGATGTCTAGGTGTGACCCACTTTAGACCTAGGGACACCTACAAACTGAAAGTGAGGGGATGGAAAAAGACATTCCAAGCACATGGAAATCAAAGGAAACCTGGAGTGCCAATTCTCATATCAGACGAAATAGACTTTAAGATAAAGACTATTGCAGGAAACAAAGAAGAACACTACATACTGATGAAGGAATCAAACAAAGAAGATGACACAGCAAATGCAAATCCTTATGAAGCCAACGTAGTAGCACTTCAATACATAAGATATATCCTAACAGCCCTACAAGGGGAAACTGAGAGTAACACAAAAATAGTAGGGGACATTAACACCCTTCTTTCACCAATGGAGTGATCACCCAAAATGAAAATAAACAAGGAAACATGGGCTTTAAATGACACATTGAACAAGAGGGACTTAACCGATATGTATATGACTTTCCTTAGCAAAACACCAGAAAACAGTTTCTTCTCAAGTGCTCATGGAACATTCTCCAGGATATATCATATCTTGGGTCACACATAGAGCCTTAGTCAATTTAAGAAAACTGAAATAGTATGAGGTATAATTTCCCACCAGAGTGCCATGAAACTAGATATCAATGAAAGGAAAAAAAGAACTGTAAACAATAGAAACACATGGATGCTAAACAAAACGCTATTAAATAATCAAGCAATCACTGAAGAAAACAAAGATGAAATCATTAAATACCTGGAAAGAAATAACAATGAAAATACGACCACCCCAACCTATGGGATGCAGCAAAATCAGTGCTATCAGGGAAGTTGATAGCAATAAAATGCTCCATCAAGAAACAAGAAATCACCCATATAAACAACCCAGCCTTACACCTAAAGCCATTAGAGAAAAAAGGAGAAACACCAAACAAACAAAAAAAGATTAGCAGAAGGAAAGAAATAAGAAAGGTCAGATCAGAAATAAATGAAAAAGACTGGAGAAAACAAGAGCAAAGATCGGTAAACCTAAAAGCTAGATATTTAAGAGCATGCTTATAATGTATCCACCATTACCCAGATTTATTAAGAAAAGAAATGGAGAAGATCCAAACCAACAGAATTAGAAATGAAAAAGGAGAAGTAACAACTGACCCTGCAGAAATACAAAGGATCATGAGAGATTACTACAAACATCTTTTGCCAATTAAATGGACAACCTGGAAGAAATGGACAAATTCTTCGAAAAGCACAACCTTCTGAGACTGAACCAAGATAAACAGAAGGTATAAACAGACTAATCGTAAGCACTGAAATTGAAATTGTGATTAAAATTTTCCAACAAGCAAAAGCCCAAGATCGGGTGGCTTCACAGGCGATTTCTATCAAAACTTTTGACAGGAGCTAACACCTATCCTTCTCAGACACTTCCAAAATATAACAGAGTGAGGGACACTCCCAAAATCATTAAACGAGGCCACAATCACTCTGATACCAAAACCAGACAAATTGTCACCTAAAATTGAACACTAGAGGTTTATATCACTGATTCCCTTAAATGTCAGCATCTCAAAGAAAATACTAGAAAGTAGAATCCAACAGCACATTAAAGGGATAATACACCATGATCAAGTGGGCTTTATCCAAGGAAGGCAGGATTTTTCGATATATGCAAATCAATCCAGATGATAAACCATACTAACAAATTGAAGGAGAAAAATCCTATGATTATCTCAATAAATGGAGAAAAATCTTCTGGAAACATTCAAAAATAGTTTAGGATAACACTCTCCAGAAGGTACACATAGAGTGAATATACCTCATCATAATAAAGGCCATATATGACAGACCCATAGCCAACTTTGTTCTCAAAGGTGAAATAATGAAACCATTTCCTTTAAGATCAGGAAAAAGACAAGCTTGTGAACTGTTACTAATATTACTTTACCAGGTTTTGGAAGTTTTACCCACAGCATTCAGAGAAGAAAAAGAAATTAAAAGCATCCAAGTTTCAAGAGAAGACGTAAATCTGTCACTGTTTTCAGATGACTAGATAGTATACCTAGAGAATTCTAAAGACGCTACCAGAAAACTACCAGAACGAATCAATGAATTTGGGACAGTGACAGGAGACAAAGTTAATGCACAAAAATCTCTTGCATTACTATGCACTAATGATGAAAAATCCGAAAGAGAAATTAAGGAAACACTCTCATTTACCATTGCTACAAAAAGAATAACATACTTGAGTGTAAACTTACCAAAGAGACAAAATACATGTGTGAGGAAAACCATGACACACTGAGGAAAGAAATTAAAGGTGACACAAAGAGATGGAGACATATACCATGTTTTTGGACTGGTAGAAACAACATTGCAAAAATGACTATGCTACACAACGCAATCTACAGTTCATTGCAATCCCTATCGAACTACCAATGGCATTTGTCACAGAACTAGAACAAAATATTTCACCATTTCTGTGGAAACACAAAAGAGCCTGAAGAGCCAAAGGTATCTTGAGAAAGAAAAACAGAGCTGGAGGAATCAGGTTCCCTGACTTCAGACTATAAAAAACATCTATAATAATAAAGATGGTATGCTACTGGCACACAAACAGAAGTGTACATCAATGAAACAGGACAGTAAGCCACGGATAAACCCACACTCCTTTCTATTTGATAAAGGAGGCAAGAGTATACAATGGAGAAAAGATAGCCTCTTCAAGAATGGTTCTGGGGAAACTGCACAGCTACATGTAAAACAATGAAATTACAACACTTCTTAACTCCATACACAAAAATAAACTGCAAATCGATTACAGACCTAAATGTAAGGCCAGACACGTTAAAACTCTTAGAGGAAAATAAAGGCAGAACACTCTGTGACATAAATCACACAATGACGTTTTGGGACCCCCCTCATAGAGAACTGGAAATAAAAACAGAAAGAAACAAATGGGACCTAGTGAATCTGAAAAGCTTTTGCAAAGCAAAAGAAATGAAAATCAGGATGAAAAGACAACCCTCAGAATGGGAGAAAATATTTGTAAACGAAGCAACTGACAAAGGATTAATCTCCATTGAGCTCATGCAACTCAACATCAGAAAAACAAACAACCCAATCCAAAATAGGCCAGAAGACCGAAAAAGATATTTCTCCAAAGCATATATACTATTTGCCAAAAAACACATGAAACCATGCTCAACATCACTAATCATTAGAGAAATGCAGATCAAAACAACAATGGGGGAGGAACTTGAAGATGTCGGAAGAGTAAGATGCGGAGATCACTTTCCTTCCCACAGATTCATCAGAAATAAATCTGCAGGAAGAACCGCTCCTATAGAACAGCCACCGAACCCTGGCCGAATCCTCACACCTCCCAAAGGGCAAGAAACTCCCCACGTACCTGGGTAGGGGAAAAGAGGAACGAAATAACGGAGACAAGAGACTAGGAATGGGACTTGCAACAGTGGGAAGCAGCTGTGAAAGAGGAAAGGTTTCCACACACTAGAAAGCCCCTTCGCAGGTGGACAGTGTGTGCAAGGGAGTGGGGAAGCTTCGGAGCCACGGAGGAGAGCCCAGCAACTGAGGTGCGGAAGGCAAAGTGGACAGATTCCCGCACAGAGGAGCGATGCCGACCAGAACTCACCAGCCTGAGAGGCTTGACTGTTCACCTGCCGCGGAAGGCAGGGGTTGGAGGCTGAGGCTGCGGTTTCAGCCGGATCCCACGGTGAGGACTGGGGCTGGCGGCATAAACATAGCCTGAAGTGTGCTAGTGCAACATGTCTAGCTCAGAGGGAGTCCTGGAAAAGTCCTGCAACTGCGTAAGAGACAAGAGAATTTTTCTTCCCAATTTCTTTCCTGGTGCGTGAGGAGAGGGTATTAAGAGCGCCGCGTAATGGAGCTGCAGAAATCGGCGTGAGGTGCGGCTATCAGCGTGGACCCCAGAGACTGGCATGAGACGTAAGGCGGCTGCTGCCGCCACCAAGAAGCCTGTTAGCAAAGACAGGCCACTATCCACAGTGCCCCTCCAGGGGGCTTCTGCAGCCCGCCACTGATAGTGTCCCGTGATGCAGGGACAACTTCCCTGAGAGGATGCACCGTGCGCCTCAGGCTGCTGCAAAGTCACGATGCGCTATACCGCTACAGGCTGACTCCTATTCCGTACTCCTCACTCCCCCGGCCTGAGTGAGACACAGCCGCCAATGAGCTTCTCCTTTAACCCTGTCCTGTCTGAGGAAAGAACAGAGGCCCTCAAGCGACCTACACAAAGAGGCGGATCCAAATCCAAAGCTGAAGCCCGGGAGCTGTGCGAACAAAGAAGAGAAAGGGAAATGTGTCTCAGCAGCCTCAGGAAGAGCGGGTGAAATCCCTACTTTCAACCTGAAGTAACCTGCATCTGTGGATTACCTGAGTACACAATGAATCATCCGAAAATTGAGGTAGTGGCCTTTGGGAGCAAAGCTATATTTTATTCCCACTTTTTCTCTTTTTTTGAGTGTCTATGTGTATGCTTCTGTTTGTGATTTTGTCTGGAAAGCTTAGCTTTAACCATTTGTGCTAGGGTTCTGTCCGTCTGTTTTCTTATTTTTACATTTAAAATATTTTCTTAAAAATTATTTTTTATTTTAATAACTTTATTTTATTTTATTTGACATAATTGTGTCTTCGTTTATCCTCTGTCTTTGTTTCTTTCTCTTTTTGGTCCCTTTTATTCTGAGCCATGTGGATGAAAGTCTCTTGGTGCTCCAACCAGGAGTCAGTGCTGCGCTTCTCAGGTGGCAGAGCCAACCTCAGGACACTGGTCCACAGGAGACCTTACAGCTCCATGTAATATCAAACAGAGAAAATCTCCCAGAGATTTCCATCTCAACGCCAAGATCCACCTTCACTCAATGACCAGCTAGCTACAGTGCTGGAAACCGTATGCCAAACAACGAGTAAGACAGGAACACAGCCCCATCCATTATCACAGAGGATGCCTAAAATCGCAGTAAGGCCACAGACACCCAACCACACACCACCAGACGTGGAACTGCCCAGCAGAAAGACAAGATCCAGCTTCATCCACCAGAACAGAGGCACAACTCCCCTCCACTTAGAAGCCTACACAACCCACTGAACAAACTTAGCCACCTGGGACACACACCAAAAAAAGATAACTATGAAGCTGCAGCCTGTGAAAAGGAGCCCCCAAGCAGTGAATTAAGCAAAAAGAGGAGACTGAAAAACACACAGCAGATGAAGGAGCAACTTAAACCCCACCAGACTTAACAAATGAAGAGGAAATAGGCAGTCTACCTGAACAATTATTCAGAATAATGAGAGTAAAGATGATCCAAAATCTTGGAAATAGGATAGAGAAAATACAAGAAACTTTTCACAAGGACCTAGAAGAACTGAAGGGCAAACGAACAATAATGAAGAAAACTATAAATGAAATTAAAAATTCTCTAGAGGTGATCAATAGCAGAAACACTCTGGCAGAAGAACGGATAAGTGACCTGGAAGATAACATAGTTTAACTCACTACTGCAGAGCAGTATGAAGAAATAAGAATGAAAAGATTGAGGACAGTCTCAGAGACCTCTGGAACAACATTAAATGCACCAACATTCGAATCAGATGGGGCCCAGAAGAAGAAGAGAAAAAGAAAGGGACTGAGAAAATATTCAGAAAGATTATAGTTGAAAACTTCTCTAATATGGGAAAGGAAAGAGTTAATCAAGTCCAGGAAGCTCAGAGAGTCCCAAACAGGAGAAATCCAAGGAGAAACACTCCAGGACACATATTCATCAAACTCTCAAGAATGAAATACAAAGAAAAGGTATTAAAAGCAGCAAGGGAAAAGCAAGAAATTCCATATTTGGGAATCCCCAACAAGTTAGCAGCTGATCTTTCAGCAGAAATTCTGCAAGACAGTAGGGAGTGGCAGGACATATTTCAAGTGATTAAAGGAAAAAAACCTACCACCAATGTGACTGTACTCAGAAAGACTCTCATTCAGATTGGAGGGAGGAAGTAAAAAGTTCACAGACAAACCAAAGGTAGGAGAATTCAGCACCACCAAACCGTCTATATCACCAATGATAAAGGAACTTCTCTAAGCAGGAAACACAAAGGAAATAAAACACCTCCAATAACAAACCAAAAACAATTAAGTAAATGCTAACAGGAACATACACACGAATAATTACCTTAAATGTAAATGGATTCAAGGCTCCAACCAACACACATAGAGTGGATGAAGGGATACAAAAACAAGACCGTTAAATATGATGTCTAGGAGCGACCCACTTTAGAACCGGGGACACATACAAACTGAAAGTGAGGAGATGGAAAAAGACATTCCAAGAACATGGAAATCAAAGGAAACCTGGAGTGCCAATTCTCATATCAGACGAAATAGACTTCAAGATAAAGACTATTGCAGGAAACCAAGAAGAACACTACATACTGATGAAGGAATCAAACAAAGAAGATGACACAGCAAATGCAAATCCTTATGAAGCCAACGTAGTAGCACTTCAATACATAAGATATATCCTAACAGCCCTAAAAGGGGAAACTGAGAGTAACACAAAAATAGTAGGGGACATTAACACCCCTCTTTCACCAATGGACTGATCACCAAAAATGAAAATAAACAAGGAAACGTGGGCTTTAAATGACACATTGAACAAGAGGGACTTAACTGATGTGTATATGACTTTCCTTTGCAAAACACCAGAAAACAGTTTCTTCTCGAGTGCTCATGGAACATTCTCCAGGATATGTCATATCTTGGGTCACACATAGAGCCTTAGTCAATTTAAGAAAACTGAAATAGTATGAGGTATAATTTCCTACCACAGTGCCATGAAACTAGATATCAATGAAAGGAAAAAAAGAACTGTAAACAATAGAAACACATGGAAGCTAAACAAAACGCTGTTAAATAATCAAGCAATCACTGAAGAAAACAAAGATGAAATCGCAAAATACCTGGAAAAAAATGACAATGAAAATACGACCACCCCAACCTATGGTATGCAGCAAAAGCAGTTCTAACAGGGAAGTTGATAGCAATAAAATCCTCCATCAAGGAACAAGAAATCCCCCATATAAACAACCTCGCCTTACACCTAAAGCCATTAGAGAAAAATGGACAAACACCCAACAAACAAAAATGGATTAGCAGAAGGAAAGAAATAAGAAAGTTCAGATCAGAAATAAATGAAAAAGAATGGAGAAAACAAGAGCAAAGATCGGTAAACCTAAAAGCTAGATATTTAAGAGCATGCATATAATGTATCCACCATTAGCCAGATTTATTAAGAAAAGAAGTGGAGAAGATCCAAACCAACAGAATTAGAAAAGAAAAAGGAGAAGTAACAACTGACCCTGCAGAAATACAAAGGATCATGAGAGATTACTACAAACATCTTTTGCCAATTAAATGGACAACCTGGAAGAAATGGACAAATTCTTCGAAAAGCACAACCTTCTGAGACTGAACCAAGATAAACAGAAAGTATAAACAGACTAATCGTAAGCACTGAAATTGAAATTGTGATTAAAATTTTCCAACAAGCAAAAGCCCAATATCAGATGGCTTCACAGGCGATTTCTATCAAAACTTTTGACAAGAGCTAACACCTATCGTTCTCAGACTCTTCCAAAATATAACAGAGTGAGGGACACTCCCAAAATCATTAAACGAGGCCACAATCACTCTGATACCAAAATCAGACAGGTTGTCACCTAAAATTGAACACTACAGGCCAATATCACTGATGACCTTAAATGTCAGAATCTCAAAGAAAATACTAGAAAGTAGAATCCAACAGCACATTAAAGGGATAATACACCATGATCAAGTGGGCTTTATCCAAGGAAGGTAGGATTTTTCGATATATGCAAATCAATCCAGGTGATAAACCATACTAACAAAGTGAAGGAGAAAAATCCTACGATTATCTCAATAAATGGAGAAAAATCTTCTGGAAACATTCAAAAAGAGTTTAGGATAACACTCTCCAGAAAGTACACATAGAGTGAATGTACCTCAACATAATAAAGGCCATATATGACAGACCCACAGCCAACTTTGTTCTCAAAGGTGAAATACTGAAACCATTTCCTTTAAGATCAGGAAAAAGACAAGTTTGCAAACTGTTACTAATATGACTTAAGCAGGTTTTGGAAGTTTTACCCACAGCATTCAGAGAAGAAAAAGAAATTAAAAGCATCCAAGTTGGAAGAGAAGAAGTCAAACTGTCACTTTTTTCAGATGACTAGATAGTATACATAGAGAATTCTAAAGACGCTACCAGAAAACTACCAGAACGAATCAATGAATTTGGGACAGTGACAGGAGACAAAGTTAATGCACAAAAATCTCTTGCATTACTATGCACTAATGATGAAAAATCCGAAAGAGAAATTAAGGAAACACTCTCATTTACCATTGCTACAAAAAGAATAACATACTTGAGTGTAAACTTACCAAAGAGACAAAATACATGTGTGAGGAAAACCATGACACACTGAGGAAAGAAATTAAAGGTGACACAAAGAGATGGAGACATATACCATGTTTTTGGACTGGTAGAAACAACATTGCAAAAATGACTATGCTACACAACGCAATCTACAGTTCATTGCAATCCCTATCGAACTACCAATGGCATTTGTCACAGAACTAGAACAAAATATTTCACCATTTCTGTGGAAACACAAAAGAGCCTGAAGAGCCAAAGGTATCTTGAGAAAGAAAAACAGAGCTGGAGGAATCAGGTTCCCTGACTTCAGACTATAAAAAACATCTATAATAATAAAGATGGTATGCTACTGGCACACAAACAGAAGTGTACATCAATGAAACAGGACAGTAAGCCACGGATAAACCCACACTCCTTTCTATTTGATAAAGGAGGCAAGAGTATACAATGGAGAAAAGATAGCCTCTTCAAGATTGGTTCTGGGGAAACTGCACAGCTACATGTAAAACAATGAAATTACAACACTTCTTAACTCCATACACAAAAATAAACTGCAAATCGATTACAGACCTAAATGTAAGGCCAGACACGTTAAAACTCTTAGAGGAAAATAAAGGCAGAACACTCTGTGACATAAATCACACAATGACGTTTTGGGACCCCCCTCATAGAGAACTGGAAATAAAAACAGAAAGAAACAAATGGGACCTAGTGAATCTGAAAAGCTTTTGCAAAGCAAAAGAAATGAAAATCAGGATGAAAAGACAACCCTCAGAATGGGAGAAAATATTTGTAAACGAAGCAACTGACAAAGGATTAATCTCCATTGAGCTCATGCAACTCAACATCAGAAAAACAAACAACCCAATCCAAAATAGACCAGAAGACCGAAAAAGATATTTCTCCAAAGCATATATACTATTTGCCAAAAAACACATGAAACCATGCTCAACATCACTAATCATTAGAGAAATGCAGATCAAAACAACAATGGGGGAGGAACTTGAAGATGACGGAAGAGTAAGATGCGGAGATCACTTTCCTCCCCACAGATTCATCAGAAATAAATCTGCAGGAAGAACCGCTCCTATACAACAGCCACCGAACACTGGCCGAATCCTCACACCTCCCAAAGGGCAAGAAACTCCCCACGTACCTGGGTAGGGGAAAAGAGGAACGAAATAACGGAGACAAGAGACTAGGGATGGGACTTGCAACAGTGGGAAGCAGCTGTGAAAGAGGAAAGGTTTCCACACACTAGAAAGCCCCTTCGCAGGTGGACAGTGTGTGCAAGGGAGTGGGGAAGCTTCGGAGCCACGGAGGAGAGCCCAGCAACTGAGGTGCGGAAGGCAAAGTGGACAGATTCCCGCACAGAGGAGCGATGCCGACCAGAACTCACCAGCCTGAGAGGCTTGACTGTTCACCTGCCGCGGAAGGCAGGGGTTGGAGGCTGAGGCTGCGGTTTCAGCCGGATCCCACGGTGAGGACTGGGGCTGGCGGCATAAACATAGCCTGAAGTGTGCTAGTGCAACATGTCTAGCTCAGAGGGAGTCCTGGAAAAGTCCTGCAACTGCGTAAGAGACAAGAGAATTTTTCTTCCCAATTTCTTTCCTGGTGCGTGAGGAGAGGGTATTAAGAGCGCCGCGTAATGGAGCTGCAGAAATCGGCGTGAGGTGCGGCTATCAGCGTGGACCCCAGAGACTGGCATGAGACGTAAGGCGGCTGCTGCCGCCACCAAGAATCCTGTTAGCAAAGACAGGCCACTATCCACAGTGCCCCTCCAGGGGGCTTCTGCAGCCCGCCACTGATAGTGTCCCGTGATGCAGGGACGACTTCCCTGAGAGGATGCACCGTGCGCCTCAGGCTGCTACAAAGTCACGATGCGCTATACCGCTACAGTCTGACTCCTATTCCGTACTCCTCACTCCCCCGGCCTGAGTGAGACACAGCCGCCAATGAGCTTCTCCTTTAACCCTGTCCTGTCTGAGGAAAGAACAGAGGCCCTCAAGCGACCTACACAAAGAGGTGGATCCAAATCCAAAGCTGAAGCCCGGGAGCTGTGCGAACAAAGAAGAGAAAGGGAAATGTGTCTCAGCAGCCTCAGGAAGAGCGGGTGAAATCCCTACTTTCAACCTGAAGTAACCTGCATCTGTGGATTACCTGAGTACACAATGAATCTTCCGAAAATTGAGGTAGTGGCCTTTGGGAGCAAAGCTATATTTTATTCCCACTTTTTCTCTTTTTTTGAATGTCTATGTGTATGCTTCTGTTTGTGATTTTGCCTGGAAAGCTTAGCTTTAACCATTTGTGCTAGGGTTCTGTCTGTCTCTTTTCTTATTTTTACGTTTAAAATATTTTCTTAAAAATTATTTTTTATTTTAATAACTTTATTTTATTTTATTTGACATAATTGTGTCTTCGTTTATCCTCTGTCTTTGTTTCTTTCTCTTTTTGGTCCCTTTTATTCTGAGCCATGTGGATGAAAGTCTCTTGGTGCTCCAACCAGGAGTCAGTGCTGCGCTTCTCAGGTGGCAGAGCCAACCTCAGGACACTGGTCCACAGGAGACCTTACAGCTCCATGTAATATCAAACGGAGAAAATCTCCCAGAGATTTCCATCTCAACGCCAAGATCCACCTTCACTCAATGACCAGCAAGCTACAGTGCTGGAAACCATATGCCAAACAACGAGTAAGACAGGAACACAGCCCCATCCATTATCACAGAGGATGCCCAAAATCGCAGTAAGGCCACAGACACCCAACCACACACCACCAGACGTGGAACTGCCCAGCAGAAAGACAAGATCCAGCTTCATCCACCAGAACACAGGCACAACTCCCCTCCACCAAGAAGCCTACACAACCCACTGAACAAACTTAGCCACCTGGGACACACACCAAAAAAAAGATAACTATGAAGCTGCAGCCTGTGAAAAGGAGCCCCCAAGCAGTGAATTAAGCAAAAAGAGGAGACTGAAAAACACACAGCAGATGAAGGAGCAACTTAAACCCCACCAGACCTAACAAATGAAGAGGAAATAGGCAGTCTACCTGAACAATTATTCAGAATAATGAGAGTAAAGATGATCCAAAATCTTGGAAATAGGATAGAGAAAATACAAGAAACTTTTCACAAGGACCTAGAAGAACTGAAGGGCAAACGAACAATAATGAAGAAAACTATAAATGAAATTAAAAATTCTCTAGAAGTGATCAATAGCAGAAACACTCTGGCAGAAGAACGGATAAGTGACCTGGAAGATAACATAGTTTAACTCACTACTGCAGAGCAGTATGAAGAAATAAGAATGAAAAGATTGAGGACAGTCTCAGAGACCTCTGGAACAACATTAAATGCACCAACATTCGAATCAGATGGGGCCCAGAAGAAGAAGAGAAAAAGAAAGCGACTAAGAAAATATTCAGAAAGATTATAGTTGAAAACTTCTCTAATATGGGAAAGGAAAGAGTTAATCAAGTCCAGGAAGCTCAGAGAGTCCCAAACAGGAGAAATCCAAGGAGAAATACTCCAAGACACATATTCATCAAACTCTCAAGAATGAAATACAAAGAAAAGGTATTAAAAGCAGCAAGGGAAAAGCAAGAAATTCCATATTTGGGAATCCCCATCAAGTTAGCAGCTGATCTTTCAGCAGAAATTCTGCAAGACAGTAGGGAGTGGTAGGACATATTTCAAGTGATTAAAGGAAAAAAACCTACCACCAATGTGACTGTACTCAGCAAGACTCTCATTCAGATTGGAGGGAGGAAGTAAAAACTTCACAGACAAACCAAAGGTAGGAGAATTCAGCACCACCAAACCGTCTATATCACCAATGATAAAGGAACTTCTCTAAGCAGGAAACACAAAGGAAATAAAACACCTCCAATAACAAACCAAAAACAATTAAGTAAATGCAAACAGGAACATACACACGAATAATTACCTTAAATGTAAATGGATTCAAGGCTCCAACCAACACACATAGAGTGGATGAAGGGATACAAAAACAAGACCGTTAAATATGATGTCTAGGAGCGACCCACTTTAGATCCGGGGACACATACAAACTGAAAGTGAGGGGATGGAAAAAGACATTCCAAGAACATGGAAATCAAAGGAAACCTGGAGTGCCAATTCTCATATCACACGAAATAGACTTCAAGATAAAGACTATTGCAGGAAACCAAGAAGAACACTACATACTGATGAAGGAATCAAACAAAGAAGATGACACAGCAAATGCAAATCCTTATGAAGCCAACGTAGTAGCACTTCAATACATAAGATATATCCTAACAGCCCTAAAAGGGGAAACTGAGAGTAACACAAAAATAGTAGGGGACATTAACACCCCTCTTTCACCAATGGACTGATCACCAAAAATGAAAATAAACAAGGAAACGTGGGCTTTAAATGACACATTGAACAAGAGGGACTTAACTGATATGTATATGACTTTCCTTTGCAAAACACCAGAAAACAGTTTCTTCTCGAGTGCTCATGGAACATTCTCCAGGATATGTCATATCTTGGGTCACACATAGAGCCTTAGTCAATTTAAGAAAACTGAAATAGTATGAGGTATAATTTCCTACCACAGTGCCATGAAACTAGATATCAATGAAAGGAAAAAAAGAACTGTAAACAATAGAAACACATGGAAGCTAAATGAAACGCTGTTAAATAATCAAGCAATCACTGAAGAAAACAAAGATGAAATCGCAAAATACCTGCAAAAAAATGACAATGAAAATACGACCACCCCAACCTATGGTATGCAGCAAAAACAGTTCTAACAGGGAAATTGATAGCAATAAAATCCTCCATCAAGGAACAAGAAATCCCCCATATAAACAACCTAGCCTTACACCTAAAGCCGTTAGAGAAAAATGGACAAACACCCAACAAACAAAAATGGATTAGCAGAAGGAAAGAAATAAGAAAGTTCAGATCAGAAATAAATGAAAAAGAATGGAGAAAACAAGAGCAAAGATCGGTAAACCTAAAAGCTAGATATTTAAGAGCATGCATATAATGTATCCACCATTAGCCAGATTTATTAAGAAAAGAAGTGGAGAAGATCCAAACCAACAGAATTAGAAAAGAAAAAGGAGAAGTAACAACTGACCCTGCATAAATACAAAGGATCATGAGAGATTACTACAAACATCTTTTGCCAATTAAATGGACAACCTGGAAGAAATGGACAAATTCTTCGAAAAGCACAACCTTCTGAGACTGAACCAAGATAAACAGAAAGTATAAACAGACTAATCGTAAGCACTGAAATTGAAATTGTGATTAAAATTTTCCAACAAGCAAAAGCCCAATATCAGATGGCTTCACAGGCGATTTCTATCAAAACTTTTGACAAGAGCTAACACCTATCGTTCTCAGACTCTTCCAAAATATAACACAGTGAGGGACACTCCCAAAATCATTAAACGAGGCCACAATCACTCTGATACCAAAATCAGACAGGTTGTCACTTAAAATTGAACACTACAGGCCAATATCACTGATGACCTTAAATGTCAGAATCTCAAAGAAAATACTAGAAAGTAGAATCCAACAGCACATTAAAGGGATAATACACCATGATCAAGTGGGCTTTATCCAAGGAAGGTAGGATTTTTCGATATATGCAAATCAATCCAGATGATAAACCATACTAACAAAGTGAAGGAGAAAAATCCTACGATTATCTCAATAAATGGAGAAAAATCTTCTGGAAACATTCAAAAAGAGTTTAGGATAACACTCTCCAGAAAGTACACATAGAGTGAATGTACCTCAACATAATAAAGGCCATATATGACAGACCCACAGCCAACTTTGTTCTCAAAGGTGAAATACTGAAACCATTTCCTTTAAAATCAGGAAAAAGACAAGTTTGCAAACTGTTACTAATATTACTTAAGCAGGTTTTGGCAGTTTTACCCACAGCATTCAGAGAAGAAAAAGAAATTAAAAGCATCCAAGTTGGAAGAGAAGAAGTCAAACTGTCACTTTTTTCAGATGACTAGATAGTATACATAGAGAATTCTAAAGACGCTACCAGAAAACTACCAGAACGAATCAATGAATTTGGGACAGTGACAGGAGACAAAGTTAATGCACAAAAATCTCTTGCATTACTATGCACTAATAATGAAAAATCCGAAAGAGAAATTAAGGAAACACTCTCATTTACCATTGCTACAAAAAGAATAACATACTTGAGTGTAAACTTACCAAAGAGACAAAATACATGTGTGAGGAAAACCATGACACACTGAGGAAAGAAATTAAAGGTGACACAAAGAGATGGAGACATATACCATGTTTTTGGACTGGTAGAAACAACATTGCAAAAATGACTATGCTACACAACGCAATCTACAGTTCATTGCAATCCCTATCGAACTACCAATGGCATTTGTCACAGAACTAGAACAAAATATTTCACCATTTCTGTGGAAACACAAAAGAGCCTGAAGAGCCAAAGGTATCTTGAGAAAGAAAAACAGAGCTGGAGGAATCAGGTTCCCTGACTTCAGACTATAAAAAACATCTATAATAATAAAGATGGTATGCTACTGGCACACAAACAGAAGTGTACATCAATGAAACAGGACAGTAAGCCACGGATAAACCCACACTCCTTTCTATTTGATAAAGGAGGCAAGAGTATACAATGGAGAAAAGATAGCCTCTTCAATAATGGTTCTGGGGAAACTGCACAGCTACATGTAAAACAATGAAATTACAACACTTCTTAACTCCATACACAAAAATAAACTGCAAATCGATTACAGACCTAAATGTAAGGCCAGACACGTTAAAACTCTTAGAGGAAAATAAAGGCAGAACACTCTGTGACATAAATCACACAATGACGTTTTGGGACCCCCCTCATAGAGAACTGGAAATAAAAACAGAAAGAAACAAATGGGACCTAGTGAATCTGAAAAGCTTTTGCAAATCAAAAGAAATGAAAATCAGGATGAAAAGACAACCCTCAGAATGGGAGAAAATATTTGTAAACGAAGCAACTGACAAAGGATTAATCTCCATTGAGTTCATGCAACTCAACATCAGAAAAACAAACAACCCAATCCAAAATAGGCCAGAAGACCGAAAAAGATATTTCTCCAAAGCATATATACTATTTGCCAAAAAACACATGAAACCATGCTCAACATCACTAATCATTAGAGAAATGCAGATCAAAAGAACAATGGGGGAGGAACTTGAAGATGACGGAAGAGTAAGATGCGGAGATCACTTTCCTCCCCACAGATTCATCAGAAATAAATCTGCAGGAAGAACCGCTCCTATAGAACAGCCAGCGAACACTGGCCGAATCCTCACACCTCCCAAAGGGCAAGAAACTCCCCACGTACCTGGGTAGGGGAAAATAGGAATGAAATAACGGAGACAAGAGACTAGGGATGGGACTTGCAACAGTGGGAAGCAGCTGTGAAAGAGGAAAGGTTTCCACACACTAGAAAGCCCCTTCGCAGGTGGACAGTGTGTGCAAGGGAGTGGGGAAGCTTCGGAGCCACGGAGGAGAGCCCAGCAACTGAGGTGCGGAAGGCAAAGTGGACAGATTCCCGCACAGAGGAGCGATGCCGACCAGAACTCACCAGCCTGAGAGGCTTGACTGTTCACCTGCCGCGGAAGGCAGGGGTTGGAGGCTGAGGCTGCGGTTTCAGCCGGATCCCACGGTGAGGACTGGGGCTGGCGGCATAAACATAGCCTGAAGTGTGCTAGTGCAACATGTCTAGCTCAGAGGGAGTCCTGGAAAAGTCCTGCAACTGCGTAAGAGACAAGAGAATTTTTCTTCCCAATTTCTTTCCTGGTGCGTGAGGAGAGGGTATTAAGAGCGCCGCGTAATGGAGCTGCAGAAATCGGCGTGAGGTGCGGCTATCAGCGTGGACCCCAGAGACTGGCATGAGACGTAAGGCGGCTGCTGCCGCCACCAAGAATCCTGTTAGCAAAGACAGGCCACTATCCACAGTGCCCCTCCAGGGGGCTTCTGCAGCCCGCCACTGATAGTGTCCCGTGATGCAGGGACAACTTCCCTGAGAGGATGCACCGTGCGCCTCAGGCTGCTGCAAAGTCACGATGCGCTATACCGCTACAGGCTGACTCCTATTCCGTACTCCTCACTCCCCCGGCCTGAGTGAGACACAGCCGCCAATGAGCTTCTCCTTTAACCCTGTCCTGTCTGAGGAAAGAACAGAGGCCCTCAAGCGACCTACACAAAGAGGAGGATCCAAATCCAAAGCTGAAGCCCGGGATCTGTGCGAACAAAGAAGAGAAAGAGAAATGTGTCTCAGCAGCCTCAGGAAGAGCGGGTGAAATCCCTACTTTCAACCTGAAGTAACCTGCATCTGTGGATTACCTGAGTACACAATGAATCATCCGAAAATTGAGGTAGTGGCCTTTGGGAGCAAAGCTATATTTTATTCCCACTTTTTCTCTTTTTTTGAGTGTCTATGTGTATGCTTCTGTTTGTGATTTTGTCTGGAAAGCTTAGCTTTAACCATTTGTGCTAGGGTTCTGTCCGTCTGTTTTCTTATTTTTCCGTTTAAAATATTTTCTTAAAAATTATTTTTTATTTTAATAACTTTATTTTATTTTATTTGACATAATTGTGTCTTCGTTTATCCTCTGTCTTTGTTTCTTTCTCTTTTTGGTCCCTTTTATTCTGAGCCATGTGGATGAAAGTCTCTTGGTGCTCCAACCAGGAGTCAGTGCTGCCCATCTCAGCTGGCAGAGCCAACCTCAGGACACTGGTCCACAGGAGACCTTACAGCTCCATGTAATATCAAACGGAGAAAATCTCCCAGAGATTTCCATCTCAACGCCAAGATCCACCTTCACTCAATGACCAGCAAGCTACAGTGCTGGAAACCGTATGCCAAACAACGAGTAAGACAGGAACACAGCCCCATCCATTATCACAGAGGATGCCCAAAATCGCAGTAAGGCCACAGACACCCAACCGCACACCACCAGACGTGGAACTGCCCAGCAGAAAGACAAGATCCAGCTTCATCCACCAGAACACAGGCACAACTCCCCTTCACCAAGACCCTACACAACCCACTGAACAAACTTAGCCACCTGGGACAGACACCAAAAACAAAGATAACTATGAAGCTGCAGCCTGTGAAAAGGAGCCCCCAAGCAGTGAATTAAGCAAAAAGAGGAGACTGAAAAACACACAGCAGATGAGGGAGCAACTTAAACCCCACCAGACCTAACAAATGAAGAGGAAATAGGCAGTCTACCTGAACAATTATTCAGAATAATGAGAGTAAAGATGATCCAAAATCTTGGAAATAGGATAGAGAAAATACAAGAAACTTTTCACAAGGACCTAGAAGAACTGAAGGGCAAACGAACAATAATGACGAAAACAATAAATGAAATTAAAAATTCTCTAGAAGAGATCAATAGCAGAAACACTCTGGCAGAAGAACGGATAAGTGACCTGGAAGATAACATAGTTTAACTCACTACTGCAGATCAGTATGAAGAAATAAGAATGAAAAGATTGAGGACAGTCTCAGAGACCTCTGGAACAACATTAAATGTAACAACATTCGAATCAGACGGGTCCCAGAAGAAGAAGAGAAAAAGAAAGGGACTGAGAAAATATTCAGAAAGATTATAGTTGAAAACTTCTCTAATATGGGAAAGGAAAGAGTTAATCAAGTCCAGGAAGCTCAGAGAGTCCCAAACAGGAGAAATCCAAGGAGAAACACTCCAAGACACATATTCATCAAACTCTCAAGAATGAAATACAAAGAAAAGGTATTAAAAGCAGCAAGGGAAAAGCAAGAAATTCCATATTTGGGAATCCCCATCAAGTTAGCAGCTGATCTTTCAGCAGAAATTCTGCAAGACAGTAGGGAGTGGCAGGACATATTTCAAGTGATTAAAGGAAAAAAACCTACAACCAATGTGACTGTACTCAGCAAGACTCTCATTCAGATTGGA
Organism: Balaenoptera physalus; assembly: GCF_965194825.1. Lineage (NCBI taxonomy): Eukaryota > Metazoa > Chordata > Mammalia > Artiodactyla > Balaenopteridae > Balaenoptera > Balaenoptera physalus. Next base: position 20,470,791 of record NC_138904.1, on the reverse strand, counting down.
GAGAGGAAGTAAAAACTTCACAGACAAACCAAATGTAGGAGAATTCAGCACCACCAAACCGTCTATATCACCAATGATAAAGGAACTTCTCTAAGCAGGAAACACAAAGGAAATAAAACACCTCCAATAACAAACCAAAAACAATTAAGTAAATGCTAACAGGAACATACACACGAATAATTACCTTAAATGTAAATGGATTCAAGGCTCCAACCAACACACATAGAGTGGATGAAGGGATACAAAAACAAGACCGTTAAATATGATGTCTAGGAGCGACCCACTTTAGATCCGGGGACACATACAAACTGAAAGTGAGGGGATGGAAAAAGACATTCCAAGAACATGGAAATCAAAGGAAACCTGGAGTGCCAATTCTCATATCAGACGAAATAGACTTCAAGATAAAGACTATTGCAGGAAACCAAGAAGAACACTACATACTGATGAAGGAATCAAACAAAGAAGATGACACAGCAAATGCAAATCCTTATGAAGCCAACGTAGTAGCACTTCAATACATAAGATATATCCTAACAGCCCTAAAAGGGGAAACTGAGAGTAACACAAAAATAGTAGGGGACATTAACACCCCTCTTTCACCAATGGACTGATCACCAAAAATGAAAATAAACAAGGAAACGTGGGCTTTAAATGACACATTGAACAAGAGGGACTTAACTGATATGTATATGACTTTCCTTTGCAAAACACCAGAAAACAGTTTCTTCTCGAGTGCTCATGGAACATTCTCCAGGATATGTCATATCTTGGATCACACATAGAGCCTTAGTCAATTTAAGAAAACTGAAATAGTATGAGGTACAATTTCCTACCACAGTGCCATGAAACTAGATATCAATGAAAGGAAAAAAAGAACTGTAAACAATAGAAACACATGGAAGCTAAACAAAACGCTGTTAAATAATCAAGCAATCACTGAAGAAAACAAAGATGAAATCGCAAAATACCTGCAAAAAAATGACAATGAAAATACGACCACCCCAACCTATGGTATGCAGCAAAAGCAGTTCTAACAGGGAAGTTGATAGCAATAAAATCCTCCATCAAGGAACAAGAAATCCCCCATATAAACAACCTAGCCTTACACCTAAAGCCGTTAGAGAAAAATGGACAAACACCCAACAAACAAAAATGGATTAGCAGAAGGAAAGAAATAAGAAAGTTCAGATCAGAAATAAATGAAAAAGAATGGAGAAAACAAGAGCAAAGATCGGTAAACCTAAAAGCTAGATATTTAAGAGCATGCATATAATGTATCCACCATTAGCCAGATTTATTAAGAAAAGAAGTGGAGAAGATCCAAACCAACAGAATTAGAAAAGAAAAAGGAGAAGTAACAACTGACCCTGCAGAAATACAAAGGATCATGAGAGATTACTACAAACATCTTTTGCCAATTAAATGGACAACCTGGAAGAAATGGACAAATTCTTCGAAAAGCACAACCTTCTGAGACTGAACCAAGATAAACAGAAAGTATAAACAGACTAATCGTAAGCACTGAAATTGAAATTGTGATTAAAATTTTCCAACAAGCAAAAGCCCAATATCAGATGGCTTCACAGGCGATTTCTATCAAAACTTTTGACAAGAGCTAACACCTATCGTTCTCAGACTCTTCCAAAATATAACACAGTGAGGGACACTCCCAAAATCATTAAACGAGGCCACAATCACTCTGATACCAAAATCAGACAGGTTGTCACCTAAAATTGAACACTACAGGCCAATATCACTGATGACCTTAAATGTCAGAATCTCAAAGAAAATACTAGAAAGTAGAATCCAACAGCACATTAAAGGGATAATACACCATGATCAAGTGGGCTTTATCCAAGGAAGGTAGGATTTTTCGATATATGCAAATCAATCCAGATGATAAACCATACTAACAAAGTGAAGGAGAAAAATCCTACGATTATCTCAATAAATGGAGAAAAATCTTCTGGAAACATTCAAAAAGAGTTTAAGATAACACTCTCCAGAAAGTACACATAGAGTGAATGTACCTCAACATAATAAAGGCCATATATGACAGACCCACAGCCAACTTTGTTCTCAAAGGTGAAATACTGAAACCATTTCCTTTAAAATCAGGAAAAAGACAAGTTTGCAAACTGTTACTAATATTACTTAAGCAGGTTTTGGAAGTTTTACCCACAGCATTCAGAGAAGAAAAAGAAATTAAAAGCATCCAAGTTGGAAGAGAAGAAGTCAAACTGTCACTTTTTTCAGATGACTAGATAGTATACATAGAGAATTCTAAAGACGCTACCAGAAAACTACCAGAACGAATCAATAAATTTGGGACAGTGACAGGAGACAAAGTTAATGCACAAAAATCTCTTGCATTACTATGCACTAATAATGAAAAATCCGAAAGAGAAATTAAGGAAACACTCTCATTTACCATTGCTACAAAAAGAATAACATACTTGAGTGTAAACTTACCAAAGAGACAAAATACATGTGTGAGGAAAACCATGACACACTGAGGAAAGAAATTAAAGGTGACACAAAGAGATGGAGACATATACCATGTTTTTGGACTGGTAGAAACAACATTGCAAAAATGACTATGCTACACAATGCAATCTACAGTTCATTGCAATCCCTATCGAACTACCAATGGCATTTGTCACAGAACTAGAACAAAATATTTCACCATTTCTGTGGAAACACAAAAGAGCCTGAAGAGCCAAAGGTATCTTGAGAAAGAAAAACAGAGCTGGAGGAATCAGGTTCCCTGACTTCAGACTATAAAAAACATCTATAATAATAAAGATGGTATGCTACTGGCACACAAACAGAAGTGTACATCAATGAAACAGGACAGTAAGCCACGGATAAACCCACACTCCTTTCTATTTGATAAAGGAGGCAAGAGTATACAATGGAGAAAAGATAGCCTCTTCAATAATGGTTCTGGGGAAACTGCACAGCTACATGTAAAACAATGAAATTACAACACTTCTTAACTCCATACACAAAAATAAACTGCAAATCGATTACAGACCTAAATGTAAGGCCAGACACGTTAAAACTCTTAGAGGAAAATAAAGGCAGAACACTCTGTGACATAAATCACACAATGACGTTTTGGGACCCCCCTCATAGAGAACTGGAAATAAAAACAGAAAGAAACAAATGGGACCTAGTGAATCTGAAAAGCTTTTGCAAATCAAAAGAAATGAAAATCAGGATGAAAAGACAACCCTCAGAATGGGAGAAAATATTTGTAAACGAAGCAACTGACAAAGGATTAATCTCCATTGAGCTCATGCAACTCAACATCAGAAAAACAAACAACCCAATCCAAAATAGGCCAGAAGACCGAAAAAGATATTTCTCCAAAGCATATATACTATTTGCCAAAAAACACATGAAACCATGCTCAACATCACTAATCATTAGAGAAATGCAGATCAAAAGAACAATGGGGGAGGAACTTGAAGATGACGGAAGAGTAAGATGCGGAGATCACTTTCCTCCCCACAGATTCATCAGAAATAAATCTGCAGGAAGAACCGCTCCTATAGAACAGCCAGCGAACACTGGCCGAATCCTCACACCTCCCAAAGGGCAAGAAACTCCCCACGTACCTGGGTAGGGGAAAATAGGAATGAAATAACGGAGACAAGAGACTAGGGATGGGACTTGCAACAGTGGGAAGCAGCTGTGAAAGAGGAAAGGTTTCCACACACTAGAAAGCCCCTTCGCAGGTGGACAGTGTGTGCAAGGGAGTGGGGAAGCTTCGGAGCCACGGAGGAGAGCCCAGCAACTGAGGTGCGGAAGGCAAAGTGGACAGATTCCCGCACAGAGGAGCGATGCCGACCAGAACTCACCAGCCTGAGAGGCTTGACTGTTCACCTGCCGCGGAAGGCAGGGGTTGGAGGCTGAGGCTGCGGTTTCAGCCGGATCCCACGGTGAGGACTGGGGCTGGCGGCATAAACATAGCCTGAAGTGTGCTAGTGCAACATGTCTAGCTCAGAGGGAGTCCTGGAAAAGTCCTGCAACTGCGTAAGAGACAAGAGAATTTTTCTTCCCAATTTCTTTCCTGGTGCGTGAGGAGAGGGTATTAAGAGCGCCGCGTAATGGAGCTGCAGAAATCGGCATGAGGTGCGGCTATCAGCGTGGACCCCAGAGACTGGCATGAGACGTAAGGCGGCTGCTGCCGCCACCAAGAAGCCTGTTAGCAAAGACAGGCCACTATCCACAGTGCCCCTCCAGGGGGCTTCTGCAGCCCGCCACTGATAGTGTCCCGTGATGCAGGGACAACTTCCCTGAGAGGATGCACCGTGCGCCTCAGGCTGCTGCAAATTCACGATGTGCTATACCGCTACAGGCTGACTCCTATTCCGTACTCCTCACTCCCCCGGCCTGAGTGAGACACAGCCGCCAATGAGCTTCTCCTTTAACCCTGTCCTGTCTGAGGAAAGAACAGAGGCCCTCAAGCGACCTACACAAAGAGGAGGATCCAAATCCAAAGCTGAAGCCCGGGAGCTGTGCGAACAAAGAAGAGAAAGGGAAATGTGTCTCAGCAGCCTCAGGAAGAGCGGGTGAAATCCCTACTTTCAACCTGAAGTAACCTGCATCTGTGGATTACCTGAGTACACAATGAATCATCCGAAAATTGAGGTAGTGGCCTTTGGGAGCAAAGCTATATTTTATTCCCACTTTTTCTCTTTTTTTGAGTGTCTATGTGTATGCTTCTGTTTGTGATTTTGTCTGGAAAGCTTAGCTTTAACCATTTGTGCTAGGGTTCTGTCCATCTGTTTTCTTATTTTTACGTTTAAAATATTTTCTTAAAAATTATTTTTTATTTTAATAACTTTATTTTATTTTATTTGACATAATTGTGTCTTCGTTTATCCTCTGTCTTTGTTTCTTTCTCTTTTTGGTCCCTTTTATTCTGAGCCATGTGGATGAAAGTCTCTTGGTGCTCCAACCAGGAGTCAGTGCTGCCCCTCTCAGGTGGCAGAGCCAACCTCAGGACACTGGTCCACAGGAGACCTTACAGATCCATGTAATATCAAACGGAGAAAATCTCCCAGAGATTTCCATCTCAACGCCAAGATCCACCTTCACTCAATGACCAGCAAGCTACAGTGCTGGAAACCGTATGCCAAACAACGAGTAAGACAGGAACACAGCCCCATCCATTATCACAGAGGATGCCTAAAATCGCAGTAAGGCCACAGACACCCAACCACACACCACCAGACGTGGAACTGCCCAGCAGAAAGACAAGATCCAGCTTCATCCACCAGAACACAGGCACAACTCCCCTCCACTTAGAAGCCTACACAACCCACTGAACAAACTTAGCCACCTGGGACACACACCAAAAAAAAGATAACTATGAAGCTGCAGCCTGTGAAAAGGAGCCCCCAAGCAGTGAATTAAGCAAAAAGAGGAGACTGAAAAACACACAGCAGATGAAGGAGCAACTTAAACCCCACCAGACCTAACAAATGAAGAGGAAATAGGCAGTCTACCTGAACAATTATTCAGAATAATGAGAGTAAAGATGATCCAAAATCTTGGAAATAGGATAGAGAAAATACAAGAAACTTTTCACAAGGACCTAGAAGAACTGAAGGGCAAACGAACAATAATGAAGAAAACAATAAATGAAATTAAAAATTCTCTAGAAGTGATCAATAGCAGAAACACTCTGGCAGAAGAACGGATAAGTGACCTGGAAGATAACATAGTTTAACTCACTACTGCAGAGCAGTATGAAGAAATAAGAATGTAAAGATTGAGGACAGTCTCAGAGACCTCTGGAACAACATTAAATGCACCAACATTCGAATCAGACGGGTCCCAGAAGAAGAAGAGAAAAAGAAAGGGACTGAGAAAATATTCAGAAAGATTATAGTTGAAAACTTCTCTAATATGGGAAAGGAAAGAGTTAATCAAGTCCAGGAAGCTCAGAGAGTCCCAAACAGGAGAAATCCAAGGAGAAACACTCCAAGACACATATTCATCAAACTCTCAAGAATGAAATACAAAGAAAAGGTATTAAAAGCAGCAAGGGAAAAGCAAGAAATTCCATATTTGGGAATCCCCATCAAGTTAGCAGCTGATCTTTCAGCAGAAATTCTGCAAGACAGTAGGGAGTGGCAGGACATATTTCAAGTGATTAAAGGAAAAAAACCTACCACCAATGTGACTGTACTCAGCAAGACTCTCATTCAGATTGGAGGGAGGAAGTAAAAACTTCACAGACAAACCAAAGGTAGGAGAATTCAGCACCACCAAACCGTCTATATCACCAATGATAAAGGAACTTCTCTAAGCAGGAAACACAAAGGAAATAAAACACCTCCAATAACAAACCAAAAACAATTAAGTAAATGCTAACAGGAACATACACACGAATAATTACCTTAAATGTAAATGGATTCAAGGCTCCAACCAACACACATAGAGTGGATGAAGGGATACAAAAACAAGACCGTTAAATATGATGTCTAGGAGCGACCCACTTTAGATCCGGGGACACATACAAACTGAAAGTGAGGGGATGGAAAAAGACATTCCAAGAACATGGAAATCAAAGGAAACCTGGAGTGCCAATTCTCATATCAGACGAAATAGACTTCAAGATAAAGACTATTGCAGGAAACCAAGAAGAACACTACATACTGATGAAGGAATCAAACAAAGAAGATGACACAGCAAATGCAAATCCTTATGAAGCCAACGTAGTAGCACTTCAATACATAAGATATATCCTAACAGCCCTAAAAGGGGAAACTGAGAGTAACACAAAAATAGTAGGGGACATTAACACCCCTCTTTCACCAATGGACTGATCACCAAAAATGAAAATAAACAAGGAAACGTGGGCTTTAAATGACACATTGAACAAGAGGGACTTAACTGATATGTATATGACTTTCCTTTGCAAAACACCAGAAAACAGTTTCTTCTCGAGTGCTCATGGAACATTCTCCAGGATATGTCATATCTTGGATCACACATAGAGCCTTAGTCAATTTAAGAAAACTGAAATAGTATGAGGTACAATTTCCTACCACAGTGCCATGAAACTAGATATCAATGAAAGGAAAAAAAGAACTGTAAACAATAGAAACACATGGAAGCTAAACAAAACGCTGTTAAATAATCAAGCAATCACTGAAGAAAACAAAGATGAAATCGCAAAATACCTGCAAAAAAATGACAATGAAAATACGACCACCCCAACCTATGGTATGCAGCAAAAGCAGTTCTAACAGGGAAGTTGATAGCAATAAAATCCTCCATCAAGGAACAAGAAATCCCCCATATAAACAACCTAGCCTTACACCTAAAGCCGTTAGAGAAAAATGGACAAACACCCAACAAACAAAAATGGATTAGCAGAAGGAAAGAAATAAGAAAGTTCAGATCAGAAATAAATGAAAAAGAATGGAGAAAACAAGAGCAAAGATCGGTAAACCTAAAAGCTAGATATTTAAGAGCATGCATATAATGTATCCACCATTAGCCAGATTTATTAAGAAAAGAAGTGGAGAAGATCCAAACCAACAGAATTAGAAAAGAAAAAGGAGAAGTAACAACTGACCCTGCAGAAATACAAAGGATCATGAGAGATTACTACAAACATCTTTTGCCAATTAAATGGACAACCTGGAAGAAATGGACAAATTCTTCGAAAAGCACAACTTTCTGAGACTGAACCAAGATAAACAGAAAGTATAAACAGACCAATCGTAAGCACTGAAATTGAAATTGTAATTAAAATTTTCCAACAAGCAAAAGCCCAATATCAGATGGCTTCACAGGCGATTTCTATCAAAACTTTTGACAAGAGCTAACACCTATCGTTCTCAGACTCTTCCAAAATATAACACAGTGAGGGACACTCCCAAAATCATTAAACGAGGCCACAATCACTCTGATACCAAAATCAGACAGGTTGTCACCTAAAATTGAACACTACAGGCCAATATCACTGATGACCTTAAATGTCAGAATCTCAAAGAAAATACTAGAAAGTAGAATCCAACAGCACATTAAAGGGATAATACACCATGATCAAGTGGGCTTTATCCAAGGAAGGTAGGATTTTTCGATATATGCAAATCAATCCAGATGATAAACCATACTAACAAAGTGAAGGAGAAAAATCCTACGATTATCTCAATAAATGGAGAAAAATCTTCTGGAAACATTCAAAAAGAGTTTAGGATAACACTCTCCAGAAAGTACACATAGAGTGAATGTACCTCAACATAATAAAGGCCATATATGACAGACCCACAGCCAACTTTGTTCTCAAAGGTGAAATACTGAAACCATTTCCTTTAAAATCAGGAAAAAGACAAGTTTGCAAACTGTTACTAATATTACTTAAGCAGGTTTTGGAAGTTTTACCCACAGCATTCAGAGAAGAAAAAGAAATTAAAAGCATCCAAGTTGGAAGAGAAGAAGTCAAACTGTCACTTTTTTCAGATGACTAGATAGTATACATAGAGAATTCTAAAGACGCTACCAGAAAACTACCAGAACGAATCAATAAATTTGGGACAGTGACAGGAGACAAAGTTAATGCACAAAAATCTCTTGCATTACTATGCACTAATAATGAAAAATCCGAAAGAGAAATTAAGGAAACACTCTCATTTACCATTGCTACAAAAAGAATAACATACTTGAGTGTAAACTTACCAAAGAGACAAAATACATGTGTGAGGAAAACCATGACACACTGAGGAAAGAAATTAAAGGTGACACAAAGAGATGGAGACATATACCATGTTTTTGGACTGGTAGAAACAACATTGCAAAAATGACTATGCTACACAAAGCAATCTACAGTTCATTGCAATCCCTATCGAACTACCAATGGCATTTGTCACAGAACTACAACAAAATATTTCACCATTTGTGTGGAAACACAAAAGAGCCTGAAGAGCCAAAGGTATCTTGAGAAAGAAAAACAGAGCTGGAGGAATCAGGTTCCCTGACTTCAGACTATAAAAAACATCTATAATAATAAAAATGGTATGCTACTGGCACACAATCAGAGTGTACATCAATGAAACAGGACAGTAAGCCACGGATAAACCCACACTCCCTTCTATTTGATAAAGGAGGCAAGAGTATACAATGGAGAAAAGATAGCCTCTTCAATAATGGTTCTGGGGAAACTGCACAGCTACGTGTAAAAGAATGAAATTACAACACTTCTTAACTCCATACACAAAAATAAACTGCAAATCGATTACAGACCTAAATGTAAGGCCAGACACGTTAAAACTCTTAGAAGAAAATAAAGGCAGAACACTCTGTGACATAAATCACAACAAGACGTTTTGGGACCCCCCTCATAGAGAACTGGAAATAAAAACAGAAAGAAACAAATGGGACCTAGTGAATCTGAAAAGCTTTTGCACAGCAAAAGAAATGAAAATCAGGATGAAAAGACAACCCTCAGAATGGGAGAAAATATTTGTAAACGAAGCAACTGACAAAGGATTAATCTCCATTGAGCTCATGCAACTCAACATCAGAAAAACAAACAACCCAATCCAAAATAGGACAGAAGACCGAAAAAGATATTTCTACAAAGCATCTATACTATTTGCCAACAAACACATGAAACCATGCTCAACATCACTAATCATTAGAGAAATGCAGATCAAAACAACAATGGGGGAGGAACTTGAAGATGACGGAAGAGTAAGATGCGGAGATCACTTTCCTCCCCACAGATTCATCAGAAATAAATCTGCAGGAAGAACCGCTCCTATAGAACAGCCACTGAACGCTGGCCGAAGACCTCACACCTCCCAAAGGGCAAGAAACTCCCCACGTACCAGGGTAGGGGAAAAGAAGAAAGAAATAACAGACACAAGAGACGAGGGATGGGACTTGCAACAGTGGGAAGCAGCTGTGAAGGAGGAAAGGTTTCCACACCCTAGAAAGCCCCGTCGCAGGTGGAAGTGTGTGCAAGGGAGTGGGGAAGCTTCGGAGCCACGGAGGAGAGCCCAGCAACTGAGGTGCGGAAGGCAAACTGGACAGATTCCCGAACAGAGGAGCGATGCCGACCAGAACTCACCAACCTGAGAGGCTTGTCTGTTCACCTGCCGGGGAAGGCAGGGGTTGGATGCTGAGGCTGCGGTTTCAGCCGGATCCCACGGTGAGGACTGAGGCTGGCGGCATGAACACAGCCTGAAGTGTGCTAGTGCAACATGTCTAGCTCAGAGGGAGTCCTGGAAAACTCCTGCAACTGCGTAAGAGACAAGAGAATTTTTCTTCCCAATTTCCTTCCTGGTACGTGAGGAGAGGGTATTAAGAGCGCCGCGTAATGGAGCTGCAGAAATCGGCGTGAGGTGCGGCTATCAGCGTGGACCCCAGAGACTGGCATGAGACGTAAGGCGGCTGCTGCCGCCACCAAGAATCCTGTTAGCAAAGACAGGCCACTATCCACAGTGCCCCTCCACGGGGCTTCTGCAGCACGCCACTGATAGTGTCCCGTGATGCAGGGACAACTTCCCTGGGAGGATGCACGGTGCGCCTCAGGCTGCTGCAAAGTCACGATGCACTATACCGCTACAGGCTGACTCCTATTCCGTACTCCTCACTCCCCCGGCCTGAGTGAGACACAGCCGCCAATGAGCTTCCCCTTTAACCCTGTCCTGTCTGAGGAAAGAACAGAGGCCCTCAAGCGACCTACACAAAGAGGCGGATCCAAATCCAAAGCTGAAGGCGGGAGCTGTGTGAACAAAGAAGAGAAAGGGAAATGTGTCTCAGCAGCCTCAGGAAGAGCTGGTGAAATCCCTACTTTCAACCTGAAGTAACCTGCATCTGTGGATTACCTGAGTACACAATGAATCATCCGAAAATTGAGGTGGTGGCTTTTGGGAGAAAAGCTATATTTTATTCCCACTTTTTCTCTTTTTTTGAGTGTCTATGTGTATGCTTCTGTTTGTGATTTTGTCTGGAAAGCTTAGCTTTAACCATTTGTGCTAGGGTTCTGTCCGTCTGTTTTCTTATTTTTACGTTTAAAATATTTTCTTAAAAATTATTTTTTATTTTAATAACTTTATTTTATTTTATTTGACATAATTGTGTCTTCGTTTATCCTCTGTCTTTGTTTCTTTCTCTTTTTGGTCCCTTTTATTCTGAGCCATGTGGATGAAAGTCTCTTGGTGCTCCAACCAGGAGTCAGTGCTGCGCTTCTCAGGTGGCAGAGCCAACCTCAGGACACTGGTGCACAGGAGACCTTACAGCTCCATGTAATATCAAACGGAGAAAATCTCCCAGAGATTTCCATCTCAACGCCAAGATCCACCTTCACTCAATGACCAGCTAGCTACAGTGCTGGAAACCGTATGCCAAACAACGAGTAAGACAGGAACACAGCCCCATCCATTATCACAGAGGATGCCTAAAATCGCAGTAAGGCCACAGACACCCAACCACACACCACCAGACGTGGAACTGCCCAGCAGAAAGACAAGATCCAGCTTCATCCACCAGAACACAGGCACAACTCCCCTCCACTTAGAAGCCTACACAACCCACGGAACAAACTTAGCCACCTGGACAAACACCAAAAAAAAGATAACTATGAAGCTGCAGCCTGTGAAAAGGAGCCCCCAAGCAGTGAATTAAGCAAAAAGAGGAGACTGAAAAACACACAGCAGATGAAGGAGCAACTTAAACCCCACCAGACCTAACAAATGAAGAGGAAATAGGCAGTCTACCTGAACAATTATTCAGAATAATGAGAGTAAAGATGATCCAAAATCTTGGAAATAGGATAGAGAAAATACAAGAAACTTTTCACAAGGACCTAGAAGAACTGAAGGGCAAACGAACAATAATGAAGAAAACTATAAATGAAATTAAAAATTCTCTAGAAGTGATCAATAGCAGAAACACTCTGGCAGAAGAACGGATAAGTGACCTGGAAGATAACATAGTTTAACTCACTACTGCAGAGCAGTATGAAGAAATAAGAATGAAAAGATTGAGGACAGTCTCAGAGACCTCTGGAACAACATTAAATGCACCAACATTCGAATCAGACGGGGCCCAGAAGAAGAAGAGAAAAAGAAAGGGACTGAGAAAATATTCAGAAAGATTATAGTTGAAAACTTCTCTAATATGGGAAAGGAAAGAGTTAATCAAGTCCAGGAAGCTCAGAGAGTCCCAAACAGGAGAAATCCAAGGAGAAACACTCCAAGACACATATTCATCAAACTCTCAAGAATGAAATACAAAGAAAAGGTATTAAAACCAGCAAGGGAAAAGCAAGAAATTCCATATTTGGGAATCCCCATCAAGTTAACAGCTGATCTTTCAGCAGAAATTCTGCAAGACAGTAGGGAGTGGCAGGACATATTTCAAGTGATTAAAGGAAAAAAACCTACCACCAATGTGACTGAACTCAGCAAGAATCTCATTCAGATTGGAGGGAGGAAGTAAAAACTTCACAGACAAACCAAAGGTAGGAGAATTCAGCACCACCAAACCGTCTATATCACCAATGATAAAGGAACTTCTCTAAGCAGGAAACACAAAGGAAATAAAACACCTCCAATAACAAACCAAAAACAATTAAGTAAATGCTAACAGGAACATACACACGAATAATTACCTTAAATGTAAATGGATTCAAGGCTCCAACCAACACACATAGAGTGGATGAAGGGATACAAAAACAAGACCGTTAAATATGATGTCTAGGAGCGACCCACTTTAGATCCGGGGACACATACAAACTGAAAGTGAGGGGATGGAAAAAGACATTCCAAGAACATGGAAATCAAAGGAAACCTGGAGTGCCAATTCTCATATCAGACGAAATAGACTTCAAGATAAAGACTATTGCAGGAAACCAAGAAGAACACTACATACTGATGAAGGAATCAAACAAAGAAGATGACACAGCAAATGCAAATCCTTATGAAGCCAACGTAGTAGCACTTCAATACATAAGATATATCCTAACAGCCCTAAAAGGGGAAACTGAGAGTAACACAAAAATAGTAGGGGACATTAACACCCCTCTTTCACCAATGGACTGATCACCAAAAATGAAAATAAACAAGGAAACGTGGGCTTTAAATGACACATTGAACAAGAGGGACTTAACTGATATGTATATGACTTTCCTTTGCAAAACACCAGAAAACAGTTTCTTCTCGAGTGCTCATGGAACATTCTCCAGGATATGTCATATCTTGGATCACACATAGAGCCTTAGTCAATTTAAGAAAACTGAAATAGTATGAGGTACAATTTCCTACCACAGTGCCATGAAACTAGATATCAATGAAAGGAAAAAAAGAACTGTAAACAATAGAAACACATGGAAGCTAAATGAAACGCTGTTAAATAATCAAGCAATCACTGAAGAAAACAAAGATGAAATCGCAAAATACCTGCAAAAAAATGACAATGAAAATACGACCACCCCAACCTATGGTATGCAGCAAAAGCAGTTCTAACAGGGAAGTTGATAGCAATAAAATCCTCCATCAAGGAACAAGAAATCCCCCATATAAACAACCTAGCCTTACACCTAAAGCCGTTAGAGAAAAATGGACAAACACCCAACAAACAAAAATGGATTAGCAGAAGGAAAGAAATAAGAAAGTTCAGATCAGAAATAAATGAAAAAGAATGGAGAAAACAAGAGCAAAGATCGGTAAACCTAAAAGCTAGATATTTAAGAGCATGCATATAATGTATCCACCATTAGCCAGATTTATTAAGAAAGGAAGTGGAGAAGATCCAAACCAACAGAATTAGAAAAGAAAAAGGAGAAGTAACAACTGACCCTGCAGAAATACAAAGGATCATGAGAGATTACTACAAACATCTTTTGCCAATTAAATGGACAACCTGGAAGAAATGGACAAATTCTTCGAAAAGCACAACCTTCTGAGACTGAACCAAGATAAACAGAAAGTATAAACAGACTAATCGTAAGCACTGAAATTGAAATTGTGATTAAAATTTTCCAACAAGCAAAAGCCCAATATCAGATGGCTTCACAGGCGATTTCTATCAAAACTTTTGACAAGAGCTAACACCTATCGTTCTCAGACTCTTCCAAAATATAACACAGTGAGGGACACTCCCAAAATCATTAAACGAGGCCACAATCACTCTGATACCAAAATCAGACAGGTTGTCACCTAAAATTGAACACTACAGGCCAATATCACTGATGACCTTAAATGTCAGAATCTCAAAGAAAATACTAGAAAGTAGAATCCAACAGCACATTAAAGGGATAATACACCACGATCAAGTGGGCTTTATCCAAGGAAGGTAGGATTTTTCGATATATGCAAATCAATCCAGATGATAAACCATACTAACAAAGTGAAGGAGAAAAATCCTACGATTATCTCAATAAATGGAGAAAAATCTTCTGGAAACATTCAAAAAGAGTTTAAGATAACACTCTCCAGAAAGTACACATAGAGTGAATGTACCTCAACATAATAAAGGCCATATATGACAGACCCACAGCCAACTTTGTTCTCAAAGGTGAAATACTGAAACCATTTCCTTTAAAATCAGGAAAAAGACAAGTTTGCAAACTGTTACTAATATTACTTAAGCAGGTTTTGGAAGTTTTACCCACAGCATTCAGAGAAGAAAAAGAAATTAAAAGCATCCAAGTTGGAAGAGAAGAAGTCAAACTGTCACTTTTTTCAGATGACTAGATAGTATACATAGAGAATTCTAAAGACGCTACCAGAAAACTACCAGAACGAATCAATAAATTTGGGACAGTGACAGGAGACAAAGTTAATGCACAAAAATCTCTTGCATTACTATGCACTAATAATGAAAAATCCGAAAGAGAAATTAAGGAAACACTCTCATTTACCATTGCTACAAAAAGAATAACATACTTGAGTGTAAACTTACCAAAGAGACAAAATACATGTGTGAGGAAAACCATGACACACTGAGGAAAGAAATTAAAGGTGACACAAAGAGATGGAGACATATACCATGTTTTTGGACTGGTAGAAACAACATTGCAAAAATGACTATGCTACACAATGCAATCTACAGTTCATTGCAATCCCTATCGAACTACCAATGGCATTTGTCACAGAACTAGAACAAAATATTTCACCATTTCTGTGGAAACACAAAAGAGCCTGAAGAGCCAAAGGTATCTTGAGAAAGAAAAACAGAGCTGGAGGAATCAGGTTCCCTGACTTCAGACTATAAAAAACATCTATAATAATAAAGATGGTATGCTACTGGCACACAAACAGAAGTGTACATCAATGAAACAGGACAGTAAGCCACGGATAAACCCACACTCCTTTCTATTTGATAAAGGAGGCAAGAGTATACAATGGAGAAAAGATAGCCTCTTCAATAATGGTTCTGGGGAAACTGCACAGCTACATGTAAAACAATGAAATTACAACACTTCTTAACTCCATACACAAAAATAAACTGCAAATCGATTACAGACCTAAATGTAAGGCCAGACACGTTAAAACTCTTAGAGGAAAATAAAGGCAGAACACTCTGTGACATAAATCACACAATGACGTTTTGGGACCCCCCTCATAGAGAACTGGAAATAAAAACAGAAAGAAACAAATGGGACCTAGTGAATCTGAAAAGCTTTTGCAAATCAAAAGAAATGAAAATCAGGATGAAAAGACAACCCTCAGAATGGGAGAAAATATTTGTAAACGAAGCAACTGACAAAGGATTAATCTCCATTGAGCTCATGCAACTCAACATCAGAAAAACAAACAACCCAATCCAAAATAGGCCAGAAGACCGAAAAAGATATTTCTCCAAAGCATATATACTATTTGCCAAAAAACACATGAAACCATGCTCAACATCACTAATCATTAGAGAAATGCAGATCAAAACAACAATGGGGGAGGAACTTGAAGATGACGGAAGAGTAAGATGCGGAGATCACTTTCCTCCCCACAGATTCATCAGAAATAAATCTGCAGGAAGAACCGCTCCTATAGAACAGCCAGCGAACACTGGCCGAATCCTCACACCTCCCAAAGGGCAAGAAACTCCCCACGTACCTGGGTAGGGGAAAATAGGAATGAAATAACGGAGACAAGAGACTAGGGATGGGACTTGCAACAGTGGGAAGCAGCTGTGAAAGAGGAAAGGTTTCCACACACTAGAAAGCCCCTTCGCAGGTGGACAGTGTGTGCAAGGGAGTGGGGAAGCTTCGGAGCCACGGAGGAGAGCCCAGCAACTGAGGTGCGGAAGGCAAAGTGGACAGATTCCCGCACAGAGGAGCGATGCCGACCAGAACTCACCAGCCTGAGAGGCTTGACTGTTCACCTGCCGCGGAAGGCAGGGGTTGGAGGCTGAGGCTGCGGTTTCAGCCGGATCCCACGGTGAGGACTGGGGCTGGCGGCATAAACATAGCCTGAAGTGTGCTAGTGCAACATGTCTAGCTCAGAGGGAGTCCTGGAAAAGTCCTGCAACTGCGTAAGAGACAAGAGAATTTTTCTTCCCAATTTCTTTCCTGGTGCGTGAGGAGAGGGTATTAAGAGCGCCGCGTAATGGAGCTGCAGAAATCGGCATGAGGTGCGGCTATCAGCGTGGACCCCAGAGACTGGCATGAGACGTAAGGCGGCTGCTGCCGCCACCAAGAAGCCTGTTAGCAAAGACAGGCCACTATCCACAGTGCCCCTCCAGGGGGCTTCTGCAGCCCGCCACTGATAGTGTCCCGTGATGCAGGGACAACTTCCCTGAGAGGATGCACCGTGCGCCTCAGGCTGCTGCAAATTCACGATGCGCTATACCGCTACAGGCTGACTCCTATTCCGTACTCCTCACTCCCCCGGCCTGAGTGAGACACAGCCGCCAATGAGCTTCTCCTTTAACCCTGTCCTGTCTGAGGAAAGAACAGAGGCCCTCAAGCGACCTACACAAAGAGGAGGATCCAAATCCAAAGCTGAAGCCCGGGAGCTGTGCGAACAAAGAAGAGAAAGGGAAATGTGTCTCAGCAGCCTCAGGAAGAGCGGGTGAAATCCCTACTTTCAACCTGAAGTAACCTGCATCTGTGGATTACCTGAGTACACAATGAATCATCCGAAAATTGAGGTAGTGGCCTTTGGGAGCAAAGCTATATTTTATTCCCACTTTTTCTCTTTTTTTGAGTGTCTATGTGTATGCTTCTGTTTGTGATTTTGTCTGGAAAGCTTAGCTTTAACCATTTGTGCTAGGGTTCTGTCCATCTGTTTTCTTATTTTTACGTTTAAAATATTTTCTTAAAAATTATTTTTTATTTTAATAACTTTATTTTATTTTATTTGACATAATTGTGTCTTCGTTTATCCTCTGTCTTTGTTTCTTTCTCTTTTTGGTCCCTTTTATTCTGAGCCATGTGGATGAAAGTCTCTTGGTGCTCCAACCAGGAGTCAGTGCTGC
Organism: Balaenoptera physalus; assembly: GCF_965194825.1. NCBI lineage: Eukaryota > Metazoa > Chordata > Mammalia > Artiodactyla > Balaenopteridae > Balaenoptera > Balaenoptera physalus. The sequence continues at coordinate 20,453,337 of NC_138904.1, read as the reverse complement.
CCCTCTCAGGTGGCAGAGCCAACCTCAGGACACTGGTCCACAGGAGACCTTACAGATCCATGTAATATCAAACGGAGAAAATCTCCCAGAGATTTCCATCTCAACGCCAAGATCCACCTTCACTCAATGACCAGCAAGCTACAGTGCTGGAAACCGTATGCCAAACAACGAGTAAGACAGGAACACAGCCCCATCCATTATCACAGAGGATGCCTAAAATCGCAGTAAGGCCACAGACACCCAACCACACACCACCAGACGTGGAACTGCCCAGCAGAAAGACAAGATCCAGCTTCATCCACCAGAACACAGGCACAACTCCCCTCCACTTAGAAGCCTACACAACCCACTGAACAAACTTAGCCACCTGGGACACACACCAAAAAAAAGATAACTATGAAGCTGCAGCCTGTGAAAAGGAGCCCCCAAGCAGTGAATTAAGCAAAAAGAGGAGACTGAAAAACACACAGCAGATGAAGGAGCAACTTAAACCCCACCAGACCTAACAAATGAAGAGGAAATAGGCAGTCTACCTGAACAATTATTCAGAATAATGAGAGTAAAGATGATCCAAAATCTTGGAAATAGGATAGAGAAAATACAAGAAACTTTTCACAAGGACCTAGAAGAACTGAAGGGCAAACGAACAATAATGAAGAAAACAATAAATGAAATTAAAAATTCTCTAGAAGTGATCAATAGCAGAAACACTCTGGCAGAAGAACGGATAAGTGACCTGGAAGATAACATAGTTTAACTCACTACTGCAGAGCAGTATGAAGAAATAAGAATGTAAAGATTGAGGACAGTCTCAGAGACCTCTGGAACAACATTAAATGCACCAACATTCGAATCAGACGGGTCCCAGAAGAAGAAGAGAAAAAGAAAGGGACTGAGAAAATATTCAGAAAGATTATAGTTGAAAACTTCTCTAATATGGGAAAGGAAAGAGTTAATCAAGTCCAGGAAGCTCAGAGAGTCCCAAACAGGAGAAATCCAAGGAGAAACACTCCAAGACACATATTCATCAAACTCTCAAGAATGAAATACAAAGAAAAGGTATTAAAAGCAGCAAGGGAAAAGCAAGAAATTCCATATTTGGGAATCCCCATCAAGTTAGCAGCTGATCTTTCAGCAGAAATTCTGCAAGACAGTAGGGAGTGGCAGGACATATTTCAAGTGATTAAAGGAAAAAAACCTACCACCAATGTGACTGTACTCAGCAAGACTCTCATTCAGATTGGAGGGAGGAAGTAAAAACTTCACAGACAAACCAAAGGTAGGAGAATTCAGCACCACCAAACCGTCTATATCACCAATGATAAAGGAACTTCTCTAAGCAGGAAACACAAAGGAAATAAAACACCTCCAATAACAAACCAAAAACAATTAAGTAAATGCTAACAGGAACATACACACGAATAATTACCTTAAATGTAAATGGATTCAAGGCTCCAACCAACACACATAGAGTGGATGAAGGGATACAAAAACAAGACCGTTAAATATGATGTCTAGGAGCGACCCACTTTAGATCCGGGGACACATACAAACTGAAAGTGAGGGGATGGAAAAAGACATTCCAAGAACATGGAAATCAAAGGAAACCTGGAGTGCCAATTCTCATATCAGACGAAATAGACTTCAAGATAAAGACTATTGCAGGAAACCAAGAAGAACACTACATACTGATGAAGGAATCAAACAAAGAAGATGACACAGCAAATGCAAATCCTTATGAAGCCAACGTAGTAGCACTTCAATACATAAGATATATCCTAACAGCCCTAAAAGGGGAAACTGAGAGTAACACAAAAATAGTAGGGGACATTAACACCCCTCTTTCACCAATGGACTGATCACCAAAAATGAAAATAAACAAGGAAACGTGGGCTTTAAATGACACATTGAACAAGAGGGACTTAACTGATATGTATATGACTTTCCTTTGCAAAACACCAGAAAACAGTTTCTTCTCGAGTGCTCATGGAACATTCTCCAGGATATGTCATATCTTGGATCACACATAGAGCCTTAGTCAATTTAAGAAAACTGAAATAGTATGAGGTACAATTTCCTACCACAGTGCCATGAAACTAGATATCAATGAAAGGAAAAAAAGAACTGTAAACAATAGAAACACATGGAAGCTAAATGAAACGCTGTTAAATAATCAAGCAATCACTGAAGAAAACAAAGATGAAATCGCAAAATACCTGCAAAAAAATGACAATGAAAATACGACCACCCCAACCTATGGTATGCAGCAAAAGCAGTTCTAACAGGGAAGTTGATAGCAATAAAATCCTCCATCAAGGAACAAGAAATCCCCCATATAAACAACCTAGCCTTACACCTAAAGCCGTTAGAGAAAAATGGACAAACACCCAACAAACAAAAATGGATTAGCAGAAGGAAAGAAATAAGAAAGTTCAGATCAGAAATAAATGAAAAAGAATGGAGAAAACAAGAGCAAAGATCGGTAAACCTAAAAGCTAGATATTTAAGAGCATGCATATAATGTATCCACCATTAGCCAGATTTATTAAGAAAGGAAGTGGAGAAGATCCAAACCAACAGAATTAGAAAAGAAAAAGGAGAAGTAACAACTGACCCTGCAGAAATACAAAGGATCATGAGAGATTACTACAAACATCTTTTGCCAATTAAATGGACAACCTGGAAGAAATGGACAAATTCTTCGAAAAGCACAACCTTCTGAGACTGAACCAAGATAAACAGAAAGTATAAACAGACTAATCGTAAGCACTGAAATTGAAATTGTGATTAAAATTTTCCAACAAGCAAAAGCCCAATATCAGATGGCTTCACAGGCGATTTCTATCAAAACTTTTGACAAGAGCTAACACCTATCGTTCTCAGACTCTTCCAAAATATAACACAGTGAGGGACACTCCCAAAATCATTAAACGAGGCCACAATCACTCTGATACCAAAATCAGACAGGTTGTCACCTAAAATTGAACACTACAGGCCAATATCACTGATGACCTTAAATGTCAGAATCTCAAAGAAAATACTAGAAAGTAGAATCCAACAGCACATTAAAGGGATAATACACCACGATCAAGTGGGCTTTATCCAAGGAAGGTAGGATTTTTCGATATATGCAAATCAATCCAGATGATAAACCATACTAACAAAGTGAAGGAGAAAAATCCTACGATTATCTCAATAAATGGAGAAAAATCTTCTGGAAACATTCAAAAAGAGTTTAAGATAACACTCTCCAGAAAGTACACATAGAGTGAATGTACCTCAACATAATAAAGGCCATATATGACAGACCCACAGCCAACTTTGTTCTCAAAGGTGAAATACTGAAACCATTTCCTTTAAAATCAGGAAAAAGACAAGTTTGCAAACTGTTACTAATATTACTTAAGCAGGTTTTGGAAGTTTTACCCACAGCATTCAGAGAAGAAAAAGAAATTAAAAGCATCCAAGTTGGAAGAGAAGAAGTCAAACTGTCACTTTTTTCAGATGACTAGATAGTATACATAGAGAATTCTAAAGACGCTACCAGAAAACTACCAGAACGAATCAATAAATTTGGGACAGTGACAGGAGACAAAGTTAATGCACAAAAATCTCTTGCATTACTATGCACTAATAATGAAAAATCCGAAAGAGAAATTAAGGAAACACTCTCATTTACCATTGCTACAAAAAGAATAACATACTTGAGTGTAAACTTACCAAAGAGACAAAATACATGTGTGAGGAAAACCATGACACACTGAGGAAAGAAATTAAAGGTGACACAAAGAGATGGAGACATATACCATGTTTTTGGACTGGTAGAAACAACATTGCAAAAATGACTATGCTACACAATGCAATCTACAGTTCATTGCAATCCCTATCGAACTACCAATGGCATTTGTCACAGAACTAGAACAAAATATTTCACCATTTCTGTGGAAACACAAAAGAGCCTGAAGAGCCAAAGGTATCTTGAGAAAGAAAAACAGAGCTGGAGGAATCAGGTTCCCTGACTTCAGACTATAAAAAACATCTATAATAATAAAGATGGTATGCTACTGGCACACAAACAGAAGTGTACATCAATGAAACAGGACAGTAAGCCACGGATAAACCCACACTCCTTTCTATTTGATAAAGGAGGCAAGAGTATACAATGGAGAAAAGATAGCCTCTTCAATAATGGTTCTGGGGAAACTGCACAGCTACATGTAAAACAATGAAATTACAACACTTCTTAACTCCATACACAAAAATAAACTGCAAATCGATTACAGACCTAAATGTAAGGCCAGACACGTTAAAACTCTTAGAGGAAAATAAAGGCAGAACACTCTGTGACATAAATCACACAATGACGTTTTGGGACCCCCCTCATAGAGAACTGGAAATAAAAACAGAAAGAAACAAATGGGACCTAGTGAATCTGAAAAGCTTTTGCAAATCAAAAGAAATGAAAATCAGGATGAAAAGACAACCCTCAGAATGGGAGAAAATATTTGTAAACGAAGCAACTGACAAAGGATTAATCTCCATTGAGTTCATGCAACTCAACATCAGAAAAACAAACAACCCAATCCAAAATAGGCCAGAAGACCGAAAAAGATATTTCTCCAAAGCATATATACTATTTGCCAAAAAACACATGAAACCATGCTCAACATCACTAATCATTAGAGAAATGCAGATCAAAACAACAATGGGGGAGGAACTTGAAGATGACGGAAGAGTAAGATGCGGAGATCACTTTCCTCCCCACAGATTCATCAGAAATAAATCTGCAGGAAGAACCGCTCCTATAGAACAGCCAGCGAACACTGGCCGAATCCTCACACCTCCCAAAGGGCAAGAAACTCCCCACGTACCTGGGTAGGGGAAAATAGGAATGAAATAACGGAGACAAGAGACTAGGGATGGGACTTGCAACAGTGGGAAGCAGCTGTGAAAGAGGAAAGGTTTCCACACACTAGAAAGCCCCTTCGCAGGTGGACAGTGTGTGCAAGGGAGTGGGGAAGCTTCGGAGCCACGGAGGAGAGCCCAGCAACTGAGGTGCGGAAGGCAAAGTGGACAGATTCCCGCACAGAGGAGCGATGCCGACCAGAACTCACCAGCCTGAGAGGCTTGACTGTTCACCTGCCGCGGAAGGCAGGGGTTGGAGGCTGAGGCTGCGGTTTCAGCCGGATCCCACGGTGAGGACTGGGGCTGGCGGCATAAACATAGCCTGAAGTGTGCTAGTGCAACATGTCTAGCTCAGAGGGAGTCCTGGAAAAGTCCTGCAACTGCGTAAGAGACAAGAGAATTTTTCTTCCCAATTTCTTTCCTGGTGCGTGAGGAGAGGGTATTAAGAGCGCCGCGTAATGGAGCTGCAGAAATCGGCATGAGGTGCGGCTATCAGCGTGGACCCCAGAGACTGGCATGAGACGTAAGGCGGCTGCTGCCGCCACCAAGAAGCCTGTTAGCAAAGACAGGCCACTATCCACAGTGCCCCTCCAGGGGGCTTCTGCAGCCCGCCACTGATAGTGTCCCGTGATGCAGGGACAACTTCCCTGAGAGGATGCACCGTGCGCCTCAGGCTGCTGCAAATTCACGATGCGCTATACCGCTACAGGCTGACTCCTATTCCGTACTCCTCACTCCCCCGGCCTGAGTGAGACACAGCCGCCAATGAGCTTCTCCTTTAACCCTGTCCTGTCTGAGGAAAGAACAGAGGCCCTCAAGCGACCTACACAAAGAGGAGGATCCAAATCCAAAGCTGAAGCCCGGGAGCTGTGCGAACAAAGAAGAGAAAGGGAAATGTGTCTCAGCAGCCTCAGGAAGAGCGGGTGAAATCCCTACTTTCAACCTGAAGTAACCTGCATCTGTGGATTACCTGAGTACACAATGAATCATCCGAAAATTGAGGTAGTGGCCTTTGGGAGCAAAGCTATATTTTATTCCCACTTTTTCTCTTTTTTTGAGTGTCTATGTGTATGCTTCTGTTTGTGATTTTGTCTGGAAAGCTTAGCTTTAACCATTTGTGCTAGGGTTCTGTCCATCTGTTTTCTTATTTTTACGTTTAAAATATTTTCTTAAAAATTATTTTTTATTTTAATAACTTTATTTTATTTTATTTGACATAATTGTGTCTTCGTTTATCCTCTGTCTTTGTTTCTTTCTCTTTTTGGTCCCTTTTATTCTGAGCCATGTGGATGAAAGTCTCTTGGTGCTCCAACCAGGAGTCAGTGCTGCCCCTCTCAGGTGGCAGAGCCAACCTCAGGACACTGGTCCACAGGAGACCTTACAGATCCATGTAATATCAAACGGAGAAAATCTCCCAGAGATTTCCATCTCAACGCCAAGATCCACCTTCACTCAATGACCAGCAAGCTACAGTGCTGGAAACCGTATGCCAAACAACGAGTAAGACAGGAACACAGCCCCATCCATTATCACAGAGGATGCCTAAAATCGCAGTAAGGCCACAGACACCCAACCACACACCACCAGACGTGGAACTGCCCAGCAGAAAGACAAGATCCAGCTTCATCCACCAGAACACAGGCACAACTCCCCTCCACTTAGAAGCCTACACAACCCACTGAACAAACTTAGCCACCTGGGACACACACCAAAAAAAAGATAACTATGAAGCTGCAGCCTGTGAAAAGGAGCCCCCAAGCAGTGAATTAAGCAAAAAGAGGAGACTGAAAAACACACAGCAGATGAAGGAGCAACTTAAACCCCACCAGACCTAACAAATGAAGAGGAAATAGGCAGTCTACCTGAACAATTATTCAGAATAATGAGAGTAAAGATGATCCAAAATCTTGGAAATAGGATAGAGAAAATACAAGAAACTTTTCACAAGGACCTAGAAGAACTGAAGGGCAAACGAACAATAATGAAGAAAACAATAAATGAAATTAAAAATTCTCTAGAAGTGATCAATAGCAGAAACACTCTGGCAGAAGAACGGATAAGTGACCTGGAAGATAACATAGTTTAACTCACTACTGCAGAGCAGTATGAAGAAATAAGAATGTAAAGATTGAGGACAGTCTCAGAGACCTCTGGAACAACATTAAATGCACCAACATTCGAATCAGACGGGTCCCAGAAGAAGAAGAGAAAAAGAAAGGGACTGAGAAAATATTCAGAAAGATTATAGTTGAAAACTTCTCTAATATGGGAAAGGAAAGAGTTAATCAAGTCCAGGAAGCTCAGAGAGTCCCAAACAGGAGAAATCCAAGGAGAAACACTCCAAGACACATATTCATCAAACTCTCAAGAATGAAATACAAAGAAAAGGTATTAAAAGCAGCAAGGGAAAAGCAAGAAATTCCATATTTGGGAATCCCCATCAAGTTAGCAGCTGATCTTTCAGCAGAAATTCTGCAAGACAGTAGGGAGTGGCAGGACATATTTCAAGTGATTAAAGGAAAAAAACCTACCACCAATGTGACTGTACTCAGCAAGACTCTCATTCAGATTGGAGGGAGGAAGTAAAAACTTCACAGACAAACCAAAGGTAGGAGAATTCAGCACCACCAAACCGTCTATATCACCAATGATAAAGGAACTTCTCTAAGCAGGAAACACAAAGGAAATAAAACACCTCCAATAACAAACCAAAAACAATTAAGTAAATGCTAACAGGAACATACACACGAATAATTACCTTAAATGTAAATGGATTCAAGGCTCCAACCAACACACATAGAGTGGATGAAGGGATACAAAAACAAGACCGTTAAATATGATGTCTAGGAGCGACCCACTTTAGATCCGGGGACACATACAAACTGAAAGTGAGGGGATGGAAAAAGACATTCCAAGAACATGGAAATCAAAGGAAACCTGGAGTGCCAATTCTCATATCAGACGAAATAGACTTCAAGATAAAGACTATTGCAGGAAACCAAGAAGAACACTACATACTGATGAAGGAATCAAACAAAGAAGATGACACAGCAAATGCAAATCCTTATGAAGCCAACGTAGTAGCACTTCAATACATAAGATATATCCTAACAGCCCTAAAAGGGGAAACTGAGAGTAACACAAAAATAGTAGGGGACATTAACACCCCTCTTTCACCAATGGACTGATCACCAAAAATGAAAATAAACAAGGAAACGTGGGCTTTAAATGACACATTGAACAAGAGGGACTTAACTGATATGTATATGACTTTCCTTTGCAAAACACCAGAAAACAGTTTCTTCTCGAGTGCTCATGGAACATTCTCCAGGATATGTCATATCTTGGATCACACATAGAGCCTTAGTCAATTTAAGAAAACTGAAATAGTATGAGGTACAATTTCCTACCACAGTGCCATGAAACTAGATATCAATGAAAGGAAAAAAAGAACTGTAAACAATAGAAACACATGGAAGCTAAACAAAACGCTGTTAAATAATCAAGCAATCACTGAAGAAAACAAAGATGAAATCGCAAAATACCTGCAAAAAAATGACAATGAAAATACGACCACCCCAACCTATGGTATGCAGCAAAAGCAGTTCTAACAGGGAAGTTGATAGCAATAAAATCCTCCATCAAGGAACAAGAAATCCCCCATATAAACAACCTAGCCTTACACCTAAAGCCGTTAGAGAAAAATGGACAAACACCCAACAAACAAAAATGGATTAGCAGAAGGAAAGAAATAAGAAAGTTCAGATCAGAAATAAATGAAAAAGAATGGAGAAAACAAGAGCAAAGATCGGTAAACCTAAAAGCTAGATATTTAAGAGCATGCATATAATGTATCCACCATTAGCCAGATTTATTAAGAAAAGAAGTGGAGAAGATCCAAACCAACAGAATTAGAAAAGAAAAAGGAGAAGTAACAACTGACCCTGCAGAAATACAAAGGATCATGAGAGATTACTACAAACATCTTTTGCCAATTAAATGGACAACCTGGAAGAAATGGACAAATTCTTCGAAAAGCACAACCTTCTGAGACTGAACCAAGATAAACAGAAGGTATAAACAGACTAATCGTAAACACTGAAATTGAAATTGTGATTGTGATTAAAATTTTCCAACAAGCAAAAGCTTAAGATCAGATGGCTTCACAGGCGATTTCTATCCAAACTTTTGACAAGAGCTAACACCTAACCTTCTCAGACTCTTCCAAAATACAACAGAGTGAGGGACACACCCAAAATCATTAAACTAGGCCACAATCACTCTGATACCAAAATCAGACAGATTGTCACCTAAAATTGAACATTACAGGACAATATCACTGATGACCTTAAATGTCAGAATCTCAAAGAAAATACTAGAAAGTAGAATCCAACAGCACATTAAAGGGATAATACACCATGATCAAGTGGGCTTTATCCAAGGAAGGTAGGATTTTTCGATATATGCAAATCAATCCAGATGATAAACCATACTAACAAAGTGAAGGAGAAAAATCCTACGATTATCTCAATAAATGGAGAAAAATCTTCTGGAAACATTCAAAAAGAGTTTAGGATAACACTCTCCAGAAAGTACACATAGAGTGAATGTACCTCAACATAATAAAGGCCATATATGACAGACCCACAGCCAACTTTGTTCTCAAAGGTGAAACAATGAAACCATTTCCTTTAAGATCAGGAAAAAGACAAGTTTGCGAACTGTTACTAATATTATTTAAGCAGGTTTTGGAAGTTTTACCCACAGCATTCAGAGAAGAAAAAGAAATTAAAAGCATCCAAGTTGGAAGAGAAGAAGTCAAACCGTCACTGTTTTCAGATGACTAGATAGTATACAATGAGAATTCTAAAGACGCTACCAGAAAATTACCAGAACGAATCAATGAGTTGGGTACAGTGACATGATACAAAGTTAATGCACAAAAATCTCTTGCATTACTATGCACTAATGATGAAAAATCCGAAAGAGAAATTAAGGAAACACTCTCATTTACCATTGCTACAAAAAGAATAACATACTTGAGTGTAAACTTACCAAAGAGACAAAATACATGTGTGAGGAAAACCATGACACACTGAGGAAAGAAATTAAAGGTGACACAAAGAGATGGAGACATATACCATGTTTTTGGACTGGTAGAAACAACATTGCAAAAATGACTATGCTACACAAAGCAATCTACAGTTCATTGCAATCCCTATCGAACTACCAATGGCATTTGTCACAGAACTACAACAAAATATTTCACCATTTGTGTGGAAACACAAAAGAGCCTGAAGAGCCAAAGGTATCTTGAGAAAGAAAAACAGAGCTGGAGGAATCAGGTTCCCTGACTTCAGACTATAAAAAACATCTATAATAATAAAGATGGTATGCTACTGGCACACAAACAGAGTGTACATCAATGAAACAGGACAGTAAGCCACGGATAAACCCACACTCCTTTCTATTTGATAAAGGAGGCAAGAGTATACAATGGAGAAAAGATAGCCTCTTCAATAATGGTTCTGGGGAAACTGCACAGCTACGTGTAAAAGAATGAAATTACAACACTTCTTTACTCCATACACAAAAATAAACTGCAAATCGATTACAGACCTAAATATAAGGCCAGACACGTTAAAACTCTTAGAAGAAAATAAAGGCAGAACACTCTGTGACATAAATCACACAATGACGTTTTGGGACCCCCCTCATAGAGAACTGGAAATAAAAACAGAAAGAAACAAATGGGACCTAGTGAATCTGAAAAGCTTTTGCACAGCAAAAGAAATGAAAATCAGGATGAAAAGACAACCCTCAGAATGGGAGAAAATATTTGTAAACGAAGCAACTGACAAAGGATTAATCTCCATTGAGCTCATGCAACTCCACATCAGAAAAACAAACAACCCAATCCAAACTAGGACAGAAGACCGAAAAAGATATTTCTACAAAGCATCTATACTATTTGCCAACAAACACATGAAACCATGCTCAACATCACTAATCATTAGAGAAATGCAGATCAAAACAACAATGGGGGAGGAACTTGAAGATGACGGAAGAGTAAGATGCGGAGATCACTTTCCTCCCCACAGATTCATCAGAAATAAATCTGCAGGAAGAACCGCTCCTATAGAACAGCCACTGAACGCTGGCCGAAGACCTCACACCTCCCAAAGGGCAAGAAACTCCCCACGTACCTGGGTAGGGGAAAAGAAGAAAGAAATAACAGACACAAGAGACGAGGGATGGGACTTGCAACAGTGGGAAGCAGCTGTGAAGGAGGAAAGGTTTCCACACACTAGAAAGCCCCGTCGCAGGTGGAAGTGTGTGCAAGGGAGTGGCGAAGCTTCGGAGCCACGGAGGAGAGCCCAGCAACTGAGGTGCGGAAGGCAAACTGGACAGATTCCCGAACAGAGGAGCGATGCCGACCAGAACTCACCAACCTGAGAGGCTTGTCTGTTCACCTGCCGGGGAAGGCAGGGGTTGGAGGCTGAGGCTGCGGTTTCAGCCGGATCCCACGGAGAGGACAGGGGCTGGCGGCATGAACACAGCCTGAAGTGTGCTAGTGCAACATGTCTAGCTCAGAGGGAGTCCTGGAAAACTCCTGCAACTGCGTAAGAGACAAGAGAATTTTTCTTCCCAATTTCCTTCCTGGTACGTGAGGAGAGGGTATTAAGAGCGCCGCATAATGGAGCTGCAGAAATTGGCGTGAGGTGCGGCTATCAGCGTGAACCCCAGAGACTGGCATGAGACGTAAGGCGGCTGCTGCCGCCACCAAGAAGCCTGTTAGCAAAGACAGGCCACTATCCACAGTGCCCCTCCACGGGGCTTCTGCAGCACGCCACTGATAGTGTCCCGTGATGCAGGGACAACTTCCCTGGGAGGATGCACGGTGCGCCTCAGGCTGCTGCAAAGTCACGATGCGCTATACCGCTACAGGCTGACTCCTATTCCGTACTCCTCACTCCCACGGCCTGAGTGAGACACAGCCGCCAATGAGCTTCCCCTTTAACCCTGTCCTGTCTGAGGAAAGAAGAGAGGCCCTCAAGCGACCTACACAAAGAGGCGGATCCAAATCCAAAGCTGAAGCCCGGGAGCTGTGTGAACAAAGAAGAGAAAGGGAAATGTGTCTCAGCAGCCTCAGGAAGAGCTGGTGAAATCCCTACTTTCAACCTGAAGTAACCTGCATCTGTGGATTACCTGAGTACACAATGAATCATCCGAAAATTGAGGTGGTGGCTTTTGGGAGAAAAGCTATATTTTATTCCCACTTTTTCTCTTTTTTTGAGTGTCTATGTGTATGCTTCTGTTTGTGATTTTGTCTGGAAAGCTTAGCTTTAACCATTTGTGCTAGGGTTCTGTCCGTCTGTTTTCTTATTTTTACGTTTAAAATATTTTCTTAAAAATTATTTTTTATTTTAATAACTTTATTTTATTTTATTTGACATAATTGTGTCTTCGTTTATCCTCTGTCTTTGTTTCTTTCTCTTTTTGGTCCCTTTTATTCTGAGCCATGTGGATGAAAGTCTCTTCGTGCTCCAACCAGGAGTCAGTGCTGCACTTCTCAGGTGGCAGAGCCAACCTCAGGACACTGGTCCACAGGAGACCTTACAGCTCCATGTAATATCAAACGGAGAAAATCTCCCAGAGATTTCCATCTCAACGCCAAGATCCACCTTCACTCAATGACCAGCAAGCTACAGTGCTGGAAACCGTATGCCAAACAACGAGTAAGACAGGAACACAGCCCCATCCATTATCACAGAGGATGCCTAAAATCGCAGTAAGGCCACAGACACCCAACCACACACCACCAGACGTGGAACTGCCCAGCAGAAAGACAAGATCCAGCTTCATCCACCAGAACACAGGCACAACTCCCCTCCACTTAGAAGCCTACACAACCCACTGAACAAACTTAGCCACCTGGGACACACACCAAAAAAAAGATAACTATGAAGCTGCAGCCTGTGAAAAGGAGCCCCCAAGCAGTGAATTAAGCAAAAAGAGGAGACTGAAAAACACACAGCAGATGAAGGAGCAACTTAAACCCCACCAGACCTAACAAATGAAGAGGAAATAGGCAGTCTACCTGAACAATTATTCAGAATAATGAGAGTAAAGATGATCCAAAATCTTGGAAATAGGATAGAGAAAATGCAAGAAACTTTTCACAAGGACCTAGAAGAACTGAAGGGCAAACGAACAATAATGAAGAAAACTATAAATGAAATTAAAAATTCTCTAGAAGTGATCAATAGCAGAAACACTCTGGCAGAAGAACGGATAAGTGACCTGGAAGATAACATAGTTTAACTCACTACTACAGAGCAGTATGAAGAAATAAGAATGAAAAGATTGAGGACAGTCTCAGAGACCTCTGGAACAACATTAAATGCACCAACATTCGAATCAGACGGGGCCCAGAAGAAGAAGAGAAAAAGAAAGGGACTGAGAAAATATTCAGAAAGATTATAGTTGAAAACTTCTCTAATATGGGAAAGGAAAGAGTTAATCAAGTCCAGGAAGCTCAGAGAGTCCCAAACAGGAGAAATCCAAGGAGAAACACTCCAAGACACATATTCATCAAACTCTCAAGAATGAAATACAAAGAAAAGGTATTAAAAGCAGCAAGGGAAAAGCAAGAAATTCCATATTTGGGAATCCCCATCAAGTTAACAGCTGATCTTTCAGCAGAATTTCTGCAAGACAGTAGGGAGTGGCAGGACATATTTCAAGTGATTAAAGGAAAAAAACCTACCACCAATGTGACTGAACTCAGCAAGAATCTCATTCAGATTGGATGGAGGAAGTAAAAACTTCACAGACAAACCAAAGGTAGGAGAATTCAGCACCACCAAACCGTCTATATCACCAATGATAAAGGAACTTCTCTAAGCAGGAAACACAAAGGAAATAAAAGACCTCCAATACCAAACCAAAAACAATTAAGTAAATGCTAACAAGAACATACACACGGATAATTACCTTAAATGTAAATGGATTCAAAGCTCCAACCAACACACATAGAGTGCATGAAGGGATACAAAAATAAGACCGTTAAATATGATGTCTAGGAGCGACCCACTTTAGACCTAGGGACACATACAAACTGAAAGTGAGGGGATGGAAAAAGACATTCCAAGCACATGGAAATCAAAGGAAACCTGCAGTGCGAATTCTCATGTCAGATGAAATAGACTTTAAAATTAAGACTATTGCAGGAAACCAAGAAGAACACTACATACTGATGAAGGAATCAAACAAAGAAGATGACACAGCAAATGCAAATCCTTATGAAGCCAACGTAGTAGCCCTTCAATACATAAGATATATCCTAACAGCCCTAAAAGGGGAAACTGAGAGTAACACAAAAATAGTAGGGGACATTAACACCCCTCTTTCACCAATGGACTGATCACCAAAAATGAAAATAAACAAGGAAACGTGGGCTTTAAATGACACATTGAACAAGAGGGACTTAACTGATATGTATATGACTTTCCTTTGCAAATCACCAGAAAACAGTTTCTTCTCAAGTGCTCATGGAACATTCTCCAGGATATGTCATATCTTGGGTCACACATAGAGCCTTAGTCAATTTAAGAAAACTGAAATAGTATGAGGTACAATTTCCTACCACAGTGCCATGAAACTAGATATCAATGAAAGGAAAAAAAGAACTGTAAACAATAGAAACACATGGAAGCTAAACAAAACGCTGTTAAATAATCAAGCAATCACTGAAGAAAACAAAGATGAAATCGCAAAATACCTGGAAAAAAATGACAATGAAAATACGACCACCCCAACCTATGGTATGCAGCAAAAGCAGTTCTAACAGGGAAGTTGATAGCAATAAAATCCTCCATCAAGGAACAAGAAATCCCCCATATAAACAACCTAGCCTTACACCTAAAGCCGTTAGAGAAAAATGGACAAACACCCAACAAACAAAAATGGATTAGCAGAAGGAAAGAAATAAGAAAGTTCAGATCAGAAATAAATGAAAAAGAATGGAGAAAACAAGAGCAAAGATCGGTAAACCTAAAAGCTAGATATTTAAGTGCATGCATATAATGTATCCACCATTAGCCAGATTTATTAAGAAAAGAAGTGGAGAAGATCCAAACCAACAGAATTAGAAAAGAAAAAGGAGAAGTAACAACTGACCCTGCAGAAATACAAAGGATCATGAGAGATTACTACAAACATCTTTTGCCAATTAAATGGACAACCTGGAAGAAATGGACAAATTCTTCGAAAAGCACAACCTTCTGAGACTGAACCAAGATAAACAAAAAGTATAAACAGACTAATCGTAAGCACTGAAATTGAAATTGTGATTAAAATTTTCCAACAAGCAAAAGCCCAATATCAGATGGCTTCACAGGCGATTTGTATCAAAACTTTTGACAAGAGCTAACACCTATCGTTCTCAGACTCTTCCAAAATATAACAGAGTGAGGGACACTCCCAAAATCATTAAACGAGGCCACAATCACTCTGATACTAAAATCAGACAGGTTCTCAAATAAATTGAACACTACAGGCCAATATCACTGATGACCTTAAATGTCAGAATCTCAAAGAAAATACTAGAAAGTAGAATCCAACAGCACATTAAAGGGATAATACACCATGATCAAGTGGGCTTTATCCAAGGAAGGTAGGATTTTTCGATATATGCAAATCAATCCAGATGATAAACCATACTAACAAAGTGAAGGAGAAAAATCCTACGATTATCTCAATAAATGGAGAAAAATCTTCTGGAAACATTCAAAAAGAGTTTAGGATAACACTCTCCAGAAAGTACACATAGAGTGAATGTACCTCAACATAATAAAGGCCATATATGACAGACCCACAGCCAACTTTGTTCTCAAAGGTGAAACACTGAAACCATTTCCTTTAAGATCAGGAAAAAGACAAGTTTGCGAACTGTTACTAATATTATTTAAGCAGGTTTTGGAAGTTTTACCCACAGCATTCAGAGAAGAAAAAGAAATTAAAAGCATCCAAGTTGGAAGAGAAGAAGTCAAACTGTCACTTTTTTCAGATGACTAGATAGTATACATAGAGAATTCTAAAGACGCTACCAGAAAACTACCAGAACGAATCAATGAATTTGGGACAGTGACAGGAGACAAAGTTAATGCACAAAAATCTCTTGCATTACTATGCACTAATAATGAAAAATCCGAAAGAGAAATTAAGGAAACACTCTCATTTACCATTGCTACAAAAAGAATAACATACTTGAGTGTAAACTTACCAAAGAGACAAAATACATGTGTGAGGAAAACCATGACACACTGAGGAAAGAAATTAAAGGTGACACAAAGAGATGGAGACATATACCATGTTTTTGGACTGGTAGAAACAACATTGCAAAAATGACTATGCTACACAACACAATCTACAGTTCATTGCAATCCCTATCGAACTACCAATGGCATTTGTCACAGAACTAGAACAAAATATTTCACCATTTCTGTGGAAACACAAAAGAGCCTGAAGAGCCAAAGGTATCTTGAGAAAGAAAAACAGAGCTGGAGGAATCAGGTTCCCTGACTTCAGACTATAAAAAACATCTATAATAATAAAGATGGTATGCTACTGGCACACAAACAGAAGTGTACATCAATGAAACAGGACAGTAAGCCACGGATAAACCCACACTCCTTTCTATTTGATAAAGGAGGCAAGAGTGTACAATGGAGAAAAGATAGCCTCTTCAATAATGGTTCTGGGGAAACTGCACAGCTACATGTAAAACAATGAAATTACAACACTTCTTAACTCCATACACAAAAATAAACTGCAAATCGATTACAGACCTAAATGTAAGGCCAGACACGTTAAAACTCTTAGAGGAAAATAAAGGCAGAACACTCTGTGACATAAATCACACAATGACGTTTTGGACCCCCCTCATAGAGAACTGGAAATAAAAACAGAAAGAAACAAATGGGACCTAGTGAATCTGAAAAGCTTTTGCAAATCAAAAGAAATGAAAATCAGGATGAAAAGACAACCCTCAGAATGGGAGAAAATATTTGTAAACGAAGCAACTGACAAAGGATTAATCTCCATTGAGTTCATGCAACTCAACATCAGAAAAACAAACAACCCAATCCAAAATAGGCCAGAAGACCGAAAAAGATATTTCGCCAAAGCATATATACTATTTGCCAACAAACACATGAAACCATGCTCAACATCACTAATCATTAGAGAAATGCAGATCAAAACAACAATGGGGGAGGAACTTGAAGATGACGGAAGAGTAAGATGCGGAGATCACTTTCCTCCCCACAGATTCATCAGAAATAAATCTGCAGGAAGAACCGCTCCTATAGAACAGCCAGCGAACACTGGCCGAATCCTCACACCTCCCAAAGGGCAAGAAACTGCCCACGTACCTGGGTAGGGGAAAATAGGAATGAAATAACGGAGACAAGAGACTACGGATGGGACTTGCAACAGTGGGAAGCAGCTGTGAAAGAGGAAAGGTTTCCACACACTAGAAAGCCCCTTCGCAGGTGGACAGTGTGTGCAAGGGAGTGGGGAAGCTTCGGAGCCACGGAGGAGAGCCCAGCAACTGAGGTGCGGAAGGCAAAGTGGACAGATTCCCGCACAGAGGAGCGATGCCGACCAGAACTCACCAGCCTGAGAGGCTTGACTCTTCACCTGCCGCGGAAGGCAGGGGTTGGAGGCTGAGGCTGCGGTTTCAGCCGGATCCCACGGTGAGGACTGGGGCTGGCGGCATAAACATAGCCTGAAGTGTGCTAGTGCAACATGTCTAGCTCAGAGGGAGTCCTGGAAAAGTCCTGCAACTGCGTAAGAGACAAGAGAATTTTTCTTCCCAATTTCTTTCCTGGTGCGTGAGGAGAGGGTATTAAGAGCGCCGCGTAATGGAGCTGCAGAAATCGGCATGAGGTGCGGCTATCAGCGTGGACCCCAGAGACTGGCATGAGACGTAAGGCGGCTGCTGCCGCCACCAAGAAGCCTGTTAGCAAAGACAGGCCACTATCCACAGTGCCCCTCCAGGGGGCTTCTGCAGCCCGCCACTGATAGTGTCCCGTGATGCAGGGACAACTTCCCTGAGAGGATGCACCGTGCGCCTCAGGCTGCTGCAAATTCACGATGCGCTATACCGCTACAGGCTGACTCCTATTCCGTACTCCTCACTCCCCCGGCCTGAGTGAGACACAGCCGCCAATGAGCTTCTCCTTTAACCCTGTCCTGTCTGAGGAAAGAACAGAGGCCCTCAAGCGACCTACACAAAGAGGAGGATCCAAATCCAAAGCTGAAGCCCGGGAGCTGTGCGAACAAAGAAGAGAAAGGGAAATGTGTCTCAGCAGCCTCAGGAAGAGCGGGTGAAATCCCTACTTTCAACCTGAAGTAACCTGCATCTGTGGATTACCTGAGTACACAATGAATCATCCGAAAATTGAGGTAGTGGCCTTTGGGAGCAAAGCTATATTTTATTCCCACTTTTTCTCTTTTTTTGAGTGTCTATGTGTATGCTTCTGTTTGTGATTTTGTCTGGAAAGCTTAGCTTTAACCATTTGTGCTAGGGTTCTGTCCATCTGTTTTCTTATTTTTACGTTTAAAATATTTTCTTAAAAATTATTTTTTATTTTAATAACTTTATTTTATTTTATTTGACATAATTGTGTCTTCGTTTATCCTCTGTCTTTGTTTCTTTCTCTTTTTGGTCCCTTTTATTCTGAGCCATGTGGATGAAAGTCTCTTGGTGCTCCAACCAGGAGTCAGTGCTGCCCCTCTCAGGTGGCAGAGCCAACCTCAGGACACTGGTCCACAGGAGACCTTACAGATCCATGTAATATCAAACGGAGAAAATCTCCCAGAGATTTCCATCTCAACGCCAAGATCCACCTTCACTCAATGACCAGCAAGCTACAGTGCTGGAAACCGTATGCCAAACAACGAGTAAGACAGGAACACAGCCCCATCCATTATCACAGAGGATGCCTAAAATCGCAGTAAGGCCACAGACACCCAACCACACACCACCAGACGTGGAACTGCCCAGCAGAAAGACAAGATCCAGCTTCATCCACCAGAACACAGGCACAACTCCCCTCCACTTAGAAGCCTACACAACCCACTGAACAAACTTAGCCACCTGGGACACACACCAAAAAAAAGATAACTATGAAGCTGCAGCCTGTGAAAAGGAGCCCCCAAGCAGTGAATTAAGCAAAAAGAGGAGACTGAAAAACACACAGCAGATGAAGGAGCAACTTAAACCCCACCAGACCTAACAAATGAAGAGGAAATAGGCAGTCTACCTGAACAATTATTCAGAATAATGAGAGTAAAGATGATCCAAAATCTTGGAAATAGGATAGAGAAAATACAAGAAACTTTTCACAAGGACCTAGAAGAACTGAAGGGCAAACGAACAATAATGAAGAAAACAATAAATGAAATTAAAAATTCTCTAGAAGTGATCAATAGCAGAAACACTCTGGCAGAAGAACGGATAAGTGACCTGGAAGATAACATAGTTTAACTCACTACTGCAGAGCAGTATGAAGAAATAAGAATGTAAAGATTGAGGACAGTCTCAGAGACCTCTGGAACAACATTAAATGCACCAACATTCGAATCAGACGGGTCCCAGAAGAAGAAGAGAAAAAGAAAGGGACTGAGAAAATATTCAGAAAGATTATAGTTGAAAACTTCTCTAATATGGGAAAGGAAAGAGTTAATCAAGTCCAGGAAGCTCAGAGAGTCCCAAACAGGAGAAATCCAAGGAGAAACACTCCAAGACACATATTCATCAAACTCTCAAGAATGAAATACAAAGAAAAGGTATTAAAAGCAGCAAGGGAAAAGCAAGAAATTCCATATTTGGGAATCCCCATCAAGTTAGCAGCTGATCTTTCAGCAGAAATTCTGCAAGACAGTAGGGAGTGGCAGGACATATTTCAAGTGATTAAAGGAAAAAAACCTACCACCAATGTGACTGTACTCAGCAAGACTCTCATTCAGATTGGAGGGAGGAAGTAAAAACTTCACAGACAAACCAAAGGTAGGAGAATTCAGCACCACCAAACCGTCTATATCACCAATGATAAAGGAACTTCTCTAAGCAGGAAACACAAAGGAAATAAAACACCTCCAATAACAAACCAAAAACAATTAAGTAAATGCTAACAGGAACATACACACGAATAATTACCTTAAATGTAAATGGATTCAAGGCTCCAACCAACACACATAGAGTGGATGAAGGGATACAAAAACAAGACCGTTAAATATGATGTCTAGGAGCGACCCACTTTAGATCCGGGGACACATACAAACTGAAAGTGAGGGGATGGAAAAAGACATTCCAAGAACATGGAAATCAAAGGAAACCTGGAGTGCCAATTCTCATATCAGACGAAATAGACTTCAAGATAAAGACTATTGCAGGAAACCAAGAAGAACACTACATACTGATGAAGGAATCAAACAAAGAAGATGACACAGCAAATGCAAATCCTTATGAAGCCAACGTAGTAGCACTTCAATACATAAGATATATCCTAACAGCCCTAAAAGGGGAAACTGAGAGTAACACAAAAATAGTAGGGGACATTAACACCCCTCTTTCACCAATGGACTGATCACCAAAAATGAAAATAAACAAGGAAACGTGGGCTTTAAATGCCACATTGAACAAGAGGGACTTAACTGATATGTATATGACTTTCCTTTGCAAAACACCAGAAAACAGTTTCTTCTCGAGTGCTCATGGAACATTCTCCAGGATATGTCATATCTTGGATCACACATAGAGCCTTAGTCAATTTAAGAAAACTGAAATAGTATGAGGTACAATTTCCTACCACAGTGCCATGAAACTAGATATCAATGAAAGGAAAAAAAGAACTGTAAACAATAGAAACACATGGAAGCTAAACAAAACGCTGTTAAATAATCAAGCAATCACTGAAGAAAACAAAGATGAAATCGCAAAATACCTGCAAAAAAATGACAATGAAAATACGACCACCCCAACCTATGGTATGCAGCAAAAGCAGTTCTAACAGGGAAGTTGATAGCAATAAAATCCTCCATCAAGGAACAAGAAATCCCCCATATAAACAACCTAGCCTTACACCTAAAGCCGTTAGAGAAAAATGGACAAACACCCAACAAACAAAAATGGATTAGCAGAAGGAAAGAAATAAGAAAGTTCAGATCAGAAATAAATGAAAAAGAATGGAGAAAACAAGAGCAAAGATCGGTAAACCTAAAAGCTAGATATTTAAGAGCATGCATATAATGTATCCACCATTAGCCAGATTTATTAAGAAAAGAAGTGGAGAAGATCCAAACCAACAGAATTAGAAAAGAAAAAGGAGAAGTAACAACTGACCCTGCAGAAATACAAAGGATCATGAGAGATTACTACAAACATCTTTTGCCAATTAAATGGACAACCTGGAAGAAATGGACAAATTCTTCGAAAAGCACAACCTTCTGAGACTGAACCAAGATAAACAGAAGGTATAAACAGACTAATCGTAAACACTGAAATTGAAATTGTGATTGTGATTAAAATTTTCCAACAAGCAAAAGCTTAAGATCAGATGGCTTCACAGGCGATTTCTATCCAAACTTTTGACAAGAGCTAACACCTAACCTTCTCAGACTCTTCCAAAATACAACAGAGTGAGGGACACACCCAAAATCATTAAACTAGGCCACAATCACTCTGATACCAAAATCAGACAGATTGTCACCTAAAATTGAACATTACAGGACAATATCACTGATGACCTTAAATGTCAGAATCTCAAAGAAAATACTAGAAAGTAGAATCCAACAGCACATTAAAGGGATAATACACCATGATCAAGTGGGCTTTATCCAAGGAAGGTAGGATTTTTCGATATATGCAAATCAATCCAGATGATAAACCATACTAACAAAGTGAAGGAGAAAAATCCTACGATTATCTCAATAAATGGAGAAAAATCTTCTGGAAACATTCAAAAAGAGTTTAGGATAACACTCTCCAGAAAGTACACATAGAGTGAATGTACCTCAACATAATAAAGGCCATATATGACAGACCCACAGCCAACTTTGTTCTCAAAGGTGAAACAATGAAACCATTTCCTTTAAGATCAGGAAAAAGACAAGTTTGCGAACTGTTACTAATATTATTTAAGCAGGTTTTGGAAGTTTTACCCACAGCATTCAGAGAAGAAAAAGAAATTAAAAGCATCCAAGTTGGAAGAGAAGAAGTCAAACCGTCACTGTTTTCAGATGACTAGATAGTATACAATGAGAATTCTAAAGACGCTACCAGAAAATTACCAGAACGAATCAATGAGTTGGGTACAGTGACATGATACAAAGTTAATGCACAAAAATCTCTTGCATTACTATGCACTAATGATGAAAAATCCGAAAGAGAAATTAAGGAAACACTCTCATTTACCATTGCTACAAAAAGAATAACATACTTGAGTGTAAACTTACCAAAGAGACAAAATACATGTGTGAGGAAAACCATGACACACTGAGGAAAGAAATTAAAGGTGACACAAAGAGATGGAGACATATACCATGTTTTTGGACTGGTAGAAACAACATTGCAAAAATGACTATGCTACACAAAGCAATCTACAGTTCATTGCAATCCCTATCGAACTACCAATGGCATTTGTCACAGAACTACAACAAAATATTTCACCATTTGTGTGGAAACACAAAAGAGCCTGAAGAGCCAAAGGTATCTTGAGAAAGAAAAACAGAGCTGGAGGAATCAGGTTCCCTGACTTCAGACTATAAAAAACATCTATAATAATAAAGATGGTATGCTACTGGCACACAAACAGAGTGTACATCAATGAAACAGGACAGTAAGCCACGGATAAACCCACACTCCTTTCTATTTGATAAAGGAGGCAAGAGTATACAATGGAGAAAAGATAGCCTCTTCAATAATGGTTCTGGGGAAACTGCACAGCTACGTGTAAAAGAATGAAATTACAACACTTCTTAACTCCATACACAAAAATAAACTGCAAATCGATTACAGACCTAAATGTAAGGCCAGACACGTTAAAACTCTTAGAAGAAAATAAAGGCAGAACACTCTGTGACATAAATCACACAATGACGTTTTGGGACCCCCCTCATAGAGAACTGGAAATAAAAACAGAAAGAAACAAATGGGACCTAGTGAATCTGAAAAGCTTTTGCACAGCAAAAGAAATGAAAATCAGGATGAAAAGACAACCCTCAGAATGGGAGAAAATATTTGTAAACGAAGCAACTGACAAAGGATTAATCTCCATTGAGCTCATGCAACTCAACATCAGAAAAACAAACAACCCAATCCAAACTAGGACAGAAGACCGAAAAAGATATTTCTACAAAGCATCTATACTATTTGCCAACAAACACATGAAACCATGCTCAACATCACTAATCATTAGAGAAATGCAGATCAAAACAACAATGGGGGAGGAACTTGAAGATGACGGAAGAGTAAGATGCGGAGATCACTTTCCTCCCCACAGATTCATCAGAAATAAATCTGCAGGAAGAACCGCTCCTATAGACCAGCCACTGAACGCTGGCCGAAGATCTCACACCTCCCAAAGGGCAAGAAACTCCCCCGTACCTGGGTAGGGGAAAAGAAGAAAGAAATAACAGACACAAGAGACGAGGGATGGGACTTGCAACAGTGGGAAGCAGCTGTGAAGGAGGAAAGGTTTCCACACCCTAGAAAGCCCCGTCGCAGGTGGAAGTGTGTGCAAGGGAGTGGGGAAGCTTCGGAGCCACGGAGGAGAGCCCAGCAACTGAGGTGCGGAAGGCAAACTGGACAGATTCCCGAACAGAGGAGCGATGCCGACCAGAACTCACCAACCTGAGAGGCTTGTCTGTTCACCTGCCGGGGAAGGCAGGGGTTGGAGGCTGAGGCTGCGGTTTCAGCCGGATCCCACGGTGAGGACTGAGGCTGGCGGCATGAACACAGCCTGAAGTGTGCTAGTGCAACATGTCTAGCTCAGAGGGAGTCCTGGAAAACTCCTGCAACTGCGTAAGAGACAAGAGAATTTTTCTTCCCAATTTCCTTCCTGGTACGTGAGGAGAGGGTATTAAGAGCGCCGCGTAATGGAGCTGCAGAAATCGGCGTGAGGTGCGGCTATCAGCGTGGACCCCAGAGACTGGCATGAGACGTAAGGCGGCTGCTGCCGCCACCAAGAATCCTGTTAGCAAAGACAGGCCACTATCCACAGTGCCCCTCCACGGGGCTTCTGCAGCACGCCACTGATAGTGTCCCGTGATGCAGGGACAACTTCCCTGGGAGGATGCACGGTGCGCCTCAGGCTGCTGCAAAGTCACGATGCGCTATACCGCTACAGGCTGACTCCTATTCCGTACTCCTCACTCCCCCGGCCTGAGTGAGACACAGCCGCCAATGAGCTTCCCCTTTAACCCTGTCCTGTCTGAGGAAAGAACAGAGGCCCTCAAGCGACCTACACAAAGAGGCGGATCCAAATCCAAAGCTGAAGGCGGGAGCTGTGTGAACAAAGAAGAGAAAGGGAAATGTGTCTCAGCAGCCTCAGGAAGAGCTGGTGAAATCCCTACTTTCAACCTGAAGTAACCTGCATCTGTGGATTACCTGAGTACACAATGAATCATCCGAAAATTGAGGTGGTGGCTTTTGGGAGAAAAGCTATATTTTATTCCCACTTTTTCTCTTTTTTTGAGTGTCTATGTGTATGCTTCTGTTTGTGATTTTGTCTGGAAAGCTTAGCTTTAACCATTTGTGCTAGGGTTCTGTCCGTCTGTTTTCTTATTTTTACGTTTAAAATATTTTCTTAAAAATTATTTTTTATTTTAATAACTTTATTTTATTTTATTTGACATAATTGTGTCTTCGTTTATCCTCTGTCTTTGTTTCTTTCTCTTTTTGGTCCCTTTTATTCTGAGCCATGTGGATGAAAGTCTCTTGGTGCTCCAACCAGGAGTCAGTGCTGCGCTTCTCAGGTGGCAGAGCCAACCTCAGGACACTGGTCCACAGGAGACCTTACAGCTCCATGTAATATCAAACGGAGAAAATCTCCCAGAGATTTCCATCTCAACGCCAAGATCCACCTTCACTCAATGACCAGCTAGCTACAGTGCTGGAAACCGTATGCCAAACAACGAGTAAGACAGGAACACAGCCCCATCCATTATCACAGAGGATGCCTAAAATCGCAGTAAGGCCACAGACACCCAACCACACACCACCAGACGTGGAACTGCCCAGCAGAAAGACAAGATCCAGCTTCATCCACCAGAACACAGGCACAACTCCCCTCCACTTAGAAGCCTACACAACCCACTGAACAAACTTAGCCACCTGGGACACACACCAAAAAAAAGATAACTATGAAGCTGCAGCCTGTGAAAAGGAGCCCCCAAGCAGTGAATTAAGCAAAAAGAGGAGACTGAAAAACACACAGCAGATGGAGGAGCAACTTAAACCCCACCAGACCTAACAAATGAAGAGGAAATAGGCAGTCTACCTGAACAATTATTCAGAATAATGAGAGTAAAGATGATCCAAAATCTTGGAAATAGGATAGAGAAAATACAAGAAACTTTTCACAAGGACCTAGAAGAACTGAAGGGCAAACGAACAATAATGAAGAAAACAATAAATGAAATTAAAAATTCTCTAGAAGTGATCAATAGCAGAAACACTCTGGCAGAAGAACGGATAAGTGACCTGGAAGATAACATAGTTTAACTCACTACTGCAGAGCAGTATGAAGAAATAAGAATGAAAAGATTGAGGACAGTCTCAGAGACCTCTGGAACAACATTAAATGCACCAACATTCGAATCAGACGGGGCCCAGAAGAAGAAGAGAAAAAGAAAGGGACTGAGAAAATATTCAGAAAGATTATAGTTGAAAACTTCTCTAATATGGGAAAGGAAAGAGTTAATCAAGTCCAGGAAGCTCAGAGAGTCCCAAACAGGAGAAATCCAAGGAGAAACACTCCAAGACACATATTCATCAAACTCTCAAGAATGAAATACAAAGAAAAGGTATTAAAAGCAGCAAGGGAAAAGCAAGAAATTCCATATTTGGGAATCCCCATCAAGTTAGCAGCTGATCTTTCAGCAGAAATTCTGCAAGACAGTAGGGAGTGGCAGGATATATTTCAAGTGATTAAAGGAAAAAAACCTACCACCAATGTGACTGTACTAAGCAAGACTCTCATTCAGATTGGAGGGAGGAAGTAAAAACTTCACAGACAAACCAAAGGTAGGAGAATTCAGCACCACCAAACCGTCTATATCACCAATGATAAAGGAACTTCTCTAAGCAGGAAACACAAAGGAAATAAAACACCTCCAATAACAAACCAAAAACAATTAAGTAAATGCTAACAGGAACATACACACAAATAATTACCTTAAATGTAAATGGATTCAAGGCTCCAACCAACACACATAGAGTGGATGAAGGGATACAAAAACAAGACCGTTAAATATGATGTCTAGGAGCGACCCACTTTAGATCCGGGGACACATACAAACTGAAAGTGAGGGGATGGAAAAAGACATTCCAAGAACATGGAAATCAAAGGAAACCTGGAGTGCCAATTCTCATATCAGACGAAATAGACTTCAAGATAAAGACTATTGCAGGAAACCAAGAAGAACACTACATACTGATGAAGGAATCAAACAAAGAAGATGACACAGCAAATGCAAATCCTTATGAAGCCAACGTAGTAGCACTTCAATACATAAGATATATCCTAACAGCCCTAAAAGGGGAAACTGAGAGTAACACAAAAATAGTAGGGGACATTAACACCCCTCTTTCACCAATGGACTGATCACCAAAAATGAAAATAAACAAGGAAACGTGGGCTTTAAATGCCACATTGAACAAGAGGGACTTAACTGATATGTATATGACTTTCCTTTGCAAAACACCAGAAAACAGTTTCTTCTCGAGTGCTCATGGAACATTCTCCAGGATATGTCATATCTTGGGTCACACATAGAGCCTTAGTCAATTTAAGAAAACTGAAATAGTATGAGGTATAATTTCCTACCACAGTGCCATGAAACTAGATATCAAAGAAAGGAAAAAAAGAACTGTAAATAATAGAAACACATGGAAGCTAAATGAAACGCTGTTAAATAATCAAGCAATCACTGAAGAAAACAAAGATGAAATCGCAAAATACCTGGAAAAAAATGACAATGAAAATACGACCACCCCAACCTATGGTATGCAGCAAAAGCAGTTCTAACAGGGAAGTTGATAGCAATAAAATCCTCCATCAAGGAACAAGAAATCCCCCATATAAACAACCTAGCCTTACACCTAAAGCCATTAGAGAAAAATGGACAAACACCCAACAAACAAAAATGGATTAGCAGAAGGAAAGAAATAAGAAAGTTCAGATCAGAAATAAATGAAAAAGAATGGAGAAAACAAGAGCAAAGATCGGTAAACCTAAAAGCTAGATATTTAAGAGCATGCATATAATGTATCCACCATTAGCCAGATTTATTAAGAAAAGAAGTGGAGAAGATCCAAACCAACAGAATTAGAAAAGAAAAAGGAGAAGTAACAACTGACCCTGCAGAAATACAAAGGATCATGAGAGATTACTACAAACATCTTTTGCCAATTAAATGGACAACCTGGAAGAAATGGACAAATTCTTCGAAAAGCACAACCTTCTGAGACTGAACCAAGATAAACAGAAAGTATAAACAGACTAATCGTAAGCACTGAAATTGAAATTGTGATTAAAATTTTCCAACAAGCAAAAGCCCAATATCAGATGGCTTCACAGGCGATTTCTATCAAAACTTTTGACAAGAGCTAACACCTATCGTTCTCAGACTCTTCCAAAATATAACACAGTGAGGGACACTCCCAAAATCATTAAACGAGGCCACAATCACTCTGATACCAAAATCAGACAGGTTGTCACCTAAAATTGAACACTACAGGCCAATATCACTGATGACCTTAAATGTCAGAATCTCAAAGAAAATACTAGAAAGTAGAATCCAACAGCACATTAAAGGGATAATACACCATGATCAAGTGGGCTTTATCCAAGGAAGGTAGGATTTTTCGATTTATGCAAATCAATCCAGATGATAAACCATACTAACAAAGTGAAGGAGAAAAATCCTACGATTATCTCAATAAATGGAGAAAAATCTTCTGGAAACATTCAAAAAGAGTTTAGGATAACACTCTCCAGAAAGTACACATAGAGTGAATGTACCTCAACATAATAAAGGCCATATATGACAGACCCACAGCCAACTTTGTTCTCAAAGGTGAAATACTGAAACCATTTCCTTTAAGATCAGGAAAAAGACAAGTTTCCGAACTGTTACTAATATTACTTAAGCAGGTTTTGGAAGTTTTACCCACAGCATTCAGAAAAGAAAAAGAAATTAAAAGCATCCAAGTTGGAAGAGAAGAAGTCAAACTGTCACTGTTTTCAGATGACTAGATAGTATACATAGAGAATTCTAAAGACGCTACCAGAAAACTACCAGAAAGAATCAATGAATTTGGGACAGTGACAGGATACAAAGTTAATGCACAAAAATCTCTTGCATTACTATGCACTAATGATGAAAAATCCGAAAGAGAAATTAAGGAAACACTCTCATTTACCATTGCTACAAAAAGAATAACATACTTGAGTGTAAACTTACCAAAGAGACAAAATACATGTGTGAGGAAAACCATGACACACTGAGGAAAGAAATTAAAGGTGACACAAAGAGATGGAGACATATACCATGTTTTTGGACTGGTAGAAACAACATTGCAAAAATGACTATGCTACACAAAGCAATCTACAGTTCATTGCAATCCCTATCGAACTACCAATGGCATTTGTCACAGAACTACAACAAAATATTTCACCATTTGTGTGGAAACACAAAAGAGCCTGAAGAGCCAAAGGTATCTTGAGAAAGAAAAACAGAGCTGGAGGAATCAGGTTCCCTGACTTCAGACTATAAAAAACATCTATAATAATAAAAATGGTATGCTACTGGCACACAAACAGAGTGTACATCAATGAAACAGGACAGTAAGCCACGGATAAACCCACACTCCTTTCTATTTGATAAAGGAGGCAAGAGTATACAATGGAGAAAAGATAGCCTCTTCAATAATGGTTCTGGGGAAACTGCACAGCTACGTGTAAAAGAATGAAATTACAACACTTCTTAACTCCATACACAAAAATAAACTGCAAATCGATTACAGACCTAAATGTAAGGCCAGACACGTTAAAACTCTTAGAAGAAAATAAAGGCAGAACACTCTGTGACATAAATCACACAATGACGTTTTGGGACCCCCCTCATAGAGAACTGGAAATAAAAACAGAAAGAAACAAATGGGACCTAGTGAATCTGAAAAGCTTTTGCACAGCAAAAGAAATGAAAATCAGGATGAAAAGACAACCCTCAGAATGGGAGAAAATATTTGTAAACGAAGCAACTGACAAAGGATTAATCTCCATTGAGCTCATGCAACTCAACATCAGAAAAACAAACAACCCAATCCAAACTAGGACAGAAGACCGAAAAAGATATTTCTACAAAGCATCTATACTATTTGCCAACAAACACATGAAACCATGCTCAACATCACTAATCATTAGAGAAATGCAGATCAAAACAACAATGGGGGAGGAACTTGAAGATGACGGAAGAGTAAGATGCGGAGATCACTTTCCTCCCCACAGATTCATCAGAAATAAATCTGCAGGAAGAACCGCTCCTATAGACCAGCCACTGAACGCTGGCCGAAGATCTCACACCTCCCAAAGGGCAAGAAACTCCCCCGTACCTGGGTAGGGGAAAAGAAGAAAAGAATAACAGACACAAGAGACGAGGGATGGGACTTGCAACAGTGGGAAGCAGCTGTGAAGGAGGAAAGGTTTCCACACCCTAGAAAGCCCCGTCGCAGGTGGAAGTGTGTGCAAGGGAGTGGGGAAGCTTCGGAGCCACGGAGGAGAGCCCAGCAACTGAGGTGCGGAAGGCAAACTGGACAGATTCCCGAACAGAGGAGCGATGCCGACCAGAACTCACCAACCTGAGAGGCTTGTCTGTTCACCTGCCGGGGAAGGCAGGGGTTGGAGGCTGAGGCTGCGGTTTCAGCCGGATCCCACGGTGAGGACTGAGGCTGGCGGCATGAACACAGCCTGAAGTGTGCTAGTGCAACATGTCTAGCTCAGAGGGAGTCCTGGAAAACTCCTGCAACTGCGTAAGAGACAAGAGAATTTTTCTTCCCAATTTCCTTCCTGGTACGTGAGGAGAGGGTATTAAGAGCGCCGCGTAATGGAGCTGCAGAAATCGGCGTGAGGTGCGGCTATCAGCGTGGACCCCAGAGACTGGCATGAGACGTAAGGCGGCTGCTGCCGCCACCAAGAATCCTGTTAGCAAAGACAGGCCACTATCCACAGTGCCCCTCCACGGGGCTTCTGCAGCACGCCACTGATAGTGTCCCGTGATGCAGGGACAACTTCCCTGGGAGGATGCACGGTGCGCCTCAGGCTGCTGCAAAGTCACGATGCGCTATACCGCTACAGGCTGACTCCTATTCCGTACTCCTCACTCCCCCGGCCTGAGTGAGACACAGCCGCCAATGAGCTTCCCCTTTAACCCTGTCCTGTCTGAGGAAAGAACAGAGGCCCTCAAGCGACCTACACAAAGAGGCGGATCCAAATCCAAAGCTGAAGGCGGGAGCTGTGTGAACAAAGAAGAGAAAGGGAAATGTGTCTCAGCAGCCTCAGGAAGAGCTGGTGAAATCCCTACTTTCAACCTGAAGTAACCTGCATCTGTGGATTACCTGAGTACACAATGAATCATCCGAAAATTGAGGTGGTGGCTTTTGGGAGAAAAGCTATATTTTATTCCCACTTTTTCTCTTTTTTTGAGTGTCTATGTGTATGCTTCTGTTTGTGATTTTGTCTGGAAAGCTTAGCTTTAACCATTTGTGCTAGGGTTCTGTCCGTCTGTTTTCTTATTTTTACGTTTAAAATATTTTCTTAAAAATTATTTTTTATTTTAATAACTTTATTTTATTTTATTTGACATAATTGTGTCTTCGTTTATCCTCTGTCTTTGTTTCTTTCTCTTTTTGGTCCCTTTTATTCTGAGCCATGTGGATGAAAGTCTCTTGGTGCTCCAACCAGGAGTCAGTGCTGCGCTTCTCAGGTGGCAGAGCCAACCTCAGGACACTGGTCCACAGGAGACCTTACAGCTCCATGTAATATCAAACGGAGAAAATCTCCCAGAGATTTCCATCTCAACGCCAAGATCCACCTTCACTCAATGACCAGCTAGCTACAGTGCTGGAAACCGTATGCCAAACAACGAGTAAGACAGGAACACAGCCCCATCCATTATCACAGAGGATGCCTAAAATCGCAGTAAGGCCACAGACACCCAACCACACACCACCAGACGTGGAACTGCCCAGCAGAAAGACAAGATCCAGCTTCATCCACCAGAACACAGGCACAACTCCCCTCCACTTAGAAGCCTACACAACCCACTGAACAAACTTAGCCACCTGGGACACACACCAAAAAAAAGATAACTATGAAGCTGCAGCCTGTGAAAAGGAGCCCCCAAGCAGTGAATTAAGCAAAAAGAGGAGACTGAAAAACACACAGCAGATGGAGGAGCAACTTAAACCCCACCAGACCTAACAAATGAAGAGGAAATAGGCACTGAACAATTATTCAGAATAATGAGAGTAAAGATGATCCAAAATCTTGGAAATAGGATAGAGAAAATACAAGAAACTTTTCACAAGGACCTAGAAGAACTGAAGGGCAAACGAACAATAATGAAGAAAACAATAAATGAAATTAAAAATTCTCTAGAAGTGATCAATAGCAGAAACACTCTGGCAGAAGAACGGATAAGTGACCTGGAAGATAACATAGTTTAACTCACTACTGCAGAGCAGTATGAAGAAATAAGAATGAAAAGATTGAGGACAGTCTCAGAGACCTCTGGAACAACATTAAATGCACCAACATTCGAATCAGACGGGGCCCAGAAGAAGAAGAGAAAAAGAAAGGGACTGAGAAAATATTCAGAAAGATTATAGTTGAAAACTTCTCTAATATGGGAAAGGAAAGAGTTAATCAAGTCCAGGAAGCTCAGAGAGTCCCAAACAGGAGAAATCCAAGGAGAAACACTCCAAGACACATATTCATCAAACTCTCAAGAATGAAATACAAAGAAAAGGTATTAAAAGCAGCAAGGGAAAAGCAAGAAATTCCATATTTGGGAATCCCCATCAAGTTAGCAGCTGATCTTTCAGCAGAAATTCTGCAAGACAGTAGGGAGTGGCAGGATATATTTCAAGTGATTAAAGGAAAAAAACCTACCACCAATGTGACTGTACTAAGCAAGACTCTCATTCAGATTGGAGGGAGGAAGTAAAAACTTCACAGACAAACCAAAGGTAGGAGAATTCAGCACCACCAAACCGTCTATATCACCAATGATAAAGGAACTTCTCTAAGCAGGAAACACAAAGGAAATAAAACACCTCCAATAACAAACCAAAAACAATTAAGTAAATGCTAACAGGAACATACACACGAATAATTACCTTAAATGTAAATGGATTCAAGGCTCCAACCAACACACATAGAGTGGATGAAGGGATACAAAAACAAGACCGTTAAATATGATGTCTAGGAGCGACCCACTTTAGATCCGGGGACACATACAAACTGAAAGTGAGGGGATGGAAAAAGACATTCCAAGAACATGGAAATCAAAGGAAACCTGGAGTGCCAATTCTCATATCAGACGAAATAGACTTCAAGATAAAGACTATTGCAGGAAACCAAGAAGAACACTACATACTGATGAAGGAATCAAACAAAGAAGATGACACAGCAAATGCAAATCCTTATGAAGCCAACGTAGTAGCACTTCAATACATAAGATATATCCTAACAGCCCTAAAAGGGGAAACTGAGAGTAACACAAAAATAGTAGGGGACATTAACACCCCTCTTTCACCAATGGACTGATCACCAAAAATGAAAATAAACAAGGAAACGTGGGCTTTAAATGCCACATTGAACAAGAGGGACTTAACTGATATGTATATGACTTTCCTTTGCAAAACACCAGAAAACAGTTTCTTCTCGAGTGCTCATGGAACATTCTCCAGGATATGTCATATCTTGGGTCACACATAGAGCCTTAGTCAATTTAAGAAAACTGAAATAGTATGAGGTATAATTTCCTACCACAGTGCCATGAAACTAGATATCAAAGAAAGGAAAAAAAGAACTGTAAACAATAGAAACACATGGAAGCTAAACAAAACGCTGTTAAATAATCAAGCAATCACTGAAGAAAACAAAGATGAAATCGCAAAATACCTGGAAAAAAATGACAATGAAAATACGACCACCCCAACCTATGGTATGCAGCAAAAGCAGTTCTAACAGGGAAGTTGATAGCAATAAAATCCTCCATCAAGGAACAAGAAATCCCCCATATAAACAACCTAGCCTTACACCTAAAGCCATTAGAGAAAAATGGACAAACACCCAACAAACAAAAATGGATTAGCAGAAGGAAAGAAATAAGAAAGTTCAGATCAGAAATAAATGAAAAAGAATGGAGAAAACAAGAGCAAAGATCGGTAAACCTAAAAGCTAGATATTTAAGAGCATGCATATAATGTATCCACCATTAGCCAGATTTATTAAGAAAAGAAGTGGAGAAGATCCAAACCAACAGAATTAGAAAAGAAAAAGGAGAAGTAACAACTGACCCTGCAGAAATACAAAGGATCATGAGAGATTACTACAAACATCTTTTGCCAATTAAATGGACAACCTGGAAGAAATGGACAAATTCTTCGAAAAGCACAACCTTCTGAGACTGAACCAAGATAAACAGAAAGTATAAACAGACTAATCGTAAGCACTGAAATTGAAATTGTGATTAAAATTTTCCAACAAGCAAAAGCCCAATATCAGATGGCTTCACAGGCGATTTCTATCAAAACTTTTGACAAGAGCTAACACCTATCGTTCTCAGACTCTTCCAAAATATAACACAGTGAGGGACACTCCCAAAATCATTAAACGAGGCCACAATCACTCTGATACCAAAATCAGACAGGTTGTCACCTAAAATTGAACACTACAGGCCAATATCACTGATGACCTTAAATGTCAGAATCTCAAAGAAAATACTAGAAAGTAGAATCCAACAGCACATTAAAGGGATAATACACCATGATCAAGTGGGCTTTATCCAAGGAAGGTAGGATTTTTCGATTTATGCAAATCAATCCAGATGATAAACCATACTAACAAAGTGAAGGAGAAAAATCCTACGATTATCTCAATAAATGGAGAAAAATCTTCTGGAAACATTCAAAAAGAGTTTAGGATAACACTCTCCAGAAAGTACACATAGAGTGAATGTACCTCAACATAATAAAGGCCATATATGACAGACCCACAGCCAACTTTGTTCTCAAAGGTGAAATACTGAAACCATTTCCTTTAAGATCAGGAAAAAGACAAGTTTCCGAACTGTTACTAATATTACTTAAGCAGGTTTTGGAAGTTTTACCCACAGCATTCAGAAAAGAAAAAGAAATTAAAAGCATCCAAGTTGGAAGAGAAGAAGTCAAACTGTCACTGTTTTCAGATGACTAGATAGTATACATAGAGAATTCTAAAGACGCTACCAGAAAACTACCAGAAAGAATCAATGAATTTGGGACAGTGACAGGATACAAAGTTAATGCACAAAAATCTCTTGCATTACTATGCACTAATGATGAAAAATCCGAAAGAGAAATTAAGGAAACACTCTCATTTACCATTGCTACAAAAAGAATAACATACTTGAGTGTAAACTTACCAAAGAGACAAAATACATGTGTGAGGAAAACCATGACACACTGAGGAAAGAAATTAAAGGTGACACAAAGAGATGGAGACATATACCATGTTTTTGGACTGGTAGAAACAACATTGCAAAAATGACTATGCTACACAAAGCAATCTACAGTTCATTGCAATCCCTATCGAACTACCAATGGCATTTGTCACAGAACTACAACAAAATATTTCACCATTTGTGTGGAAACACAAAAGAGCCTGAAGAGCCAAAGGTATCTTGAGAAAGAAAAACAGAGCTGGAGGAATCAGGTTCCCTGACTTCAGACTATAAAAAACATCTATAATAATAAAAATGGTATGCTACTGGCACACAAACAGAGTGTACATCAATGAAACAGGACAGTAAGCCACGGATAAACCCACACTCCTTTCTATTTGATAAAGGAGGCAAGAGTATACAATGGAGAAAAGATAGCCTCTTCAATAATGGTTCTGGGGAAACTGCACAGCTACGTGTAAAAGAATGAAATTACAACACTTCTTAACTCCATACACAAAAATAAACTGCAAATCGATTACAGACCTAAATGTAAGGCCAGACACGTTAAAACTCTTAGAAGAAAATAAAGGCAGAACACTCTGTGACATAAATCACACAATGACGTTTTGGGACCCCCCTCATAGAGAACTGGAAATAAAAACAGAAAGAAACAAATGGGACCTAGTGAATCTGAAAAGCTTTTGCACAGCAAAAGAA
This sequence comes from Balaenoptera physalus, assembly GCF_965194825.1. Taxonomy (NCBI): domain Eukaryota; kingdom Metazoa; phylum Chordata; class Mammalia; order Artiodactyla; family Balaenopteridae; genus Balaenoptera; species Balaenoptera physalus. Next base: position 20,417,712 of record NC_138904.1, on the reverse strand, counting down.
ATGAAAATCAGGATGAAAAGACAACCCTCAGAATGGGAGAAAATATTTGTAAACGAAGCAACTGACAAAGGATTAATCTCCATTGAGCTCATGCAACTCAACATCAGAAAAACAAACAACCCAATCCAAACTAGGACAGAAGACCGAAAAAGATATTTCTACAAAGCATCTATACTATTTGCCAACAAACACATGAAACCATGCTCAACATCACTAATCATTAGAGAAATGCAGATCAAAACAACAATGGGGGAGGAACTTGAAGATGACGGAAGAGTAAGATGCGGAGATCACTTTCCTCCCCACAGATTCATCAGAAATAAATCTGCAGGAAGAACCGCTCCTATAGACCAGCCACTGAACGCTGGCCGAAGATCTCACACCTCCCAAAGGGCAAGAAACTCCCCCGTACCTGGGTAGGGGAAAAGAAGAAAGGAATAACAGACACAAGAGACGAGGGATGGGACTTGCAACAGTGGGAAGCAGCTGTGAAGGAGGAAAGGTTTCCACACCCTAGAAAGCCCCGTCGCAGGTGGAAGTGTGTGCAAGGGAGTGGGGAAGCTTCGGAGCCACGGAGGAGAGCCCAGCAACTGAGGTGCGGAAGGCAAACTGGACAGATTCCCGAACAGAGGAGCGATGCCGACCAGAACTCACCAACCTGAGAGGCTTGTCTGTTCACCTGCCGGGGAAGGCAGGGGTTGGAGGCTGAGGCTGCGGTTTCAGCCGGATCCCACGGTGAGGACTGAGGCTGGCGGCATGAACACAGCCTGAAGTGTGCTAGTGCAACATGTCTAGCTCAGAGGGAGTCCTGGAAAACTCCTGCAACTGCGTAAGAGACAAGAGAATTTTTCTTCCCAATTTCCTTCCTGGTACGTGAGGAGAGGGTATTAAGAGCGCCGCGTAATGGAGCTGCAGAAATCGGCGTGAGGTGCGGCTATCAGCGTGGACCCCAGAGACTGGCATGAGACGTAAGGCGGCTGCTGCCGCCACCAAGAATCCTGTTAGCAAAGACAGGCCACTATCCACAGTGCCCCTCCACGGGGCTTCTGCAGCACGCCACTGATAGTGTCCCGTGATGCAGGGACAACTTCCCTGGGAGGATGCACGGTGCGCCTCAGGCTGCTGCAAAGTCACGATGCGCTATACCGCTACAGGCTGACTCCTATTCCGTACTCCTCACTCCCCCGGCCTGAGTGAGACACAGCCGCCAATGAGCTTCCCCTTTAACCCTGTCCTGTCTGAGGAAAGAACAGAGGCCCTCAAGCGACCTACACAAAGAGGCGGATCCAAATCCAAAGCTGAAGGCGGGAGCTGTGTGAACAAAGAAGAGAAAGGGAAATGTGTCTCAGCAGCCTCAGGAAGAGCTGGTGAAATCCCTACTTTCAACCTGAAGTAACCTGCATCTGTGGATTACCTGAGTACACAATGAATCATCCGAAAATTGAGGTGGTGGCTTTTGGGAGAAAAGCTATATTTTATTCCCACTTTTTCTCTTTTTTTGAGTGTCTATGTGTATGCTTCTGTTTGTGATTTTGTCTGGAAAGCTTAGCTTTAACCATTTGTGCTAGGGTTCTGTCCGTCTGTTTTCTTATTTTTACGTTTAAAATATTTTCTTAAAAATTATTTTTTATTTTAATAACTTTATTTTATTTTATTTGACATAATTGTGTCTTCGTTTATCCTCTGTCTTTGTTTCTTTCTCTTTTTGGTCCCTTTTATTCTGAGCCATGTGGATGAAAGTCTCTTGGTGCTCCAACCAGGAGTCAGTGCTGCGCTTCTCAGGTGGCAGAGCCAACCTCAGGACACTGGTCCACAGGAGACCTTACAGCTCCATGTAATATCAAACGGAGAAAATCTCCCAGAGATTTCCATCTCAACGCCAAGATCCACCTTCACTCAATGACCAGCTAGCTACAGTGCTGGAAACCGTATGCCAAACAACGAGTAAGACAGGAACACAGCCCCATCCATTATCACAGAGGATGCCTAAAATCGCAGTAAGGCCACAGACACCCAACCACACACCACCAGACGTGGAACTGCCCAGCAGAAAGACAAGATCCAGCTTCATCCACCAGAACACAGGCACAACTCCCCTCCACTTAGAAGCCTACACAACCCACTGAACAAACTTAGCCACCTGGGACACACACCAAAAAAAAGATAACTATGAAGCTGCAGCCTGTGAAAAGGAGCCCCCAAGCAGTGAATTAAGCAAAAAGAGGAGACTGAAAAACACACAGCAGATGGAGGAGCAACTTAAACCCCACCAGACCTAACAAATGAAGAGGAAATAGGCAGTCTACCTGAACAATTATTCAGAATAATGAGAGTAAAGATGATCCAAAATCTTGGAAATAGGATAGAGAAAATACAAGAAACTTTTCACAAGGACCTAGAAGAACTGAAGGGCAAACGAACAATAATGAAGAAAACAATAAATGAAATTAAAAATTCTCTAGAAGTGATCAATAGCAGAAACACTCTGGCAGAAGAACGGATAAGTGACCTGGAAGATAACATAGTTTAACTCACTACTGCAGAGCAGTATGAAGAAATAAGAATGAAAAGATTGAGGACAGTCTCAGAGACCTCTGGAACAACATTAAATGCACCAACATTCGAATCAGACGGGGCCCAGAAGAAGAAGAGAAAAAGAAAGGGACTGAGAAAATATTCAGAAAGATTATAGTTGAAAACTTCTCTAATATGGGAAAGGAAAGAGTTAATCAAGTCCAGGAAGCTCAGAGAGTCCCAAACAGGAGAAATCCAAGGAGAAACACTCCAAGACACATATTCATCAAACTCTCAAGAATGAAATACAAAGAAAAGGTATTAAAAGCAGCAAGGGAAAAGCAAGAAATTCCATATTTGGGAATCCCCATCAAGTTAGCAGCTGATCTTTCAGCAGAAATTCTGCAAGACAGTAGGGAGTGGCAGGATATATTTCAAGTGATTAAAGGAAAAAAACCTACCACCAATGTGACTGTACTAAGCAAGACTCTCATTCAGATTGGAGGGAGGAAGTAAAAACTTCACAGACAAACCAAAGGTAGGAGAATTCAGCACCACCAAACCGTCTATATCACCAATGATAAAGGAACTTCTCTAAGCAGGAAACACAAAGGAAATAAAACACCTCCAATAACAAACCAAAAACAATTAAGTAAATGCTAACAGGAACATACACACGAATAATTACCTTAAATGTAAATGGATTCAAGGCTCCAACCAACACACATAGAGTGGATGAAGGGATACAAAAACAAGACCGTTAAATATGATGTCTAGGAGCGACCCACTTTAGATCCGGGGACACATACAAACTGAAAGTGAGGGGATGGAAAAAGACATTCCAAGAACATGGAAATCAAAGGAAACCTGGAGTGCCAATTCTCATATCAGACGAAATAGACTTCAAGATAAAGACTATTGCAGGAAACCAAGAAGAACACTACATACTGATGAAGGAATCAAACAAAGAAGATGACACAGCAAATGCAAATCCTTATGAAGCCAACGTAGTAGCACTTCAATACATAAGATATATCCTAACAGCCCTAAAAGGGGAAACTGAGAGTAACACAAAAATAGTAGGGGACATTAACACCCCTCTTTCACCAATGGACTGATCACCAAAAATGAAAATAAACAAGGAAACGTGGGCTTTAAATGACACATTGAACAAGAGGGACTTAACTGATATGTATATGACTTTCCTTTGCAAAACACCAGAAAACAGTTTCTTCTCGAGTGCTCATGGAACATTCTCCAGAATATGTCATATCTTGGGTCACACATAGAGCCTTAGTCAATTTAAGAAAACTGAAATAGTATGAGGTATAATTTCCTACCACAGTGCCATGAAACTAGATATCAATGAAAGGAAAAAAAGAACTGTAAACAATAGAAACACATGGAAGCTAAACAAAACGCTGTTAAATAATCAAGCAATCACTGAAGAAAACAAAGATGAAATCGCAAAATACCTGGAAAAAAATGACAATGAAAATACGACCACCCCAACCTATGGTATGCAGCAAAAGCAGTTCTAACAGGGAAGTTGATAGCAATAAAATCCTCCATCAAGGAACAAGAAATCCCCCATATAAACAACCTAGCCTTACACCTAAAGCCATTAGAGAAAAATGGACAAACACCCAACAAACAAAAATGGATTAGCAGAAGGAAAGAAATAAGAAAGTTCAGATCAGAAATAAATGAAAAAGAATGGAGAAAACAAGAGCAAAGATCGGTAAACCTAAAAGCTAGATATTTAAGAGCATGCATATAATGTATCCACCATTAGCCAGATTTATTAAGAAAAGAAGTGGAGAAGATCCAAACCAACAGAATTAGAAAAGAAAAAGGAGAAGTAACAACTGACCCTGCAGAAATACAAAGGATCATGAGAGATTACTACAAACATCTTTTGCCAATTAAATGGACAACCTGGAAGAAATGGACAAATTCTTCGAAAAGCACAACCTTCTGAGACTGAACCAAGATAAACAGAAAGTATAAACAGACTAATCGTAAGCACTGAAATTGAAATTGTGATTAAAATTTTCCAACAAGCAAAAGCCCAATATCAGATGGCTTCACAGGCGATTTCTATCAAAACTTTTGACAAGAGCTAACACCTATCGTTCTCAGATTCTTCCAAAATATAACACAGTGAGGGACACTCCCAAAATCATTAAACGAGGCCACAATCACTCTGATACCAAAATCAGACAGGTTGTCACCTAAAATTGAACACTACAGGCCAATATCACTGATGACCTTAAAAGTCAGAATCTCAAAGAAAATACTAGAAAGTAGAATCCAACAGCACATTAAAGGGATAATACACCATGATCAAGTGGGCTTTATCCAAGGAAGGTAGGATTTTTCGATTTATGCAAATCAATCCAGATGATAAACCATACTAACAAAGTGAAGGAGAAAAATCCTACGATTATCTCAATAAATGGAGAAAAATCTTCTGGAAACATTCAAAAAGAGTTTAGGATAACACTCTCCAGAAAGTACACATAGAGTGAATGTACCTCAACATAATAAAGGCCATATATGACAGACCCACAGCCAACTTTGTTCTCAAAGGTGAAATACTGAAACCATTTCCTTTAAGATCAGGAAAAAGACAAGTTTCCGAACTGTTACTAATATTACTTAAGCAGGTTTTGGAAGTTTTACCCACAGCATTCAGAAAAGAAAAAGAAATTAAAAGCATCCAAGTTGGAAGAGAAGAAGTCAAACTGTCACTGTTTTCAGATGACTAGATAGTATACATAGAGAATTCTAAAGACGCTACCAGAAAACTACCAGAAAGAATCAATGAATTTGGGACAGTGACAGGATACAAAGTTAATGCACAAAAATCTCTTGCATTACTATGCACTAATGATGAAAAATCCGAAAGAGAAATTAAGGAAACACTCTCATTTACCATTGCTACAAAAAGAATAACATACTTGAGTGTAAACTTACCAAAGAGACAAAATACATGTGTGAGGAAAACCATGACACACTGAGGAAAGAAATTAAAGGTGACACAAAGAGATGGAGACATATACCATGTTTTTGGACTGGTAGAAACAACATTGCAAAAATGACTATGCTACACAAAGCAATCTACAGTTCATTGCAATCCCTATCGAACTACCAATGGCATTTGTCACAGAACTACAACAAAATATTTCACCATTTGTGTGGAAACACAAAAGAGCCTGAAGAGCCAAAGGTATCTTGAGAAAGAAAAACAGAGCTGGAGGAATCAGGTTCCCTGACTTCAGACTATAAAAAACATCTATAATAATAAAAATGGTATGCTACTGGCACACAAACAGAGTGTACATCAATGAAACAGGACAGTAAGCCACGGATAAACCCACACTCCTTTCTATTTGATAAAGGAGGCAAGAGTATACAATGGAGAAAAGATAGCCTCTTCAATAATGGTTCTGGGGAAACTGCACAGCTACGTGTAAAAGAATGAAATTACAACACTTCTTAACTCCATACACAAAAATAAACTGCAAATCGATTACAGACCTAAATGTAAGGCCAGACACGTTAAAACTCTTAGAAGAAAATAAAGGCAGAACACTCTGTGACATAAATCACACAAAGACGTTTTGGGACCCCCCTCATAGAGAACTGGAAATAAAAACAGAAAGAAACAAATGGGACCTAGTGAATCTGAAAAGCTTTTGCACAGCAAAAGAAATGAAAATCAGGATGAAAATACAACCCTCAGAATGGGAGAAAATATTTGTAAACGAAGCAACTGACAAAGGATTAATCTCCATTGAGCTCATGCAACTCAACATCAGAAAAACAAACAACCCAATCCAAACTAGGACAGAAGACCGAAAAAGATATTTCTACAAAGCATCTATACTATTTGCCAACAAACACATGAAACCATGCTCAACATCACTAATCATTAGAGAAATGCAGATCAAAACAACAATGGGGGAGGAACTTGAAGATGACGGAAGAGTAAGATGCGGAGATCACTTTCCTCCCCACAGATTCATCAGAAATAAATCTGCAGGAAGAACCGCTCCTATAGACCAGCCACTGAACGCTGGCCGAAGATCTCACACCTCCCAAAGGGCAAGAAACTCCCCCGTACCTGGGTAGGGGAAAAGAAGAAAGAAATAACAGACACAAGAGACGAGGGATGGGACTTGCAACAGTGGGAAGCAGCTGTGAAGGAGGAAAGGTTTCCACACCCTAGAAAGCCCCGTCGCAGGTGGAAGTGTGTGCAAGGGAGTGGGGAAGCTTCGGAGCCACGGAGGAGAGCCCAGCAACTGAGGTGCGGAAGGCAAACTGGACAGATTCCCGAACAGAGGAGCGATGCCGACCAGAACTCACCAACCTGAGAGGCTTGTCTGTTCACCTGCCGGGGAAGGCAGGGGTTGGAGGCTGAGGCTGCGGTTTCAGCCGGATCCCACGGTGAGGACTGAGGCTGGCGGCATGAACACAGCCTGAAGTGTGCTAGTGAAACATGTCTAGCTCAGAGGGAGTCCTGGAAAACTCCTGCAACTGCGTAAGAGACAAGAGAATTTTTCTTCCCAATTTCCTTCCTGGTACGTGAGGAGAGGGTATTAAGAGCGCCGCGTAATGGAGCTGCAGAAATCGGCGTGAGGTGCGGCTATCAGCGTGGACCCCAGAGACTGGCATGAGACGTAAGGCGGCTGCTGCCGCCACCAAGAATCCTGTTAGCAAAGACAGGCCACTATCCACAGTGCCCCTCCACGGGGCTTCTGCAGCACGCCACTGATAGTGTCCCGTGATGCAGGGACAACTTCCCTGGGAGGATGCACGGTGCGCCTCAGGCTGCTGCAAAGTCACGATGCGCTATACCGCTACAGGCTGACTCCTATTCCGTACTCCTCACTCCCCCGGCCTGAGTGAGACACAGCCGCCAATGAGCTTCCCCTTTAACCCTGTCCTGTCTGAGGAAAGAACAGAGGCCCTCAAGCGACCTACACAAAGAGGCGGATCCAAATCCAAAGCTGAAGGCGGGAGCTGTGTGAACAAAGAAGAGAAAGGGAAATGTGTCTCAGCAGCCTCAGGAAGAGCTGGTGAAATCCCTACTTTCAACCTGAAGTAACCTGCATCTGTGGATTACCTGAGTACACAATGAATCATCCGAAAATTGAGGTGGTGGCTTTTGGGAGAAAAGCTATATTTTATTCCCACTTTTTCTCTTTTTTTGAGTGTCTATGTGTATGCTTCTGTTTGTGATTTTGTCTGGAAAGCTTAGCTTTAACCATTTGTGCTAGGGTTCTGTCCGTCTGTTTTCTTATTTTTACGTTTAAAATATTTTCTTAAAAATTATTTTTTATTTTAATAACTTTATTTTATTTTATTTGACATAATTGTGTCTTCGTTTATCCTCTGTCTTTGTTTCTTTCTCTTTTTGGTCCCTTTTATTCTGAGCCATGTGGATGAAAGTCTCTTGGTGCTCCAACCAGGAGTCAGTGCTGCGCTTCTCAGGTGGCAGAGCCAACCTCAGGACACTGGTCCACAGGAGACCTTACAGCTCCATGTAATATCAAACGGAGAAAATCTCCCAGAGATTTCCATCTCAACGCCAAGATCCACCTTCACTCAATGACCAGCTAGCTACAGTGCTGGAAACCGTATGCCAAACAACGAGTAAGACAGGAACACAGCCCCATCCATTATCACAGAGGATGCCTAAAATCGCAGTAAGGCCACAGACACCCAACCACACACCACCAGACGTGGAACTGCCCAGCAGAAAGACAAGATCCAGCTTCATCCACCAGAACACAGGCACAACTCCCCTCCACTTAGAAGCCTACACAACCCACTGAACAAACTTAGCCACCTGGGACACACACCAAAAAAAAGATAACTATGAAGCTGCAGCCTGTGAAAAGGAGCCCCCAAGCAGTGAATTAAGCAAAAAGAGGAGACTGAAAAACACACAGCAGATGGAGGAGCAACTTAAACCCCACCAGACCTAACAAATGAAGAGGAAATAGGCAGTCTACCTGAACAATTATTCAGAATAATGAGAGTAAAGATGATCCAAAATCTTGGAAATAGGATAGAGAAAATACAAGAAACTTTTCACAAGGACCTAGAAGAACTGAAGGGCAAACGAACAATAATGAAGAAAACAATAAATGAAATTAAAAATTCTCTAGAAGTGATCAATAGCAGAAACACTCTGGCAGAAGAACGGATAAGTGACCTGGAAGATAACATAGTTTAACTCACTACTGCAGAGCAGTATGAAGAAATAAGAATGAAAAGATTGAGGACAGTCTCAGAGACCTCTGGAACAACATTAAATGCACCAACATTCGAATCAGACGGGGCCCAGAAGAAGAAGAGAAAAAGAAAGGGACTGAGAAAATATTCAGAAAGATTATAGTTGAAAACTTCTCTAATATGGGAAAGGAAAGAGTTAATCAAGTCCAGGAAGCTCAGAGAGTCCCAAACAGGAGAAATCCAAGGAGAAACACTCCAAGACACATATTCATCAAACTCTCAAGAATGAAATACAAAGAAAAGGTATTAAAAGCAGCAAGGGAAAAGCAAGAAATTCCATATTTGGGAATCCCCATCAAGTTAGCAGCTGATCTTTCAGCAGAAATTCTGCAAGACAGTAGGGAGTGGCAGGATATATTTCAAGTGATTAAAGGAAAAAAACCTACCACCAATGTGACTGTACTAAGCAAGACTCTCATTCAGATTGGAGGGAGGAAGTAAAAACTTCACAGACAAACCAAAGGTAGGAGAATTCAGCACCACCAAACCGTCTATATCACCAATGATAAAGGAACTTCTCTAAGCAGGAAACACAAAGGAAATAAAACACCTCCAATAACAAACCAAAAACAATTAAGTAAATGCTAACAGGAACATACACACGAATAATTACCTTAAATGTAAATGGATTCAAGGCTCCAACCAACACACATAGAGTGGATGAAGGGATACAAAAACAAGACCGTTAAATATGATGTCTAGGAGCGACCCACTTTAGATCCGGGGACACATACAAACTGAAAGTGAGGGGATGGAAAAAGACATTCCAAGAACATGGAAATCAAAGGAAACCTGGAGTGCCAATTCTCATATCAGACGAAATAGACTTCAAGATAAAGACTATTGCAGGAAACCAAGAAGAACACTACATACTGATGAAGGAATCAAACAAAGAAGATGACACAGCAAATGCAAATCCTTATGAAGCCAACGTAGTAGCACTTCAATACATAAGATATATCCTAACAGCCCTAAAAGGGGAAACTGAGAGTAACACAAAAATAGTAGGGGACATTAACACCCCTCTTTCACCAATGGACTGATCACCAAAAATGAAAATAAACAAGGAAACGTGGGCTTTAAATGCCACATTGAACAAGAGGGACTTAACTGATATGTATATGACTTTCCTTTGCAAAACACCAGAAAACAGTTTCTTCTCGAGTGCTCATGGAACATTCTCCAGGATATGTCATATCTTGGGTCACACATAGAGCCTTAGTCAATTTAAGAAAACTGAAATAGTATGAGGTATAATTTCCTACCACAGTGCCATGAAACTAGATATCAAAGAAAGGAAAAAAAGAACTGTAAACAATAGAAACACATGGAAGCTAAATGAAACGCTGTTAAATAATCAAGCAATCACTGAAGAAAACAAAGATGAAATCGCAAAATACCTGGAAAAAAATGACAATGAAAATACGACCACCCCAACCTATGGTATGCAGCAAAAGCAGTTCTAACAGGGAAGTTGATAGCAATAAAATCCTCCATCAAGGAACAAGAAATCCCCCATATAAACAACCTAGCCTTACACCTAAAGCCATTAGAGAAAAATGGACAAACACCCAACAAACAAAAATGGATTAGCAGAAGGAAAGAAATAAGAAAGTTCAGATCAGAAATAAATGAAAAAGAATGGAGAAAACAAGAGCAAAGATCGGTAAACCTAAAAGCTAGATATTTAAGAGCATGCATATAATGTATCCACCATTAGCCAGATTTATTAAGAAAAGAAGTGGAGAAGATCCAAACCAACAGAATTAGAAAAGAAAAAGGAGAAGTAACAACTGACCCTGCAGAAATACAAAGGATCATGAGAGATTACTACAAACATCTTTTGCCAATTAAATGGACAACCTGGAAGAAATGGACAAATTCTTCGAAAAGCACAACCTTCTGAGACTGAACCAAGATAAACAGAAAGTATAAACAGACTAATCGTAAGCACTGAAATTGAAATTGTGATTAAAATTTTCCAACAAGCAAAAGCCCAATATCAGATGGCTTCACAGGCGATTTCTATCAAAACTTTTGACAAGAGCTAACACCTATCGTTCTCAGACTCTTCCAAAATATAACACAGTGAGGGACACTCCCAAAATCATTAAACGAGGCCACAATCACTCTGATACCAAAATCAGACAGGTTGTCACCTAAAATTGAACACTACAGGCCAATATCACTGATGACCTTAAATGTCAGAATCTCAAAGAAAATACTAGAAAGTAGAATCCAACAGCACATTAAAGGGATAATACACCATGATCAAGTGGGCTTTATCCAAGGAAGGTAGGATTTTTCGATTTATGCAAATCAATCCAGATGATAAACCATACTAACAAAGTGAAGGAGAAAAATCCTACGATTATCTCAATAAATGGAGAAAAATCTTCTGGAAACATTCAAAAAGAGTTTAGGATAACACTCTCCAGAAAGTACACATAGAGTGAATGTACCTCAACATAATAAAGGCCATATATGACAGACCCACAGCCAACTTTGTTCTCAAAGGTGAAATACTGAAACCATTTCCTTTAAGATCAGGAAAAAGACAAGTTTCCGAACTGTTACTAATATTACTTAAGCAGGTTTTGGAAGTTTTACCCACAGCATTCAGAAAAGAAAAAGAAATTAAAAGCATCCAAGTTGGAAGAGAAGAAGTCAAACTGTCACTGTTTTCAGATGACTAGATAGTATACATAGAGAATTCTAAAGACGCTACCAGAAAACTACCAGAAAGAATCAATGAATTTGGGACAGTGACAGGATACAAAGTTAATGCACAAAAATCTCTTGCATTACTATGCACTAATGATGAAAAATCCGAAAGAGAAATTAAGGAAACACTCTCATTTACCATTGCTACAAAAAGAATAACATACTTGAGTGTAAACTTACCAAAGAGACAAAATACATGTGTGAGGAAAACCATGACACACTGAGGAAAGAAATTAAAGGTGACACAAAGAGATGGAGACATATACCATGTTTTTGGACTGGTAGAAACAACATTGCAAAAATGACTATGCTACACAAAGCAATCTACAGTTCATTGCAATCCCTATCGAACTACCAATGGCATTTGTCACAGAACTACAACAAAATATTTCACCATTTGTGTGGAAACACAAAAGAGCCTGAAGAGCCAAAGGTATCTTGAGAAAGAAAAACAGAGCTGGAGGAATCAGGTTCCCTGACTTCAGACTATAAAAAACATCTATAATAATAAAAATGGTATGCTACTGGCACACAAACAGAGTGTACATCAATGAAACAGGACAGTAAGCCACGGATAAACCCACACTCCTTTCTATTTGATAAAGGAGGCAAGAGTATACAATGGAGAAAAGATAGCCTCTTCAATAATGGTTCTGGGGAAACTGCACAGCTACGTGTAAAAGAATGAAATTACAACACTTCTTAACTCCATACACAAAAATAAACTGCAAATCGATTACAGACCTAAATGTAAGGCCAGACACGTTAAAACTCTTAGAAGAAAATAAAGGCAGAACACTCTGTGACATAAATCACACAATGACGTTTTGGGACCCCCCTCATAGAGAACTGGAAATAAAAACAGAAAGAAACAAATGGGACCTAGTGAATCTGAAAAGCTTTTGCACAGCAAAAGAAATGAAAATCAGGATGAAAAGACAACCCTCAGAATGGGAGAAAATATTTGTAAACGAAGCAACTGACAAAGGATTAATCTCCATTGAGCTCATGCAACTCAACATCAGAAAAACAAACAACCCAATCCAAACTAGGACAGAAGACCGAAAAAGATATTTCTACAAAGCATCTATACTATTTGCCAACAAACACATGAAACCATGCTCAACATCACTAATCATTAGAGAAATGCAGATCAAAACAACAATGGGGGAGGAACTTGAAGATGACGGAAGAGTAAGATGCGGAGATCACTTTCCTCCCCACAGATTCATCAGAAATAAATCTGCAGGAAGAACCGCTCCTATAGACCAGCCACTGAACGCTGGCCGAAGATCTCACACCTCCCAAAGGGCAAGAAACTCCCCCGTACCTGGGTAGGGGAAAAGAAGAAAGGAATAACAGACACAAGAGACGAGGGAAGGGACTTGCAACAGTGGGAAGCAGCTGTGAAGGAGGAAAGGTTTCCACACCCTAGAAAGCCCCGTCGCAGGTGGAAGTGTGTGCAAGGGAGTGGGGAAGCTTCGGAGCCACGGAGGAGAGCCCAGCAACTGAGGTGCGGAAGGCAAACTGGACAGATTCCCGAACAGAGGAGCGATGCCGACCAGAACTCACCAACCTGAGAGGCTTGTCTGTTCACCTGCCGGGGAAGGCAGGGGTTGGAGGCTGAGGCTGCGGTTTCAGCCGGATCCCACGGTGAGGACTGAGGCTGGCGGCATGAACACAGCCTGAAGTGTGCTAGTGCAACATGTCTAGCTCAGAGGGAGTCCTGGAAAACTCCTGCAACTGCGTAAGAGACAAGAGAATTTTTCTTCCCAATTTCCTTCCTGGTACGTGAGGAGAGGGTATTAAGAGCGCCGCGTAATGGAGCTGCAGAAATCGGCGTGAGGTGCGGCTATCAGCGTGGACCCCAGAGACTGGCATGAGACGTAAGGCGGCTGCTGCCGCCACCAAGAATCCTGTTAGCAAAGACAGGCCACTATCCACAGTGCCCCTCCACGGGGCTTCTGCAGCACGCCACTGATAGTGTCCCGTGATGCAGGGACAACTTCCCTGGGAGGATGCACGGTGCGCCTCAGGCTGCTGCAAAGTCACGATGCGCTATACCGCTACAGGCTGACTCCTATTCCGTACTCCTCACTCCCCCGGCCTGAGTGAGACACAGCCGCCAATGAGCTTCCCCTTTAACCCTGTCCTGTCTGAGGAAAGAACAGAGGCCCTCAAGCGACCTACACAAAGAGGCGGATCCAAATCCAAAGCTGAAGGCGGGAGCTGTGTGAACAAAGAAGAGAAAGGGAAATGTGTCTCAGCAGCCTCAGGAAGAGCTGGTGAAATCCCTACTTTCAACCTGAAGTAACCTGCATCTGTGGATTACCTGAGTACACAATGAATCATCCGAAAATTGAGGTGGTGGCTTTTGGGAGAAAAGCTATATTTTATTCCCACTTTTTCTCTTTTTTTGAGTGTCTATGTGTATGCTTCTGTTTGTGATTTTGTCTGGAAAGCTTAGCTTTAACCATTTGTGCTAGGGTTCTGTCCGTCTGTTTTCTTATTTTTACGTTTAAAATATTTTCTTAAAAATTATTTTTTATTTTAATAACTTTATTTTATTTTATTTGACATAATTGTGTCTTCGTTTATCCTCTGTCTTTGTTTCTTTCTCTTTTTGGTCCCTTTTATTCTGAGCCATGTGGATGAAAGTCTCTTGGTGCTCCAACCAGGAGTCAGTGCTGCGCTTCTCAGGTGGCAGAGCCAACCTCAGGACACTGGTCCACAGGAGACCTTACAGCTCCATGTAATATCAAACGGAGAAAATCTCCCAGAGATTTCCATCTCAACGCCAAGATCCACCTTCACTCAATGACCAGCTAGCTACAGTGCTGGAAACCGTATGCCAAACAACGAGTAAGACAGGAACACAGCCCCATCCATTATCACAGAGGATGCCTAAAATCGCAGTAAGGCCACAGACACCCAACCACACACCACCAGACGTGGAACTGCCCAGCAGAAAGACAAGATCCAGCTTCATCCACCAGAACACAGGCACAACTCCCCTCCACTTAGAAGCCTACACAACCCACTGAACAAACTTAGCCACCTGGGACACACACCAAAAAAAAGATAACTATGAAGCTGCAGCCTGTGAAAAGGAGCCCCCAAGCAGTGAATTAAGCAAAAAGAGGAGACTGAAAAACACACAGCAGATGGAGGAGCAACTTAAACCCCACCAGACCTAACAAATGAAGAGGAAATAGGCAGTCTACCTGAACAATTATTCAGAATAATGAGAGTAAAGATGATCCAAAATCTTGGAAATAGGATAGAGAAAATACAAGAAACTTTTCACAAGGACCTAGAAGAACTGAAGGGCAAACGAACAATAATGAAGAAAACAATAAATGAAATTAAAAATTCTCTAGAAGTGATCAATAGCAGAAACACTCTGGCAGAAGAACGGATAAGTGACCTGGAAGATAACATAGTTTAACTCACTACTGCAGAGCAGTATGAAGAAATAAGAATGAAAAGATTGAGGACAGTCTCAGAGACCTCTGGAACAACATTAAATGCACCAACATTCGAATCAGACGGGGCCCAGAAGAAGAAGAGAAAAAGAAAGGGACTGAGAAAATATTCAGAAAGATTATAGTTGAAAACTTCTCTAATATGGGAAAGGAAAGAGTTAATCAAGTCCAGGAAGCTCAGAGAGTCCCAAACAGGAGAAATCCAAGGAGAAACACTCCAAGACACATATTCATCAAACTCTCAAGAATGAAATACAAAGAAAAGGTATTAAAAGCAGCAAGGGAAAAGCAAGAAATTCCATATTTGGGAATCCCCATCAAGTTAGCAGCTGATCTTTCAGCAGAAATTCTGCAAGACAGTAGGGAGTGGCAGGATATATTTCAAGTGATTAAAGGAAAAAAACCTACCACCAATGTGACTGTACTAAGCAAGACTCTCATTCAGATTGGAGGGAGGAAGTAAAAACTTCACAGACAAACCAAAGGTAGGAGAATTCAGCACCACCAAACCGTCTATATCACCAATGATAAAGGAACTTCTCTAAGCAGGAAACACAAAGGAAATAAAACACCTCCAATAACAAACCAAAAACAATTAAGTAAATGCTAACAGGAACATACACACGAATAATTACCTTAAATGTAAATGGATTCAAGGCTCCAACCAACACACATAGAGTGGATGAAGGGATACAAAAACAAGACCGTTAAATATGATGTCTAGGAGCGACCCACTTTAGATCCGGGGACACATACAAACTGAAAGTGAGGGGATGGAAAAAGACATTCCAAGAACATGGAAATCAAAGGAAACCTGGAGTGCCAATTCTCATATCAGACGAAATAGACTTCAAGATAAAGACTATTGCAGGAAACCAAGAAGAACACTACATACTGATGAAGGAATCAAACAAAGAAGATGACACAGCAAATGCAAATCCTTATGAAGCCAACGTAGTAGCACTTCAATACATAAGATATATCCTAACAGCCCTAAAAGGGGAAACTGAGAGTAACACAAAAATAGTAGGGGACATTAACACCCCTCTTTCACCAATGGACTGATCACCAAAAATGAAAATAAACAAGGAAACGTGGGCTTTAAATGACACTTTGAACAAGAGGGACTTAACTGATATGTATATGACTTTCCTTTGCAAAACACCAGAAAACAGTTTCTTCTCGAGTGCTCATGGAACATTCTCCAGGATATGTCATATCTTGGGTCACACATAGAGCCTTAGTCAATTTAAGAAAACTGAAATAGTATGAGGTATAATTTCCTACCACAGTGCCATGAAACTAGATATCAATGAAAGGAAAAAAAGAACTGTAAACAATAGAAACACATGGAAGCTAAACAAAACGCTGTTAAATAATCAAGCAATCACTGAAGAAAACAAAGATGAAATCGCAAAATACCTGGAAAAAAATGACAATGAAAATACGACCACCTCAACCTATGGTATGCAGCAAAAGCAGTTCTAACAGGGAAGTTGAGAGCAATAAAATCCTCCATCAAGGAACAAGAAATCCCCCATATAAACAACCTAGACTTACACCTAAAGCCATTAGAGAAAAATGGACAAACACCCAACAAACAAAAATGGATTAGCAGAAGGAAAGAAATAAGAAAGTTCAGATCAGAAATAAAGGAAAAAGAATGGAGAAAACAAGAGCAAAGATCGGTAAACCTAAAAGCTAGATATTTAAGAGCATGCATATAATGTATCCACCATTAGCCAGATTTATTAAGAAAAGAAGTGGAGAAGATCCAAACCAACAGAATTAGAAAAGAAAAAGGAGAAGTAACAACTGACCCTGCAGAAATACAAAGGATCATGAGAGATTACTACAAACATCTTTTGCCAATTAAATGGACAACCTGGAAGAAATGGACAAATTCTTCAAAAAGCACAACCTTCTGAGACTGAACCAAGATAAACAGAAAGTATAAACAGACTAATCGTAAGCACTGAAATTGAAATTGTGATTAAAATTTTCCAACAAGCAAAAGCCCAATATCAGATGGCTTCACAGGCGATTTCTATCAAAACTTTTGACAAGAGCTAACACCTATCGTTCTCAGACTCTTCCAAAATATAACAGAGTGAGGGACACTCCCAAAATCATTAAACGAGGCCACAATCACTCTGATACTAAAATCAGACAGGTTCTCAAATAAATTGAACACTACAGGCCAATATCACTGATGACCTTAAATGTCAGAATCTCAAAGAAAATACTAGAAAGTAGAATCCAACAGCACATTAAAGGGATAATACACCATGATCAAGTGGGCTTTATCCAATGAAGGTAGGATTTTTCGATATATGCAAATCAATCCAGATGATAAACGATACTAACAAAGTGAAGAAGAAAAATCCTACGATTATCTCAATAAATGGAGAAAAATCTTCTGGAAACATTCAAAAAGAGTTTAGGATAACACTCTCCAGAAAGTACACATAGAGTGAATGTACCTCAACATAATAAAGGCCATATATGACAGACCCACAGCCAACTTTGTTCTCAAAGGTGAAATACTGAAACCATTTCCTTTAAAATCAGGAAAAAGACAAGTTTGCAAACTGTTACTAATATTACTTAAGCAGGTTTTGGCAGTTTTACCCACAGCATTCAGAGAAGAAAAAGAAATTAAAAGCATCCAAGTTGGAAGAGAAGAAGTCAAACTGTCACTTTTTTCAGATGACTAGATAGTATACATAGAGAATTCTAAAGACGCTACCAGAAAACTACCAGAACGAATCAATGAATTTGGGACAGTGACAGGAGACAAAGTTAATGCACAAAAATCTTTTGCATTACTATGCACTAATAATGAAAAATCCGAAAGAGAAATTAAGGAAACACTCTCATTTACCATTGCTACAAAAAGAATAACTTACTTGAGTGTAAACTTACCAAAGAGACAAAATACATGTGTGAGGAAAACCATGACACACTGAGGAAAGAAATTAAAGGTGACACAAAGAGATGGAGACATATACCATGTTTTTGGACTGGTAGAAACAACATTGCAAAAATGACTATGCTACACAACACAATCTACAGTTCATTGCAATCCCTATCGAACTACCAATGGCATTTGTCACAGAACTAGAACAAAATATTTCACCATTTCTGTGGAAACACAAAAGAGCCTGAAGAGCCAAAGGTATCTTGAGAAAGAAAAACAGAGCTGGAGGAATCAGGTTCCCTGACTTCAGACTATAAAAAACATCTATAATAATAAAGATGGTATGCTACTGGCACACAAACAGAAGTGTACATCAATGAAACAGGACAGTAAGCCACGGATAAACCCACACTCCTTTCTATTTGATAAAGGAGGCAAGAGTATACAATGGAGAAAAGATAGCCTCTTCAATAATGGTTCTGGGGAAACTGCACAGCTACATGTAAAACATTGAAATTACAACACTTCTTAACTCCATACACAAAAATAAACTGCAAATCGATTACAGACCTAAATGTAAGGCCAGACACGTTAAAACTCTTAGAGGAAAATAAAGGCAGAACACTCTGTGACATAAATCACACAATGACGTTGTGGGACCCCCCTCATAGAGAACTGGAAATAAAAACAGAAAGAAACAAATGGGACCTAGTGAATCTGAAAAGCTTTTGCAAATCAAAAGAAATGAAAATCAGGATGAAAAGACAACCCTCAGAATGGGAGAAAATATTTGTAAACGAAGCAACTGACAAAGAATTAATCTCCATTGAGTTCATGCAACTCAACATCAGAAAAACAAACAACCCAATCCAAAATAGGCCAGAAGACCGAAAAAGATATTTCTCCAAAGCATATATACTATTTGCCAAAAAACACATGAAACCATGCTCAACATCACTAATCATTAGAGAAATGCAGATCAAAACAACAATGGGGGAGGAACTTGAAGATGACGGAAGAGTAAGATGCGGAGATCACTTTCCTCCCCACAGATTCATCAGAAATAAATCTGCAGGAAGAACCGCTCCTATAGAACAGCCAGCGAACACTGGCCGAATCCTCACACCTCCCAAAGGGCAAGAAACTCCCCACGTACCTGGGTAGGGGAAAATAGGAATGAAATAACGGAGACAAGAGACTAGGGATGGGACTTGCAACAGTGGGAAGCAGCTGTGAAAGAGGAAAGTTTTCCACACACTAGAAAGCCCCTTCGCAGGTGGACAGTGTGTGCAAGGGAGTGGGGAAGCTTCGGAGCCACGGAGGAGAGCCCAGCAACTGAGGTGCGGAAGGCAAAGTGGACAGATTCCCGCACAGAGGAGCGATGCCGACCAGAACTCACCAGCCTGAGAGGTTTGACTGTTCACCTGCCGCGGAAGGCAGGGGTTGGAGGCTGAGGCTGCGGTTTCAGCCGGATCCCACGGTGAGGACTGGGGCTGGCGGCATAAACATAGCCTGAAGTGTGCTAGTGCAACATGTCTAGCTCAGAGGGAGTCCTGGAAAAGTCCTGCAACTGCGTAAGAGACAAGAGAATTTTTCTTCCCAATTTCTTTCCTGGTGCGTGAGGAGAGGGTATTAAGAGCGCCGCGTAATGGAGCTGCAGAAATCGGCATGAGGTGCGGCTATCAGCGTGGACCCCAGAGACTGGCATGAGACGTAAGGCGGCTGCTGCCGCCACCAAGAAGCCTGTTAGCAAAGACAGGCCACTATCCACAGTGCCCCTCCAGGGGGCTTCTGCAGCCCGCCACTGATAGTGTCCCGTGATGCAGGGACAACTTCCCTGAGAGGATGCACCGTGCGCCTCAGGCTGCTGCAAAGTCACGATGCGCTATACCGCTACAGGCTGACTCCTATTCCGTACTCCTCACTCCCCCGGCCTGAGTGAGACACAGCCGCCAATGAGCTTCTCCTTTAACCCTGTCCTGTCTGAGGAAAGAACAGAGGCCCTCAAGCGACCTACACAAAGAGGAGGATCCAAATCCAAAGCTGAAGCCCGGGAGCTGTGCGAACAACGAAGAGAAAGGGAAATGTGTCTCAGCAGCCTCAGGAAGAGCGGGTGAAATCCCTACTTTCAACCTGAAGTAACCTGCATCTGTGGATTACCTGAGTACACAATGAATCATCCGAAAATTGAGGTAGTGGCCTTTGGGAGCAAAGCTATATTTTATTCCCACTTTTTCTCTTTTTTTGAGTGTCTATGTTTATGCTTCTGTTTGTGATTTTGTCTGGAAAGCTTATCTTTAACCATTTGTGCTAGGGTTCTGTCCGTCTGTTTTCTTATTTTTACGTTTAAAATATTTTCTTAAAAATTATTTTTTATTTTAATAACTTTATTTTATTTTATTTGACATAATTGTGTCTTCGTTTATCCTCTGTCTTTGTTTCTTTCTCTTTTTGGTCCCTTTTATTCTGAGCCATGTGGATGAAAGTCTCTTGGTGCTCCAACCAGGAGTCAGTGCTGCCCCTCTCAGCTGGCAGAGCCAACCTCAGGACACTGGTCCACAGGAGACCTTACAGCTCCATGTAATATCAAACGGAGAAAATCTCCCAGAGATTTCCATCTCAACGCCAAGATCCACCTTCACTCAATGACCAGCAAGCTACAGTGCTGGAAACCGTATGCCAAACAACGAGTAAGACAGGAACACAGCCCCATCCATTATCACAGAGGATGCCCAAAATCGCAGTAAGGCCACAGACACCCAACCGCACACCACCAGACGTGGAACTGCCCAGCAGAAAGACAAGATCCAGCTTCATCCACCAGAACACAGGCACAACTCCCCTTCACCAAGACCCTACACAACCCACTGAACAAAATTAGCCACCTGGGACAGACACCAAAAACAAAGATAACTATGAAGCTGCAGCCTGTGAAAAGGAGCCCCCAAGCAGTGAATTAAGCAAAAAGAGGAGACTGAAAAACACACAGCAGATGAGGGAGCAACTTAAACCCCACCAGACCTAACAAATGAAGAGGAAATAGGCAGTCTACCTGAACAATTATTCAGAATAATGAGAGTAAAGATGATCCAAAATCTTGGAAATAGGATAGAGAAAATACAAGAAACTTTTCACAAGGACCTAGAAGAACTGAAGGGCAAACGAACAATAATGACGAAAACAATAAATGAAATTAAAAATTCTCTAGAAGAGATCAATAGCAGAAACACTCTGGCAGAAGAACGGATAAGTGACCTGGAAGATAACATAGTTTAACTCACTACTGCAGATCACTATGAAGAAATAAGAATGAAAAGATTGAGGACAGTCTCAGAGACCTCTGGAACAACATTAAATGTAACAACATTCGAATCAGACGGGTCCCAGAAGAAGAAGAGAAAAAGAAAGGGACTGAGAAAATATTCAGAAAGATTATAGTTGAAAACTTCTCTAATATGGGAAAGGAAAGAGTTAATCAAGTCCAGGAAGCTCAGAGAGTCCCAAACAGGAGAAATCCAAGGAGAAACACTCCAAGACACATATTCATCAAACTCTCAAGAATGAAATACAAAGAAAAGGTATTAAAAGCAGCAAGGGAAAAGCAAGAAATTCCATATTTGGGAATCCCCATCAAGTTAGCAGCTGATCTTTCAGCAGAAATTCTGCAAGACAGTAGGGAGTGGCAGGACATATTTCAAGTGATTAAAGGAAAAAAACCTACCACCAATGTGACTGTACTCAGCAAGACTCTCATTCAGATTGGAGAGAGGAAGTAAAAACTTCACAGACAAACCAAAGGTAGGAGAATTCAGCACCACCAAACCGTCTATATCACCAATGATAAAGGAACTTCTCTAAGCAGGAAACACAAAGGAAATAAAACACCTCCAATAACAAACCAAAAACAATTAAGTAAATGCTAACAGGAACATACACACGAATAATTACCTTAAATGTAAATGGATTCAAGGCTCCAACCAACACACATAGAGTGGATGAAGGGATACAAAAACAAGACCGTTAAATATGATGTCTAGGAGCGACCCACTTTAGATCCGGGGACACATACAAACTGAAAGTGAGGGGATGGAAAAAGACATTCCAAGAACATGGAAATCAAAGGAAACCTGGAGTGCCAATTCTCATATCAGACGAAATAGACTTCAAGATAAAGACTATTGCAGGAAACCAAGAAGAACACTACATACTGATGAAGGAATCAAACAAAGAAGATGACACAGCAAATGCAAATCCTTATGAAGCCAACGTAGTAGCACTTCAATACATAAGATATATCCTAACAGCCCTAAAAGGGGAAACTGAGAGTAACACAAAAATAGTAGGGGACATTAACACCCCTCTTTCACCAATGGACTGATCACCAAAAATGAAAATAAACAAGGAAACGTGGGCTTTAAATGACACATTGAACAAGAGGGACTTAACTGATATGTATATGACTTTCCTTTGCAAAACACCAGAAAACAGTTTCTTCTCGAGTGCTCATGGAACATTCTCCAGGATATGTCATATCTTGGGTCACACATAGAGCCTTAGTCAATTTAAGAAAACTGAAATAGTATGAGGTATAATTTCCTACCACAGTGCCATGAAACTAGATATCAAAGAAAGGAAAAAAAGAACTGTAAACAATAGAAACACATGGAAGCTAAATGAAACGCTGTTAAATAATCAAGCAATCACTGAAGAAAACAAAGATGAAATCGCAAAATACCTGCAAAAAAATGACAATGAAAATACGACCACCCCAACCTATGGTATGCAGCAAAAGCAGTTCTAACAGGGAAGTTGATAGCAATAAAATCCTCCATCAAGGAACAAGAAATCCCCCATATAAACAACCTAGCCTTACACCTAAAGCCATTAGAGAAAAATGGACAAACACCCAACAAACAAAAATGGATTAGCAGAAGGAAAGAAATAAGAAAGTTCAGATCAGAAATAAATGAAAAAGAATGGAGAAAACAAGAGCAAAGATCGGTAAACCTAAAAGCTAGATATTTAAGAGCATGCATATAATGTATCCACCATTAGCCAGATTTATTAAGAAAAGAAGTGGAGAAGATCCAAACCAACAGAATTAGAAAAGTAAAAGGAGAAGTAACAACTGACCCTGCAGAAATACAAAGGATCATGAGAGATTACTACAAACATCTTTTGCCAATTAAATGGACAACCTGGAAGAAATGGACAAATTCTTCGAAAAGCACAACCTTCTGAGACTGAACCAAGATAAACAGAAAGTATAAACAGACTAATCGTAAGCACTGAAATTGAAATTGTGATTAAAATTTTCCAACAAGCAAAAGCCCAATATCAGATGGCTTCACAGGCGATTTCTATCAAAACTTTTGACAAGAGCTAACACCTATCGTTCTCAGACTCTTCCAAAATATAACACAGTGAGGGACACTCCCAAAATCATTAAACGAGGCCACAATCACTCTGATACCAAAATCAGACAGGTTGTCACCTAAAATTGAACACTACAGGCCAATATCACTGATGACCTTAAATGTCAGAATCTCAAAGAAAATACTAGAAAGTAGAATCCAACAGCACATTAAAGGGATAATACACCATGATCAAGTGGGCTTTATCCAAGGAAGGTAGGATTTTTCGATTTATGCAAATCAATCCAGATGATAAACCATACTAACAAAGTGAAGGAGAAAAATCCTACGATTATCTCAATAAATGGAGAAAAATCTTCTGGAAACATTCAAAAAGAGTTTAGGATAACACTCTCCAGAAAGTACACATAGAGTGAATGTACCTCAACATAATAAAGGCCATATATGACAGACCCACAGCCAACTTTGTTCTCAAAGGTGAAATACTGAAACCATTTCCTTTAAGATCAGGAAAAAGACAAGTTTCTGAACTGTTACTAATATTACTTAAGCAGGTTTTGGAAGTTTTACCCACAGCATTCAGAAAAGAAAAAGAAATTAAAAGCATCCAAGTTGGAAGAGAAGAAGTCAAACTGTCACTGTTTTCAGATGACTAGATAGTATACATAGAGAATTCTAAAGACGCTACCAGAAAACTACCAGAAAGAATCAATGAATTTGGGACAGTGACAGGATACAAAGTTAATGCACAAAAATCTCTTGCATTACTATGCACTAATGATGAAAAATCCGAAAGAGAAATTAAGGAAACACTCTCATTTACCATTGCTACAAAAAGAATAACATACTTGAGTGTAAACTTACCAAAGAGACAAAATACATGTGTGAGGAAAACCATGACACACTGAGGAAAGAAATTAAAGGTGACACAAAGAGATGGAGACATATACCATGTTTTTGGACTGGTAGAAACAACATTGCAAAAATGACTATGCTACACAAAGCAATCTACAGTTCATTGCAATCCCTATCGAACTACCAATGGCATTTGTCACAGAACTACAACAAAATATTTCACCATTTGTGTGGAAACACAAAAGAGCCTGAAGAGCCAAAGGTATCTTGAGAAAGAAAAACAGAGCTGGAGGAATCAGGTTCCCTGACTTCAGACTATAAAAAACATCTATAATAATAAAAATGGTATGCTACTGGCACACAAACAGAGTGTACATCAATGAAACAGGACAGTAAGCCACGGATAAACCCACACTCCCTTCTATTTGATAAAGGAGGCAAGAGTATACAATGGAGAAAAGATAGCCTCTTCAATAATGGTTCTGGGGAAACTGCACAGCTACGTGTAAAAGAATGAAATTACAACACTTCTTAACTCCATACACAAAAATAAACTGCAAATCGATTACAGACCTAAATGTAAGGCCAGACACGTTAAAACTCTTAGAAGAATACAAAGGCAGAACACTCTGTGACATAAATCACACAAAGACGTTTGGGGACCCCCCTCATAGAGAACTGGAAATAAAAACAGAAAGAAACAAATGGGACCTAGTGAAACTGAAAAGCTTTTGCACAGCAAAGGAAATGAAAATCAGGATGAAAAGACAACCCTCAGAATGGGAGAAAATATTTGTAAACGAAGCAACTGACAAAGGATTAATCTCCATTGAGCTCATGCAACTCAATATCAGAAAAACAAACAACCCAATCCAAGATAGGGCAGAAGACCGAAAAAGATATTTCTCCAAAGCATATATACTATTTGCCAAAAAACACATGAAACAATGCTCAACATCACTAATCATTAGAGAAATGCAGATCAAAACAACAACGGGGGAGGAACTTGAAGATGACGGAAGAGTAAGATGCGGAGATCACTTTCCTCCCCACAGATTCATCAGAAATAAATCTGCAGGAAGAACCGCTCCTATAGAACAGCCACTGATTGCTGGCCGAAGACCTCACACATCCCAAAGGGCAAGAAACTCCCCACGTACCTGGGTAAGGGAAAAGAGGAAAGAAATAACAGAGACAAGAGACTAAGGATGGGACTTGCAACAGTGGGAAGCAGCTGTGAAGGAGGAAAGTTTTCCACACACTAGAAAGACCCTTCGCAGGTGGACAGTGTGTGTAATGGAGTGGGGAAGCTTCGGAGCCACGGAGGAGAGCCCAGCAACTGAGGTGCGGAAGGCAAAGTGGACAGATTCCCACACAGAGGAGCGATGCTGGCCAGAACTCACCAGCCTGAGAGGCTTGTCTGTTCACCTGCCAGGGAAGGCGGGGGTTGGAAGCTGAGGCTGCTGTTTCAGCCGGATCCCACGGTAAGTACGGGGGCTGGCGGCATGAACACAGCCTGAAGTGTGCTAGTGCGCCATGTCTAGCTCAGAGGGAGTCCTGGAAAAGTCCTGCAACTGCGTAAGAGACAAGAGAATTTTTCTTCCCAATTTCTTTCCTGGTGCCTGAGGAGAGGGTATTAACAGCGTCGCGTAATGGAGCTCCAGAGATGGGCGTGAGGTGCGGCTATCAGCGTGGACCCCAGAGACTGGCATGAGACGTAAGGCTGCTGCTGCCACCACCAAGAAGCCTGTGAGCAAAGACAGGCCACTATCCACAGTGCCCCTCCCGGGGGCTTCTGCAGCCCGCCACTGATAGTGTCCCGTGATGCAGGGACAACTTCCCTGGGAGGATGCACAGTGCGCCTCAGGCTGCGGCAAAGTCACGATGCGCTATACCGCTACAGGCGGACTCCTATTCCGTACTCCTCACTACCCCAGCCTGAGTGAGACACAGCCCCCAATGAGCTTCTCCTTTAACCCTGTCCTGTCTGAGGAAAGAACAGAGGCCCTCAAGCGACCTACAGAAAGAGGCGGATCCAAATCCAAAGCTAGAACCCGTGAGCTTCACGAACAAAGAAGAGAAAGGGAAATCTGTCCCAGCAGCCTCACGAAGAGCGGGTGAAATCCCCACTTTGAACCTGAAGTAACCTGCATGTGTGGATTACCTGAGTACAGAATGAATCATCCGAAAATTGAGGTGGTGGCCTTTGGGAGCAAAGCTATATTTTATTCCCACTTTTTCTCTTTTTTTGAGTGTCTACGTGTATGCTTCTGTTTGTGATTTTGTCTGTAAAGCTGAGCTTTAACCATTTGTGCTAGGGTTCTGTCCGTCTGTTTTCTTATTTTTACGTTTAAAATATTTTCTTAAAAATTATTTTTTATTTTAATAACTTTATTTTATTTGACATCATTGTGTCTTCGTTTATCCTCTGTCTTTGTTTCTTTCTCTTTTTTGTCCCTTTTATTCTGAGCCATGTGGATGAAAGTCTCCTGGTGCTCCAACCAGGAGTCAGTGCTGCGCTTCTGAAGTGGCAGAGCCAACCTCAGGACACTGGTCCACAGGAGACCTTACAGCTCCATGTAATATCAAACTGAAAAAATCTCCCAGAGATTTCCATCTCATCGCCATGATCCACCTTCACTCAATGACCAGCAAGCTACAGTGCTGGAAACCGTATGCCAAACAACGAGTAAGACAGGAACACAGCCCCATCCATTATCACAGAGGATGCCTAAAATCGCAGTAAGGCCACAGACACCCAACCACACACCACCAGACGTGGAACTGCCCAGCAGAAAGACAAGATCCAGCTTCATCCACCAGAACACAGGCACAACTCCCCTCCACCAAGAAGCCTACACAACCCACTGAACAAACTTAGCCACCTGGGACAGACACCAAAAAAAAGATAACTATGACGCTGCAGCCTGTGAAAAGGAGCCCCCAAGCAGTGAATTAAGCAAAAAGAGGAGACTGAAAAACACACAGCTGATGAAGGAGCAACTTAAACCCCACCAGACCTAACAAATGAAGAGGAAATAGGCAGTCTACCTGAACAATTATTCAGAATAATGAGAGTAAAGATGATCCAAAATCTTGGAAATAGGATAGAGAAAATACAAGAAACTTTTCACAAGGACCTAGAAGAACTGAAGGGCAAACGAACAATAATGAAGAAAACAATAAATGAAATTAAAAATTCTCTAGAAGTGATCAATAGCAGAAACACTCTGGCAGAAGAACGGATAAGTGACCTGGAAGATAACATAGTTTAACTCACTACTGCAGAGCAGTATGAAGAAATAAGAATGAAAACATTGAGGACAGTCTCAGAGACCTCTGTAACAACATTAAATGCACCAACATTCGAATCAGACGGGTCCCAGAAGAAGAAGAGAAAAAGAAAGGGACTGAGAAAATATTCAGAAAGATTATAGTTGAAAACTTCTCTAATATGGGAAAGGAAAGAGTTAATCAAGTCCAGGAAGCTCAGAGAGTCCCAAACAGGAGAAATCCAAGGAGAAACACTCCAAGACACATATTCATCAAACTCTCAAGAATGAAATACAAAGAAAAGGTATTAAAAGCAGCAAGGGAAAAGCAAGAAATTCCATATTTGGGAATCCCCATCAAGTTAGCAGCTGATCTTTCAGCAGAAATTCTGCAAGACAGTAGGGAGTGGCAGGACATATTTCAAGAGATTAAAGGAAAAAAACCTACCACCAATGTGACTGTACTCAGCAAGAATCTCATTCAGATTGGAGAGAGGAAGTAAAAACTTCACAGACAAACCAAAGGTAGGAGAATTCAGCACCACCAAACCGTCTATATCACCAATGATAAAGGAACTTCTCTAAGCAGGAAACACAAAGGAAATAAAACACCTCCAATAACAAACCAAAAACAATTAAGTAAATGCTAACGGGAACATACACACGAATAATTACCTTAAATGTAAATGGATTCATTGCTCCAACCAACACACATAGAGTGGACGAAGGGATACAAAAACAAGACCGTTAAATATGATGTCTAGGTGCGACCCACTTTAGACCTAGGGACACCTACAAACTGAAAGTGAGGGGATGGAAAAAGACATTCCAAGCACATGGAAATCAAAGGAAACCTGGAGTGCCAATTCTCATATCAGACGAAATAGACTTTAAGATAAAGACTATTGCAGGAAACAAAGAAGAACACTACATACTGATGAAGGAATCAAACAAAGAAGATGACACAGCAAATGCAAATCCTTATGAAGCCAACGTAGTAGCACTTCAATACATAAGATATATCCTAACAGCCCTACAAGGGGAAACTGAGAGTAACACAAAAATAGTAGGGGACATTAACACCCTTCTTTCACCAATGGAGTGATCACCCAAAATGAAAATAAACAAGGAAACATGGGCTTTAAATGACACATTGAACAAGAGGGACTTAACCGATATGTATATGACTTTCCTTTGCAAAACACCAGAAAACAGTTTCTTCTCATGTGCTCATGGAACATTCTCCAGGATATATCATATCTTGGGTCACACATAGAGCCTTAGTCAATTTAAGAAAACTGAAATAGTATGAGGTATAATTTCCCACCAGAGTGCCATGAAACTAGATATCAATGAAAGGAAAAAAAGAACTGTAAACAATAGAAACACATGGATGCTAAACAAAACGCTATTAAATAATCAAGCAATCACTGAAGAAAACAAAGATGAAATCATTAAATACCTGGAAAGAAATAACAATGAAAATACGACCACCCCAACCTATGGGATGCAGCAAAATCAGTGCTATCAGGGAAGTTGATAGCAATAAAATGCTCCATCAAGAAACAAGAAATCACCCATATAAACAACCCAGCCTTACACCTAAAGCCATTAGAGAAAAAAGGAGAAACACCAAACAAACAAAAAAAGATTAGCAGAAGGAAAGAAATAAGAAAGGTCAGATCAGAAATAAATGAAAAAGACTGGAGAAAACAAGAGCAAAGATCGGTAAACCTAAAAGCTAGATATTTAAGAGCATGCTTATAATGTATCCACCATTACCCAGATTTATTAAGAAAAGAAATGGAGAAGATCCAAACCAACAGAATTAGAAATGAAAAAGGAGAAGTAACAACTGACCCTGCAGAAATACAAAGGATCATGAGAGATTACTACAAACATCTTTTGCCAATTAAATGGACAACCTGGAAGAAATGGACAAATTCTTCGAAAAGCACAACCTTCTGAGACTGAACCAAGATAAACAGAAGGTATAAACAGACTAATCGTAAGCACTGAAATTGAAATTGTGATTAAAATTTTCCAACAAGCAAAAGCCCAAGATCGGGTGGCTTCACAGGCGATTTCTATCAAAACTTTTGACAGGAGCTAACACCTATCCTTCTCAGACACTTCCAAAATATAACAGAGTGAGGGACACTCCCAAAATCATTAAACGAGGCCACAATCACTCTGATACCAAAACCAGACAAATTGTCACCTAAAATTGAACACTAGAGGTTTATATCACTGATTCCCTTAAATGTCAGCATCTCAAAGAAAATACTAGAAAGTAGAATCCAACAGCACATTAAAGGGATAATACACCATGATCAAGTGGGCTTTATCCAAGGAAGGCAGGATTTTTCGATATATGCAAATCAATCCAGATGATAAACCATACTAACAAATTGAAGGAGAAAAATCCTATGATTATCTCAATAAATGGAGAAAAATCTTCTGGAAACATTCAAAAATAGTTTAGGATAACACTCTCCAGAAGGTACACATAGAGTGAATATACCTCATCATAATAAAGGCCATATATGACAGACCCATAGCCAACTTTGTTCTCAAAGGTGAAATAATGAAACCATTTCCTTTAAGATCAGGAAAAAGACAAGCTTGTGAACTGTTACTAATATTACTTTACCAGGTTTTGGAAGATTTACCCACAGCATTCAGAGAAGAAAAAGAAATTAAAAGCATCCAAGTTTCAAGAAAAGACGTAAATCTGTCACTGTTTTCAGATGACTAGATAGTATACCTAGAGAATTCTAAAGACGCTACCAGGAAACTACCAGAACTAAACAATGAATTTGGTACAGTGACAGGATACAAAGTTAATGCACAAAAATCTCTTTCGTTACTATGCACTAATAATGAAAAATCCGAAAGAGAAATTAAGGAAACACTCTCATTTACCATTGCTACAAAAAGAATAATATACTTGAGTGTAAACTTACCAAAGAGACAAAAAACATGTGTGAAGAAAACCATGACACCCTGAGGAAAGAGATTAAAGGTGACACAAAGAGATGGAGACATATACCATGTTTTTGGACTGGTAGAAACAACATTGCAAAAATGACTATGCTACACAAAGCAATCTACAGTTCATTGCAATCTCTATTGAATTACTAATGGCATTTGTCACAGAACTAGAACGAAATATTTCACCATTTGTGTGGAAACACAAAAGATCCTGAAGAGCCAAAGGTATCTTGAGAAAGAAAAACAGAGCTGGAGGAATCAGGTTCCCTGACTTCAGACTATAAAAAAAAATCTATAATAATAAAGATGGTATGCTACTGGAACACAAACAGAAGTGTACATCAATGAAACAGGACAGTAAGCCACGGATAAACATACACTCCTTTCTATTTGATAAAGGAGGCAAGAGTATACAATGGAGAAAAGAGAGCCTCTTCAAAAATGGTTCTGGGGAAACTGCACAGCTCCATGTAAAAGAATGAAATTACAACACTTCTTAACTCCATACACAAAAATAAACTGCAAATCGATTACAGACCTAAATGTAAGGCCAGACACGTTAAAACTCTTAGAAGAATACAAAGGCAGAACACTCTGTGACATAAATCACACAAAGACGTTTGGGGACCCCCCTCATAGAGAACTGGAAATAAAAACAGAAAGAAACAAATGGGACCTAGTGAAACTGAAAAGCTTTTGCACAGCAAAGGAAATGAAAATCAGGATGAAAAGACAACCCTCAGAATGGGAGAAAATATTTGTAAACGAAGCAACTGACAAAGGATTAATCTCCATTGAGCTCATGCAACTCAACATCAGAAAAACAAACAACCCAATCCAAAATAGGACAGAAGACCGAAAAAGATATTTCTACAAAGCATCTATACTATTTGCCAACAAACACATGAAACAATGCTCAACATCACTAATCATTAGAGAAATGCAGATCAAAACAACAATGGGGGAGGAACTTGAAGATGACGGAAGAGTAAGATGCGGAGATCACTTTCCTCCCCACAGATTCATCAGAAATAAATCTGCAGGAAGAACCGCTCCTATAGAACAGCCACTGATTGCTGGCCGAAGACCTCACACATCCCAAAGGGCAAGAAACTCCCCACGTACCTGGGTAAGGGAAAAGAGGAAAGAAATAACAGAGACAAGAGACTAAGGATGGGACTTGCAACAGTGGGAAGCAGCTGTGAAGGAGGAAAGTTTTCCACACACTAGAAAGACCCTTCGCAGGTGGACAGTGTGTGTAATGGAGTGGGGAAGCTTCGGAGCCACGGAGGAGAGCCCAGCAACTGAGGTGCGGAAGGCAAAGTGGACAGATTCCCACACAGAGGAGCGATGCTGGCCAGAACTCACCAGCCTGAGAGGCTTGTCTGTTCACCTGCCAGGGAAGGCGGGGGTTGGAAGCTGAGGCTGCTGTTTCAGCCGGATCCCACGGTAAGTACGGGGGCTGGCGGCATGAACACAGCCTGAAGTGTGCTAGTGCGCCATGTCTAGCTCAGAGGGAGTCCTGGAAAAGTCCTGCAACTGCGTAAGAGACAAGAGAATTTTTCTTCCCAATTTCTTTCCTGGTGCCTGAGGAGAGGGTATTAACAGCGTCGCGTAATGGAGCTCCAGAGATGGGCGTGAGGTGCGGCTATCAGCGTGGACCCCAGAGACTGGCATGAGACGTAAGGCTGCTGCTGCCACCACCAAGAAGCCTGTGAGCAAAGACAGGCCACTATCCACAGTGCCCCTCCCGGGGGCTTCTGCAGCCCGCCACTGATAGTGTCCCGTGATGCAGGGACAACTTCCCTGGGAGGATGCACAGTGCGCCTCAGGCTGCGGCAAAGTCACGATGCGCTATACCGCTACAGGCGGACTCCTATTCCGTACTCCTCACTACCCCAGCCTGAGTGAGACACAGCCCCCAATGAGCTTCTCCTTTAACCCTGTCCTGTCTGAGGAAAGAACAGAGGCCCTCAAGCGACCTACAGAAAGAGGCGGATCCAAATCCAAAGCTAGAACCCGTGAGCTTCACGAACAAAGAAGAGAAAGGGAAATCTGTCCCAGCAGCCTCACGAAGAGCGGGTGAAATCCCCACTTTGAACCTGAAGTAACCTGCATGTGTGGATTACCTGAGTACAGAATGAATCATCCGAAAATTGAGGTGGTGGCCTTTGGGAGCAAAGCTATATTTTATTCCCACTTTTTCTCTTTTTTTGAGTGTCTACGTGTATGCTTCTGTTTGTGATTTTGTCTGTAAAGCTGAGCTTTAACCATTTGTGCTAGGGTTCTGTCCGTCTGTTTTCTTATTTTTACGTTTAAAATATTTTCTTAAAAATTATTTTTTATTTTAATAACTTTATTTTATTTGACATCATTGTGTCTTCGTTTATCCTCTGTCTTTGTTTCTTTCTCTTTTTTGTCCCTTTTATTCTGAGCCATGTGGATGAAAGTCTCCTGGTGCTCCAACCAGGAGTCAGTGCTGCGCTTCTGAGGTGGCAGAGCCAACCTCAGGACACTGGTCCACAGGAGACCTTACAGCTCCATGTAATATCAAACTGAAAAAATCTCCCAGAGATTTCCATCTCATCGCCATGATCCACCTTCACTCAATGACCAGCAAGCTACAGTGCTGGAAACCGTATGCCAAACAACGAGTAAGACAGGAACACAGCCCCATCCATTATCACAGAGGATGCCTAAAATCGCAGTAAGGCCACAGACACCCAACCACACACCACCAGACGTGGAACTGCCCAGCAGAAAGACAAGATCCAGCTTCATCCACCAGAACACAGGCACAACTCCCCTCCACCAAGAAGCCTACACAACCCACTGAACAAACTTAGCCACCTGGGACAGACACCAAAAAAAAGATAACTATGACGCTGCAGCCTGTGAAAAGGAGCCCCCAAGCAGTGAATTAAGCAAAAAGAGGAGACTGAAAAACACACAGCTGATGAAGGAGCAACTTAAACCCCACCAGACCTAACAAATGAAGAGGAAATAGGCAGTCTACCTGAACAATTATTCAGAATAATGAGAGTAAAGATGATCCAAAATCTTGGAAATAGGATAGAGAAAATACAAGAAACTTTTCACAAGGACCTAGAAGAACTGAAGGGCAAACGAACAATAATGAAGAAAACAATAAATGAAATTAAAAATTCTCTAGAAGTGATCAATAGCAGAAACACTCTGGCAGAAGAACGGATAAGTGACCTGGAAGATAACATAGTTTAACTCACTACTGCAGAGCAGTATGAAGAAATAAGAATGAAAACATTGAGGACAGTCTCAGAGACCTCTGTAACAACATTAAATGCACCAACATTCGAATCAGACGGGTCCCAG
The DNA here is from genome assembly GCF_965194825.1 of Balaenoptera physalus. Lineage (NCBI taxonomy): Eukaryota > Metazoa > Chordata > Mammalia > Artiodactyla > Balaenopteridae > Balaenoptera > Balaenoptera physalus. The sequence continues at coordinate 20,383,916 of NC_138904.1, read as the reverse complement.
AAGAAGAAGAGAAAAAGAAAGGGACTGAGAAAATATTCAGAAAGATTATAGTTGAAAACTTCTCTAATATGGGAAAGGAAAGAGTTAATCAAGTCCAGGAAGCTCAGAGAGTCCCAAACAGGAGAAATCCAAGGAGAAACACTCCAAGACACATATTCATCAAACTCTCAAGAATGAAATACAAAGAAAAGGTATTAAAAGCAGCAAGGGAAAAGCAAGAAATTCCATATTTGGGAATCCCCATCAAGTTAGCAGCTGATCTTTCAGCAGAAATTCTGCAAGACAGTAGGGAGTGGCAGGACATATTTCAAGAGATTAAAGGAAAAAAACCTACCACCAATGTGACTGTACTCAGCAAGAATCTCATTCAGATTGGAGGGAGGAAGTAAAAACTTCACAGACAAACCAAAGGTAGGAGAATTCAGCACCACCAAACCGTCTATATCACCAATGATAAAGGAACTTCTCTAAGCAGGAAACACAAAGGAAATAAAACACCTCCAATAACAAACCAAAAACAATTAAGTAAATGCTAACGGGAACATACACACGAATAATTACCTTAAATGTAAATGGATTCATTGCTCCAACCAACACACATAGAGTGGACGAAGGGATACAAAAACAAGACCGTTAAATATGATGTCTAGGTGCGACCCACTTTAGACCTAGGGACACCTACAAACTGAAAGTGAGGGGATGGAAAAAGACATTCCAAGCACATGGAAATCAAAGGAAACCTGGAGTGCCAATTCTCATATCAGACGAAATAGACTTTAAGATAAAGACTATTGCAGGAAACAAAGAAGAACACTACATACTGATGAAGGAATCAAACAAAGAAGATGACACAGCAAATGCAAATCCTTATGAAGCCAACGTAGTAGCACTTCAATACATAAGATATATCCTAACAGCCCTACAAGGGGAAACTGAGAGTAACACAAAAATAGTAGGGGACATTAACACCCTTCTTTCACCAATGGAGTGATCACCCAAAATGAAAATAAACAAGGAAACATGGGCTTTAAATGACACATTGAACAAGAGGGACTTAACCGATATGTATATGACTTTCCTTTGCAAAACACCAGAAAACAGTTTCTTCTCAATTGCTCTTGGAACATTCTCCAGGATATATCATATCTTGGGTCACACATAGAGCCTTAGTCAATTTAAGAAAACTGAAATAGTATGAGGTATAATTTCCCACCAGAGTGCCATGAAACTAGATATCAATGAAAGGAAAAAAAGAACTGTAAACAATAGAAACACATGGATGCTAAACAAAACGCTATTAAATAATCAAGCAATCACTGAAGAAAACAAAGATGAAATCATTAAATACCTGGAAAGAAATAACAATGAAAATACGACCACCCCAACCTATGGGATGCAGCAAAATCAGTGCTATCAGGGAAGTTGATAGCAATAAAATGCTCCATCAAGAAACAAGAAATCACCCATATAAACAACCCAGCCTTACACCTAAAGCCATTAGAGAAAAAAGGAGAAACACCAAACAAACAAAAAAAGATTAGCAGAAGGAAAGAAATAAGAAAGGTCAGATCAGAAATAAATGAAAAAGACTGGAGAAAACAAGAGCAAAGATCGGTAAACCTAAAAGCTAGATATTTAAGAGCATGCTTATAATGTATCCACCATTACCCAGATTTATTAAGAAAAGAAATGGAGAAGATCCAAACCAACAGAATTAGAAATGAAAAAGGAGAAGTAACAACTGACCCTGCAGAAATACAAAGGATCATGAGAGATTACTACAAACATCTTTTGCCAATTAAATGGACAACCTGGAAGAAATGGACAAATTCTTCGAAAAGCACAACCTTCTGAGACTGAACCAAGATAAACAGAAGGTATAAACAGACTAATCGTAAGCACTGAAATTGAAATTGTGATTAAAATTTTCCAACAAGCAAAAGCCCAAGATCGGGTGGCTTCACAGGCGATTTCTATCAAAACTTTTGACAGGAGCTAACACCTATCCTTCTCAGACACTTCCAAAATATAACAGAGTGAGGGACACTCCCAAAATCATTAAACGAGGCCACAATCACTCTGATACCAAAACCAGACAAATTGTCACCTAAAATTGAACACTACAGGTTTATATCACTGATTCCCTTAAATGTCAGCATCTCAAAGAAAATACTAGAAAGTAGAATCCAACAGCACATTAAAGGGATAATACACCATGATCAAGTGGGCTTTATCCAAGGAAGGCAGGATTTTTCGATATATGCAAATCAATCCAGATGATAAACCATACTAACAAATTGAAGGAGAAAAATCCTATGATTATCTCAATAAATGGAGAAAAATCTTCTGGAAACATTCAAAAATAGTTTAGGATAACACTCTCCAGAAGGTACACATAGAGTGAATATACCTCATCATAATAAAGGCCATATATGACAGACCCATAGCCAACTTTGTTCTCAAAGGTGAAATAATGAAACCATTTCCTTTAAGATCAGGAAAAAGACAAGCTTGTGAACTGTTACTAATATTACTTTACCAGGTTTTGGAAGATTTACCCACAGCATTCAGAGAAGAAAAAGAAATTAAAAGCATCCAAGTTTCAAGAAAAGACGTAAATCTGTCACTGTTTTCAGATGACTAGATAGTATACCTAGAGAATTCTAAAGACGCTACCAGGAAACTACCAGAACTAAACAATGAATTTGGTACAGTGACAGGATACAAAGTTAATGCACAAAAATCTCTTTCGTTACTATGCACTAATAATGAAAAATCCGAAAGAGAAATTAAGGAAACACTCTCATTTACCATTGCTACAAAAAGAATAATATACTTGAGTGTAAACTTACCAAAGAGACAAAAAACATGTGTGAAGAAAACCATGACACCCTGAGGAAAGAGATTAAAGGTGACACAAAGAGATGGAGACATATACCATGTTTTTGGACTGGTAGAAACAACATTGCAAAAATGACTATGCTACACAAAGCAATCTACAGTTCATTGCAATCTCTATTGAATTACTAATGGCATTTGTCACAGAACTAGAACGAAATATTTCACCATTTGTGTGGAAACACAAAAGATCCTGAAGAGCCAAAGGTATCTTGAGAAAGAAAAACAGAGCTGGAGGAATCAGGTTCCCTGACTTCAGACTATAAAAAAAAATCTATAATAATAAAGATGGTATGCTACTGGAACACAAACAGAAGTGTACATCAATGAAACAGGACAGTAAGCCACGGATAAACATACACTCCTTTCTATTTGATAAAGGAGGCAAGAGTATACAATGGAGAAAAGAGAGCCTCTTCAAAAATGGTTCTGGGGAAACTGCACAGCTCCATGTAAAAGAATGAAATTACAACACTTCTTAACTCCATACACAAAAATAAACTGCAAATCGATTACAGACCTAAATGTAAGGCCAGACACGTTAAAACTCTTAGAAGAATACAAAGGCAGAACACTCTGTGACATAAATCACACAAAGACGTTTGGGGACCCCCCTCATAGAGAACTGGAAATAAAAACAGAAAGAAACAAATGGGACCTAGTGAAACTGAAAAGCTTTTGCACAGCAAAGGAAATGAAAATCAGGATGAAAAGACAACCCTCAGAATGGGAGAAAATATTTGTAAACGAAGCAACTGACAAAGGATTAATCTCCATTGAGCTCATGCAACTCAATATCAGAAAAACAAACAACCCAATCCAAGATAGGGCAGAAGACCGAAAAAGATATTTCTCCAAAGCATATATACTATTTGCCAAAAAACACATGAAACAATGCTCAACATCACTAATCATTAGAGAAATGCAGATCAAAACAACAACGGGGGAGGAACTTGAAGATGACGGAAGAGTAAGATGCGGAGATCACTTTCCTCCCCACAGATTCATCAGAAATAAATCTGCAGGAAGAACCGCTCCTATAGAACAGCCACTGATTGCTGGCCGAAGACCTCACACATCCCAAAGGGCAAGAAACTCCCCACGTACCTGGGTAAGGGAAAAGAGGAAAGAAATAACAGAGACAAGAGACTAAGGATGGGACTTGCAACAGTGGGAAGCAGCTGTGAAGGAGGAAAGTTTTCCACACACTAGAAAGACCCTTCGCAGGTGGACAGTGTGTGTAATGGAGTGGGGAAGCTTCGGAGCCACGGAGGAGAGCCCAGCAACTGAGGTGCGGAAGGCAAAGTGGACAGATTCCCACACAGAGGAGCGATGCTGGCCAGAACTCACCAGCCTGAGAGGCTTGTCTGTTCACCTGCCAGGGAAGGCGGGGGTTGGAAGCTGAGGCTGCTGTTTCAGCCGGATCCCACGGTAAGTACGGGGGCTGGCGGCATGAACACAGCCTGAAGTGTGCTAGTGCGCCATGTCTAGCTCAGAGGGAGTCCTGGAAAAGTCCTGCAACTGCGTAAGAGACAAGAGAATTTTTCTTCCCAATTTCTTTCCTGGTGCCTGAGGAGAGGGTATTAACAGCGTCGCGTAATGGAGCTCCAGAGATGGGCGTGAGGTGCGGCTATCAGCGTGGACCCCAGAGACTGGCATGAGACGTAAGGCTGCTGCTGCCACCACCAAGAAGCCTGTGAGCAAAGACAGGCCACTATCCACAGTGCCCCTCCCGGGGGCTTCTGCAGCCCGCCACTGATAGTGTCCCGTGATGCAGGGACAACTTCCCTGGGAGGATGCACAGTGCGCCTCAGGCTGCGGCAAAGTCACGATGCGCTATACCGCTACAGGCGGACTCCTATTCCGTACTCCTCACTACCCCAGCCTGAGTGAGACACAGCCCCCAATGAGCTTCTCCTTTAACCCTGTCCTGTCTGAGGAAAGAACAGAGGCCCTCAAGCGACCTACAGAAAGAGGCGGATCCAAATCCAAAGCTAGAACCCGTGAGCTTCACGAACAAAGAAGAGAAAGGGAAATCTGTCCCAGCAGCCTCACGAAGAGCGGGTGAAATCCCCACTTTGAACCTGAAGTAACCTGCATGTGTGGATTACCTGAGTACAGAATGAATCATCCGAAAATTGAGGTGGTGGCCTTTGGGAGCAAAGCTATATTTTATTCCCACTTTTTCTCTTTTTTTGAGTGTCTACGTGTATGCTTCTGTTTGTGATTTTGTCTGTAAAGCTGAGCTTTAACCATTTGTGCTAGGGTTCTGTCCGTCTGTTTTCTTATTTTTACCTTTAAAATATTTTCTTAAAAATTATTTTTTATTTTAATAACTTTATTTTATTTGACATCATTGTGTCTTCGTTTATCCTCTGTCTTTGTTTCTTTCTCTTTTTTGTCCCTTTTATTCTGAGCCATGTGGATGAAAGTCTCCTGGTGCTCCAACCAGGAGTCAGTGCTGCGCTTCTGAGGTGGCAGAGCCAACCTCAGGACACTGGTCCACAGGAGACCTTACAGCTCCATGTAATATCAAACTGAAAAAATCTCCCAGAGATTTCCATCTCATCGCCATGATCCACCTTCACTCAATGACCAGCAAGCTACAGTGCTGGAAACCGTATGCCAAACAACGAGTAAGACAGGAACACAGCCCCATCCATTATCACAGAGGATGCCTAAAATCGCAGTAAGGCCACAGACACCCAACCACACACCACCAGACGTGGAACTGCCCAGCAGAAAGACAAGATCCAGCTTCATCCACCAGAACACAGGCACAACTCCCCTCCACCAAGAAGCCTACACAACCCACTGAACAAACTTAGCCACCTGGGACAGACACCAAAAAAAAGATAACTATGACGCTGCAGCCTGTGAAAAGGAGCCCCCAAGCAGTGAATTAAGCAAAAAGAGGAGACTGAAAAACACACAGCTGATGAAGGAGCAACTTAAACCCCACCAGACCTAACAAATGAAGAGGAAATAGGCAGTCTACCTGAACAATTATTCAGAATAATGAGAGTAAAGATGATCCAAAATCTTGGAAATAGGATAGAGAAAATACAAGAAACTTTTCCCAAGGACCTAGAAGAACTGAAGGGCAAACGAACAATAATGAAGAAAACAATAAATGAAATTAAAAATTCTCTAGAAGTGATCAGTAGCAGAAACACTCTGGCAGAAGAACGGATAAGTGACCTGGAAGATAACATAGTTTAACTCACTACTGCAGAGAAGTATGAAGAAATAAGAATGAAAACATTGAGGACAGTCTCAGAGACCTCTGGAACAACATTAAATGCACCAACATTCGAATCAGACGGGTCCCAGAAGAAGAAGAGAAAAAGAAAGGGACTGAGAAAATATTCAGAAAGATTATAGTTGAAAACTTCTCTAATATGGGAAAGGAAAGAGTTAATCAAGTCCAGGAAGCTCAGAGAGTCCCAAACAGGAGAAATCCAAGGAGAAACACTCCAAGACACATATTCATCAAACGCTCAAGAATGAAATACAAAGAAAAGGTATTAAAAGCAGCAAGGGAAAAGCAAGAAATTCCATATTTGGGAATCCCCATCAAGTTAAGAGCTGATCTTTCAGCAGAAATTCTGCAAGACAGTAGGGAGTGGCAGGACATATTTCAAGAGATTAAAGGAAAAAAACCTACCACCAATGTGACTGTACTCAGCAAGAATCTCATTCAGATTGGAGGGAGGAAGTAAAAACTTCACAGACAAACCAAAGGTAGGAGAATTCAGCACCACCAAACCGTCTATATCACCAATGATAAAGGAACTTCTCTAAGCAGGAAACACAAAGGAAATAAAACACCTCCAATAACAAACCAAAAACAATTAAGTAAATGCTAACGGGAACATACACACGAATAATTACCTTAAATGTAAATGGATTCATTGCTCCAACCAACACACATAGAGTGGACGAAGGGATACAAAAACAAGACCGTTAAATATGATGTCTAGGTGTGACCCACTTTAGACCTAGGGACACCTACAAACTGAAAGTGAGGGGATGGAAAAAGACATTCCAAGCACATGGAAATCAAAGGAAACCTGGAGTGCCAATTCTCATATCAGACGAAATAGACTTTAAGATAAAGACTATTGCAGGAAACAAAGAAGAACACTACATACTGATGAAGGAATCAAACAAAGAAGATGACACAGCAAATGCAAATCCTTATGAAGCCAACGTAGTAGCACTTCAATACATAAGATATATCCTAACAGCCCTACAAGGGGAAACTGAGAGTAACACAAAAATAGTAGGGGACATTAACACCCTTCTTTCACCAATGGAGTGATCACCCAAAATGAAAATAAACAAGGAAACATGGGCTTTAAATGACACATTGAACAAGAGGGACTTAACCGATATGTATATGACTTTCCTTAGCAAAACACCAGAAAACAGTTTCTTCTCAAGTGCTCATGGAACATTCTCCAGGATATATCATATCTTGGGTCACACATAGAGCCTTAGTCAATTTAAGAAAACTGAAATAGTATGAGGTATAATTTCCCACCAGAGTGCCATGAAACTAGATATCAATGAAAGGAAAAAAAGAACTGTAAACAATAGAAACACATGGATGCTAAACAAAACGCTATTAAATAATCAAGCAATCACTGAAGAAAACAAAGATGAAATCATTAAATACCTGGAAAGAAATAACAATGAAAATACGACCACCCCAACCTATGGGATGCAGCAAAATCAGTGCTATCAGGGAAGTTGATAGCAATAAAATGCTCCATCAAGAAACAAGAAATCACCCATATAAACAACCCAGCCTTACACCTAAAGCCATTAGAGAAAAAAGGAGAAACACCAAACAAACAAAAAAAGATTAGCAGAAGGAAAGAAATAAGAAAGGTCAGATCAGAAATAAATGAAAAAGACTGGAGAAAACAAGAGCAAAGATCGGTAAACCTAAAAGCTAGATATTTAAGAGCATGCTTATAATGTATCCACCATTACCCAGATTTATTAAGAAAAGAAATGGAGAAGATCCAAACCAACAGAATTAGAAATGAAAAAGGAGAAGTAACAACTGACCCTGCAGAAATACAAAGGATCATGAGAGATTACTACAAACATCTTTTGCCAATTAAATGGACAACCTGGAAGAAATGGACAAATTCTTCGAAAAGCACAACCTTCTGAGACTGAACCAAGATAAACAGAAGGTATAAACAGACTAATCGTAAGCACTGAAATTGAAATTGTGATTAAAATTTTCCAACAAGCAAAAGCCCAAGATCGGGTGGCTTCACAGGCGATTTCTATCAAAACTTTTGACAGGAGCTAACACCTATCCTTCTCAGACACTTCCAAAATATAACAGAGTGAGGGACACTCCCAAAATCATTAAACGAGGCCACAATCACTCTGATACCAAAACCAGACAAATTGTCACCTAAAATTGAACACTAGAGGTTTATATCACTGATTCCCTTAAATGTCAGCATCTCAAAGAAAATACTAGAAAGTAGAATCCAACAGCACATTAAAGGGATAATACACCATGATCAAGTGGGCTTTATCCAAGGAAGGCAGGATTTTTCGATATATGCAAATCAATCCAGATGATAAACCATACTAACAAATTGAAGGAGAAAAATCCTATGATTATCTCAATAAATGGAGAAAAATCTTCTGGAAACATTCAAAAATAGTTTAGGATAACACTCTCCAGAAGGTACACATAGAGTGAATATACCTCATCATAATAAAGGCCATATATGACAGACCCATAGCCAACTTTGTTCTCAAAGGTGAAATAATGAAACCATTTCCTTTAAGATCAGGAAAAAGACAAGCTTGTGAACTGTTACTAATATTACTTTACCAGGTTTTGGAAGTTTTACCCACAGCATTCAGAGAAGAAAAAGAAATTAAAAGCATCCAAGTTTCAAGAGAAGACGTAAATCTGTCACTGTTTTCAGATGACTAGATAGTATACCTAGAGAATTCTAAAGACGCTACCAGAAAACTACCAGAACGAATCAATGAATTTGGGACAGTGACAGGAGACAAAGTTAATGCACAAAAATCTCTTGCATTACTATGCACTAATGATGAAAAATCCGAAAGAGAAATTAAGGAAACACTCTCATTTACCATTGCTACAAAAAGAATAACATACTTGAGTGTAAACTTACCAAAGAGACAAAATACATGTGTGAGGAAAACCATGACACACTGAGGAAAGAAATTAAAGGTGACACAAAGAGATGGAGACATATACCATGTTTTTGGACTGGTAGAAACAACATTGCAAAAATGACTATGCTACACAACGCAATCTACAGTTCATTGCAATCCCTATCGAACTACCAATGGCATTTGTCACAGAACTAGAACAAAATATTTCACCATTTCTGTGGAAACACAAAAGAGCCTGAAGAGCCAAAGGTATCTTGAGAAAGAAAAACAGAGCTGGAGGAATCAGGTTCCCTGACTTCAGACTATAAAAAACATCTATAATAATAAAGATGGTATGCTACTGGCACACAAACAGAAGTGTACATCAATGAAACAGGACAGTAAGCCACGGATAAACCCACACTCCTTTCTATTTGATAAAGGAGGCAAGAGTATACAATGGAGAAAAGATAGCCTCTTCAAGAATGGTTCTGGGGAAACTGCACAGCTACATGTAAAACAATGAAATTACAACACTTCTTAACTCCATACACAAAAATAAACTGCAAATCGATTACAGACCTAAATGTAAGGCCAGACACGTTAAAACTCTTAGAGGAAAATAAAGGCAGAACACTCTGTGACATAAATCACACAATGACGTTTTGGGACCCCCCTCATAGAGAACTGGAAATAAAAACAGAAAGAAACAAATGGGACCTAGTGAATCTGAAAAGCTTTTGCAAAGCAAAAGAAATGAAAATCAGGATGAAAAGACAACCCTCAGAATGGGAGAAAATATTTGTAAACGAAGCAACTGACAAAGGATTAATCTCCATTGAGCTCATGCAACTCAACATCAGAAAAACAAACAACCCAATCCAAAATAGGCCAGAAGACCGAAAAAGATATTTCTCCAAAGCATATATACTATTTGCCAAAAAACACATGAAACCATGCTCAACATCACTAATCATTAGAGAAATGCAGATCAAAACAACAATGGGGGAGGAACTTGAAGATGTCGGAAGAGTAAGATGCGGAGATCACTTTCCTTCCCACAGATTCATCAGAAATAAATCTGCAGGAAGAACCGCTCCTATAGAACAGCCACCGAACCCTGGCCGAATCCTCACACCTCCCAAAGGGCAAGAAACTCCCCACGTACCTGGGTAGGGGAAAAGAGGAACGAAATAACGGAGACAAGAGACTAGGAATGGGACTTGCAACAGTGGGAAGCAGCTGTGAAAGAGGAAAGGTTTCCACACACTAGAAAGCCCCTTCGCAGGTGGACAGTGTGTGCAAGGGAGTGGGGAAGCTTCGGAGCCACGGAGGAGAGCCCAGCAACTGAGGTGCGGAAGGCAAAGTGGACAGATTCCCGCACAGAGGAGCGATGCCGACCAGAACTCACCAGCCTGAGAGGCTTGACTGTTCACCTGCCGCGGAAGGCAGGGGTTGGAGGCTGAGGCTGCGGTTTCAGCCGGATCCCACGGTGAGGACTGGGGCTGGCGGCATAAACATAGCCTGAAGTGTGCTAGTGCAACATGTCTAGCTCAGAGGGAGTCCTGGAAAAGTCCTGCAACTGCGTAAGAGACAAGAGAATTTTTCTTCCCAATTTCTTTCCTGGTGCGTGAGGAGAGGGTATTAAGAGCGCCGCGTAATGGAGCTGCAGAAATCGGCGTGAGGTGCGGCTATCAGCGTGGACCCCAGAGACTGGCATGAGACGTAAGGCGGCTGCTGCCGCCACCAAGAAGCCTGTTAGCAAAGACAGGCCACTATCCACAGTGCCCCTCCAGGGGGCTTCTGCAGCCCGCCACTGATAGTGTCCCGTGATGCAGGGACAACTTCCCTGAGAGGATGCACCGTGCGCCTCAGGCTGCTGCAAAGTCACGATGCGCTATACCGCTACAGGCTGACTCCTATTCCGTACTCCTCACTCCCCCGGCCTGAGTGAGACACAGCCGCCAATGAGCTTCTCCTTTAACCCTGTCCTGTCTGAGGAAAGAACAGAGGCCCTCAAGCGACCTACACAAAGAGGCGGATCCAAATCCAAAGCTGAAGCCCGGGAGCTGTGCGAACAAAGAAGAGAAAGGGAAATGTGTCTCAGCAGCCTCAGGAAGAGCGGGTGAAATCCCTACTTTCAACCTGAAGTAACCTGCATCTGTGGATTACCTGAGTACACAATGAATCATCCGAAAATTGAGGTAGTGGCCTTTGGGAGCAAAGCTATATTTTATTCCCACTTTTTCTCTTTTTTTGAGTGTCTATGTGTATGCTTCTGTTTGTGATTTTGTCTGGAAAGCTTAGCTTTAACCATTTGTGCTAGGGTTCTGTCCGTCTGTTTTCTTATTTTTACATTTAAAATATTTTCTTAAAAATTATTTTTTATTTTAATAACTTTATTTTATTTTATTTGACATAATTGTGTCTTCGTTTATCCTCTGTCTTTGTTTCTTTCTCTTTTTGGTCCCTTTTATTCTGAGCCATGTGGATGAAAGTCTCTTGGTGCTCCAACCAGGAGTCAGTGCTGCGCTTCTCAGGTGGCAGAGCCAACCTCAGGACACTGGTCCACAGGAGACCTTACAGCTCCATGTAATATCAAACAGAGAAAATCTCCCAGAGATTTCCATCTCAACGCCAAGATCCACCTTCACTCAATGACCAGCTAGCTACAGTGCTGGAAACCGTATGCCAAACAACGAGTAAGACAGGAACACAGCCCCATCCATTATCACAGAGGATGCCTAAAATCGCAGTAAGGCCACAGACACCCAACCACACACCACCAGACGTGGAACTGCCCAGCAGAAAGACAAGATCCAGCTTCATCCACCAGAACAGAGGCACAACTCCCCTCCACTTAGAAGCCTACACAACCCACTGAACAAACTTAGCCACCTGGGACACACACCAAAAAAAGATAACTATGAAGCTGCAGCCTGTGAAAAGGAGCCCCCAAGCAGTGAATTAAGCAAAAAGAGGAGACTGAAAAACACACAGCAGATGAAGGAGCAACTTAAACCCCACCAGACTTAACAAATGAAGAGGAAATAGGCAGTCTACCTGAACAATTATTCAGAATAATGAGAGTAAAGATGATCCAAAATCTTGGAAATAGGATAGAGAAAATACAAGAAACTTTTCACAAGGACCTAGAAGAACTGAAGGGCAAACGAACAATAATGAAGAAAACTATAAATGAAATTAAAAATTCTCTAGAGGTGATCAATAGCAGAAACACTCTGGCAGAAGAACGGATAAGTGACCTGGAAGATAACATAGTTTAACTCACTACTGCAGAGCAGTATGAAGAAATAAGAATGAAAAGATTGAGGACAGTCTCAGAGACCTCTGGAACAACATTAAATGCACCAACATTCGAATCAGATGGGGCCCAGAAGAAGAAGAGAAAAAGAAAGGGACTGAGAAAATATTCAGAAAGATTATAGTTGAAAACTTCTCTAATATGGGAAAGGAAAGAGTTAATCAAGTCCAGGAAGCTCAGAGAGTCCCAAACAGGAGAAATCCAAGGAGAAACACTCCAAGACACATATTCATCAAACTCTCAAGAATGAAATACAAAGAAAAGGTATTAAAAGCAGCAAGGGAAAAGCAAGAAATTCCATATTTGGGAATCCCCAACAAGTTAGCAGCTGATCTTTCAGCAGAAATTCTGCAAGACAGTAGGGAGTGGCAGGACATATTTCAAGTGATTAAAGGAAAAAAACCTACCACCAATGTGACTGTACTCAGAAAGACTCTCATTCAGATTGGAGGGAGGAAGTAAAAAGTTCACAGACAAACCAAAGGTAGGAGAATTCAGCACCACCAAACCGTCTATATCACCAATGATAAAGGAACTTCTCTAAGCAGGAAACACAAAGGAAATAAAACACCTCCAATAACAAACCAAAAACAATTAAGTAAATGCTAACAGGAACATACACACGAATAATTACCTTAAATGTAAATGGATTCAAGGCTCCAACCAACACACATAGAGTGGATGAAGGGATACAAAAACAAGACCGTTAAATATGATGTCTAGGAGCGACCCACTTTAGAACCGGGGACACATACAAACTGAAAGTGAGGAGATGGAAAAAGACATTCCAAGAACATGGAAATCAAAGGAAACCTGGAGTGCCAATTCTCATATCAGACGAAATAGACTTCAAGATAAAGACTATTGCAGGAAACAAAGAAGAACACTACATACTGATCAAGGAATCAAACAGAGAAGATGACACAGCAAATGCAAATCCTTATGAAGCCAACGTAGTAGCACTTCAATACATAAGATATATCCTAACAGCCCTAAAAGGGGAAACTGAGAGTAACACAAAAATAGTAGGGGACATTAACACCCCTCTTTCACCAATGGACTGATCACCAAAAATGAAAATAAACAAGGAAACGTGGGCTTTAAATGACACATTGAACAAGAGGGACTTAACTGATGTGTATATGACTTTCCTTTGCAAAACACCAGAAAACAGTTTCTTCTCGAGTGCTCATGGAACATTCTCCAGGATATGTCATATCTTGGGTCACACATAGAGCCTTAGTCAATTTAAGAAAACTGAAATAGTATGAGGTATAATTTCCTACCACAGTGCCATGAAACTAGATATCAATGAAAGGAAAAAAAGAACTGTAAACAATAGAAACACATGGAAGCTAAACAAAACGCTGTTAAATAATCAAGCAATCACTGAAGAAAACAAAGATGAAATCGCAAAATACCTGGAAAAAAATGACAATGAAAATACGACCACCCCAACCTATGGTATGCAGCAAAAGCAGTTCTAACAGGGAAGTTGATAGCAATAAAATCCTCCATCAAGGAACAAGAAATCCCCCATATAAACAACCTCGCCTTACACCTAAAGCCATTAGAGAAAAATGGACAAACACCCAACAAACAAAAATGGATTAGCAGAAGGAAAGAAATAAGAAAGTTCAGATCAGAAATAAATGAAAAAGAATGGAGAAAACAAGAGCAAAGATCGGTAAACCTAAAAGCTAGATATTTAAGAGCATGCATATAATGTATCCACCATTAGCCAGATTTATTAAGAAAAGAAGTGGAGAAGATCCAAACCAACAGAATTAGAAAAGAAAAAGGAGAAGTAACAACTGACCCTGCAGAAATACAAAGGATCATGAGAGATTACTACAAACATCTTTTGCCAATTAAATGGACAACCTGGAAGAAATGGACAAATTCTTCGAAAAGCACAACCTTCTGAGACTGAACCAAGATAAACAGAAAGTATAAACAGACTAATCGTAAGCACTGAAATTGAAATTGTGATTAAAATTTTCCAACAAGCAAAAGCCCAATATCAGATGGCTTCACAGGCGATTTCTATCAAAACTTTTGACAAGAGCTAACACCTATCGTTCTCAGACTCTTCCAAAATATAACAGAGTGAGGGACACTCCCAAAATCATTAAACGAGGCCACAATCACTCTGATACCAAAATCAGACAGGTTGTCACCTAAAATTGAACACTACAGGCCAATATCACTGATGACCTTAAATGTCAGAATCTCAAAGAAAATACTAGAAAGTAGAATCCAACAGCACATTAAAGGGATAATACACCATGATCAAGTGGGCTTTATCCAAGGAAGGTAGGATTTTTCGATATATGCAAATCAATCCAGGTGATAAACCATACTAACAAAGTGAAGGAGAAAAATCCTACGATTATCTCAATAAATGGAGAAAAATCTTCTGGAAACATTCAAAAAGAGTTTAGGATAACACTCTCCAGAAAGTACACATAGAGTGAATGTACCTCAACATAATAAAGGCCATATATGACAGACCCACAGCCAACTTTGTTCTCAAAGGTGAAATACTGAAACCATTTCCTTTAAGATCAGGAAAAAGACAAGTTTGCAAACTGTTACTAATATGACTTAAGCAGGTTTTGGAAGTTTTACCCACAGCATTCAGAGAAGAAAAAGAAATTAAAAGCATCCAAGTTGGAAGAGAAGAAGTCAAACTGTCACTTTTTTCAGATGACTAGATAGTATACATAGAGAATTCTAAAGACGCTACCAGAAAACTACCAGAACGAATCAATGAATTTGGGACAGTGACAGGAGACAAAGTTAATGCACAAAAATCTCTTGCATTACTATGCACTAATGATGAAAAATCCGAAAGAGAAATTAAGGAAACACTCTCATTTACCATTGCTACAAAAAGAATAACATACTTGAGTGTAAACTTACCAAAGAGACAAAATACATGTGTGAGGAAAACCATGACACACTGAGGAAAGAAATTAAAGGTGACACAAAGAGATGGAGACATATACCATGTTTTTGGACTGGTAGAAACAACATTGCAAAAATGACTATGCTACACAACGCAATCTACAGTTCATTGCAATCCCTATCGAACTACCAATGGCATTTGTCACAGAACTAGAACAAAATATTTCACCATTTCTGTGGAAACACAAAAGAGCCTGAAGAGCCAAAGGTATCTTGAGAAAGAAAAACAGAGCTGGAGGAATCAGGTTCCCTGACTTCAGACTATAAAAAACATCTATAATAATAAAGATGGTATGCTACTGGCACACAAACAGAAGTGTACATCAATGAAACAGGACAGTAAGCCACGGATAAACCCACACTCCTTTCTATTTGATAAAGGAGGCAAGAGTATACAATGGAGAAAAGATAGCCTCTTCAAGAATGGTTCTGGGGAAACTGCACAGCTACATGTAAAACAATGAAATTACAACACTTCTTAACTCCATACACAAAAATAAACTGCAAATCGATTACAGACCTAAATGTAAGGCCAGACACGTTAAAACTCTTAGAGGAAAATAAAGGCAGAACACTCTGTGACATAAATCACACAATGACGTTTTGGGACCCCCCTCATAGAGAACTGGAAATAAAAACAGAAAGAAACAAATGGGACCTAGTGAATCTGAAAAGCTTTTGCAAAGCAAAAGAAATGAAAATCAGGATGAAAAGACAACCCTCAGAATGGGAGAAAATATTTGTAAACGAAGCAACTGACAAAGGATTAATCTCCATTGAGCTCATGCAACTCAACATCAGAAAAACAAACAACCCAATCCAAAATAGACCAGAAGACCGAAAAAGATATTTCTCCAAAGCATATATACTATTTGCCAAAAAACACATGAAACCATGCTCAACATCACTAATCATTAGAGAAATGCAGATCAAAACAACAATGGGGGAGGAACTTGAAGATGACGGAAGAGTAAGATGCGGAGATCACTTTCCTCCCCACAGATTCATCAGAAATAAATCTGCAGGAAGAACCGCTCCTATACAACAGCCACCGAACACTGGCCGAATCCTCACACCTCCCAAAGGGCAAGAAACTCCCCACGTACCTGGGTAGGGGAAAAGAGGAACGAAATAACGGAGACAAGAGACTAGGGATGGGACTTGCAACAGTGGGAAGCAGCTGTGAAAGAGGAAAGGTTTCCACACACTAGAAAGCCCCTTCGCAGGTGGACAGTGTGTGCAAGGGAGTGGGGAAGCTTCGGAGCCACGGAGGAGAGCCCAGCAACTGAGGTGCGGAAGGCAAAGTGGACAGATTCCCGCACAGAGGAGCGATGCCGACCAGAACTCACCAGCCTGAGAGGCTTGACTGTTCACCTGCCGCGGAAGGCAGGGGTTGGAGGCTGAGGCTGCGGTTTCAGCCGGATCCCACGGTGAGGACTGGGGCTGGCGGCATAAACATAGCCTGAAGTGTGCTAGTGCAACATGTCTAGCTCAGAGGGAGTCCTGGAAAAGTCCTGCAACTGCGTAAGAGACAAGAGAATTTTTCTTCCCAATTTCTTTCCTGGTGCGTGAGGAGAGGGTATTAAGAGCGCCGCGTAATGGAGCTGCAGAAATCGGCATGAGGTGCGGCTATCAGCGTGGACCCCAGAGACTGGCATGAGACGTAAGGCGGCTGCTGCCGCCACCAAGAAGCCTGTTAGCAAAGACAGGCCACTATCCACAGTGCCCCTCCAGGGGGCTTCTGCAGCCCGCCACTGATAGTGTCCCGTGATGCAGGGACAACTTCCCTGAGAGGATGCACCGTGCGCCTCAGGCTGCTGCAAAGTCACGATGCGCTATACCGCTACAGGCTGACTCCTATTCCGTACTCCTCACTCCCCCGGCCTGAGTGAGACACAGCCGCCAATGAGCTTCTCCTTTAACCCTGTCCTGTCTGAGGAAAGAACAGAGGCCCTCAAGCGACCTACACAAAGAGGAGGATCCAAATCCAAAGCTGAAGCCCGGGAGCTGTGCGAACAAAGAAGAGAAAGGGAAATGTGTCTCAGCAGCCTCAGGAAGAGCGGGTGAAATCCCTACTTTCAACCTGAAGTAACCTGCATCTGTGGATTACCTGAGTACACAATGAATCATCCGAAAATTGAGGTAGTGGCCTTTGGGAGCAAAGCTATATTTTATTCCCACTTTTTCTCTTTTTTTGAGTGTCTATGTTTATGCTTCTGTTTGTGATTTTGTCTGGAAAGCTTATCTTTAACCATTTGTGCTAGGGTTCTGTCCGTCTGTTTTCTTATTTTTACGTTTAAAATATTTTCTTAAAAATTATTTTTTATTTTAATAACTTTATTTTATTTTATTTGACATAATTGTGTCTTCGTTTATCCTCTGTCTTTGTTTCTTTCTCTTTTTGGTCCCTTTTATTCTGAGCCATGTGGATGAAAGTCTCTTGGTGCTCCAACCAGGAGTCAGTGCTGCCCCTCTCAGCTGGCAGAGCCAACCTCAGGACACTGGTCCACAGGAGACCTTACAGCTCCATGTAATATCAAACGGAGAAAATCTCCCAGAGATTTCCATCTCAACGCCAAGATCCACCTTCACTCAATGACCAGCAAGCTACAGTGCTGGAAACCGTATGCCAAACAACGAGTAAGACAGGAACACAGCCCCATCCATTATCACAGAGGATGCCCAAAATCGCAGTAAGGCCACAGACACCCAACCGCACACCACCAGACGTGGAACTGCCCAGCAGAAAGACAAGATCCAGCTTCATCCACCAGAACACAGGCACAACTCCCCTTCACCAAGACCCTACACAACCCACTGAACAAAATTAGCCACCTGGGACAGACACCAAAAACAAAGATAACTATGAAGCTGCAGCCTGTGAAAAGGAGCCCCCAAGCAGTGAATTAAGCAAAAAGAGGAGACTGAAAAACACACAGCAGATGAGGGAGCAACTTAAACCCCACCAGACCTAACAAATGAAGAGGAAATAGGCAGTCTACCTGAACAATTATTCAGAATAATGAGAGTAAAGATGATCCAAAATCTTGGAAATAGGATAGAGAAAATACAAGAAACTTTTCACAAGGACCTAGAAGAACTGAAGGGCAAACGAACAATAATGACGAAAACAATAAATGAAATTAAAAATTCTCTAGAAGAGATCAATAGCAGAAACACTCTGGCAGAAGAACGGATAAGTGACCTGGAAGATAACATAGTTTAACTCACTACTGCAGATCACTATGAAGAAATAAGAATGAAAAGATTGAGGACAGTCTCAGAGACCTCTGGAACAACATTAAATGTAACAACATTCGAATCAGACGGGTCCCAGAAGAAGAAGAGAAAAAGAAAGGGACTGAGAAAATATTCAGAAAGATTATAGTTGAAAACTTCTCTAATATGGGAAAGGAAAGAGTTAATCAAGTCCAGGAAGCTCAGAGAGTCCCAAACAGGAGAAATCCAAGGAGAAACACTCCAAGACACATATTCATCAAACTCTCAAGAATGAAATACAAAGAAAAGGTATTAAAAGCAGCAAGGGAAAAGCAAGAAATTCCATATTTGGGAATCCCCATCAAGTTAGCAGCTGATCTTTCAGCAGAAATTCTGCAAGACAGTAGGGAGTGGCAGGACATATTTCAAGAGATTAAAGGAAAAAAACCTACCACCAATGTGACTGTACTCAGCAAGAATCTCATTCAGATTGGAGGGAGGAAGTAAAAACTTCACAGACAAACCAAAGGTAGGAGAATTCAGCACCACCAAACCGTCTATATCACCAATGATAAAGGAACTTCTCTAAGCAGGAAACACAAAGGAAATAAAACACCTCCAATAACAAACCAAAAACAATTAAGTAAATGCTAACGGGAACATACACACGAATAATTACCTTAAATGTAAATGGATTCATTGCTCCAACCAACACACATAGAGTGGACGAAGGGATACAAAAACAAGACCGTTAAATATGATGTCTAGGTGCGACCCACTTTAGACCTAGGGACACCTACAAACTGAAAGTGAGGGGATGGAAAAAGACATTCCAAGCACATGGAAATCAAAGGAAACCTGGAGTGCCAATTCTCATATCAGACGAAATAGACTTTAAGATAAAGACTATTGCAGGAAACAAAGAAGAACACTACATACTGATGAAGGAATCAAACAAAGAAGATGACACAGCAAATGCAAATCCTTATGAAGCCAACGTAGTAGCACTTCAATACATAAGATATATCCTAACAGCCCTACAAGGGGAAACTGAGAGTAACACAAAAAT
The DNA here is from genome assembly GCF_965194825.1 of Balaenoptera physalus. NCBI lineage: Eukaryota > Metazoa > Chordata > Mammalia > Artiodactyla > Balaenopteridae > Balaenoptera > Balaenoptera physalus. The sequence continues at coordinate 20,364,267 of NC_138904.1, read as the reverse complement.
AGTAGGGGACATTAACACCCTTCTTTCACCAATGGAGTGATCACCCAAAATGAAAATAAACAAGGAAACATGGGCTTTAAATGACACATTGAACAAGAGGGACTTAACCGATATGTATATGACTTTCCTTTGCAAAACACCAGAAAACAGTTTCTTCTCAATTGCTCTTGGAACATTCTCCAGGATATATCATATCTTGGGTCACACATAGAGCCTTAGTCAATTTAAGAAAACTGAAATAGTATGAGGTATAATTTCCCACCAGAGTGCCATGAAACTAGATATCAATGAAAGGAAAAAAAGAACTGTAAACAATAGAAACACATGGATGCTAAACAAAACGCTATTAAATAATCAAGCAATCACTGAAGAAAACAAAGATGAAATCATTAAATACCTGGAAAGAAATAACAATGAAAATACGACCACCCCAACCTATGGGATGCAGCAAAATCAGTGCTATCAGGGAAGTTGATAGCAATAAAATGCTCCATCAAGAAACAAGAAATCACCCATATAAACAACCCAGCCTTACACCTAAAGCCATTAGAGAAAAAAGGAGAAACACCAAACAAACAAAAAAAGATTAGCAGAAGGAAAGAAATAAGAAAGGTCAGATCAGAAATAAATGAAAAAGACTGGAGAAAACAAGAGCAAAGATCGGTAAACCTAAAAGCTAGATATTTAAGAGCATGCTTATAATGTATCCACCATTACCCAGATTTATTAAGAAAAGAAATGGAGAAGATCCAAACCAACAGAATTAGAAATGAAAAAGGAGAAGTAACAACTGACCCTGCAGAAATACAAAGGATCATGAGAGATTACTACAAACATCTTTTGCCAATTAAATGGACAACCTGGAAGAAATGGACAAATTCTTCGAAAAGCACAACCTTCTGAGACTGAACCAAGATAAACAGAAGGTATAAACAGACTAATCGTAAGCACTGAAATTGAAATTGTGATTAAAATTTTCCAACAAGCAAAAGCCCAAGATCGGGTGGCTTCACAGGCGATTTCTATCAAAACTTTTGACAGGAGCTAACACCTATCCTTCTCAGACACTTCCAAAATATAACAGAGTGAGGGACACTCCCAAAATCATTAAACGAGGCCACAATCACTCTGATACCAAAACCAGACAAATTGTCACCTAAAATTGAACACTACAGGTTTATATCACTGATTCCCTTAAATGTCAGCATCTCAAAGAAAATACTAGAAAGTAGAATCCAACAGCACATTAAAGGGATAATACACCATGATCAAGTGGGCTTTATCCAAGGAAGGCAGGATTTTTCGATATATGCAAATCAATCCAGATGATAAACCATACTAACAAATTGAAGGAGAAAAATCCTATGATTATCTCAATAAATGGAGAAAAATCTTCTGGAAACATTCAAAAATAGTTTAGGATAACACTCTCCAGAAGGTACACATAGAGTGAATATACCTCATCATAATAAAGGCCATATATGACAGACCCATAGCCAACTTTGTTCTCAAAGGTGAAATAATGAAACCATTTCCTTTAAGATCAGGAAAAAGACAAGCTTGTGAACTGTTACTAATATTACTTTACCAGGTTTTGGAAGTTTTACCCACAGCATTCAGAGAAGAAAAAGAAATTAAAAGCATCCAAGTTTCAAGAGAAGACGTAAATCTGTCACTGTTTTCAGATGACTAGATAGTATACCTAGAGAATTCTAAAGACGCTACCAGGAAACTACCAGAACTAAACAATGAATTTGGTACAGTGACAGGATACAAAGTTAATGCACAAAAATCTCTTTCGTTACTATGCACTAATAATGAAAAATCCGAAAGAGAAATTAAGGAAACACTCTCATTTACCATTGCTACAAAAAGAATAATATACTTGAGTGTAAACTTACCAAAGAGACAAAAAACATGTGTGAAGAAAACCATGACACCCTGAGGAAAGAGATTAAAGGTGACACAAAGAGATGGAGACATATACCATGTTTTTGGACTGGTAGAAACAACATTGCAAAAATGACTATGCTACACAAAGCAATCTACAGTTCATTGCAATCTCTATTGAATTACTAATGGCATTTGTCACAGAACTAGAACAAAATATTTCACCATTTGTGTGGAAATACAAAAGATCCTGAAGAGCCAAAGGTATCTTGAGAAAGAAAAACAGAGCTGGAGGAATCAGGTTCCCTGACTTCAGACTATAAAAAAAATCTATAATAATAAAGATGGTATGCTACTGGAACACAAACAGAAGTGTACATCAATGAAACAGGACAGTAAGCCACGGATAAACATACACTCCTTTCTATTTGATAAAGGAGGCAAGAGTATACAATGGAGAAAAGAGAGCCTCTTCAAAAATGGTTCTGGGGAAACTGCACAGCTCCATGTAAAAGAATGAAATTACAACACTTCTTAACTCCATACACAAAAATAAACTGCAAATCGATTACAGACCTAAATGTAAGGCCAGACACGTTAAAACTCTTAGAAGAATACAAAGGCAGAACACTCTGTGACATAAATCACACAAAGACGTTTGGGGACCCCCCTCATAGAGAACTGGAAATAAAAACAGAAAGAAACAAATGGGACCTAGTGAAACTGAAAAGCTTTTGCACAGCAAAGGAAATGAAAATCAGGATGAAAAGACAACCCTCAGAATGGGAGAAAATATTTGTAAACGAAGCAACTGACAAAGGATTAATCTCCATTGAGCTCATGCAACTCAATATCAGAAAAACAAACAACCCAATCCAAGATAGGGCAGAAGACCGAAAAAGATATTTCTCCAAAGCATATATACTATTTGCCAAAAAACACATGAAACAATGCTCAACATCACTAATCATTAGAGAAATGCAGATCAAAACAACAACGGGGGAGGAACTTGAAGATGACGGAAGAGTAAGATGCGGAGATCACTTTCCTCCCCACAGATTCATCAGAAATAAATCTGCAGGAAGAACCACTCCTATAGAACAGCCACTGATTGCTGGCCGAAGACCTCACACATCCCAAAGGGCAAGAAACTCCCCACGTACCTGGGTAAGGGAAAAGAGGAAAGAAATAACAGAGACAAGAGACTAAGGATGGGACTTGCAACAGTGGGAAGCAGCTGTGAAGGAGGAAAGTTTTCCACACACTAGAAAGCCCCTTCGCAGGTGGACAGTGTGTGTAATGGAGTGGGGAAGCTTCGGAGCCACGGAGGAGAGCCCAGCAACTGAGGTGCGGAAGGCAAAGTGGACAGATTCCCACACAGAGGAGCGATGCTGGCCAGAACTCACCAGCCTGAGAGGCTTGTCTGTTCACCTGCCAGGGAAGGCGGGGGTTGGAAGCTGAGGCTGCTGTTTCAGCCGGATCCCACGGTAAGTACGGGGGCTGGCGGCATGAACACAGCCTGAAGTGTGCTAGTGCGCCATGTCTAGCTCAGAGGGAGTCCTGGAAAAGTCCTGCAACTGCGTAAGAGACAAGAGAATTTTTCTTCCCAATTTCTTTCCTGGTGCCTGAGGAGAGGGTATTAACAGCGTCGCGTAATGGAGCTCCAGAGATGGGCGTGAGGTGCGGCTATCAGCGTGGACCCCAGAGACTGGCATGAGACGTAAGGCTGCTGCTGCCACCACCAAGAAGCCTGTGAGCAAAGACAGGCCACTATCCACAGTGCCCCTCCCGGGGGCTTCTGCAGCCCGCCACTGATAGTGTCCCGTGATGCAGGGACAACTTCCCTGGGAGGATGCACAGTGCGCCTCAGGCTGCGGCAAAGTCACGATGCGCTATACCGCTACAGGCGGACTCCTATTCCGTACTCCTCACTACCCCAGCCTGAGTGAGACACAGCCCCCAATGAGCTTCTCCTTTAACCCTGTCCTGTCTGAGGAAAGAACAGAGGCCCTCAAGCGACCTACAGAAAGAGGCGGATCCAAATCCAAAGCTAGAACCCGTGAGCTTCACGAACAAAGAAGAGAAAGGGAAATCTGTCCCAGCAGCCTCACGAAGAGCGGGTGAAATCCCCACTTTGAACCTGAAGTAACCTGCATGTGTGGATTACCTGAGTACAGAATGAATCATCCGAAAATTGAGGTGGTGGCCTTTGGGAGCAAAGCTATATTTTATTCCCACTTTTTCTCTTTTTTTGAGTGTCTACGTGTATGCTTCTGTTTGTGATTTTGTCTGTAAAGCTGAGCTTTAACCATTTGTGCTAGGGTTCTGTCCGTCTGTTTTCTTATTTTTACCTTTAAAATATTTTCTTAAAAATTATTTTTTATTTTAATAACTTTATTTTATTTGACATCATTGTGTCTTCGTTTATCCTCTGTCTTTGTTTCTTTCTCTTTTTTGTCCCTTTTATTCTGAGCCATGTGGATGAAAGTCTCCTGGTGCTCCAACCAGGAGTCAGTGCTGCGCTTCTGAGGTGGCAGAGCCAACCTCAGGACACTGGTCCACAGGAGACCTTACAGCTCCATGTAATATCAAACTGAAAAAATCTCCCAGAGATTTCCATCTCATCGCCATGATCCACCTTCACTCAATGACCAGCAAGCTACAGTGCTGGAAACCGTATGCCAAACAACGAGTAAGACAGGAACATAGCCCCATCCATTATCACAGAGGATGCCTAAAATCGCAGTAAGGCCACAGACACCCAACCACACACCACCAGACGTGGAACTGCCCAGCAGAAAGACAAGATCCAGCTTCATCCACCAGAACACAGGCACAACTCCCCTCCACCAAGAAGCCTACACAACCCACTGAACAAACTTAGCCACCTGGGACAGACACCAAAAAAAAGATAACTATGACGCTGCAGCCTGTGAAAAGGAGCCCCCAAGCAGTGAATTAAGCAAAAAGAGGAGACTGAAAAACACACAGCTGATGAAGGAGCAACTTAAACCCCACCAGACCTAACAAATGAAGAGGAAATAGGCAGTCTACCTGAACAATTATTCAGAATAATGAGAGTAAAGATGATCCAAAATCTTGGAAATAGGATAGAGAAAATACAAGAAACTTTTCCCAAGGACCTAGAAGAACTGAAGGGCAAACGAACAATAATGAAGAAAACAATAAATGAAATTAAAAATTCTCTAGAAGTGATCAGTAGCAGAAACACTCTGGCAGAAGAACGGATAAGTGACCTGGAAGATAACATAGTTTAACTCACTACTGCAGAGAAGTATGAAGAAATAAGAATGAAAACATTGAGGACAGTCTCAGAGACCTCTGGAACAACATTAAATGCACCAACATTCGAATCAGACGGGTCCCAGAAGAAGAAGAGAAAAAGAAAGGGACTGAGAAAATATTCAGAAAGATTATAGTTGAAAACTTCTCTAATATGGGAAAGGAAAGAGTTAATCAAGTCCAGGAAGCTCAGAGAGTCCCAAACAGGAGAAATCCAAGGAGAAACACTCCAAGACACATATTCATCAAACGCTCAAGAATGAAATACAAAGAAAAGGTATTAAAAGCAGCAAGGGAAAAGCAAGAAATTCCATATTTGGGAATCCCCATCAAGTTAAGAGCTGATCTTTCAGCAGAAATTCTGCAAGACAGTAGGGAGTGGCAGGACATATTTCAAGAGATTAAAGGAAAAAAACCTACCACCAATGTGACTGTACTCAGCAAGAATCTCATTCAGATTGGAGGGAGGAAGTAAAAACTTCACAGACAAACCAAAGGTAGGAGAATTCAGCACCACCAAACCGTCTATATCACCAATGATAAAGGAACTTCTCTAAGCAGGAAACACAAAGGAAATAAAACACCTCCAATAACAAACCAAAAACAATTAAGTAAATGCTAACGGGAACATACACACGAATAATTACCTTAAATGTAAATGGATTCATTGCTCCAACCAACACACATAGAGTGGACGAAGGGATACAAAAACAAGACCGTTAAATATGATGTCTAGGTGTGACCCACTTTAGACCTAGGGACACCTACAAACTGAAAGTGAGGGGATGGAAAAAGACATTCCAAGCACATGGAAATCAAAGGAAACCTGGAGTGCCAATTCTCATATCAGACGAAATAGACTTTAAGATAAAGACTATTGCAGGAAACAAAGAAGAACACTACATACTGATGAAGGAATCAAACAAAGAAGATGACACAGCAAATGCAAATCCTTATGAAGCCAACGTAGTAGCACTTCAATACATAAGATATATCCTAACAGCCCTACAAGGGGAAACTGAGAGTAACACAAAAATAGTAGGGGACATTAACACCCTTCTTTCACCAATGGAGTGATCACCCAAAATGAAAATAAACAAGGAAACATGGGCTTTAAATGACACATTGAACAAGAGGGACTTAACCGATATGTATATGACTTTCCTTAGCAAAACACCAGAAAACAGTTTCTTCTCAAGTGCTCATGGAACATTCTCCAGGATATATCATATCTTGGGTCACACATAGAGCCTTAGTCAATTTAAGAAAACTGAAATAGTATGAGGTATAATTTCCCACCAGAGTGCCATGAAACTAGATATCAATGAAAGGAAAAAAAGAACTGTAAACAATAGAAACACATGGATGCTAAACAAAACGCTATTAAATAATCAAGCAATCACTGAAGAAAACAAAGATGAAATCATTAAATACCTGGAAAGAAATAACAATGAAAATACGACCACCCCAACCTATGGGATGCAGCAAAATCAGTGCTATCAGGGAAGTTGATAGCAATAAAATGCTCCATCAAGAAACAAGAAATCACCCATATAAACAACCCAGCCTTACACCTAAAGCCATTAGAGAAAAAAGGAGAAACACCAAACAAACAAAAAAAGATTAGCAGAAGGAAAGAAATAAGAAAGGTCAGATCAGAAATAAATGAAAAAGACTGGAGAAAACAAGAGCAAAGATCGGTAAACCTAAAAGCTAGATATTTAAGAGCATGCTTATAATGTATCCACCATTACCCAGATTTATTAAGAAAAGAAATGGAGAAGATCCAAACCAACAGAATTAGAAATGAAAAAGGAGAAGTAACAACTGACCCTGCAGAAATACAAAGGATCATGAGAGATTACTACAAACATCTTTTGCCAATTAAATGGACAACCTGGAAGAAATGGACAAATTCTTCGAAAAGCACAACCTTCTGAGACTGAACCAAGATAAACAGAAGGTATAAACAGACTAATCGTAAGCACTGAAATTGAAATTGTGATTAAAATTTTCCAACAAGCAAAAGCCCAAGATCGGGTGGCTTCACAGGCGATTTCTATCAAAACTTTTGACAGGAGCTAACACCTATCCTTCTCAGACACTTCCAAAATATAACAGAGTGAGGGACACTCCCAAAATCATTAAACGAGGCCACAATCACTCTGATACCAAAACCAGACAAATTGTCACCTAAAATTGAACACTAGAGGTTTATATCACTGATTCCCTTAAATGTCAGCATCTCAAAGAAAATACTAGAAAGTAGAATCCAACAGCACATTAAAGGGATAATACACCATGATCAAGTGGGCTTTATCCAAGGAAGGCAGGATTTTTCGATATATGCAAATCAATCCAGATGATAAACCATACTAACAAATTGAAGGAGAAAAATCCTATGATTATCTCAATAAATGGAGAAAAATCTTCTGGAAACATTCAAAAATAGTTTAGGATAACACTCTCCAGAAGGTACACATAGAGTGAATATACCTCATCATAATAAAGGCCATATATGACAGACCCATAGCCAACTTTGTTCTCAAAGGTGAAATAATGAAACCATTTCCTTTAAGATCAGGAAAAAGACAAGCTTGTGAACTGTTACTAATATTACTTTACCAGGTTTTGGAAGTTTTACCCACAGCATTCAGAGAAGAAAAAGAAATTAAAAGCATCCAAGTTTCAAGAGAAGACGTAAATCTGTCACTGTTTTCAGATGACTAGATAGTATACCTAGAGAATTCTAAAGACGCTACCAGAAAACTACCAGAACGAATCAATGAATTTGGGACAGTGACAGGAGACAAAGTTAATGCACAAAAATCTCTTGCATTACTATGCACTAATGATGAAAAATCCGAAAGAGAAATTAAGGAAACACTCTCATTTACCATTGCTACAAAAAGAATAACATACTTGAGTGTAAACTTACCAAAGAGACAAAATACATGTGTGAGGAAAACCATGACACACTGAGGAAAGAAATTAAAGGTGACACAAAGAGATGGAGACATATACCATGTTTTTGGACTGGTAGAAACAACATTGCAAAAATGACTATGCTACACAACGCAATCTACAGTTCATTGCAATCCCTATCGAACTACCAATGGCATTTGTCACAGAACTAGAACAAAATATTTCACCATTTCTGTGGAAACACAAAAGAGCCTGAAGAGCCAAAGGTATCTTGAGAAAGAAAAACAGAGCTGGAGGAATCAGGTTCCCTGACTTCAGACTATAAAAAACATCTATAATAATAAAGATGGTATGCTACTGGCACACAAACAGAAGTGTACATCAATGAAACAGGACAGTAAGCCACGGATAAACCCACACTCCTTTCTATTTGATAAAGGAGGCAAGAGTATACAATGGAGAAAAGATAGCCTCTTCAAGAATGGTTCTGGGGAAACTGCACAGCTACATGTAAAACAATGAAATTACAACACTTCTTAACTCCATACACAAAAATAAACTGCAAATCGATTACAGACCTAAATGTAAGGCCAGACACGTTAAAACTCTTAGAGGAAAATAAAGGCAGAACACTCTGTGACATAAATCACACAATGACGTTTTGGGACCCCCCTCATAGAGAACTGGAAATAAAAACAGAAAGAAACAAATGGGACCTAGTGAATCTGAAAAGCTTTTGCAAAGCAAAAGAAATGAAAATCAGGATGAAAAGACAACCCTCAGAATGGGAGAAAATATTTGTAAACGAAGCAACTGACAAAGGATTAATCTCCATTGAGCTCATGCAACTCAACATCAGAAAAACAAACAACCCAATCCAAAATAGGCCAGAAGACCGAAAAAGATATTTCTCCAAAGCATATATACTATTTGCCAAAAAACACATGAAACCATGCTCAACATCACTAATCATTAGAGAAATGCAGATCAAAACAACAATGGGGGAGGAACTTGAAGATGTCGGAAGAGTAAGATGCGGAGATCACTTTCCTTCCCACAGATTCATCAGAAATAAATCTGCAGGAAGAACCGCTCCTATAGAACAGCCACCGAACCCTGGCCGAATCCTCACACCTCCCAAAGGGCAAGAAACTCCCCACGTACCTGGGTAGGGGAAAAGAGGAACGAAATAACGGAGACAAGAGACTAGGAATGGGACTTGCAACAGTGGGAAGCAGCTGTGAAAGAGGAAAGGTTTCCACACACTAGAAAGCCCCTTCGCAGGTGGACAGTGTGTGCAAGGGAGTGGGGAAGCTTCGGAGCCACGGAGGAGAGCCCAGCAACTGAGGTGCGGAAGGCAAAGTGGACAGATTCCCGCACAGAGGAGCGATGCCGACCAGAACTCACCAGCCTGAGAGGCTTGACTGTTCACCTGCCGCGGAAGGCAGGGGTTGGAGGCTGAGGCTGCGGTTTCAGCCGGATCCCACGGTGAGGACTGGGGCTGGCGGCATAAACATAGCCTGAAGTGTGCTAGTGCAACATGTCTAGCTCAGAGGGAGTCCTGGAAAAGTCCTGCAACTGCGTAAGAGACAAGAGAATTTTTCTTCCCAATTTCTTTCCTGGTGCGTGAGGAGAGGGTATTAAGAGCGCCGCGTAATGGAGCTGCAGAAATCGGCGTGAGGTGCGGCTATCAGCGTGGACCCCAGAGACTGGCATGAGACGTAAGGCGGCTGCTGCCGCCACCAAGAAGCCTGTTAGCAAAGACAGGCCACTATCCACAGTGCCCCTCCAGGGGGCTTCTGCAGCCCGCCACTGATAGTGTCCCGTGATGCAGGGACAACTTCCCTGAGAGGATGCACCGTGCGCCTCAGGCTGCTGCAAAGTCACGATGCGCTATACCGCTACAGGCTGACTCCTATTCCGTACTCCTCACTCCCCCGGCCTGAGTGAGACACAGCCGCCAATGAGCTTCTCCTTTAACCCTGTCCTGTCTGAGGAAAGAACAGAGGCCCTCAAGCGACCTACACAAAGAGGCGGATCCAAATCCAAAGCTGAAGCCCGGGAGCTGTGCGAACAAAGAAGAGAAAGGGAAATGTGTCTCAGCAGCCTCAGGAAGAGCGGGTGAAATCCCTACTTTCAACCTGAAGTAACCTGCATCTGTGGATTACCTGAGTACACAATGAATCATCCGAAAATTGAGGTAGTGGCCTTTGGGAGCAAAGCTATATTTTATTCCCACTTTTTCTCTTTTTTTGAGTGTCTATGTGTATGCTTCTGTTTGTGATTTTGTCTGGAAAGCTTAGCTTTAACCATTTGTGCTAGGGTTCTGTCCGTCTGTTTTCTTATTTTTACATTTAAAATATTTTCTTAAAAATTATTTTTTATTTTAATAACTTTATTTTATTTTATTTGACATAATTGTGTCTTCGTTTATCCTCTGTCTTTGTTTCTTTCTCTTTTTGGTCCCTTTTATTCTGAGCCATGTGGATGAAAGTCTCTTGGTGCTCCAACCAGGAGTCAGTGCTGCGCTTCTCAGGTGGCAGAGCCAACCTCAGGACACTGGTCCACAGGAGACCTTACAGCTCCATGTAATATCAAACAGAGAAAATCTCCCAGAGATTTCCATCTCAACGCCAAGATCCACCTTCACTCAATGACCAGCTAGCTACAGTGCTGGAAACCGTATGCCAAACAACGAGTAAGACAGGAACACAGCCCCATCCATTATCACAGAGGATGCCTAAAATCGCAGTAAGGCCACAGACACCCAACCACACACCACCAGACGTGGAACTGCCCAGCAGAAAGACAAGATCCAGCTTCATCCACCAGAACAGAGGCACAACTCCCCTCCACTTAGAAGCCTACACAACCCACTGAACAAACTTAGCCACCTGGGACACACACCAAAAAAAGATAACTATGAAGCTGCAGCCTGTGAAAAGGAGCCCCCAAGCAGTGAATTAAGCAAAAAGAGGAGACTGAAAAACACACAGCAGATGAAGGAGCAACTTAAACCCCACCAGACTTAACAAATGAAGAGGAAATAGGCAGTCTACCTGAACAATTATTCAGAATAATGAGAGTAAAGATGATCCAAAATCTTGGAAATAGGATAGAGAAAATACAAGAAACTTTTCACAAGGACCTAGAAGAACTGAAGGGCAAACGAACAATAATGAAGAAAACTATAAATGAAATTAAAAATTCTCTAGAGGTGATCAATAGCAGAAACACTCTGGCAGAAGAACGGATAAGTGACCTGGAAGATAACATAGTTTAACTCACTACTGCAGAGCAGTATGAAGAAATAAGAATGAAAAGATTGAGGACAGTCTCAGAGACCTCTGGAACAACATTAAATGCACCAACATTCGAATCAGATGGGGCCCAGAAGAAGAAGAGAAAAAGAAAGGGACTGAGAAAATATTCAGAAAGATTATAGTTGAAAACTTCTCTAATATGGGAAAGGAAAGAGTTAATCAAGTCCAGGAAGCTCAGAGAGTCCCAAACAGGAGAAATCCAAGGAGAAACACTCCAAGACACATATTCATCAAACTCTCAAGAATGAAATACAAAGAAAAGGTATTAAAAGCAGCAAGGGAAAAGCAAGAAATTCCATATTTGGGAATCCCCAACAAGTTAGCAGTTGATCTTTCAGCAGAAATTCTGCAAGACAGTAGGGAGTGGCAGGACATATTTCAAGTGATTAAAGGAAAAAAACCTACCACCAATGTGACTGTACTCAGAAAGACTCTCATTCAGATTGGAGGGAGGAAGTAAAAAGTTCACAGACAAACCAAAGGTAGGAGAATTCAGCACCACCAAACCGTCTATATCACCAATGATAAAGGAACTTCTCTAAGCAGGAAACACAAAGGAAATAAAACACCTCCAATAACAAACCAAAAACAATTAAGTAAATGCTAACAGGAACATACACACGAATAATTACCTTAAATGTAAATGGATTCAAGGCTCCAACCAACACACATAGAGTGGATGAAGGGATACAAAAACAAGACCGTTAAATATGATGTCTAGGAGCGACCCACTTTAGAACCGGGGACACATACAAACTGAAAGTGAGGAGATGGAAAAAGACATTCCAAGAACATGGAAATCAAAGGAAACCTGGAGTGCCAATTCTCATATCAGACGAAATAGACTTCAAGATAAAGACTATTGCAGGAAACAAAGAAGAACACTACATACTGATCAAGGAATCAAACAGAGAAGATGACACAGCAAATGCAAATCCTTATGAAGCCAACGTAGTAGCACTTCAATACATAAGATATATCCTAACAGCCCTAAAAGGGGAAACTGAGAGTAACACAAAAATAGTAGGGGACATTAACACCCCTCTTTCACCAATGGACTGATCACCAAAAATGAAAATAAACAAGGAAACGTGGGCTTTAAATGACACATTGAACAAGAGGGACTTAACTGATGTGTATATGACTTTCCTTTGCAAAACACCAGAAAACAGTTTCTTCTCGAGTGCTCATGGAACATTCTCCAGGATATGTCATATCTTGGGTCACACATAGAGCCTTAGTCAATTTAAGAAAACTGAAATAGTATGAGGTATAATTTCCTACCACAGTGCCATGAAACTAGATATCAATGAAAGGAAAAAAAGAACTGTAAACAATAGAAACACATGGAAGCTAAACAAAACGCTGTTAAATAATCAAGCAATCACTGAAGAAAACAAAGATGAAATCGCAAAATACCTGGAAAAAAATGACAATGAAAATACGACCACCCCAACCTATGGTATGCAGCAAAAGCAGTTCTAACAGGGAAGTTGATAGCAATAAAATCCTCCATCAAGGAACAAGAAATCCCCCATATAAACAACCTCGCCTTACACCTAAAGCCATTAGAGAAAAATGGACAAACACCCAACAAACAAAAATGGATTAGCAGAAGGAAAGAAATAAGAAAGTTCAGATCAGAAATAAATGAAAAAGAATGGAGAAAACAAGAGCAAAGATCGGTAAACCTAAAAGCTAGATATTTAAGAGCATGCATATAATGTATCCACCATTAGCCAGATTTATTAAGAAAAGAAGTGGAGAAGATCCAAACCAACAGAATTAGAAAAGAAAAAGGAGAAGTAACAACTGACCCTGCAGAAATACAAAGGATCATGAGAGATTACTACAAACATCTTTTGCCAATTAAATGGACAACCTGGAAGAAATGGACAAATTCTTCGAAAAGCACAACCTTCTGAGACTGAACCAAGATAAACAGAAAGTATAAACAGACTAATCGTAAGCACTGAAATTGAAATTGTGATTAAAATTTTCCAACAAGCAAAAGCCCAATATCAGATGGCTTCACAGGCGATTTCTATCAAAACTTTTGACAAGAGCTAACACCTATCGTTCTCAGACTCTTCCAAAATATAACAGAGTGAGGGACACTCCCAAAATCATTAAACGAGGCCACAATCACTCTGATACCAAAATCAGACAGGTTGTCACCTAAAATTGAACACTACAGGCCAATATCACTGATGACCTTAAATGTCAGAATCTCAAAGAAAATACTAGAAAGTAGAATCCAACAGCACATTAAAGGGATAATACACCATGATCAAGTGGGCTTTATCCAAGGAAGGTAGGATTTTTCGATATATGCAAATCAATCCAGGTGATAAACCATACTAACAAAGTGAAGGAGAAAAATCCTACGATTATCTCAATAAATGGAGAAAAATCTTCTGGAAACATTCAAAAAGAGTTTAGGATAACACTCTCCAGAAAGTACACATAGAGTGAATGTACCTCCACATAATAAAGGCCATATATGACAGACCCACAGCCAACTTTGTTCTCAAAGGTGAAATACTGAAACCATTTCCTTTAAGATCAGGAAAAAGACAAGTTTGCAAACTGTTACTAATATGACTTAAGCAGGTTTTGGAAGTTTTACCCACAGCATTCAGAGAAGAAAAAGAAATTAAAAGCATCCAAGTTGGAAGAGAAGAAGTCAAACTGTCACTTTTTTCAGATGACTAGATAGTATACATAGAGAATTCTAAAGACGCTACCAGAAAACTACCAGAACGAATCAATGAATTTGGGACAGTGACAGGAGACAAAGTTAATGCACAAAAATCTCTTGCATTACTATGCACTAATGATGAAAAATCCGAAAGAGAAATTAAGGAAACACTCTCATTTACCATTGCTACAAAAAGAATAACATACTTGAGTGTAAACTTACCAAAGAGACAAAATACATGTGTGAGGAAAACCATGACACACTGAGGAAAGAAATTAAAGGTGACACAAAGAGATGGAGACATATACCATGTTTTTGGACTGGTAGAAACAACATTGCAAAAATGACTATGCTACACAACGCAATCTACAGTTCATTGCAATCCCTATCGAACTACCAATGGCATTTGTCACAGAACTAGAACAAAATATTTCACCATTTCTGTGGAAACACAAAAGAGCCTGAAGAGCCAAAGGTATCTTGAGAAAGAAAAACAGAGCTGGAGGAATCAGGTTCCCTGACTTCAGACTATAAAAAACATCTATAATAATAAAGATGGTATGCTACTGGCACACAAACAGAAGTGTACATCAATGAAACAGGACAGTAAGCCACGGATAAACCCACACTCCTTTCTATTTGATAAAGGAGGCAAGAGTATACAATGGAGAAAAGATAGCCTCTTCAAGAATGGTTCTGGGGAAACTGCACAGCTACATGTAAAACAATGAAATTACAACACTTCTTAACTCCATACACAAAAATAAACTGCAAATCGATTACAGACCTAAATGTAAGGCCAGACACGTTAAAACTCTTAGAGGAAAATAAAGGCAGAACACTCTGTGACATAAATCACACAATGACGTTTTGGGACCCCCCTCATAGAGAACTGGAAATAAAAACAGAAAGAAACAAATGGGACCTAGTGAATCTGAAAAGCTTTTGCAAAGCAAAAGAAATGAAAATCAGGATGAAAAGACAACCCTCAGAATGGGAGAAAATATTTGTAAACGAAGCAACTGACAAAGGATTAATCTCCATTGAGCTCATGCAACTCAACATCAGAAAAACAAACAACCCAATCCAAAATAGACCAGAAGACCGAAAAAGATATTTCTCCAAAGCATATATACTATTTGCCAAAAAACACATGAAACCATGCTCAACATCACTAATCATTAGAGAAATGCAGATCAAAACAACAATGGGGGAGGAACTTGAAGATGACGGAAGAGTAAGATGCGGAGATCACTTTCCTCCCCACAGATTCATCAGAAATAAATCTGCAGGAAGAACCGCTCCTATACAACAGCCACCGAACACTGGCCGAATCCTCACACCTCCCAAAGGGCAAGAAACTCCCCACGTACCTGGGTAGGGGAAAAGAGGAACGAAATAACGGAGACAAGAGACTAGGGATGGGACTTGCAACAGTGGGAAGCAGCTGTGAAAGAGGAAAGGTTTCCACACACTAGAAAGCCCCTTCGCAGGTGGACAGTGTGTGCAAGGGAGTGGGGAAGCTTCGGAGCCACGGAGGAGAGCCCAGCAACTGAGGTGCGGAAGGCAAAGTGGACAGATTCCCGCACAGAGGAGCGATGCCGACCAGAACTCACCAGCCTGAGAGGCTTGACTGTTCACCTGCCGCGGAAGGCAGGGGTTGGAGGCTGAGGCTGCGGTTTCAGCCGGATCCCACGGTGAGGACTGGGGCTGGCGGCATAAACATAGCCTGAAGTGTGCTAGTGCAACATGTCTAGCTCAGAGGGAGTCCTGGAAAAGTCCTGCAACTGCGTAAGAGACAAGAGAATTTTTCTTCCCAATTTCTTTCCTGGTGCGTGAGGAGAGGGTATTAAGAGCGCCGCGTAATGGAGCTGCAGAAATCGGCATGAGGTGCGGCTATCAGCGTGGACCCCAGAGACTGGCATGAGACGTAAGGCGGCTGCTGCCGCCACCAAGAAGCCTGTTAGCAAAGACAGGCCACTATCCACAGTGCCCCTCCAGGGGGCTTCTGCAGCCCGCCACTGATAGTGTCCCGTGATGCAGGGACAACTTCCCTGAGAGGATGCACCGTGCGCCTCAGGCTGCTGCAAAGTCACGATGCGCTATACCGCTACAGGCTGACTCCTATTCCGTACTCCTCACTCCCCCGGCCTGAGTGAGACACAGCCGCCAATGAGCTTCTCCTTTAACCCTGTCCTGTCTGAGGAAAGAACAGAGGCCCTCAAGCGACCTACACAAAGAGGAGGATCCAAATCCAAAGCTGAAGCCCGGGAGCTGTGCGAACAAAGAAGAGAAAGGGAAATGTGTCTCAGCAGCCTCAGGAAGAGCGGGTGAAATCCCTACTTTCAACCTGAAGTAACCTGCATCTGTGGATTACCTGAGTACACAATGAATCATCCGAAAATTGAGGTAGTGGCCTTTGGGAGCAAAGCTATATTTTATTCCCACTTTTTCTCTTTTTTTGAGTGTCTATGTTTATGCTTCTGTTTGTGATTTTGTCTGGAAAGCTTATCTTTAACCATTTGTGCTAGGGTTCTGTCCGTCTGTTTTCTTATTTTTACGTTTAAAATATTTTCTTAAAAATTATTTTTTATTTTAATAACTTTATTTTATTTTATTTGACATAATTGTGTCTTCGTTTATCCTCTGTCTTTGTTTCTTTCTCTTTTTGGTCCCTTTTATTCTGAGCCATGTGGATGAAAGTCTCTTGGTGCTCCAACCAGGAGTCAGTGCTGCCCCTCTCAGCTGGCAGAGCCAACCTCAGGACACTGGTCCACAGGAGACCTTACAGCTCCATGTAATATCAAACGGAGAAAATCTCCCAGAGATTTCCATCTCAACGCCAAGATCCACCTTCACTCAATGACCAGCAAGCTACAGTGCTGGAAACCGTATGCCAAACAACGAGTAAGACAGGAACACAGCCCCATCCATTATCACAGAGGATGCCCAAAATCGCAGTAAGGCCACAGACACCCAACCGCACACCACCAGACGTGGAACTGCCCAGCAGAAAGACAAGATCCAGCTTCATCCACCAGAACACAGGCACAACTCCCCTTCACCAAGACCCTACACAACCCACTGAACAAAATTAGCCACCTGGGACAGACACCAAAAACAAAGATAACTATGAAGCTGCAGCCTGTGAAAAGGAGCCCCCAAGCAGTGAATTAAGCAAAAAGAGGAGACTGAAAAACACACAGCAGATGAGGGAGCAACTTAAACCCCACCAGACCTAACAAATGAAGAGGAAATAGGCAGTCTACCTGAACAATTATTCAGAATAATGAGAGTAAAGATGATCCAAAATCTTGGAAATAGGATAGAGAAAATACAAGAAACTTTTCACAAGGACCTAGAAGAACTGAAGGGCAAACGAACAATAATGACGAAAACAATAAATGAAATTAAAAATTCTCTAGAAGAGATCAATAGCAGAAACACTCTGGCAGAAGAACGGATAAGTGACCTGGAAGATAACATAGTTTAACTCACTACTGCAGATCACTATGAAGAAATAAGAATGAAAAGATTGAGGACAGTCTCAGAGACCTCTGGAACAACATTAAATGTAACAACATTCGAATCAGACGGGTCCCAGAAGAAGAAGAGAAAAAGAAAGGGACTGAGAAAATATTCAGAAAGATTATAGTTGAAAACTTCTCTAATATGGGAAAGGAAAGAGTTAATCAAGTCCAGGAAGCTCAGAGAGTCCCAAACAGGAGAAATCCAAGGAGAAACACTCCAAGACACATATTCATCAAACTCTCAAGAATGAAATACAAAGAAAAGGTATTAAAAGCAGCAAGGGAAAAGCAAGAAATTCCATATTTGGGAATCCCCATCAAGTTAGCAGCTGATCTTTCAGCAGAAATTCTGCAAGACAGTAGGGAGTGGCAGGACATATTTCAAGTGATTAAAGGAAAAAAACCTACCACCAATGTGACTGTACTCAGCAAGACTCTCATTCAGATTGGAGAGAGGAAGTAAAAACTTCACAGACAAACCAAAGGTAGGAGAATTCAGCACCACCAAACCGTCTATATCACCAATGATAAAGGAACTTCTCTAAGCAGGAAACACAAAGGAAATAAAACACCTCCAATAACAAACCAAAAACAATTAAGTAAATGCTAACAGGAACATACACACGAATAATTACCTTAAATGTAAATGGATTCAAGGCTCCAACCAACACACATAGAGTGGATGAAGGGATACAAAAACAAGACCGTTAAATATGATGTCTAGGAGCGACCCACTTTAGATCCGGGGACACATACAAACTGAAAGTGAGGGGATGGAAAAAGACATTCCAAGAACATGGAAATCAAAGGAAACCTGGAGTGCCAATTCTCATATCAGACGAAATAGACTTCAAGATAAAGACTATTGCAGGAAACCAAGAAGAACACTACATACTGATGAAGGAATCAAACAAAGAAGATGACACAGCAAATGCAAATCCTTATGAAGCCAACGTAGTAGCACTTCAATACATAAGATATATCCTAACAGCCCTAAAAGGGGAAACTGAGAGTAACACAAAAATAGTAGGGGACATTAACACCCCTCTTTCACCAATGGACTGATCACCAAAAATGAAAATAAACAAGGAAACGTGGGCTTTAAATGACACATTGAACAAGAGGGACTTAACTGATATGTATATGACTTTCCTTTGCAAAACACCAGAAAACAGTTTCTTCTCGAGTGCTCATGGAACATTCTCCAGGATATGTCATATCTTGGGTCACACATAGAGCCTTAGTCAATTTAAGAAAACTGAAATAGTATGAGGTATAATTTCCTACCACAGTGCCATGAAACTAGATATCAAAGAAAGGAAAAAAAGAACTGTAAACAATAGAAACACATGGAAGCTAAATGAAACGCTGTTAAATAATCAAGCAATCACTGAAGAAAACAAAGATGAAATCGCAAAATACCTGCAAAAAAATGACAATGAAAATACGACCACCCCAACCTATGGTATGCAGCAAAAGCAGTTCTAACAGGGAAGTTGATAGCAATAAAATCCTCCATCAAGGAACAAGAAATCCCCCATATAAACAACCTAGCCTTACACCTAAAGCCATTAGAGAAAAATGGACAAACACCCAACAAACAAAAATGGATTAGCAGAAGGAAAGAAATAAGAAAGTTCAGATCAGAAATAAATGAAAAAGAATGGAGAAAACAAGAGCAAAGATCGGTAAACCTAAAAGCTAGATATTTAAGAGCATGCATATAATGTATCCACCATTAGCCAGATTTATTAAGAAAAGAAGTGGAGAAGATCCAAACCAACAGAATTAGAAAAGTAAAAGGAGAAGTAACAACTGACCCTGCAGAAATACAAAGGATCATGAGAGATTACTACAAACATCTTTTGCCAATTAAATGGACAACCTGGAAGAAATGGACAAATTCTTCGAAAAGCACAACCTTCTGAGACTGAACCAAGATAAACAGAAAGTATAAACAGACTAATCGTAAGCACTGAAATTGAAATTGTGATTAAAATTTTCCAACAAGCAAAAGCCCAATATCAGATGGCTTCACAGGCGATTTCTATCAAAACTTTTGACAAGAGCTAACACCTATCGTTCTCAGACTCTTCCAAAATATAACACAGTGAGGGACACTCCCAAAATCATTAAACGAGGCCACAATCACTCTGATACCAAAATCAGACAGGTTGTCACCTAAAATTGAACACTACAGGCCAATATCACTGATGACCTTAAATGTCAGAATCTCAAAGAAAATACTAGAAAGTAGAATCCAACAGCACATTAAAGGGATAATACACCATGATCAAGTGGGCTTTATCCAAGGAAGGTAGGATTTTT
The DNA here is from genome assembly GCF_965194825.1 of Balaenoptera physalus. NCBI lineage: Eukaryota > Metazoa > Chordata > Mammalia > Artiodactyla > Balaenopteridae > Balaenoptera > Balaenoptera physalus. The sequence continues at coordinate 20,344,267 of NC_138904.1, read as the reverse complement.
CGATTTATGCAAATCAATCCAGATGATAAACCATACTAAAAAAGTGAAGGAGAAAAATCCTACGATTATCTCAATAAATGGAGAAAAATCTTCTGGAAACATTCAAAAAGAGTTTAGGATAACACTCTCCAGAAAGTACACATAGAGTGAATGTACCTCAACATAATAAAGGCCATATATGACAGACCCACAGCCAACTTTGTTCTCAAAGGTGAAATACTGAAACCATTTCCTTTAAGATCAGGAAAAAGACAAGTTTCCGAACTGTTACTAATATTACTTAAGCAGGTTTTGGAAGTTTTACCCACAGCATTCAGAAAAGAAAAAGAAATTAAAAGCATCCAAGTTGGAAGAGAAGAAGTCAAACTGTCACTGTTTTCAGATGACTAGATAGTATACATAGAGAATTCTAAAGACGCTACCAGAAAACTACCAGAAAGAATCAATGAATTTGGGACAGTGACAGGATACAAAGTTAATGCACAAAAATCTCTTGCATTACTATGCACTAATGATGAAAAATCCGAAAGAGAAATTAAGGAAACACTCTCATTTACCATTGCTACAAAAAGAATAACATACTTGAGTGTAAACTTACCAAAGAGACAAAATACATGTGTGAGGAAAACCATGACACACTGAGGAAAGAAATTAAAGGTGACACAAAGAGATGGAGACATATACCATGTTTTTGGACTGGTAGAAACAACATTGCAAAAATGACTATGTTACACAACGCAATCTACAGTTCATTGCAATCCCTATCGAACTACCAATGGCATTTGTCACAGAACTAGAACAAAATATTTCACCATTTCTGTGGAAACACAAAAGAGCCTGAAGAGCCAAAGGTATCTTGAGAAAGAAAAACAGAGCTGGAGGAATCAGGTTCCCTGACTTCAGACTATAAAAAACATCTATAATAATAAAGATGGTATGCTACTGGCACACAAACAGAAGTGTACATCAATGAAACAGGACAGTAAGCCACGGATAAACCCACACTCCTTTCTATTTGTTAAAGGAGGCAAGAGTATACAATGGAGAAAAGATAGCCTCTTCAATAATGGTTCTGGGGAAACTGCACAGCTACATGTAAAACAATGAAATTACAACACTTCTTAACTCCATACACAAAAATAAACTGCAAATCGATTACAGACCTAAATGTAAGGCCAGACACGTTAAAACTCTTAGAGGAAAATAAAGGCAGAACACTCTGTGACATAAATCACACAATGACGTTTTGGGACCCCCCTCATAGAGAACTGGAAATAAAAACAGAAAGAAACAAATGGGACCTAGTGAATCTGAAAAGCTTTTGCAAATCAAAAGAAATGAAAATCAGGATGAAAAGACAACCCTCAGAATGGGAGAAAATATTTGTAACCGAAGCAACTGACAAAGGATTAATCTCCATTGAGCTCATGCAACTCAACATCAGAAAAACAAACAACCCAATCCAAAATAGGCCAGAAGACCGAAAAAGATATTTCTCCAAAGCATATATACTATTCGCCAAAAAACACATGAAACCATGCTCAACATCACTAATCATTAGAGAAATGCAGATCAAAACAACAATGGGGGAGGAACTTGAAGATGACGGAAGAGTAAGATGCGGAGATCACTTTCCTCCCCACAGATTCATCAGAAATAAATCTGCAGGAAGAACCGCTCCTATAGAACAGCCAGCGAACACTGGCCGAATCCTCACACCTCCCAAAGGGCAAGAAACTCCCCACGTACCTGGGTAGGGGAAAATAGGAATGAAATAACAGACACAAGAGACTAGGGATGGGACTTGCAACAGTGGGAAGCAGCTGTGAAAGAGGAAAGGTTTCCACACACTAGAAAGCCCCTTCGCAGGTGGACAGTGTGTGCAAGGGAGTGGGGAAGCTTCGGAGCCACGGAGGAGAGCCCAGCAACTGAGGTGCGGAAGGCAAAGTGGACAGATTCCCGCACAGAGGAGCGATGCCGACCAGAACTCACCAGCCTGAGAGGCTTGACTGTTCACCTGCCGCGGAAGGCAGGGGTTGGAGGCTGAGGCTGCGGTTTCACCCGGATCCCACGGTGAGGACTGGGGCTGGCGGCATAAACATAGCCTGAAGTGTGCTAGTGCAACATGTCTAGCTCAGAGGGAGTCCTGGAAAAGTCCTGCAACTGCGTAAGAGACAAGAGAATTTTTCTTCCCAATTTCTTTCCTGGTGCGTGAGGAGAGGGTATTAAGAGCGCCGCGTAATGGAGCTGCAGAAATCGGCATGAGGTGCGGCTATCAGCGTGGACCCCAGAGACTGGCATGAGACGTAAGGCGGCTGCTGCCGCCACCAAGAAGCCTGTTAGCAAAGACAGGCCACTATCCACAGTGCCCCTCCAGGGGGCTTCTGCAGCCCGCCACTGATAGTGTCCCGTGATGCAGGGACAACTTCCCTGAGAGGATGCACCGTGCGCCTAAGGCTGCTGCAAATTCACGATGCGCTATACCGCTACAGGCTGACTCCTATTCCGTACTCCTCACTCCCCCGGCCTGAGTGAGACACAGCCGCCAATGAGCTTCTCCTTTAACCCTGTCCTGTCTGAGGAAAGAACAGAGGCCCTCAAGCGACCTACACAAAGAGGAGGATCCAAATCCAAAGCTGAAGCCCGGGAGCTGTGCGAACAAAGAAGAGAAAGGGAAATGTGTCTCAGCAGCCTCAGGAAGAGCGGGTGAAATCCCTACTTTCAACCTGAAGTAACCTGCATCTGTGGATTACCTGAGTACACAATGAATCATCCGAAAATTGAGGTAGTGGCCTTTGGGAGCAAAGCTATATTTTATTCCCACTTTTTCTCTTTTTTTGAGTGTCTATGTTTATGCTTCTGTTTGTGATTTTGTCTGGAAAGCTTAGCTTTAACCATTTGTGCTAGGGTTCTGTCCGTCTGTTTTCTTATTTTTACGTTTAAAATATTTTCTTAAAAATTATTTTTTATTTTAATAACTTTATTTTATTTTATTTGACATAATTGTGTCTTCGTTTATCCTCTGTCTTTGTTTCTTTCTCTTTTTGGTCCCTTTTATTCTGAGCCATGTGGATGAAAGTCTCTTGGTGCTCCAACCAGGAGTCAGTGCTGCCCCTCTCAGGTGGCAGAGCCAACCTCAGGACACTGGTCCACAGGAGACCTTACAGATCCATGTAATATCAAACGGAGAAAATCTCCCAGAGATTTCCATCTCAACGCCAAGATCCACCTTCACTCAATGACCAGCAAGCTACAGTGCTGGAAACCGTATGCCAAACAACGAGTAAGACAGGAACACAGCCCCATCCATTATCACAGAGGATGCCCAAAATTGCAGTAAGGCCACAGACACCCAACCGCACACCACCAGACGTGGAACTGCCCAGCAGAAAGACAAGATCCAGCTTCATCCACCAGAACACAGGCACAACTCCCCTCCACTTAGAAGCCTACACAACCCACTGAACAAACTTAGCCAGCTGGGACAGACACCAAAAACAAAGATAACTATGAAGCTGCAGCCTGTGAAAAGGAGCCCCCAAGCAGTGAATTAAGCAAAAAGAGGAGACTGAAAAACACACAGCAGATGAAGGAGCAACTTAAACCCCACCAGACCTAACAAATGAAGAGGAAATAGGCAGTCTACCTGAACAATTATTCAGAATAATGAGAGTAAAGATGATCCAAAATCTTGGAAATAGGATAGAGAAAATACAAGAAACTTTTCACAAGGACCTAGAAGAACTGAAGGGCAAACGAAAAATAATGACGAAAACAATAAATGAAATTAAAAATTCTCTAGAAGAGATAAATAGCAGAAACACTCTGGCAGAAGAACGGATAAGTGACCGGGAAGATAACATAGTTTAACTCACTACTGCAGGTCAGTATGAAGAAATAAGAATGAAAAGATTGAGGACAGTCTCAGAGACCTCTGGAACAACATTAAATGTAACAACATTCGAATCAGACGGGTCCCAGAAGAAGAAGAGAAAAAGAAAGGGACTGAGAAAATATTCAGAAAGATTATAGTTGAAAACTTCTCTAATATGGGAAAGGAAAGAGTTAATCAAGTCCAGGAAGCTCAGAGAGTCCCAAACAGGAGAAATCCAAGGAGAAACACTCCAAGACACATATTCATCAAACTCTCAAGAATGAAATACAAAGAAAAGTTATTAAAAGCAGCAAGGGAAAAGCAAGAAATTCCATATTTGGGAATCCCCATCAAGTTAGCAGCTGATCTTTCAGCAGAAATTCTGCAAGACAGTAGGGAGTGGCAGGACATATTTCAAGTGATTAAAGGAAAAAAACCTACCACCAATGTGACTGTACTCAGCAAGACTCTCATTCAGATTGGAGAGAGGAAGTAAAAACTTCAGAGACAAACCAAAGGTAGGAGAATTCAGCACCACCAAACCGTCTATATCACCAATGATAAAGGAACTTCTCTAAGCAGGAAACACAAAGGAAATAAAACACCTCCAATAACAAACCAAAAACAATTAAGTAAATGCTAACAGGAACATACACACGAATAATTACCTTAAATGTAAATGGATTCAAGGCTCCAACCAACACACATAGAGTGGATGAAGGGATACAAAAACAAGACCGTTAAATATGATGTCTAGGAGCGACCCACTTTAGATCCGGGGACACATACAAACTGAAAGTGAGGGGATGGAAAAAGACATTCCAAGAACATGGAAATCAAAGGAAACCTGGAGTGCCAATTCTCATATCAGACGAAATAGACTTCAAGATAAAGACTATTGCAGGAAACCAAGAAGAACACTACATACTGATGAAGGAATCAAACAAAGAAGATGACACAGCAAATGCAAATCCTTATGAAGCCAACGTAGTAGCACTTCAATACATAAGATATATCCTAACAGCCCTAAAAGGGGAAACTGAGAGTAACACAAAAATAGTAGGGGACATTAACACCCCTCTTTCACCAATGGACTGATCACCAAAAATGAAAATAAACAAGGAAACGTGGGCTTTAAATGACACATTGAACAAGAGGGACTTAACTGATATGTATATGACTTTCCTTTGCAAAACACCAGAAAACAGTTTCTTCTCGAGTGCTCATGGAACATTCTCCAGAATATGTCATATCTTGGGTCACACATAGAGCCTTAGTCAATTTAAGAAAACTGAAATAGTATGAGGTATAATTTCCTACCACAGTGCCATGAAACTAGATATCAAAGAAAGGAAAAAAAGAACTGTAAACAATAGAAACACATGGAAGCTAAATGAAACGCTGTTAAATAATCAAGCAATCACTGAAGAAAACAAAGATGAAATCGCAAAATACCTGCAAAAAAATGACAATGAAAATACGACCACCCCAACCTATGGTATGCAGCAAAAGCAGTTCTAACAGGGAAGTTGATAGCAATAAAATCCTCCATCAAGGAACAAGAAATCCCCCATATAAACAACCTAGCCTTACACCTAAAGCCATTAGAGAAAAATGGACAAACACCCAACAAACAAAAATGGATTAGCAGAAGGAAAGAAATAAGAAAGTTCAGATCAGAAATAAATGAAAAAGAATGGAGAAAACAAGAGCAAAGATCGGTAAACCTAAAAGCTAGATATTTAAGAGCATGCATATAATGTATCCACCATTAGCCAGATTTATTAAGAAAAGAAGTGGAGAAGATCCAAACCAACAGAATTAGAAAAGTAAAAGGAGAAGTAACAACTGACCCTGCAGAAATACAAAGGATCATGAGAGATTACTACAAACATCTTTTGCCAATTAAATGGACAACCTGGAAGAAATGGACAAATTCTTCGAAAAGCACAACCTTCTGAGACTGAACCAAGATAAACAGAAAGTATAAACAGACTAATCGTAAGCACTGAAATTGAAATTGTGATTAAAATTTTCCAACAAGCAAAAGCCCAATATCAGATGGCTTCACAGGCGATTTCTATCAAAACTTTTGACAAGAGCTAACACCTATCGTTCTCAGACTCTTCCAAAATATAACACAGTGAGGGACACTCCCAAAATCATTAAACGAGGCCACAATCACTCTGATACCAAAATCAGACAGGTTGTCACCTAAAATTGAACACTACAGGCCAATATCACTGATGACCTTAAATGTCAGAATCTCAAAGAAAATACTAGAAAGTAGAATCCAACAGCACATTAAAGGGATAATACACCATGATCAAGTGGGCTTTATCCAAGGAAGGTAGGATTTTTCGATTTATGCAAATCAATCCAGATGATAAACCATACTAACAAAGTGAAGGAGAAAAATCCTACGATTATCTCAATAAATGGAGAAAAATCTTCTGGAAACATTCAAAAAGAGTTTAGGATAACACTCTCCAGAAAGTACACATAGAGTGAATGTACCTCAACATAATAAAGGCCATATATGACAGACCCACAGCCAACTTTGTTCTCAAAGGTGAAATACTGAAACCATTTCCTTTAAGATCAGGAAAAAGACAAGTTTCTGAACTGTTACTAATATTACTTAAGCAGGTTTTGGAAGTTTTACCCACAGCATTCAGAAAAGAAAAAGAAATTAAAAGCATCCAAGTTGGAAGAGAAGAAGTCAAACTGTCACTGTTTTCAGATGACTAGATAGTATACATAGAGAATTCTAAAGACGCTACCAGAAAACTACCAGAAAGAATCAATGAATTTGGGACAGTGACAGGATACAAAGTTAATGCACAAAAATCTCTTGCATTACTATGCACTAATGATGAAAAATCCGAAAGAGAAATTAAGGAAACACTCTCATTTACCATTGCTACAAAAAGAATAACATACTTGAGTGTAAACTTACCAAAGAGACAAAATACATGTGTGAGGAAAACCATGACACACTGAGGAAAGAAATTAAAGGTGACACAAAGAGATGGAGACATATACCATGTTTTTGGACTGGTAGAAACAACATTGCAAAAATGACTATGCTACACAAAGCAATCTACAGTTCATTGCAATCCCTATCGAACTACCAATGGCATTTGTCACAGAACTACAACAAAATATTTCACCATTTGTGTGGAAACACAAAAGAGCCTGAAGAGCCAAAGGTATCTTGAGAAAGAAAAACAGAGCTGGAGGAATCAGGTTCCCTGACTTCAGACTATAAAAAACATCTATAATAATAAAAATGGTATGCTACTGGCACACAAACAGAGTGTACATCAATGAAACAGGACAGTAAGCCACGGATAAACCCACACTCCCTTCTATTTGATAAAGGAGGCAAGAGTATACAATGGAGAAAAGATAGCCTCTTCAATAATGGTTCTGGGGAAACTGCACAGCTACGTGTAAAAGAATGAAATTACAACACTTCTTAACTCCATACACAAAAATAAACTGCAAATCGATTACAGACCTAAATGTAAGGCCAGACACGTTAAAACTCTTAGAAGAAAATAAAGGCAGAACACTCTGTGACATAAATCACAACAAGACGTTTTGGGACCCCCCTCATAGAGAACTGGAAATAAAAACAGAAAGAAACAAATGGGACCTAGTGAATCTGAAAAGCTTTTGCACAGCAAAAGAAATGAAAATCAGGATGAAAAGACAACCCTCAGAATGGGAGAAAATATTTGTAAACGAAGCAACTGACAAAGGATTAATCTCCATTGAGCTCATGCAACTCAACATCAGAAAAACAAACAACCCAATCCAAAATAGGACAGAAGACCGAAAAAGATATTTCTACAAAGCATCTATACTATTTGCCAACAAACACATGAAACCATGCTCAACATCACTAATCATTAGAGAAAGGCAGATCAAAACAACAATGGGGGAGGAACTTGAAGATGACGGAAGAGTAAGATGCGGAGATCACTTTCCTCCCCACAGATTCATCAGAAATAAATCTGCATGAAGAACCGCTCCTATAGAACAGCCACTGAACGCTGGCCGAAGACCTCACACCTCCCAAAGGGCAAGAAACTCCCCACGTACCAGGGTAGGGGAAAAGAAGAAAGAAATAACAGACACAAGAGACGAGGGATGGGACTTGCAACAGTGGGAAGCAGCTGTGAAGGAGGAAAGGTTTCCACACCCTAGAAAGCCCTGTCGCAGGTGGAAGTGTGTGCAAGGGAGTGGGGAAGCTTCGGAGCCACGGAGGAGAGCCCAGCAACTGAGGTGCGGAAGGCAAACTGGACAGATTCCCGAACAGAGGAGCGATGCCGACCAGAACTCACCAACCTGAGAGGCTTGTCTGTTCACCTGCCGGGGAAGGCAGGGGTTGGAGGCTGAGGCTGCGGTTTCAGCCGGATCCCACGGTGAGGACTGAGGCTGGCGGCATGAACACAGCCTGAAGTGTGCTAGTGCAACATGTCTAGCTCAGAGGGAGTCCTGGAAAACTCCTGCAACTGCGTAAGAGACAAGAGAATTTTTCTTCCCAATTTCTTTCCTGGTGCGTGAGGAGAGGGTATTAAGAGCGCCGCGTAATGGAGCTGCAGAAATCGGCGTGAGGTGCGGCTATCAGCGTGGACCCCAGAGACTGGCATGAGACGTAAGGCGGCTGCTGCCGCCACCAAGAAGCCTGTTAGCAAAGACAGGCCACTATCCACAGTGCCCCTCCACGGGGCTTCTGCAGCACGCCACTGATAGTGTCCCGTGATGCAGGGACAACTTCCCTGGGAGGATGCACGGTGCGCCTCAGGCTGCTGCAAAGTCACGATGCGCTATACCGCTACAGGCTGACTCCTATTCCGTACTCCTCACTCCCCCGGCCTGAGTGAGACACAGCCGCCAATGAGCTTCCCCTTTAACCCTGTCCTGTCTGAGGAAAGAACAGAGGCCCTCAAGCGACCTACACAAAGAGGCGGATCCAAATCCAAAGCTGAAGGCGGGAGCTGTGTGAACAAAGAAGAGAAAGGGAAATGTGTCTCAGCAGCCTCAGGAAGAGCTGGTGAAATCCCTACTTTCAACCTGAAGTAACCTGCATCTGTGGATTACCTGAGTACACAATGAATCATCCGAAAATTGAGGTGGTGGCTTTTGGGAGAAAAGCTATATTTTATTCCCACTTTTTCTCTTTTTTTGAGTGTCTATGTGTATGCTTCTGTTTGTGATTTTGTCTGGAAAGCTTAGCTTTAACCATTTGTGCTAGGGTTCTGTCCGTCTGTTTTCTTATTTTTACGTTTAAAATATTTTCTTAAAAATTATTTTTTATTTTAATAACTTTATTTTATTTTATTTGACATAATTGTGTCTTCGTTTATCCTCTGTCTTTGTTTCTTTCTCTTTTTGGTCCCTTTTATTCTGAGCCATGTGGATGAAAGTCTCTTGGTGCTCCAACCAGGAGTCAGTGCTGCGCTTCTCAGGTGGCAGAGCCAACCTCAGGACACTGGTCCACAGGAGACCTTACAGCTCCATGTAATATCAAACGGAGAAAATCTCCCAGAGATTTCCATCTCAACGCCAAGATCCACCTTCACTCAATGACCAGCTAGCTACAGTGCTGGAAACCGTATGCCAAACAACGAGTAAGACAGGAACACAGCCCCATCCATTATCACAGAGGATGCCTAAAATCGCAGTAAGGCCACAGACACCCAACCACACACCACCAGACGTGGAACTGCCCAGCAGAAAGACAAGATCCAGCTTCATCCACCAGAACACAGGCACAACTCCCCTCCACTTAGAAGCCTACACAACCCACTGAACAAACTTAGCCACCTGGGACACACACCAAAAAAAAGATAACTATGAAGCTGCAGCCTGTGAAAAGGAGCCCCCAAGCAGTGAATTAAGCAAAAAGAGGAGACTGAAAAACACACAGCAGATGGAGGAGCAACTTAAACCCCACCAGACCTAACAAATGAAGAGGAAATAGGCAGTCTACCTGAACAATTATTCAGAATAATGAGAGTAAAGATGATCCAAAATCTTGGAAATAGGATAGAGAAAATACAAGAAACTTTTCACAAGGACCTAGAAGAACTGAAGGGCAAACGAACAATAATGAAGAAAACAATAAATGAAATTAAAAATTCTCTAGAAGTGATCAATAGCAGAAACACTCTGGCAGAAGAACGGATAAGTGACCTGGAAGATAACATAGTTTAACTCACTACTGCAGAGCAGTATGAAGAAATAAGAATGAAAAGATTGAGGACAGTCTCAGAGACCTCTGGAACAACATTAAATGCACCAACATTCGAATCAGACGGGTCCCAGAAGAAGAAGAGAAAAAGAAAGGGACTGAGAAAATATTCAGAAAGATTATAGTTGAAAACTTCTCTAATATGGGAAAGGAAAGAGTTAATCAAGTCCAGGAAGCTCAGAGAGTCCCAAACAGGAGAAATCCAAGGAGAAACACTCCAAGACACATATTCATCAAACTCTCAAGAATGAAATACAAAGAAAAGGTATTAAAAGCAGCAAGGGAAAAGCAAGAAATTCCATATTTGGGAATCCCCAACAAGTTAGCAGCTGATCTTTCAGCAGAAATTCTGCAAGACAGTAGGGAGTGGCAGGACATATTTCAAGTGATTAAAGGAAAAAAACCTACCACTAATGTGACTGTACTCAGCAAGACTCTCATTCAGATTGGAGGGAGGAAGTAAAAACTTCACAGACAAACCAAAGGTAGGAGAATTCAGCACCACCAAACCGTCTATATCACCAATGATAAAGGAACTTCTCTAAGCAGGAAACACAAAGGAAATAAAACACCTCCAATAACAAACCAAAAACAATTAAGTAAATGCTAACAGGAACATACACACGAATAATTACCTTAAATGTAAATGGATTCAAGGCTCCAACCAACACACATAGAGTGGATGAAGGGATACAAAAACAAGACCGTTAAATATGATGTCTAGGAGCGACCCACTTTAGACCTAGGGACACATACAAACTGAAAGTGAGGGGATGGAAAAAGACATTCCAAGCACATGGAAATCAAAGGAAACCTGCAATGCGAATTCTCATGTCAGATGAAATAGACTTTAAAATTAAGACTATTGCAGGAAACCAAGAAGAACACTACATACTGATGAAGGAATCAAACAAAGAAGATGACACAGCAAATGCAAATCCTTATGAAGCCAACGTAGTAGCACTTCAATACATAAGATATATCCTAACAGCCCTAAAAGGGGAAACTGAGAGTAACACAAAAATAGTAGGGGACATTAACACCCCTCTTTCACCAATGGACTGATCACCAAAAATGAAAATAAACAAGGAAACGTGGGCTTTAAATGACACATTGAACAAGAGGGACTTAACTGATATGTATATGACTTTCCTTTGCAAAACACCAGAAAACAGTTTCTTCTCGAGTGCTCATGGAACATTCTCCAGAATATGTCATATCTTGGGTCACACATAGAGCCTTAGTCAATTTAAGAAAACTGAAATAGTATGAGGTATAATTTCCTACCACAGTGCCATGAAACTAGATATAAATGAAAGGAAAAAAAGAACTGTAAACAATAGAAACACATGGAAGCTAAACAAAACGCTGTTAAATAATCAAGCAATCACTGAAGAAAACAAAGATGAAATCGCAAAATACCTGGAAAAAAATGACAATGAAAATACGACCACCTCAACCTATGGTATGCAGCAAAAGCAGTTCTAACAGGGAAGTTGAGAGCAATAAAATCCTCCATCAAGGAACAAGAAATCCCCCATATAAACAACCTAGACTTACACCTAAGCCATTAGAGAAAAATGGACAAACACCCAACAAACAAAAATGGATTAGCAGAAGGAAAGAAATAAGAAAGTTCAGATCAGAAATAAAGGAAAAAGAATGGAGAAAACAAGAGCAAAGATCGGTAAACCTAAAAGCTAGATATTTAAGAGCATGCATATAATGTATCCACCATTAGCCAGATTTATTAAGAAAAGAAGTGGAGAAGATCCAAACCAACAGAATTAGAAAAGAAAAAGGAGAAGTAACAACTGACCCTGCAGAAATACAAAGGATCATGAGAGATTACTACAAACATCTTTTGCCAATTAAATGGACAACCTGGAAGAAATGGACAAATTCTTCAAAAAGCACAACCTTCTGAGACTGAACCAAGATAAACAGAAAGTATAAACAGACTAATCGTAAGCACTGAAATTGAAATTGTGATTAAAATTTTCCAACAAGCAAAAGCCCAATATCAGATGGCTTCACAGGCGATTTCTATCAAAACTTTTGACAAGAGCTAACACCTATCGTTCTCAGACTCTTCCAAAATATAACAGAGTGAGGGACACTCCCAAAATCATTAAACGAGGCCACAATCACTCTGATACTAAAATCAGACAGGTTCTCAAATAAATTGAACACTACAGGCCAATATCACTGATGACCTTAAATGTCAGAATCTCAAAGAAAATACTAGAAAGTAGAATCCAACAGCACATTAAAGGGATAATACACCATGATCAAGTGGGCTTTATCCAATGAAGGTAGGATTTTTCGATATATGCAAATCAATCCAGATGATAAACGATACTAACAAAGTGAAGAAGAAAAATCCTACGATTATCTCAATAAATGGAGAAAAATCTTCTGGAAACATTCAAAAAGAGTTTAGGATAACACTCTCCAGAAAGTACACATAGAGTGAATGTACCTCAACATAATAAAGGCCATATATGACAGACCCACAGCCAACTTTGTTCTCAAAGGTGAAATACTGAAACCATTTCCTTGAAAATCAGGAAAAAGACAAGTTTGCAAACTGTTACTAATATTACTTAAGCAGGTTTTGGAAGTTTTACCCACAGCATTCAGAGAAGAAAAAGAAATTAAAAGCATCCAAGTTGGAAGAGAAGAAGTCAAACTGTCACTTTTTTCAGATGACTAGATAGTATACATAGAGAATTCTAAAGACGCTACCAGAAAACTACCAGAACGAATCAATGAATTTGGGACAGTGACAGGAGACAAAGTTAATGCACAAAAATCTCTTGCATTACTATGCACTAATAATGAAAAATCCGAAAGAGAAATTAAGGAAACACTCTCATTTACCATTGCTACAAAAAGAATAACATACTTGAGTGTAAACTTACCAAAGAGACAAAATACATGTGTGAGGAAAACCATGACACACTGAGGAAAGAAATTAAAGGTGACACAAAGAGATGGAGACATATACCATGTTTTTGGACTGGTAGAAACAACATTGCAAAAATGACTATGCTACACAACACAATCTACAGTTCATTGCAATCCCTATCGAACTACCAATGGCATTTGTCACAGAACTAGAACAAAATATTTCACCATTTCTGTGGAAACACAAAAGAGCCTGAAGAGCCAAAGGTATCTTGAGAAAGAAAAACAGAGCTGGAGGAATCAGGTTCCCTGACTTCAGACTATAAAAAACATCTATAATAATAAAGATGGTATGCTACTGGCACACAAACAGAAGTGTACATCAAGGAAACAGGACAGTAAGCCACGGATAAACCCACACTCCTTTCTATTTGATAAAGGAGGCAAGAGTATACAATGGAGAAAAGATAGCCTCTTCAATAATGGTTCTGGGGAAACTGCACAGCTACATGTAAAACAATGAAATTACAACACTTCTTAACTCCATACACAAAAATAAACTGCAAATCGATTACAGACCTAAATGTAAGGCCAGACACGTTAAAACTCTTAGAGGAAAATAAAGGCAGAACACTCTGTGACATAAATCACACAATGACGTTTTGGGACCCCCCTCATAGAGAACTGGAAATAAAAACAGAAAGAAACAAATGGGACCTAGTGAATCTGAAAAGCTTTTGCAAATCAAAAGAAATGAAAATCAGGATGAAAAGACAACCCTCAGAATGGGAGAAAATATTTGTAAACGAAGCAACTGACAAAGGATTAATCTCCATTGAGTTCATGCAACTCAACATCAGAAAAACAAACAACCCAATCCAAAATAGGCCAGAAGACCGAAAAAGATATTTCTCCAAAGCATATATACTATTTGCCAAAAAACACATGAAACCATGCTCAACATCACTAATCATTAGAGAAATGCAGATCAAAACAACAATGGGGGAGGAACTTGAAGATGACGGAAGAGTAAGATGCGGAGATCACTTTCCTCCCCACAGATTCATCAGAAATAAATCTGCAGGAAGAACCGCTCCTATAGAACAGCCAGCGAACACTGGCCGAATCCTCACACCTCCCAAAGGGCAAGAAACTCCCCACGTACCTGGGTAGGGGAAAATAGGAATGAAATAACGGAGACAAGAGACTAGGGATGGGACTTGCAACAGTGGGAAGCAGCTGTGAAAGAGGAAAGGTTTCCACACACTAGAAAGCCCCTTCGCAGGTGGACAGTGTGTGCAAGGGAGTGGGGAAGCTTCGGAGCCACGGAGGAGAGCCCAGCAACTGAGATGCGGAAGGCAAAGTGGACAGATTCCCGCACAGAGGAGCGATGCCGACCAGAACTCACCAGCCTGAGAGGCTTGACTGTTCACCTGCCGCGGAAGGCAGGGGTTGGAGGCTGAGGCTGCGGTTTCAGCCGGATCCCACGGTGAGGACTGGGGCTGGCAGCATAAACATAGCCTGAAGTGTGCTAGTGCAACATGTCTAGCTCAGAGGGAGTCCTGGAAAAGTCCTGCAACTGCGTAAGAGACAAGAGAATTTTTCTTCCCAATTTCTTTCCTGGTATGTGAGGAGAGGGTATTAAGAGTGCCGCATAATGGAGCTGCAGAAATCGGCATGAGGTGCGGCTATCAGCGTGGACCCCAGAGACTGGCATGAGACGTAAGGCGGCTGCTGCCGCCACCAAGAAGCCTGTTAGCAAAGACAGGCCACTATCCACAGTGCCCCTCCAGGGGGCTTCTGCAGCCCGCCACTGATAGTGTCCCGTGATGCAGGGACAACTTCCCTGAGAGGATGCACCGTGCGCCTCAGGCTGCTGCAAAGTCACGATGCGCTATACCGCTACAGGCTGACTCCTATTCCGTACTCCTCACTCCCCCGGCCTGAGTGAGACACAGCCGCCAATGAGCTTCTCCTTTAACCCTGTCCTGTCTGAGGAAAGAACAGAGGCCCTCAAGCGACCTACACAAAGAGGCGGATCCAAATCCAAAGCTGAAGCCCGGGAGCTGTGCGAACAAAGAAGAGAAAGGGAAATGTGTCTCAGCAGCCTCAGGAAGAGCGGGTGAAATCCCTACTTTCAACCTGAAGTAACCTGCATCTGTGGATTACCTGAGTACACAATGAATCATCCGAAAATTGAGGTGGTGGCTTTTGGGAGAAAAGCTATATTTTATTCCCACTTTTTCTCTTTTTTTGAGTGTCTATGTGTATGCTTCTGTTTGTGATTTTGTCTGGAAAGCTTAGCTTTAACCATTTGTGCTAGGGTTCTGTCCGTCTGTTTTCTTATTTTTACGTTTAAAATATTTTCTTAAAAATTATTTTTTATTTTAATAACTTTATTTTATTTTATTTGACATAATTGTGTCTTCGTTTATCCTCTGTCTTTGTTTCTTTCTCTTTTTGGTCCCTTTTATTCTGAGCCATGTGGATGAAAGTCTCTTGGTGCTCCAACCAGGAGTCAGTGCTGCGCTTCTCAGGTGGCAGAGCCAACCTCAGGACACTGGTCCACAGGAGACCTTACAGCTCCATGTAATATCAAACGGAGAAAATCTCCCAGAGATTTCCATCTCAACGCCAAGATCCACCTTCACTCAATGACCAGCAAGCTACAGTGCTGGAAACCGTATGCCAAACAACGAGTAAGACAGGAACACAGCCCCATCCATTATCACAGAGGATGCCTAAAATCGCAGTAAGGCCACAGACACCCAACCACACACCACCAGACGTGGAACTGCCCAGCAGAAAGACAAGATCCAGCTTCATCCACCAGAACACAGGCACAACTCCCCTCCACTTAGAAGCCTACACAACCCACTGAACAAACTTAGCCACCTGGGACACACACCAAAAAAAAGATAACTATGAAGCTGCAGCCTGTGAAAAGGAGCCCCCAAGCAGTGAATTAAGCAAAAAGAGGAGACTGAAAAACACACAGCAGATGAAGGAGCAACTTAAACCCCACCAGACCTAACAAATGAAGAGGAAATAGGCAGTCTACCTGAACAATTATTCAGAATAATGAGAGTAAAGATGATCCAAAATCTTGGAAATAGGATAGAGAAAATACAAGAAACTTTTCACAAGGACCTAGAAGAACTGAAGGGCAAACGAACAATAATGAAGAAAACTATAAATGAAATTAAAAATTCTCTAGAAGTGATCAATAGCAGAAACACTCTGGCAGAAGAACGGATAAGTGACCTGGAAGATAACATAGTTTAACTCACTACTGCAGAGCAGTATGAAGAAATAAGAATGAAAAGATTGAGGACAGTCTCAGAGACCTCTGGAACAACATTAAATGCACCAACATTCGAATCAGACGGGGCCCAGAAGAAGAAGAGAAAAAGAAAGGGACTGAGAAAATATTCAGAAAGATTATAGTTGAAAACTTCTCTAATATGGGAAAGGAAAGAGTTAATCAAGTCCAGGAAGCTCAGAGAGTCCCAAACAGGAGAAATCCAAGGAGAAACACTCCAAGACACATATTCATCAAACTCTCAAGAATGAAATACAAAGAAAAGGTATTAAAAGCAGCAAGGGAAAAGCAAGAAATTCCATATTTGGGAATCCCCATCAAGTTAACAGCTGATCTTTCAGCAGAATTTCTGCAAGACAGTAGGGAGTGGCAGGACATATTTCAAGTGATTAAAGGAAAAAAACCTACCACCAATGTGACTGAACTCAGCAAGAATCTCATTCAGATTGGATGGAGGAAGTAAAAACTTCACAGACAAACCAAAGGTAGGAGAATTCAGCACCACCAAACCGTCTATATCACCAATGATAAAGGAACTTCTCTAAGCAGGAAACACAAAGGAAATAAAAGACCTCCAATACCAAACCAAAAACAATTAAGTAAATGCTAACAAGAACATACACACGGATAATTACCTTAAATGTAAATGGATTCAAAGCTCCAACCAACACACATAGAGTGCATGAAGGGATACAAAAATAAGACCGTTAAATATGATGTCTAGGATCGACCCACTTTAGACCTAGGGACACATACAAACTGAAAGTGAGGGGATGGAAAAAGACATTCCAAGCACATGGAAATCAAAGGAAACCTGCAGTGCGAATTCTCATGTCAGATGAAATAGACTTTAAAATTAAGACTATTGCAGGAAACCAAGAAGAACACTACATACTGATGAAGGAATCAAACAAAGAAGATGACACAGCAAATGCAAATCCTTATGAAGCCAACGTAGTAGCACTTCAATACATAAGATATATCCTAACAGCCCTAAAAGGGGAAACTGAGAGTAACACAAAAATAGTAGGGGACATTAACACCCCTCTTTCACCAATGGACTGATCACCAAAAATGAAAATAAACAAGGAAACGTGGGCTTTAAATGACACATTGAACAAGAGGGACTTAACTGATATGTATATGACTTTCCTTTGCAAAACACCAGAAAACAGTTTCTTCTCAAGTGCTCATGGAACATTCTCCAGGATATGTCATATCTTGGGTCACACATAGAGCCTTAGTCAATTTAAGAAAACTGAAATAGTATGAGGTACAATTTCCTACCACAGTGCCATGAAACTAGATATCAATGAAAGGAAAAAAAGAACTGTAAACAATAGAAACACATGGAAGCTAAACAAAACGCTGTTAAATAATCAAGCAATCACTGAAGAAAACAAAGATGAAATCGCAAAATACCTGGAAAAAAATGACAATGAAAATACGACCACCCCAACCTATGGTATGCAGCAAAAGCAGTTCTAACAGGGAAGTTGATAGCAATAAAATCCTCCATCAAGGAACAAGAAATCCCCCATATAAACAACCTAGCCTTACACCTAAAGCCGTTAGAGAAAAATGGACAAACACCCAACAAACAAAAATGGATTAGCAGAAGGAAAGAAATAAGAAAGTTCAGATCAGAAATAAATGAAAAAGAATGGAGAAAACAAGAGCAAAGATCGGTAAACCTAAAAGCTAGATATTTAAGAGCATGCATATAATGTATCCACCATTAGCCAGATTTATTAAGAAAAGAAGTGGAGAAGATCCAAACCAACAGAATTAGAAAAGAAAAAGGAGAAGTAACAACTGACCCTGCAGAAATACAAAGGATCATGAGAGATTACTACAAACATCTTTTGCCAATTAAATGGACAACCTGGAAGAAATGGACAAATTCTTCAAAAAGCACAACCTTCTGAGACTGAACCAAGATAAACAAAAAGTATAAACAGACTAATCGTAAGCACTGAAATTGAAATTGTGATTAAAATTTTCCAACAAGCAAAAGCCCAATATCAGATGGCTTCACAGGCGATTTCTATCAAAACTTTTGACAAGAGCTAACACCTATCGTTCTCAGACTCTTCCAAAATATAACACAGTGAGGGACACTCCCAAAATCATTAAACGAGGCCACAATCACTCTGATACTAAAATCAGACAGGTTCTCAAATAAATTGAACACTACAGGCCAATATCACTGATGACCTTAAATGTCAGAATCTCAAAGAAAATACTAGAAAGTAGAATCCAACAGCACATTAAAGGGATAATACACCATGATCAAGTGGGCTTTATCCAAGGAAGGTAGGATTTTTCGATATATGCAAATCAATCCAGATGATAAACCATACTAACAAAGTGAAGGAGAAAAATCCTACGATTATCTCAATAAATGGAGAAAAATCTTCTGGAAACATTCAAAAAGAGTTTAGGATAACACTCTCCAGAAAGTACACATAGAGTGAATGTACCTCAACATAATAAAGGCCATATATGACAGACCCACAGCCAACTTTGTTCTCAAAGGTGAAACACTGAAACCATTTCCTTTAAGATCAGGAAAAAGACAAGTTTGCGAACTGTTACTAATATTATTTAAGCAGGTTTTGGAAGTTTTACCCACAGCATTCAGAGAAGAAAA
This sequence comes from Balaenoptera physalus, assembly GCF_965194825.1. Lineage (NCBI taxonomy): Eukaryota > Metazoa > Chordata > Mammalia > Artiodactyla > Balaenopteridae > Balaenoptera > Balaenoptera physalus. The sequence goes on along the minus strand of NC_138904.1, from coordinate 20,325,243 downwards.
AGAAATTAAAAGCATCCAAGTTGGAAGAGAAGAAGTCAAACCGTCACTGTTTTCAGATGACTAGATAGTATACAATGAGAATTCTAAAGACGCTACCAGAAAATTACCAGAACGAATCAATGAGTTGGGTACAGTGACATGATACAAAGTTAATGCACAAAAATCTCTTGCATTACTATGCACTAATGATGAAAAATCCGAAAGAGAAATTAAGGAAACACTCTCATTTACCATTGCTACAAAAAGAATAACATACTTGAGTGTAAACTTACCAAAGAGACAAAATACATGTGTGAGGAAAACCATGACACACTGAGGAAAGAAATTAAAGGTGACACAAAGAGATGGAGACATATACCATGTTTTTGGACTGGTAGAAACAACATTGCAAAAATGACTATGCTACACAAAGCAATCTACAGTTCATTGCAATCCCTATCGAACTACCAATGGCATTTGTCACAGAACTACAACAAAATATTTCACCATTTGTGTGGAAACACAAAAGAGCCTGAAGAGCCAAAGGTATCTTGAGAAAGAAAAACAGAGCTGGAGGAATCAGGTTCCCTGACTTCAGACTATAAAAAACATCTATAATAATAAAGATGGTATGCTACTGGCACACAAACAGAGTGTACATCAATGAAACAGGACAGTAAGCCACGGATAAACCCACACTCCTTTCTATTTGATAAAGGAGGCAAGAGTATACAATGGAGAAAAGATAGCCTCTTCAATAATGGTTCTGGGGAAACTGCACAGCTACGTGTAAAAGAATGAAATTACAACACTTCTTTACTCCATACACAAAAATAAACTGCAAATCGATTACAGACCTAAATATAAGGCCAGACACGTTAAAACTCTTAGAAGAAAATAAAGGCAGAACACTCTGTGACATAAATCACACAATGACGTTTTGGGACCCCCCTCATAGAGAACTGGAAATAAAAACAGAAAGAAACAAATGGGACCTAGTGAATCTGAAAAGCTTTTGCACAGCAAAAGAAATGAAAATCAGGATGAAAAGACAACCCTCAGAATGGGAGAAAATATTTGTAAACGAAGCAACTGACAAAGGATTAATCTCCATTGAGCTCATGCAACTCAACATCAGAAAAACAAACAACCCAATCCAAAATAGGACAGAAGACCGAAAAAGATATTTCTACAAAGCATCTATACTATTTGCCAACAAACACATGAAACCATGCTCAACATCACTAATCATTAGAGAAATGCAGATCAAAACAACAATGGGGGAGGAACTTGAAGATGACGGAAGAGTAAGATGCGGAGATCACTTTCCTCCCCACAGATTCATCAGAACTAAATCTGCAGGAAGAACCGCTCCTATAGAACAGCCACTGAACGCTGGCCGAAGATCTCACACCTCCCAAAGGGCAAGAAACTCCCCACGTACCTGGGTAGGGGAAAAGAAGAAAGAAATAACAGACACAAGAGACGAGGGATGGGACTTGCAACAGTGGGAAGCAGCTGTGAAGGAGGAAAGGTTTCCACACACTAGAAAGCCCCGTCGCAGGTGGAAGTGTGTGCAAGGGAGTGGCGAAGCTTCGGAGCCACGGAGGAGAGCCCAGCAACTGAGGTGCGGAAGGCAAACTGGACAGATTCCCGAACAGAGGAGCGATGCCGACCAGAACTCACCAACCTGAGAGGCTTGTCTGTTCACCTGTCGGGGAAGGCAGGGGTTGGAGGCTGAGGCTGCGGTTTCAGCCGGATCCCACGGAGAGGACAGGGGCTGGCGGCATGAACACAGCCTGAAGTGTGCTAGTGCAACATGTCTAGCTCAGAGGGAGTCCTGGAAAACTCCTGCAACTGCGTAAGAGACAAGAGAATTTTTCTTCCCAATTTCCTTCCTGGTACGTGAGGAGAGGGTATTAAGAGCGCCGCGTAATGGAGCTGCAGAAATTGGCGTGAGGTGCGGCTATCAGCGTGGACCCCAGAGACTGGCATGAGACGTAAGGCGGCTGCTGCCGCCACCAAGAAGCCTGTTAGCAAAGACAGGCCACTATCCACAGTGCCCCTCCACGGGGCTTCTGCAGCACGCCACTGATAGTGTCCCGTGATGCAGGGACAACTTCCCTGGGAGGATGCACGGTGCGCCTCAGGCTGCTGCAAAGTCACGATGCGCTATACCGCTACAGGCTGACTCCTATTCCGTACTCCTCACTCCCACGGCCTGAGTGAGACACAGCCGCCAATGAGCTTCCCCTTTAACCCTGTCCTGTCTGAGGAAAGAAGAGAGGCCCTCAAGCGACCTACACAAAGAGGCGGATCCAAATCCAAAGCTGAAGCCCGGGAGCTGTGTGAACAAAGAAGAGAAAGGGAAATGTGTCTCAGCAGCCTCAGGAAGAGCTGGTGAAATCCCTACTTTCAACCTGAAGTAACCTGCATCTGTGGATTACCTGAGTACACAATGAATCATCCGAAAATTGAGGTGGTGGCTTTTGGGAGAAAAGCTATATTTTATTCCCACTTTTTCTCTTTTTTTGAGTGTCTATGTGTATGCTTCTGTTTGTGATTTTGTCTGGAAAGCTTAGCTTTAACCATTTGTGCTAGGGTTCTGTCCGTCTGTTTTCTTATTTTTACGTTTAAAATATTTTCTTAAAAATTATTTTTTATTTTAATAACTTTATTTTATTTTATTTGACATAATTGTGTCTTCGTTTATCCTCTGTCTTTGTTTCTTTCTCTTTTTGGTCCCTTTTATTCTGAGCCATGTGGATGAAAGTCTCTTGGTGCTCCAACCAGGAGTCAGTGCTGCGCTTCTCAGGTGGCAGAGCCAACCTCAGGACACTGGTCCACAGGAGACCTTACAGCTCCATGTAATATCAAACGGAGAAAATCTCCCAGAGATTTCCATCTCAACGCCAAGATCCACCTTCACTCAATGACCAGCAAGCTACAGTGCTGGAAACCGTATGCCAAACAACGAGTAAGACAGGAACACAGCCCCATCCATTATCACAGAGGATGCCTAAAATAGCAGTAAGGCCACAGACACCCAACCACACACCACCAGACGTGGAACTGCCCAGCAGAAAGACAAGATCCAGCTTCATCCACCAGAACACAGGCACAACTCCCCTCCACATAGAAGCCTACACAAACCACTGAACAAACTTAGCCACCTGGGACACACACCAAAAAAAAGATAACTATGAAGCTGCAGCCTGTGAAAAGGAGCCCCCAAGCAGTGAATTAAGCAAAAAGAGGAGACTGAAAAACACACAGCAGATGAAGGAGCAACTTAAACCCCACCAGACCTAACAAATGAAGAGGAAATAGGCAGTCTACCTGAACAATTATTCAGAATAATGAGAGTAAAGATGATCCAAAATCTTGGAAATAGGATAGAGAAAATACAAGAAACTTTTCACAAGGACCTAGAAGAACTGAAGGGCAAACGAACAATAATGAAGAAAACTATAAATGAAATTAAAAATTCTCTAGAAGTGATCAATAGCAGAAACACTCTGGCAGAAGAACGGATAAGTGACCTGGAAGATAACATAGTTTAACTCACTACTGCAGAGCAGTATGAAGAAATAAGAATGAAAAGATTGAGGACAGTCTCAGAGACCTCTGGAACAACATTAAATGCACCAACATTCGAATCAGACGGGGCCCAGAAGAAGAAGAGAAAAAGAAAGGGACTGAGAAAATATTCAGAAAGATTATAGTTGAAAACTTCTCTAATATGGGAAAGGAAAGAGTTAATCAAGTCCAGGAAGCTCAGAGAGTCCCAAACAGGAGAAATCCAAGGAGAAACACTCCAAGACACATATTCATCAAACTCTCAAGAATGAAATACAAAGAAAAGGTATTAAAAGCAGCAAGGGAAAAGCAAGAAATTCCATATTTGGGAATCCCCATCAAGTTAACAGCTGATCTTTCAGCAGAATTTCTGCAAGACAGTAGGGAGTGGCAGGACATATTTCAAGTGATTAAAGGAAAAAAACCTACCACCAATGTGACTGAACTCAGCAAGAATCTCATTCAGATTGGATGGAGGAAGTAAAAACTTCACAGACAAACCAAAGGTAGGAGAATTCAGCACCACCAAACCGTCTATATCACCAATGATAAAGGAACTTTTCTAAGCAGGAAACACAAAGGAAATAAAAGACCTCCAATACCAAACCAAAAACAATTAAGTAAATGCTAACAAGAACATACACACGGATAATTACCTTAAATATAAATGGATTCAAAGCTCCAACCAACACACATAGAGTGCATGAAGGGATACAAAAATAAGACCGTTAAATATGATGTCTAGGAGCGACCCACTTTAGACCTAGGGACACATACAAACTGAAAGTGAGGGGATGGAAAAAGACATTCCAAGCACATGGAAATCAAAGGAAACCTGCAGTGCGAATTCTCATGTCAGATGAAATAGACTTTAAAATTAACACTATTGCAGGAAACCAAGAAGAACACTACATACTGATGAAGGAATCAAACAAAGAAGATGACACAGCAAATGCAAATCCTTATGAAGCCAACGTAGTAGCACTTCAATACATAAGATATATCCTAACAGCCCTAAAAGGGGAAACTGAGAGTAACACAAAAATAGTAGGGGACATTAACACCCCTCTTTCACCAACGGACTGATCACCAAAAATGAAAATAAACAAGGAAACGTGGGCTTTAAATGACACATTGAACAAGAGGGACTTAACTGATATGTATATGACTTTCCTTTGCAAAACACCAGAAAACAGTTTCTTCTCAAGTGCTCATGGAACATTCTCCAGGATATGTCATATCTTGGGTCACACATAGAGCCTTAGTCAATTTAAGAAAACTGAAATAGTATGAGGTACAATTTCCTACCACAGTGCCATGAAACTAGATATCAATGAAAGGAAAAAAAGAACTGTAAACAATAGAAACACATGGAAGCTAAACAAAACGCTGTTAAATAATCAAGCAATCACTGAAGAAAACAAAGATGAAATCGCAAAATACCTGGAAAAAAATGACAATGAAAATACGACCACCCCAACCTATGGTATGCAGCAAAAGCAGTTCTAACAGGGAAGTTGATAGCAATAAAATCCTCCATCAAGGAACAAGAAATCCCCCATATAAACAACCTAGCCTTACACCTAAAGCCGTTAGAGAAAAATGGACAAACACCCAACAAACAAAAATGGATTAGCAGAAGGAAAGAAATAAGAAAGTTCAGATCAGAAATAAATGAAAAAGAATGGAGAAAACAAGAGCAAAGATCGGTAAACCTAAAAGCTAGATATTTAAGAGCATGCATATAATGTATCCACCATTAGCCAGATTTATTAAGAAAAGAAGTGGAGAAGATCCAAACCAACAGAATTAGAAAAGAAAAAGGAGAAGTAACAACTGACCCTGCAGAAATACAAAGGATCATGAGAGATTACTACAAACATCTTTTGCCAATTAAATGGACAACCTGGAAGAAATGGACAAATTCTTCAAAAAGCACAACCTTCTGAGACTGAACCAAGATAAACAGAAAGTATAAACAGACTAATCGTAAGCACTGAAATTGAAATTGTGATTAAAATTTTCCAACAAGCAAAAGCCCAATATCAGATGGCTTCACAGGCGATTTCTATCAAAACTTTTGACAAGAGCTAACACCTATCGTTCTCAGACTCTTCCAAAATATAACAGAGTGAGGGACACTCCCAAAATCATTAAACGAGGCCACAATCACTCTGATACTAAAATCAGACAGGTTCTCAAATAAATTGAACACTACAGGCCAATATCACTGATGACCTTAAATGTCAGAATCTCAAAGAAAATACTAGAAAGTAGAATCCAACAGCACATTAAAGGGATAATACACCATGATCAAGTGGGCTTTATCCAAGGAAGGTAGGATTTTTCGATATATGCAAATCAATCCAGATGATAAACCATACTAACAAAGTGAAGGAGAAAAATCCTACGATTATCTCAATAAATGGAGAAAAATCTTCTGGAAACATTCAAAAAGAGTTTAGGATAACACTCTCCAGAAAGTACACATAGAGTGAATGTACCTCAACATAATAAAGGCCATATATGACAGACCCACAGCCAACTTTGTTCTCAAAGGTGAAACACTGAAACCATTTCCTTTAAGATCAGGAAAAAGACAAGTTTGCGAACTGTTACTAATATTATTTAAGCAGGTTTTGGAAGTTTTACCCACAGCATTCAGAGAAGAAAAAGAAATTAAAAGCATCCAAGTTGGAAGAGAAGAAGTCAAACCGTCACTGTTTTCAGATGACTAGATAGTATACAATGAGAATTCTAAAGACGCTACCAGAAAATTACCAGAACGAATCAATGAGTTGGGTACAGTGACATGATACAAAGTTAATGCACAAAAATCTCTTGCATTACTATGCACTAATGATGAAAAATCCGAAAGAGAAATTAAGGAAACACTCTCATTTACCATTGCTACAAAAAGAATAACATACTTGAGTGTAAACTTACCAAAGAGACAAAATACATGTGTGAGGAAAACCATGACACACTGAGGAAAGAAATTAAAGGTGACACAAAGAGATGGAGACATATACCATGTTTTTGGACTGGTAGAAACAACATTGCAAAAATGACTATGCTACACAAAGCAATCTACAGTTCATTGCAATCCCTATCGAATTACCAATGGCATTTGTCACAGAACTACAACAAAATATTTCACCATTTGTGTGGAAACACAAAAGAGCCTGAAGAGCCAAAGGTATCTTGAGAAAGAAAAACAGAGCTGGAGGAATCAGGTTCCCTGACTTCAGACTATAAAAAACATCTATAATAATAAAGATGGTATGCTACTGGCACACAAACAGAGTGTACATCAATGAAACAGGACAGTAAGCCACGGATAAACCCACACTCCTTTCTATTTGATAAAGGAGGCAAGAGTATACAATGGAGAAAAGATAGCCTCTTCAATAATGGTTCTGGGGAAACTGCACAGCTACGTGTAAAAGAATGAAATTACAACACTTCTTTACTCCATACACAAAAATAAACTGCAAATCGATTACAGACCTAAATGTAAGGCCAGACACGTTAAAACTCTTAGAAGAAAATAAAGGCAGAACACTCTGTGACATAAATCACACAAAGACGTTTTGGGACCCCCCTCATAGAGAACTGGAAATAAAAACAGAAAGAAACAAATGGGACCTAGTGAATCTGAAAAGCTTTTGCACAGCAAAAGAAATGAAAATCAGGATGAAAAGACAACCCTCAGAATGGGAGAAAATATTTGTAAACGAAGCAACTGACAAAGGATTAATCTCCATTGAGCTCATGCAACTCAACATCAGAAAAACAAACAACCCAATCCAAAATAGGACAGAAGACCGAAAAAGATATTTCTACAAAGCATCTATACTATTTGCCAACAAACACATGAAACCATGCTCAACATCACTAATCATTAGAGAAATGCAGATCAAAACAACAATGGGGGAGGAACTTGAAGATGACGGAAGAGTAAGATGCGGAGATCACTTTCCTCCCCACAGATTCATCAGAAATAAATCTGCAGGAAGAACCGCTCCTATAGACCAGCCACTGAACGCTGGCCGAAGACCTCACACCTCCCAAAGGGCAAGAAACTCCCCCGTACCTGGGTAGGGGAAAAGAAGAAAGAAATAACAGACACAAGAGACGAGGGATGGGACTTGCAACAGTGGGAAGCAGCTGTGAAGGAGGAAAGGTTTCCACACCCTAGAAAGCCCCGTCGCAGGTGGAAGTGTGTGCAAGGGAGTGGGGAAGCTTCGGAGCCACGGAGGAGAGCCCAGCAACTGAGGTGCGGAAGGCAAACTGGACAGATTCCCGAACAGAGGAGCGATGCCGACCAGAACTCACCAACCTGAGAGGCTTGTCTGTTCACCTGCCGGGGAAGGCAGGGGTTGGAGGCTGAGGCTGCGGTTTCAGCCGGATCCCACGGTGAGGACTGAGGCTGGCGGCATGAACACAGCCTGAAGTGTGCTAGTGCAACATGTCTAGCTCAGAGGGAGTCCTGGAAAACTCCTGCAACTGCGTAAGAGACAAGAGAATTTTTCTTCCCAATTTCCTTCCTGGTACGTGAGGAGAGGGTATTAAGAGCGCCGCGTAATGGAGCTGCAGAAATCGGCGTGAGGTGCGGCTATCAGCGTGGACCCCAGAGACTGGCATGAGACGTAAGGCGGCTGCTGCCGCCACCAAGAATCCTGTTAGCAAAGACAGGCCACTATCCACAGTGCCCCTCCACGGGGCTTCTGCAGCACGCCACTGATAGTGTCCCGTGATGCATGGACAACTTCGCTGGGAGGATGCACGGTGCGCCTCAGGCTGCTGCAAAGTCACGATGCGCTATACCGCTACAGGCTGACTCCTATTCTGTACTCCTCACTCCCCCGGCCTGAGTGAGACACAGCCGCCAATGAGCTTCCCCTTTAACCCTGTCCTGTCTGAGGAAAGAACAGAGGCCCTCAAGCGACCTACACAAAGAGGCGGATCCAAATCCAAAGCTGAAGGCGGGAGCTGTTTGAACAAAGAAGAGAAAGGGAAATGTGTCTCAGCAGCCTCAGGAAGAGCTGGTGAAATCCCTACTTTCAACCTGAAGTAACCTGCATCTGTGGATTACCTGAGTACACAATGAATCATCCGAAAATTGAGGTGGTGGCTTTTGGGAGAAAAGCTATATTTTATTCCCACTTTTTCTCTTTTTTTGAGTGTCTATGTGTATGCTTCTGTTTGTGATTTTGTCTGGAAAGCTTAGCTTTAACCATTTGTGCTAGGGTTCTGTCCGTCTGTTTTCTTATTTTTACGTTTAAAATATTTTCGTAAAAATTATTTTTTATTTTAATAACTTTATTTTATTTTATTTGACATAATTGTGTCTTCGTTTATCCTCTGTCTTTGTTTCTTTCTCTTTTTGGTCCCTTTTATTCTGAGCCATGTGGATGAAAGTCTCTTGGTGCTCCAACCAGGAGTCAGTGCTGCGCTTCTCAGGTGGCAGAGCCAACCTCAGGACACTGGTCCACAGGAGACCTTACAGCTCCATGTAATATCAAACGGAGAAAATCTCCCAGAGATTTCCATCTCAACGCCAAGATCCACCTTCACTCAATGACCAGCTAGCTACAGTGCTGGAAACCGTATGCCAAACAACGAGTAAGACAGGAACACAGCCCCATCCATTATCACAGAGGATGCCTAAAATCGCAGTAAGGCCACAGACACCCAACCACACACCACCAGACGTGGAACTGCCCAGCAGAAAGACAAGATCCAGCTTCATCCACCAGAACACAGGCACAACTCCCCTCCACTTAGAAGCCTACACAACCCACTGAACAAACTTAGCCACCTGGGACACACACCAAAAAAAAGATAACTATGAAGCTGCAGCCTGTGAAAAGGAGCCCCCAAGCAGTGAATTAAGCAAAAAGAGGAGACTGAAAAACACACAGCAGATGGAGGAGCAACTTAAACCCCACCAGACCTAACAAATGAAGAGGAAATAGGCAGTCTACCTGAACAATTATTCAGAATAATGAGAGTAAAGATGATCCAAAATCTTGGAAATAGGATAGAGAAAATACAAGAAACTTTTCACAAGGACCTAGAAGAACTGAAGGGCAAACGAACAATAATGAAGAAAACAATAAATGAAATTAAAAATTCTCTAGAAGTGATCAATAGCAGAAACACTCTGGCAGAAGAACGGATAAGTGACCTGGAAGATAACATAGTTTAACTCACTACTGCAGAGCAGTATGAAGAAATAAGAATGAAAAGATTGAGGACAGTCTCAGAGACCTCTGGAACAACATTATATGCACCAACATTCGAATCAGACGGGTCCCAGAAGAAGAAGAGAAAAAGAAAGGGACTGAGAAAATATTCAGAAAGATTATAGTTGAAAACTTCTCTAATATGGGAAAGGAAAGAGTTAATCAAGTCCAGGAAGCTCAGAGAGTCCCAAACAGGAGAAATCCAAGGAGAAACACTCCAAGACACATATTCATCAAACTCTCAAAAATGAAATACAAAGAAAAGGTATTAAAAGCAGCAAGGGAAAAGCAAGAAATTCCATATTTGGGAATCCCCATCAAGTTAGCAGCTGATCTTTCAGCAGAAATTCTGCAAGACAGTAGGGAGTGGCAGGACATATTTCAAGTGATTAAAGGAAAAAAACCTACCACCAATGTGACTGTACTCAGCAAGACTCTCATTCAGATTGGAGGGAGGAAGTAAAAACTTCACAGACAAACCAAAGGTAGGAGAATTCAGCACCACCAAACCGTCTATATCACCAATGATAAAGGAACTTCTCTAAGCAGGAAACACAAAGGAAATAAAACACCTCCAATAACAAACCAAAAACAATTAAGTAAATGCTAACAGGAACATACACACGAATAATTACCTTAAATGTAAATGGATTCAAGGCTCCAACCAACACACATAGAGTGGATGAAGGGATACAAAAACAAGACCGTTAAATATGATGTCTAGGAGCGACCCACTTTAGATCCGGGGACACATACAAACTGAAAGTGAGGGGATGGAAAAAGACATTCCAAGAACATGGAAATCAAAGGAAACCTGGAGTGCCAATTCTCATATCAGACGAAATAGACTTCAAGATAAAGACTATTGCAGGAAACCAAGAAGAACACTACATACTGATGAAGGAATCAAACAAAGAAGATGACACAGCAAATGCAAATCCTTATGAAGCCAACGTAGTAGCACTTCAATACATAAGATATATCCTAACAGCCCTAAAAGGGGAAACTGAGAGTAACACAAAAATAGTAGGGGACATTAACACCCCTCTTTCACCAATGGACTGATCACCAAAAATGAAAATAAACAAGGAAACGTGGGCTTTAAATGACACATTGAACAAGAGGGACTTAACTGATATGTATATGACTTTCCTTTGCAAAACACCAGAAAACAGTTTCTTCTCGAGTGCTCATGGAACATTCTCCAGAATATGTCATATCTTGGGTCACACATAGAGCCTTAGTCAATTTAAGAAAACTGAAATAGTATGAGGTATAATTTCCTACCACAGTGCCATGAAACTAGATATCAATGAAAGGAAAAAAAGAACTGTAAACAATAGAAACACATGGAAGCTAAACAAAACGCTGTTAAATATTCAAGCAATCACTGAAGAAAACAAAGATGAAATCGCAAAATACATGGAAAAAAATGACAATGAAAATACGACCACCCCAACCTATGGTATGCAGCAAAAGCAGTTCTAACAGGGAAGTTGAGAGCAATAAAATCTTCCATCAAGGAACAAGAAATCCCCCATATAAACAACCTAGACTTACACCTAAAGCCATTAGAGAAAAATGGACAAACACCCAACAAACAAAAATGGATTAGCAGAAGGAAAGAAATAAGAAAGTTCAGATCAGAAATAAAGGAAAAAGAATGGAGAAAACAAGAGCAAAGATCGGTAAACCTAAAAGCTAGATATTTAAGAGCATGCATATAATGTATCCACCATTAGCCAGATTTATTAAGAAAAGAAGTGGAGAAGATCCAAACCAACAGAATTAGAAAAGAAAAAGGAGAAGTAACAACTGACCCTGCAGAAATACAAAGGATCATGAGAGATTACTACAAACATCTTTTGCCAATTAAATGGACAACCTGGAAGAAATGGACAAATTCTTCAAAAAGCACAACCTTCTGAGACTGAACCAAGATAAACAGAAAGTATAAACAGACTAATCGTAAGCACTGAAATTGAAATTGTGATTAAAATTTTCCAACAAGCAAAAGCCCAATATCAGATGGCTTCACAGGCGATTTCTATCAAAACTTTTGACAAGAGCTAACACCTATCGTTCTCAGACTCTTCCAAAATATAACAGAGTGAGGGACACTCCCAAAATCATTAAACGAGGCCACAATCACTCTGATACTAAAATCAGACAGGTTCTCAAATAAATTGAACACTACAGGCCAATATCACTGATGACCTTAAATGTCAGAATCTCAAAGAAAATACTAGAAAGTAGAATCCAACAGCACATTAAAGGGATAATACACCATGATCAAGTGGGCTTTATCCAATGAAGGTAGGATTTTTCGATATATGCAAATCAATCCAGATGATAAACGATACTAACAAAGTGAAGAAGAAAAATCCTACGATTATCTCAATAAATGGAGAAAAATCTTCTGGAAACATTCAAAAAGAGTTTAGGATAACACTCTCCAGAAAGTACACATAGAGTGAATGTACCTCAACATAATAAAGGCCATATATGACAGACCCACAGCCAACTTTGGTCTAAAAGGTGAAATACTGAAACCATTTCCTTTAAGATCAAGAAAAAGACAAGTTTCCGAACTGTTACTAATATTACTTAAGCAAGTTTTGGAAGTTTTACCCACAGCATTCAGAAAAGAAAAAGAAATTAAAAGCATCCAAGTTGGAAGAGAAGAAGTCAAACTGTTTCTGTTTTCAGATGACTAGATAGTATACATAGAGAATTCTAAAGACGCTACCAGAAAACTACCAGAACGAATCAATGAATTTGGGACAGTGACAGGATACAAAGTTAATGCACAAAAATCTCTTGCATTACTATGCACTAATGATGAAAAATCCGAAAGAGAAATTAAGGAAACACTCTCATTTACCATTGCTACAAAAAGAATAACATACTTGAGTGTAAACTTACCAAAGAGACAAAATACATGTGTGAGGAAAACCATGACACACTGAGGAAAGAAATTAAAGGTGACACAAAGAGATGGAGACATATACCATGTTTTTGGACTGGTAGAAACAACATTGCAAAAATGACTATGCTACACAAAGCAATCTACAGTTCATTGCAATCCCTATCGAACTACCAATGGCATTTGTCACAGAACTACAACAAAATATTTCACCATTTGTGTGGAAACACAAAAGAGCCTGAAGAGCCAAAGGTATCTTGAGAAAGAAAAACAGAGCTGGAGGAATCAGGTTCCCTGACTTCAGACTATAAAAAACATCTATAATAATAAAGATGGTATGCTACTGGCACACAAACAGAGTGTACATCAATGAAACAGGACAGTAAGCCACGGATAAACCCACACTCCTTTCAATTTGATAAAGGAGGCAAGAGTATACAATGGAGAAAAGATAGCCTCTTCAATAATGGTTCTGGGGAAACTGCACAGCTACGTGTAAAAGAATGAAATTACAACACTTCTTTACTCCATACACAAAAATAAACTGCAAATCGATTACAGACCTAAATGTAAGGCCAGACACGTTAAAACTCTTAGAAGAAAATAAAGGCAGAACACTCTGTGACATAAATCACACAATGACGTTTTGGGACCCCCCTCATAGAGAACTGGAAATAAAAACAGAAAGAAACAAATGGGACCTAGTGAATCTGAAAAGCTTTTGCACAGCAAAAGAAATGAAAATCAGGATGAAAAGACAACCCTCAGAATGGGAGAAAATATTTGTAAACGAAGCAACTGACAAAGGATTAATCTCCATTGAGCTCATGCAACTCAACATCAGAAAAACAAACAACCCAATCCAAAATAGGACAGAAGACCGAAAAAGATATTTCTACAAAGCATCTATACTATTTGCCAACAAACACATGAAACCATGCTCAACATCACTAATCATTAGAGAAATGCAGATCAAAACAACAATGGGGGAGGAACTTGAAGATGACGGAAGAGTAAGATGCGGAGATCACTTTCCTCCCCACAGATTCATCAGAAATAAATCTGCAGGAAGAACCGCTCCTATAGACCAGCCACTGAACGCTGGCCGAAGACCTCACACCTCCCAAAGGGCAAGAAACTCCCCACGTACCTGGGTAGGGGAAAAGAAGAAAGAAATAACAGACACAAGAGACGAGGGATGGGACTTGCAACAGTGGGAAGCAGCTGTGAAGGAGGAAAGGTTTCCACACCCTAGAAAGCCCCGTCGCAGGTGGAAGTGTGTGCAAGGGAGTGGGGAAGCTTCGGAGCCACGGAGGAGAGCCCAGCAACTGAGGTGCGGAAGGCAAACTGGACAGATTCCCGAACAGAGGAGCGATGCCGACCAGAACTCACCAACCTGAGAGGCTTGTCTGTTCACCTGCCGGGGAAGGCAGGGGTTGGAGGCTGAGGCTGCGGTTTCAGCCGGATCCCACGGTGAGGACTGAGGCTGGCGGCATGAACACAGCCTGAAGTGTGCTAGTGCAACATGTCTAGCTCAGAGGGAGTCCTGGAAAACTCCTGCAACTGCGTAAGAGACAAGAGAATTTTTCTTCCCAATTTCCTTCCTGGTACGTGAGGAGAGGGTATTAAGAGCGCCGCGTAATGGAGCTGCAGAAATCGGCGTGAGGTGCGGCTATCAGCGTGGACCCCAGAGACTGGCATGAGACGTAAGGCGGCTGCTGCCGCCACCAAGAATCCTGTTAGCAAAGACAGGCCACTATCCACAGTGCCCCTCCACGGGGCTTCTGCAGCACGCCACTGATAGTGTCCCGTGATGCAGGGACAACTTCCCTGGGAGGATGCACGGTGCGCCTCAGGCTGCTGCAAAGTCACGATGCGCTATACCGCTACAGGCTGACTCCTATTCCGTACTCCTCACTCCCCCGGCCTGAGTGAGACACAGCCGCCAATGAGCTTCCCCTTTAACCCTGTCCTGTCTGAGGAAAGAACAGAGGCCCTCAAGCGACCTACACAAAGAGGCGGATCCAAATCCAAAGCTGAAGGCGGGAGCTGTGTGAACAAAGAAGAGAAAGGGAAATGTGTCTCAGCAGCCTCAGGAAGAGCTGGTGAAATCCCTACTTTCAACCTGAAGTAACCTGCATCTGTGGATTACCTGAGTACACAATGAATCATCCGAAAATTGAGGTGGTGGCTTTTGGGAGAAAAGCTATATTTTATTCCCACTTTTTCTCTTTTTTTGAGTGTCTATGTGTATGCTTCTGTTTGTGATTTTGTCTGGAAAGCTTAGCTTTAACCATTTGTGCTAGGGTTCTGTCCGTCTGTTTTCTTATTTTTACGTTTAAAATATTTTCTTAAAAATTATTTTTTATTTTAATAACTTTATTTTATTTTATTTGACATAATTGTGTCTTCGTTTATCCTCTGTCTTTGTTTCTTTCTCTTTTTGGTCCCTTTTATTCTGAGCCATGTGGATGAAAGTCTCTTGGTGCTCCAACCAGGAGTCAGTGCTGCGCTTCTCAGGTGGCAGAGCCAACCTCAGGACACTGGTCCACAGGAGACCTTACAGCTCCATGTAATATCAAACGGAGAAAATCTCCCAGAGATTTCCATCTCAACGCCAAGATCCACCTTCACTCAATGACCAGCTAGCTACAGTGCTGGAAACCGTATGCCAAACAACGAGTAAGACAGGAACACAGCCCCATCCATTATCACAGAGGATGCCTAAAATCGCAGTAAGGCCACAGACACCCAACCACACACCACCAGACGTGGAACTGCCCAGCAGAAAGACAAGATCCAGCTTCATCCACCAGAACACAGGCACAACTCCCCTCCACTTAGAAGCCTACACAACCCACTGAACAAACTTAGCCACCTGGGACACACACCAAAAAAAAGATAACTATGAAGCTGCAGCCTGTGAAAAGGAGCCCCCAAGCAGTGAATTAAGCAAAAAGAGGAGACTGAAAAACACACAGAAGATGGAGGAGCAACTTAAACCCCACCAGACCTAACAAATGAAGAGGAAATAGGCAGTCTACCTGAACAATTATTCAGAATAATGAGAGTAAAGATGATCCAAAATCTTGGAAATAGGATAGAGAAAATACAAGAAACTTTTCACAAGGACCTAGAAGAACTGAAGGGCAAACGAACAATAATGAAGAAAACAATAAATGAAATTAAAAATTCTCTAGAAGTGATCAATAGCAGAAACACTCTGGCAGAAGAACGGATAAGTGACCTGGAAGATAACATAGTTTAACTCACTACTGCAGAGCAGTATGAAGAAATAAGAATGAAAAGATTGAGGACAGTCTCAGAGACCTCTGGAACAACATTAAATGCACCAACATTCGAATCAGACGGGTCCCAGAAGAAGAAGAGAAAAAGAAAGGGACTGAGAAAATATTCAGAAAGATTATAGTTGAAAACTTCTCTAATATGGGAAAGGAAAGAGTTAATCAAGTCCAGGAAGCTCAGAGAGTCCCAAACAGGAGAAATCCAAGGAGAAACACTCCAAGACACATATTCATCAAACTCTCAAGAATGAAATACAAAGAAAAGGTATTAAAAGCAGCAAGGGAAAAGCAAGAAATTCCATATTTGGGAATCCCCATCAAGTTAGCAGCTGATCTTTCAGCAGAAATTCTGCAAGACAGTAGGGAGTGGCAGGACATATTTCAAGTGATTAAAGGAAAAAAACCTACCACCAATGTGACTGTACTCAGCAAGACTCTCATTCAGATTGGAGGGAGGAAGTAAAAACTTCACAGACAAACCAAAGGTAGGAGAATTCAGCACCACCAAACCGTCTATATCACCAATGATAAAGGAACTTCTCTAAGCAGGAAACACAAAGGAAATAAAACACCTCCAATAACAAACCAAAAACAATTAAGTAAATGCTAACAGGAACATACACACGAATAATTACCTTAAATGTAAATGGATTCAAGGCTCCAACCAACACACATAGAGTGGATGAAGGGATACAAAAACAAGACCGTTAAATATGATGTCTAGGAGCGACCCACTTTAGATCCGGGGACACATACAAACTGAAAGTGAGGGGATGGAAAAAGACATTCCAAGAACATGGAAATCAAAGGAAACCTGGAGTGCCAATTCTCATATCAGACGAAATAGACTTCAAGATAAAGACTATTGCAGGAAACCAAGAAGAACACTACATACTGATGAAGGAATCAAACAAAGAAGATGACACAGCAAATGCAAATCCTTATGAAGCCAACGTAGTAGCACTTCAATACATAAGATATATCCTAACAGCCCTAAAAGGGGAAACTGAGAGTAACACAAAAATAGTAGGGGACATTAACACCCCTCTTTCACCAATGGACTGATCACCAAAAATGAAAATAAACAAGGAAACGTGGGCTTTAAATGACACATTGAACAAGAGGGACTTAACTGATATGTATATGACTTTCCTTTGCAAAACACCAGAAAACAGTTTCTTCTCGAGTGCTCATGGAACATTCTCCAGAATATGTCATATCTTGGGTCACACATAGAGCCTTAGTCAATTTAAGAAAACTGAAATAGTATGAGGTATAATTTCCTACCACAGTGCCATGAAACTAGATATCAATGAAAGGAAAAAAAGAACTGTAAACAATAGAAACACATGGAAGCTAAACAAAACGCTGTTAAATAATCAAGCAATCACTGAAGAAAACAAAGATGAAATCGCAAAATACCTGGAAAAAATGACAATGAAAACACGACCACCCCAACCTATGGTATGCAGCAAAAGCAGTTCTAACAGGGAAGTTGAGAGCAATAAAATCCTCCATCAAGGAACAAGAAATCCCCCATATAAACAACCTAGACTTACACCTAAAGCCATTAGAGAAAAATGGACAAACACCCAACAAACAAAAATGGATTAGCAGAAGGAAAGAAATAAGAAAGTTCAGATCAGAAATAAAGGAAAAAGAATGGAGAAAACAAGAGCAAAGATCGGTAAACCTAAAAGCTAGATATTTAAGAGCATGCATATAATGTATCCACCATTAGCCAGATTTATTAAGAAAAGAAGTGGAGAAGATCCAAACCAACAGAATTAGAAAAGAAAAAGGAGAAGTAACAACTGACCCTGCAGAAATACAAAGGATCATGAGAGATTACTACAAACATCTTTTGCCAATTAAATGGACAACCTGGAAGAAATGGACAAATTCTTCAAAAAGCACAACCTTCTGAGACTGAACCAAGATAAACAGAAAGTATAAACAGACTAATCGTAAGCACTGAAATTGAAATTGTGATTAAAATTTTCCAACAAGCAAAAGCCCAATATCAGATGGCTTCACAGGCGATTTCTATCAAAACTTTTGACAAGAGCTAACACCTATCGTTCTCAGACTCTTCCAAAATATAACAGAGTGAGGGACACTCCCAAAATCATTAAACGAGGCCACAATCACTCTGATACTAAAATCAGACAGGTTCTCAAATAAATTGAACACTACAGGCCAATATCACTGATGACCTTAAATGTCAGAATCTCAAAGAAAATACTAGAAAGTAGAATCCAACAGCACATTAAAGGGATAATACACCATGATCAAGTGGGCTTTATCCAATGAAGGTAGGATTTTTCGATATATGCAAATCAATCCAGATGATAAACGATACTAACAAAGTGAAGAAGAAAAATCCTACGATTATCTCAATAAATGGAGAAAAATCTTCTGGAAACATTCAAAAAGAGTTTAGGATAACACTCTCCAGAAAGTACACATAGAGTGAATGTACCTCAACATAATAAAGGCCATATATGACAGACCCACAGCCAACTTTGTTCTAAAAGGTGAAATACTGAAACCATTTCCTTTAAGATCAAGAAAAAGACAAGTTTCCGAACTGTTACTAATATTACTTAAGCAGGTTTTGGAAGTTTTACCCACAGCATTCAGAAAAGAAAAAGAAATTAAAAGCATCCAAGTTGGAAGAGAAGAAGTCAAACTGTCACTGTTTTCAGATGACTAGATAGTATACATAGAGAATTCTAAAGACGCTACCAGAAAACTACCAGAACGAATCAATGAATTTGGGACAGTGACAGGATACAAAGTTAATGCACAAAAATCTCTTGCATTACTATGCACTAATGATGAAAAATCCGAAAGAGAAATTAAGGAAACACTCTCATTTACCATTGCTACAAAAAGAATAACATACTTGAGTGTAAACTTACCAAAGAGACAAAATACATGTGTGAGGAAAACCATGACACACTGAGGAAAGAAATTAAAGGTGACACAAAGAGACGGAGACATATACCATGTTTTTGGACTGGTAGAAACAACATTGCAAAAATGACTATGCTACACAAAGCAATCTACAGTTCATTGCAATCCCTATCAAACTACCAATGGCACTTGTCACAGAACTACAACAAAATATTTCACCATTTGTGTGGAAACACAAAAGAGCCTGAAGAGCCAAAGGTATCTTGAGAAAGAAAAACAGAGCTGGAGGAATCAGGTTCCCTGACTTCAGACTATAAAAAACATCTATAATAATAAAGATGGTATGCTACTGGCACACAAACAGAGTGTACATCAATGAAACAGGACAGTAAGCCACGGATAAACCCACACTCCTTTCTATTTGATAAAGGAGGCAAGAGTATAAAATGGAGAAAAGATAGCCTCTTCAATAATGGTTCTGGGGAAACTGCACAGCTACGTGTAAAAGAATGAAATTACAACACTTCTTTACTCCATACACAAAAATAAACTGCAAATCGATTACAGACCTAAATGTAAGGCCAGACACGTTAAAACTCTTAGAAGAAAATAAAGGCAGAACACTCTGTGACATAAATCACACAATGACGTTTTGGGACCCCCCTCATAGAGAACTGGAAATAAAAACAGAAAGAAACAAATGGGACCTAGTGAATCTGAAAAGCTTTTGCACAGCAAAAGAAATGAAAATCAGGATGAAAAGACAACCCTCAGAATGGGAGAAAATATTTGTAAACGAAGCAACTGACAAAGGATTAATCTCCATTGAGCTCATGCAACTCAACATCAGAAAAACAAACAACCCAATCCAAAATAGGACAGAAGACCGAAAAAGATATTTCTACAAAGCATCTATACTATTTGCCAACAAACACATGAAACCATGCTCAACATCACTAATCATTAGAGAAATGCAGATCAAAACAACAATGGGGGAGGAACTTGAAGATGACGGAAGAGTAAGATGCGGAGATCACTTTCCTCCCCACAGATTCATCAGAAATAAATCTGCAGGAAGAACCGCTCCTATAGACCAGCCACTGAACGCTGGCCGAAGACCTCACACCTCCCAAAGGGCAAGAAACTCCCCACGTACCTGGGTAGGGGAAAAGAAGAAAGAAATAACAGACACAAGAGACGAGGGATGGGACTTGCAACAGTGGGAAGCAGCTGTGAAGGAGGAAAGGTTTCCACACCCTAGAAAGCCCCGTCGCAGGTGGAAGTGTGTGCAAGGGAGTGGGGAAGCTTCGGAGCCACGGAGGAGAGCCCAGCAACTGAGGTGCGGAAGGCAAACTGGACAGATTCCCGAACAGAGGAGCGATGCCGACCAGAACTCACCAACCTGAGAGGCTTGTCTGTTCACCTGCCGGGGAAGGCAGGGGTTGGAGGCTGAGGCTGCGGTTTCAGCCGGATCCCACGGTGAGGACTGAGGCTGGCGGCATGAACACAGCCTGAAGTGTGCTAGTGCAACATGTCTAGCTCAGAGGGAGTCCTGGAAAACTCCTGCAACTGCGTAAGAGACAAGAGAATTTTTCTTCCCAATTTCCTTCCTGGTACGTGAGGAGAGGGTATTAAGAGCGCCGCGTAATGGAGCTGCAGAAATCGGCGTGAGGTGCGGCTATCAGCGTGGACCCCAGAGACTGGCATGAGACGTAAGGCGGCTGCTGCCGCCACCAAGAATCCTGTTAGCAAAGACAGGCCACTATCCACAGTGCCCCTCCACGGGGCTTCTGCAGCACGCCACTGATAGTGTCCCGTGATGCAGGGACAACTTCCCTGGGAGGATGCACGGTGCGCCTCAGGCTGCTGCAAAGTCACGATGCGCTATACCGCTACAGGCTGACTCCTATTCCGTACTCCTCACTCCCCCGGCCTGAGTGAGACACAGCCGCCAATGAGCTTCCCCTTTAACCCTGTCCTGTCTGAGGAAAGAACAGAGGCCCTCAAGCGACCTACACAAAGAGGCGGATCCAAATCCAAAGCTGAAGGCGGGAGCTGTGTGAACAAAGAAGAGAAAGGGAAATGTGTCTCAGCAGCCTCAGGAAGAGCTGGTGAAATCCCTACTTTCAACCTGAAGTAACCTGCATCTGTGGATTACCTGAGTACACAATGAATCATCCGAAAATTGAGGTGGTGGCTTTTGGGAGAAAAGCTATATTTTATTCCCACTTTTTCTCTTTTTTTGAGTGTCTATGTGTATGCTTCTGTTTGTGATTTTGTCTGGAAAGCTTAGCTTTAACCATTTGTGCTAGGGTTCTGTCCGTCTGTTTTCTTATTTTTACGTTTAAAATATTTTCTTAAAAATTATTTTTTATTTTAATAACTTTATTTTATTTTATTTGACATAATTGTGTCTTCGTTTATCCTCTGTCTTTGTTTCTTTCTCTTTTTGGTCCCTTTTATTCTGAGCCATGTGGATGAAAGTCTCTTGGTGCTCCAACCAGGAGTCAGTGCTGCGCTTCTCAGGTGGCAGAGCCAACCTCAGGACACTGGTCCACAGGAGACCTTACAGCTCCATGTAATATCAAACGGAGAAAATCTCCCAGAGATTTCCATCTCAACGCCAAGATCCACCTTCACTCAATGACCAGCTAGCTACAGTGCTGGAAACCGTATGCCAAACAACGAGTAAGACAGGAACACAGCCCCATCCATTATCACAGAGGATGCCTAAAATCGCAGTAAGGCCACAGACACCCAACCACACACCACCAGACGTGGAACTGCCCAGCAGAAAGACAAGATCCAGCTTCATCCACCAGAACACAGGCACAACTCCCCTCCACTTAGAAGCCTACACAACCCACTGAACAAACTTAGCCACCTGGGACACACACCAAAAAAAAGATAACTATGAAGCTGCAGCCTGTGAAAAGGAGCCCCCAAGCAGTGAATTAAGCAAAAAGAGGAGACTGAAAAACACACAGCAGATGGAGGAGCAACTTAAACCCCACCAGACCTAACAAATGAAGAGGAAATAGGCAGTCTACCTGAACAATTATTCAGAATAATGAGAGTAAAGATGATCCAAAATCTTGGAAATAGGATAGAGAAAATACAAGAAACTTTTCACAAGGACCTAGAAGAACTGAAGGGCAAACGAACAATAATGAAGAAAACAATAAATGAAATTAAAAATTCTCTAGAAGTGATCAATAGCAGAAACACTCTGGCAGAAGAACGGATAAGTGACCTGGAAGATAACATAGTTTAACTCACTACTGCAGAGCAGTATGAAGAAATAAGAATGAAAAGATTGAGGACAGTCTCAGAGACCTCTGGAACAACATTAAATGCACCAACATTCGAATCAGACGGGGCCCAGAAGAAGAAGAGAAAAAGAAAGGGACTGAGAAAATATTCAGAAAGATTATAGTTGAAAACTTCTCTAATATGGGAAAGGAAAGAGTTAATCAAGTCCAGGAAGCTCAGAGAGTCCCAAACAGGAGAAATCCAAGGAGAAACACTCCAAGACACATATTCATCAAACTCTCAAGAATGAAATACAAAGAAAAGGTATTAAAAGCAGCAAGGGAAAAGCAAGAAATTCCATATTTGGGAATCCCCATCAAGTTAGCAGCTGATCTTTCAGCAGAAATTCTGCAAGACAGTAGGGAGTGGCAGGACATATTTCAAGTGATTAAAGGAAAAAAACCTACCACCAATGTGACTGTACTCAGCAAGACTCTCATTCAGATTGGAGGGAGGAAGTAAAAACTTCACAGACAAACCAAAGGTAGGAGAATTCAGCACCACCAAACCGTCTATATCACCAATGATAAAGGAACTTCTCTAAGCAGGAAACACAAAGGAAATAAAACACCTCCAATAACAAACCAAAAACAATTAAGTAAATGCTAACAGGAACATACACACGAATAATTACCTTAAATGTAAATGGATTCAAGGCTCCAACCAACACACATAGAGTGGATGAAGGGATACAAAAACAAGACCGTTAAATATGATGTCTAGGAGCGACCCACTTTAGATCCGGGGACACATACAAACTGAAAGTGAGGGGATGGAAAAAGACATTCCAAGAACATGGAAATCAAAGGAAACCTGGAGTGCCAATTCTCATATCAGACGAAATAGACTTCAAGATAAAGACTATTGCAGGAAACCAAGAAGAACACTACATACTGATGAAGGAATCAAACAAAGAAGATGACACAGCAAATGCAAATCCTTATGAAGCCAACGTAGTAGCACTTCAATACATAAGATATATCCTAACAGCCCTAAAAGGGGAAACTGAGAGTAACACAAAAATAGTAGGGGACATTAACACCCCTCTTTCACCAATGGACTGATCACCAAAAATGAAAATAAACAAGGAAACGTGGGCTTTAAATGACACATTGAACAAGAGGGACTTAACTGATATGTATATGACTTTCCTTTGCAAAACACCAGAAAACAGTTTCTTCTCGAGTGCTCATGGAACATTCTCCAGAATATGTCATATCTTGGGTCACACATAGAGCCTTAGTCAATTTAAGAAAACTGAAATAGTATGAGGTATAATTTCCTACCACAGTGCCATGAAACTAGATATCAATGAAAGGAAAAAAAGAACTGTAAACAATAGAAACACATGGAAGCTAAACAAAACGCTGTTAAATAATCAAGCAATCACTGAAGAAAACAAAGATGAAATCGCAAAATACCTGGAAAAAATGACAATGAAAACACGACCACCCCAACCTATGGTATGCAGCAAAAGCAGTTCTAACAGGGAAGTTGAGAGCAATAAAATCCTCCATCAAGGAACAAGAAATCCCCCATATAAACAACCTAGACTTACACCTAAAGCCATTAGAGAAAAATGGACAAACACCCAACAAACAAAAATGGATTAGCAGAAGGAAAGAAATAAGAAAGTTCAGATCAGAAATAAAGGAAAAAGAATGGAGAAAACAAGAGCAAAGATCGGTAAACCTAAAAGCTAGATATTTAAGAGCATGCATATAATGTATCCACCATTAGCCAGATTTATTAAGAAAAGAAGTGGAGAAGATCCAAACCAACAGAATTAGAAAAGAAAAAGGAGAAGTAACAACTGACCCTGCAGAAATACAAAGGATCATGAGAGATTACTACAAACATCTTTTGCCAATTAAATGGACAACCTGGAAGAAATGGACAAATTCTTCAAAAAGCACAACCTTCTGAGACTGAACCAAGATAAACAGAAAGTATAAACAGACTAATCGTAAGCACTGAAATTGAAATTGTGATTAAAATTTTCCAACAAGCAAAAGCCCAATATCAGATGGCTTCACAGGCGATTTCTATCAAAACTTTTGACAAGAGCTAACACCTATCGTTCTCAGACTCTTCCAAAATATAACAGAGTGAGGGACACTCCCAAAATCATTAAACGAGGCCACAATCACTCTGATACTAAAATCAGACAGGTTCTCAAATAAATTGAACACTACAGGCCAATATCACTGATGACCTTAAATGTCAGAATCTCAAAGAAAATACTAGAAAGTAGAATCCAACAGCACATTAAAGGGATAATACACCATGATCAAGTGGGCTTTATCCAATGAAGGTAGGATTTTTCGATATATGCAAATCAATCCAGATGATAAACGATACTAACAAAGTGAAGAAGAAAAATCCTACGATTATCTCAATAAATGGAGAAAAATCTTCTGGAAACATTCAAAAAGAGTTTAGGATAACACTCTCCAGAAAGTACACATAGAGTGAATGTACCTCAACATAATAAAGGCCATATATGACAGACCCACAGCCAACTTTGTTCTAAAAGGTGAAATACTGAAACCATTTCCTTTAAGATCAAGAAAAAGACAAGTTTCCGAACTGTTACTAATATTACTTAAGCAGGTTTTGGAAGTTTTACC
This sequence comes from Balaenoptera physalus, assembly GCF_965194825.1. Taxonomy (NCBI): domain Eukaryota; kingdom Metazoa; phylum Chordata; class Mammalia; order Artiodactyla; family Balaenopteridae; genus Balaenoptera; species Balaenoptera physalus. The sequence continues at coordinate 20,300,342 of NC_138904.1, read as the reverse complement.
CACAGCATTCAGAAAAGAAAAAGAAATTAAAAGCATCCCAGTTGGAAGAGAAGAAGTCAAACTGTCACTGTTTTCAGATGACTAGATAGTATACATAGAGAATTCTAAAGACGCTACCAGAAAACTACCAGAACGAATCAATGAATTTGGGACAGTGACAGGATACAAAGTTAATGCACAAAAATCTCTTGCATTACTATGCACTAATGATGAAAAATCCGAAAGAGAAATTAAGGAAACACTCTCATTTACCATTGCTACAAAAAGAATAACATACTTGAGTGTAAACTTACCAAAGAGACAAAATACATGTGTGAGGAAAACCATGACACACTGAGGAAAGAAATTAAAGGTGACACAAAGAGACGGAGACATATACCATGTTTTTGGACTGGTAGAAACAACATTGCAAAAATGACTATGCTACACAAAGCAATCTACAGTTCATTGCAATCCCTATCAAACTACCAATGGCACTTGTCACAGAACTACAACAAAATATTTCACCATTTGTGTGGAAACACAAAAGAGCCTGAAGAGCCAAAGGTATCTTGAGAAAGAAAAACAGAGCTGGAGGAATCAGGTTCCCTGACTTCAGACTATAAAAAACATCTATAATAATAAAGATGGTATGCTACTGGCACACAAACAGAGTGTACATCAATGAAACAGGACAGTAAGCCACGGATAAACCCACACTCCTTTCTATTTGATAAAGGAGGCAAGAGTATAAAATGGAGAAAAGATAGCCTCTTCAATAATGGTTCTGGGGAAACTGCACAGCTACGTGTAAAAGAATGAAATTACAACACTTCTTTACTCCATACACAAAAATAAACTGCAAATCGATTACAGACCTAAATGTAAGGCCAGACACGTTAAAACTCTTAGAAGAAAATAAAGGCAGAACACTCTGTGACATAAATCACACAATGACGTTTTGGGACCCCCCTCATAGAGAACTGGAAATAAAAACAGAAAGAAACAAATGGGACCTAGTGAATCTGAAAAGCTTTTGCACAGCAAAAGAAATGAAAATCAGGATGAAAAGACAACCCTCAGAATGGGAGAAAATATTTGTAAACGAAGCAACTGACAAAGGATTAATCTCCATTGAGCTCATGCAACTCAACATCAGAAAAACAAACAACCCAATCCAAAATAGGACAGAAGACCGAAAAAGATATTTCTACAAAGCATCTATACTATTTGCCAACAAACACATGAAACCATGCTCAACATCACTAATCATTAGAGAAATGCAGATCAAAACAACAATGGGGGAGGAACTTGAAGATGACGGAAGAGTAAGATGCGGAGATCACTTTCCTCCCCACAGATTCATCAGAAATAAATCTGCAGGAAGAACCGCTCCTATAGACCAGCTACTGAACGCTGGCCGAAGACCTCACACCTCCCAAAGGGCAAGAAACTCCCCACGTACCTGGGTAGGGGAAAAGAAGAAAGAAATAACAGACACAAGAGACGAGGGATGGGACTTGCAACAGTGGGAAGCAGCTGTGAAGGAGGAAAGGTTTCCACACCCTAGAAAGCCCCGTCGCAGGTGGAAGTGTGTGCAAGGGAGTGGGGAAGCTTCGGAGCCACGGAGGAGAGCCCAGCAACTGAGGTGCGGAAGGCAAACTGGACAGATTCCCGAACAGAGGAGCGATGCCGACCAGAACTCACCAACCTGAGAGGCTTGTCTGTTCACCTGCCGGGGAAGGCAGGGGTTGGAGGCTGAGGCTGCGGTTTCAGCCGGATCCCACGGTGAGGACTGAGGCTGGCGGCATGAACACAGCCTGAAGTGTGCTAGTGCAACATGTCTAGCTCAGAGGGAGTCCTGGAAAACTCCTGCAACTGCGTAAGAGACAAGAGAATTTTTCTTCCCAATTTCCTTCCTGGTACGTGAGGAGAGGGTATTAAGAGCGCCGCGTAATGGAGCTGCAGAAATCGGCGTGAGGTGCGGCTATCAGCGTGGACCCCAGAGACTGGCATGAGACGTAAGGCGGCTGCTGCCGCCACCAAGAATCCTGTTAGCAAAGACAGGCCACTATCCACAGTGCCCCTCCACGGGGCTTCTGCAGCACGCCACTGATAGTGTCCCGTGATGCAGGGACAACTTCCCTGGGAGGATGCACGGTGCGCCTCAGGCTGCTGCAAAGTCACGATGCGCTATACCGCTACAGGCTGACTCCTATTCCGTACTCCTCACTCCCCCGGCCTGAGTGAGACACAGCCGCCAATGAGCTTCCCCTTTAACCCTGTCCTGTCTGAGGAAAGAACAGAGGCCCTCAAGCGACCTACACAAAGAGGCGGATCCAAATCCAAAGCTGAAGGCGGGAGCTGTGTGAACAAAGAAGAGAAAGGGAAATGTGTCTCAGCAGCCTCAGGAAGAGCTGGTGAAATCCCTACTTTCAACCTGAAGTAACCTGCATCTGTGGATTACCTGAGTACACAATGAATCATCCGAAAATTGAGGTGGTGGCTTTTGGGAGAAAAGCTATATTTTATTCCCACTTTTTCTCTTTTTTTGAGTGTCTATGTGTATGCTTCTGTTTGTGATTTTGTCTGGAAAGCTTAGCTTTAACCATTTGTGCTAGGGTTCTGTCCGTCTGTTTTCTTATTTTTACGTTTAAAATATTTTCGTAAAAATTATTTTTTATTTTAATAACTTTATTTTATTTTATTTGACATAATTGTGTCTTCGTTTATCCTCTGTCTTTGTTTCTTTCTCTTTTTGGTCCCTTTTATTCTGAGCCATGTGGATGAAAGTCTCTTGGTGCTCCAACCAGGAGTCAGTGCTGCGCTTCTCAGGTGGCAGAGCCAACCTCAGGACACTGGTCCACAGGAGACCTTACAGCTCCATGTAATATCAAACGGAGAAAATCTCCCAGAGATTTCCATCTCAACGCCAAGATCCACCTTCACTCAATGACCAGCTAGCTACAGTGCTGGAAACCGTATGCCAAACAACGAGTAAGACAGGAACACAGCCCCATCCATTATCACAGAGGATGCCTAAAATCGCAGTAAGGCCACAGACACCCAACCACACACCACCAGACGTGGAACTGCCCAGCAGAAAGACAAGATCCAGCTTCATCCACCAGAACACAGGCACAACTCCCCTCCACTTAGAAGCCTACACAACCCACTGAACAAACTTAGCCACCTGGGACACACACCAAAAAAAAGATAACTATGAAGCTGCAGCCTGTGAAAAGGAGCCCCCAAGCAGTGAATTAAGCAAAAAGAGGAGACTGAAAAACACACAGCAGATGGAGGAGCAACTTAAACCCCACCAGACCTAACAAATGAAGAGGAAATAGGCAGTCTACCTGAACAATTATTCAGAATAATGAGAGTAAAGATGATCCAAAATCTTGGAAATAGGATAGAGAAAATACAAGAAACTTTTCACAAGGACCTAGAAGAACTGAAGGGCAAACGAACAATAATGAAGAAAACAATAAATGAAATTAAAAATTCTCTAGAAGTGATCAATAGCAGAAACACTCTGGCAGAAGAACGGATAAGTGACCTGGAAGATAACATAGTTTAACTCACTACTGCAGAGCAGTATGAAGAAATAAGAATGTAAAGATTGAGGACAGTCTCAGAGACCTCTGGAACAACATTAAATGCACCAACATTCGAATCAGACGGGTCCCAGAAGAAGAAGAGAAAAAGAAAGGGACTGAGAAAATATTCAGAAAGATTATAGTTGAAAACTTCTCTAATATGGGAAAGGAAAGAGTTAATCAAGTCCAGGAAGCTCAGAGAGTCCCAAACAGGAGAAATCCAAGGAGAAACACTCCAAGACACATATTCATCAAACTCTCAAGAATGAAATACAAAGAAAAGGTAGTAAAAGCAGCAAGGGAAAAGCAAGAAATTCCATATTTGGGAATCCCCATCAAGTTAGCAGCTGATCTTTCAGCAGAAATTCTGCAAGACAGTAGGGAGTGGCAGGACATATTTCAAGTGATTAAAGGAAAAAAACCTACCACCAATGTGACTGTACTCAGCAAGACTCTCATTCAGATTGGAGGGAGGAAGTAAAAACTTCACAGACAAACCAAAGGTAGGAGAATTCAGCACCACCAAACCGTCTATATCACCAATGATAAAGGAACTTCTCTAAGCAGGAAACACAAAGGAAATAAAACACCTCCAATAACAAACCAAAAACAATTAAGTAAATGCTAACAGGAACATACACACGAATAATTACCTTAAATGTAAATGGATTCAAGGCTCCAACCAACACACATAGAGTGGATGAAGGGATACAAAAACAAGACCGTTAAATATGATGTCTAGGAGCGACCCACTTTAGATCCGGGGACACATACAAACTGAAAGTGAGGGGATGGAAAAAGACATTCCAAGAACATGGAAATCAAAGGAAACCTGGAGTGCCAATTCTCATATCAGACGAAATAGACTTCAAGATAAAGACTATTGCAGGAAACCAAGAAGAACACTACATACTGATGAAGGAATCAAACAAAGAAGATGACACAGCAAATGCAAATCCTTATGAAGCCAACGTAGTAGCACTTCAATACATAAGATATATCCTAACAGCCCTAAAAGGGGAAACTGAGAGTAACACAAAAATAGTAGGGGACATTAACACCCCTCTTTCACCAATGGACTGATCACCAAAAATGAAAATAAACAAGGAAACGTGGGCTTTAAATGACACATTGAACAAGAGGGACTTAACTGATATGTATATGACTTTCCTTTGCAAAACACCAGAAAACAGTTTCTTCTCGAGTGCTCATGGAACATTCTCCAGAATATGTCATATCTTGGGTCACACATAGAGCCTTAGTCAATTTAAGAAAACTGAAATAGTATGAGGTATAATTTCCTACCACAGTGCCATGAAACTAGATATCAATGAAAGGAAAAAAAGAACTGTAAACAATAGAAACACATGGAAGCTAAACAAAACGCTGTTAAATATTCAAGCAATCACTGAAGAAAACAAAGATGAAATCGCAAAATACATGGAAAAAAATGACAATGAAAATACGACCACCCCAACCTATGGTATGCAGCAAAAGCAGTTCTAACAGGGAAGTTGAGAGCAATAAAATCTTCCATCAAGGAACAAGAAATCCCCTATATAAACAACCTAGACTTACACCTAAAGCCATTAGAGAAAAATGGACAAACACCCAACAAACAAAAATGGATTAGCAGAAGGAAAGAAATAAGAAAGTTCAGATCAGAAATAAAGGAAAAAGAATGGAGAAAACAAGAGCAAAGATCGGTAAACCTAAAAGCTAGATATTTAAGAGCATGCATATAATGTATCCACCATTAGCCAGATTTATTAAGAAAAGAAGTGGAGAAGATCCAAACCAACAGAATTAGAAAAGAAAAAGGAGAAGTAACAACTGACCCTGCAGAAATACAAAGGATCATGAGAGATTACTACAAACATCTTTTGCCAATTAAATGGACAACCTGGAAGAAATGGACAAATTCTTCAAAAAGCACAACCTTCTGAGACTGAACCAAGATAAACAGAAAGTATAAACAGACTAATCGTAAGCACTGAAATTGAAATTGTGATTAAAATTTTCCAACAAGCAAAAGCCCAATATCAGATGGCTTCACAGGCGATTTCTATCAAAACTTTTGACAAGAGCTAACACCTATCGTTCTCAGACTCTTCCAAAATATAACAGAGTGAGGGACACTCCCAAAATCATTAAACGAGGCCACAATCACTCTGATACTAAAATCAGACAGGTTCTCAAATAAATTGAACACTACAGGCCAATATCACTGATGACCTTAAATGTCAGAATCTCAAAGAAAATACTAGAAAGTAGAATCCAACAGCACATTAAAGGGATAATACACCATGATCAAGTGGGCTTTATCCAATGAAGGTAGGATTTTTCGATATATGCAAATCAATCCAGATGATAAACGATACTAACAAAGTGAAGAAGAAAAATCCTACGATTATCTCAATAAATGGAGAAAAATCTTCTGGAAACATTCAAAAAGAGTTTAGGATAACACTCTCCAGAAAGTACACATAGAGTGAATGTACCTCAACATAATAAAGGCCATATATGACAGACCCACAGCCAACTTTGTTCTAAAAGGTGAAATACTGAAACCATTTCCTTTAAGATCAAGAAAAAGACAAGTTTCCGAACTGTTACTAATATTACTTAAGCAGGTTTTGGAAGTTTTACCCACAGCATTCAGAAAAGAAAAAGAAATTAAAAGCATCCAAGTTGGAAGAGAAGAAGTCAAACTGTCACTGTTTTCAGATGACTAGATAGTATACATAGAGAATTCTAAAGACGCTACCAGAAAACTACCAGAACGAATCAATGAATTTGGGACAGTGACAGGATACAAAGTTAATGCACAAAAATCTCTTGCATTACTATGCACTAATGATGAAAAATCCGAAAGAGAAATTAAGGAAACACTCTCATTTACCATTGCTACAAAAAGAATAACATACTTGAGTGTAAACTTACCAAAGAGACAAAATACATGTGTGAGGAAAACCATGACACACTGAGGAAAGAAATTAAAGGTGACACAAAGAGACGGAGACATATACCATGTTTTTGGACTGGTAGAAACAACATTGCAAAAATGACTATGCTACACAAAGCAATCTACAGTTCATTGCAATCCCTATCAAACTACCAATGGCACTTGTCACAGAACTACAACAAAATATTTCACCATTTGTGTGGAAACACAAAAGAGCCTGAAGAGCCAAAGGTATCTTGAGAAAGAAAAACAGAGCTGGAGGAATCAGGTTCCCTGACTTCAGACTATAAAAAACATCTATAATAATAAAGATGGTATGCTACTGGCACACAAACAGAGTGTACATCAATGAAACAGGACAGTAAGCCACGGATAAACCCACACTCCTTTCTATTTGATAAAGGAGGCAAGAGTATAAAATGGAGAAAAGATAGCCTCTTCAATAATGGTTCTGGGGAAACTGCACAGCTACGTGTAAAAGAATGAAATTACAACACTTCTTTACTCCATACACAAAAATAAACTGCAAATCGATTACAGACCTAAATGTAAGGCCAGACACGTTAAAACTCTTAGAAGAAAATAAAGGCAGAACACTCTGTGACATAAATCACACAATGACGTTTTGGGACCCCCCTCATAGAGAACTGGAAATAAAAACAGAAAGAAACAAATGGGACCTAGTGAATCTGAAAAGCTTTTGCACAGCAAAAGAAATGAAAATCAGGATGAAAAGACAACCCTCAGAATGGGAGAAAATATTTGTAAACGAAGCAACTGACAAAGGATTAATCTCCATTGAGCTCATGCAACTCAACATCAGAAAAACAAACAACCCAATCCAAAATAGGACAGAAGACCGAAAAAGATATTTCTACAAAGCATCTATACTATTTGCCAACAAACACATGAAACCATGCTCAACATCACTAATCATTAGAGAAATGCAGATCAAAACAACAATGGGGGAGGAACTTGAAGATGACGGAAGAGTAAGATGCGGAGATCACTTTCCTCCCCACAGATTCATCAGAAATAAATCTGCAGGAAGAACCGCTCCTATAGACCAGCCACTGAACGCTGGCCGAAGACCTCACACCTCCCAAAGGGCAAGAAACTCCCCACGTACCTGGGTAGGGGAAAAGAAGAAAGAAATAACAGACACAAGAGACGAGGGATGGGACTTGCAACAGTGGGAAGCAGCTGTGAAGGAGGAAAGGTTTCCACACCCTAGAAAGCCCCGTCGCAGGTGGAAGTGTGTGCAAGGGAGTGGGGAAGCTTCGGAGCCACGGAGGAGAGCCCAGCAACTGAGGTGCGGAAGGCAAACTGGACAGATTCCCGAACAGAGGAGCGATGCCGACCAGAACTCACCAACCTGAGAGGCTTGTCTGTTCACCTGCCGGGGAAGGCAGGGGTTGGAGGCTGAGGCTGCGGTTTCAGCCGGATCCCACGGTGAGGACTGAGGCTGGCGGCATGAACACAGCCTGAAGTGTGCTAGTGCAACATGTCTAGCTCAGAGGGAGTCCTGGAAAACTCCTGCAACTGCGTAAGAGACAAGAGAATTTTTCTTCCCAATTTCCTTCCTGGTACGTGAGGAGAGGGTATTAAGAGCGCCGCGTAATGGAGCTGCAGAAATCGGCGTGAGGTGCGGCTATCAGCGTGGACCCCAGAGACTGGCATGAGACGTAAGGCGGCTGCTGCCGCCACCAAGAATCCTGTTAGCAAAGACAGGCCACTATCCACAGTGCCCCTCCACGGGGCTTCTGCAGCACGCCACTGATAGTGTCCCGTGATGCAGGGACAACTTCCCTGGGAGGATGCACGGTGCGCCTCAGGCTGCTGCAAAGTCACGATGCGCTATACCGCTACAGGCTGACTCCTATTCCGTACTCCTCACTCCCCCGGCCTGAGTGAGACACAGCCGCCAATGAGCTTCCCCTTTAACCCTGTCCTGTCTGAGGAAAGAACAGAGGCCCTCAAGCGACCTACACAAAGAGGCGGATCCAAATCCAAAGCTGAAGGCGGGAGCTGTGTGAACAAAGAAGAGAAAGGGAAATGTGTCTCAGCAGCCTCAGGAAGAGCTGGTGAAATCCCTACTTTCAACCTGAAGTAACCTGCATCTGTGGATTACCTGAGTACACAATGAATCATCCGAAAATTGAGGTGGTGGCTTTTGGGAGAAAAGCTATATTTTATTCCCACTTTTTCTCTTTTTTTGAGTGTCTATGTGTATGCTTCTGTTTGTGATTTTGTCTGGAAAGCTTAGCTTTAACCATTTGTGCTAGGGTTCTGTCCGTCTGTTTTCTTATTTTTACGTTTAAAATATTTTCGTAAAAATTATTTTTTATTTTAATAACTTTATTTTATTTTATTTGACATAATTGTGTCTTCGTTTATCCTCTGTCTTTGTTTCTTTCTCTTTTTGGTCCCTTTTATTCTGAGCCATGTGGATGAAAGTCTCTTGGTGCTCCAACCAGGAGTCAGTGCTGCGCTTCTCAGGTGGCAGAGCCAACCTCAGGACACTGGTCCACAGGAGACCTTACAGCTCCATGTAATATCAAACGGAGAAAATCTCCCAGAGATTTCCATCTCAACGCCAAGATCCACCTTCACTCAATGACCAGCTAGCTACAGTGCTGGAAACCGTATGCCAAACAACGAGTAAGACAGGAACACAGCCCCATCCATTATCACAGAGGATGCCTAAAATCGCAGTAAGGCCACAGACACCCAACCACACACCACCAGACGTGGAACTGCCCAGCAGAAAGACAAGATCCAGCTTCATCCACCAGAACACAGGCACAACTCCCCTCCACTTAGAAGCCTACACAACCCACTGAACAAACTTAGCCACCTGGGACACACACCAAAAAAAAGATAACTATGAAGCTGCAGCCTGTGAAAAGGAGCCCCCAAGCAGTGAATTAAGCAAAAAGAGGAGACTGAAAAACACACAGCAGATGGAGGAGCAACTTAAACCCCACCAGACCTAACAAATGAAGAGGAAATAGGCAGTCTACCTGAACAATTATTCAGAATAATGAGAGTAAAGATGATCCAAAATCTTGGAAATAGGATAGAGAAAATACAAGAAACTTTTCACAAGGACCTAGAAGAACTGAAGGGCAAACGAACAATAATGAAGAAAACAATAAATGAAATTAAAAATTCTCTAGAAGTGATCAATAGCAGAAACACTCTGGCAGAAGAACGGATAAGTGACCTGGAAGATAACATAGTTTAACTCACTACTGCAGAGCAGTATGAAGAAATAAGAATGTAAAGATTGAGGACAGTCTCAGAGACCTCTGGAACAACATTAAATGCACCAACATTCGAATCAGACGGGTCCCAGAAGAAGAAGAGAAAAAGAAAGGGACTGAGAAAATATTCAGAAAGATTATAGTTGAAAACTTCTCTAATATGGGAAAGGAAAGAGTTAATCAAGTCCAGGAAGCTCAGAGAGTCCCAAACAGGAGAAATCCAAGGAGAAACACTCCAAGACACATATTCATCAAACTCTCAAGAATGAAATACAAAGAAAAGGTAGTAAAAGCAGCAAGGGAAAAGCAAGAAATTCCATATTTGGGAATCCCCATCAAGTTAGCAGCTGATCTTTCAGCAGAAATTCTGCAAGACAGTAGGGAGTGGCAGGACATATTTCAAGTGATTAAAGGAAAAAAACCTACCACCAATGTGACTGTACTCAGCAAGACTCTCATTCAGATTGGAGGGAGGAAGTAAAAACTTCACAGACAAACCAAAGGTAGGAGAATTCAGCACCACCAAACCGTCTATATCACCAATGATAAAGGAACTTCTCTAAGCAGGAAACACAAAGGAAATAAAACACCTCCAATAACAAACCAAAAACAATTAAGTAAATGCTAACAGGAACATACACACGAATAATTACCTTAAATGTAAATGGATTCAAGGCTCCAACCAACACACATAGAGTGGATGAAGGGATACAAAAACAAGACCGTTAAATATGATGTCTAGGAGCGACCCACTTTAGATCCGGGGACACATACAAACTGAAAGTGAGGGGATGGAAAAAGACATTCCAAGAACATGGAAATCAAAGGAAACCTGGAGTGCCAATTCTCATATCAGACGAAATAGACTTCAAGATAAAGACTATTGCAGGAAACCAAGAAGAACACTACATACTGATGAAGGAATCAAACAAAGAAGATGACACAGCAAATGCAAATCCTTATGAAGCCAACGTAGTAGCACTTCAATACATAAGATATATCCTAACAGCCCTAAAAGGGGAAACTGAGAGTAACACAAAAATAGTAGGGGACATTAACACCCCTCTTTCACCAATGGACTGATCACCAAAAATGAAAATAAACAAGGAAACGTGGGCTTTAAATGACACATTGAACAAGAGGGACTTAACTGATATGTATATGACTTTCCTTTGCAAAACACCAGAAAACAGTTTCTTCTCGAGTGCTCATGGAACATTCTCCAGAATATGTCATATCTTGGGTCACACATAGAGCCTTAGTCAATTTAAGAAAACTGAAATAGTATGAGGTATAATTTCCTACCACAGTGCCATGAAACTAGATATCAATGAAAGGAAAAAAAGAACTGTAAACAATAGAAACACATGGAAGCTAAACAAAACGCTGTTAAATAATCAAGCAATCACTGAAGAAAACAAAGATGAAATCGCAAAATACCTGGAAAAAATGACAATGAAAACACGACCACCCCAACCTATGGTATGCAGCAAAAGCAGTTCTAACAGGGAAGTTGAGAGCAATAAAATCCTCCATCAAGGAACAAGAAATCCCCCATATAAACAACCTAGACTTACACCTAAAGCCATTAGAGAAAAATGGACAAACACCCAACAAACAAAAATGGATTAGCAGAAGGAAAGAAATAAGAAAGTTCAGATCAGAAATAAAGGAAAAAGAATGGAGAAAACAAGAGCAAAGATCGGTAAACCTAAAAGCTAGATATTTAAGAGCATGCATATAATGTATCCACCATTAGCCAGATTTATTAAGAAAAGAAGTGGAGAAGATCCAAACCAACAGAATTAGAAAAGAAAAAGGGGAAGTAACAACTGACCCTGCAGAAATACAAAGGATCATGAGAGATTACTACAAACATCTTTTGCCAATTAAATGGACAACCTGGAAGAAATGGACAAATTCTTCAAAAAGCACAACCTTCTGAGACTGAACCAAGATAAACAGAAAGTATAAACAGACTAATCGTAAGCACTGAAATTGAAATTGTGATTAAAATTTTCCAACAAGCAAAAGCCCAATATCAGATGGCTTCACAGGCGATTTCTATCAAAACTTTTGACAAGAGCTAACACCTATCGTTCTCAGACTCTTCCAAAATATAACAGAGTGAGGGACACTCCCAAAATCATTAAACGAGGCCACAATCACTCTGATACTAAAATCAGACAGGTTCTCAAATAAATTGAACACTACAGGCCAATATCACTGATGACCTTAAATGTCAGAATCTCAAAGAAAATACTAGAAAGTAGAATCCAACAGCACATTAAAGGGATAATACACCATGATCAAGTGGGCTTTATCCAATGAAGGTAGGATTTTTCGATATATGCAAATCAATCCAGATGATAAACGATACTAACAAAGTGAAGAAGAAAAATCCTACGATTATCTCAATAAATGGAGAAAAATCTTCTGGAAACATTCAAAAAGAGTTTAGGATAACACTCTCCAGAAAGTACACATAGAGTGAATGTACCTCAACATAATAAAGGCCATATATGACAGACCCACAGCCAACTTTGTTCTAAAAGGTGAAATACTGAAACCATTTCCTTTAAGATCAAGAAAAAGACAAGTTTCCGAACTGTTACTAATATTACTTAAGCAGGTTTTGGAAGTTTTACCCACAGCATTCAGAAAAGAAAAAGAAATTAAAAGCATCCAAGTTGGAAGAGAAGAAGTCAAACTGTCACTGTTTTCAGATGACTAGATAGTATACATAGAGAATTCTAAAGACGCTACCAGAAAACTACCAGAACGAATCAATGAATTTGGGACAGTGACAGGATACAAAGTTAATGCACAAAAATCTCTTGCATTACTATGCACTAATGATGAAAAATCCGAAAGAGAAATTAAGGAAACACTCTCATTTACCATTGCTACAAAAAGAATAACATACTTGAGTGTAAACTTACCAAAGAGACAAAATACATGTGTGAGGAAAACCATGACACACTGAGGAAAGAAATTAAAGGTGACACAAAGAGACGGAGACATATACCATGTTTTTGGACTGGTAGAAACAACATTGCAAAAATGACTATGCTACACAAAGCAATCTACAGTTCATTGCAATCCCTATCAAACTACCAATGGCACTTGTCACAGAACTACAACAAAATATTTCACCATTTGTGTGGAAACACAAAAGAGCCTGAAGAGCCAAAGGTATCTTGAGAAAGAAAAACAGAGCTGGAGGAATCAGGTTCCCTGACTTCAGACTATAAAAAACATCTATAATAATAAAGATGGTATGCTACTGGCACACAAACAGAGTGTACATCAATGAAACAGGACAGTAAGCCACGGATAAACCCACACTCCTTTCTATTTGATAAAGGAGGCAAGAGTATAAAATGGAGAAAAGATAGCCTCTTCAATAATGGTTCTGGGGAAACTGCACAGCTACGTGTAAAAGAATGAAATTACAACACTTCTTTACTCCATACACAAAAATAAACTGCAAATCGATTACAGACCTAAATGTAAGGCCAGACACGTTAAAACTCTTAGAAGAAAATAAAGGCAGAACACTCTGTGACATAAATCACACAATGACGTTTTGGGACCCCCCTCATAGAGAACTGGAAATAAAAACAGAAAGAAACAAATGGGACCTAGTGAATCTGAAAAGCTTTTGCACAGCAAAAGAAATGAAAATCAGGATGAAAAGACAACCCTCAGAATGGGAGAAAATATTTGTAAACGAAGCAACTGACAAAGGATTAATCTCCATTGAGCTCATGCAACTCAACATCAGAAAAACAAACAACCCAATCCAAAATAGGACAGAAGACCGAAAAAGATATTTCTACAAAGCATCTATACTATTTGCCAACAAACACATGAAACCATGCTCAACATCACTAATCATTAGAGAAATGCAGATCAAAACAACAATGGGGGAGGAACTTGAAGATGACGGAAGAGTAAGATGAGGAGATCACTTTCCTCCCCACAGATTCATCAGAAATAAATCTGCAGGAAGAACCGCTCCTATAGACCAGCTACTGAACGCTGGCCGAAGACCTCACACCTCCCAAAGGGCAAGAAACTCCCCACGTACCTGGGTAGGGGAAAAGAAGAAAGAAATAACAGACACAAGAGACGAGGGATGGGACTTGCAACAGTGGGAAGCAGCTGTGAAGGAGGAAAGGTTTCCACACCCTAGAAAGCCCCGTCGCAGGTGGAAGTGTGTGCAAGGGAGTGGGGAAGCTTCGGAGCCACGGAGGAGAGCCCAGCAACTGAGGTGCGGAAGGCAAACTGGACAGATTCCCGAACAGAGGAGCGATGCCGACCAGAACTCACCAACCTGAGAGGCTTGTCTGTTCACCTGCCGGGGAAGGCAGGGGTTGGAGGCTGAGGCTGCGGTTTCAGCCGGATCCCACGGTGAGGACTGAGGCTGGCGGCATGAACACAGCCTGAAGTGTGCTAGTGCAACATGTCTAGCTCAGAGGGAGTCCTGGAAAACTCCTGCAACTGCGTAAGAGACAAGAGAATTTTTCTTCCCAATTTCCTTCCTGGTACGTGAGGAGAGGGTATTAAGAGCGCCGCGTAATGGAGCTGCAGAAATCGGCGTGAGGTGCGGCTATCAGCGTGGACCCCAGAGACTGGCATGAGACGTAAGGCGGCTGCTGCCGCCACCAAGAATCCTGTTAGCAAAGACAGGCCACTATCCACAGTGCCCCTCCACGGGGCTTCTGCAGCACGCCACTGATAGTGTCCCGTGATGCAGGGACAACTTCCCTGGGAGGATGCACGGTGCGCCTCAGGCTGCTGCAAAGTCACGATGCGCTATACCGCTACAGGCTGACTCCTATTCCGTACTCCTCACTCCCCCGGCCTGAGTGAGACACAGCCGCCAATGAGCTTCCCCTTTAACCCTGTCCTGTCTGAGGAAAGAACAGAGGCCCTCAAGCGACCTACACAAAGAGGCGGATCCAAATCCAAAGCTGAAGGCGGGAGCTGTGTGAACAAAGAAGAGAAAGGGAAATGTGTCTCAGCAGCCTCAGGAAGAGCTGGTGAAATCCCTACTTTCAACCTGAAGTAACCTGCATCTGTGGATTACCTGAGTACACAATGAATCATCCGAAAATTGAGGTGGTGGCTTTTGGGAGAAAAGCTATATTTTATTCCCACTTTTTCTCTTTTTTTGAGTGTCTATGTGTATGCTTCTGTTTGTGATTTTGTCTGGAAAGCTTAGCTTTAACCATTTGTGCTAGGGTTCTGTCCGTCTGTTTTCTTATTTTTACGTTTAAAATATTTTCGTAAAAATTATTTTTTATTTTAATAACTTTATTTTATTTTATTTGACATAATTGTGTCTTCGTTTATCCTCTGTCTTTGTTTCTTTCTCTTTTTGGTCCCTTTTATTCTGAGCCATGTGGATGAAAGTCTCTTGGTGCTCCAACCAGGAGTCAGTGCTGCGCTTCTCAGGTGGCAGAGCCAACCTCAGGACACTGGTCCACAGGAGACCTTACAGCTCCATGTAATATCAAACGGAGAAAATCTCCCAGAGATTTCCATCTCAACGCCAAGATCCACCTTCACTCAATGACCAGCTAGCTACAGTGCTGGAAACCGTATGCCAAACAACGAGTAAGACAGGAACACAGCCCCATCCATTATCACAGAGGATGCCTAAAATCGCAGTAAGGCCACAGACACCCAACCACACACCACCAGACGTGGAACTGCCCAGCAGAAAGACAAGATCCAGCTTCATCCACCAGAACACAGGCACAACTCCCCTCCACTTAGAAGCCTACACAACCCACTGAACAAACTTAGCCACCTGGGACACACACCAAAAAAAAGATAACTATGAAGCTGCAGCCTGTGAAAAGGAGCCCCCAAGCAGTGAATTAAGCAAAAAGAGGAGACTGAAAAACACACAGCAGATGGAGGAGCAACTTAAACCCCACCAGACCTAACAAATGAAGAGGAAATAGGCAGTCTACCTGAACAATTATTCAGAATAATGAGAGTAAAGATGATCCAAAATCTTGGAAATAGGATAGAGAAAATACAAGAAACTTTTCACAAGGACCTAGAAGAACTGAAGGGCAAACGAACAATAATGAAGAAAACAATAAATGAAATTAAAAATTCTCTAGAAGTGATCAATAGCAGAAACACTCTGGCAGAAGAACGGATAAGTGACCTGGAAGATAACATAGTTTAACTCACTACTGCAGAGCAGTATGAAGAAATAAGAATGTAAAGATTGAGGACAGTCTCAGAGACCTCTGGAACAACATTAAATGCACCAACATTCGAATCAGACGGGTCCCAGAAGAAGAAGAGAAAAAGAAAGGGACTGAGAAAATATTCAGAAAGATTATAGTTGAAAACTTCTCTAATATGGGAAAGGAAAGAGTTAATCAAGTCCAGGAAGCTCAGAGAGTCCCAAACAGGAGAAATCCAAGGAGAAACACTCCAAGACACATATTCATCAAACTCTCAAGAATGAAATACAAAGAAAAGGTAGTAAAAGCAGCAAGGGAAAAGCAAGAAATTCCATATTTGGGAATCCCCATCAAGTTAGCAGCTGATCTTTCAGCAGAAATTCTGCAAGACAGTAGGGAGTGGCAGGACATATTTCAAGTGATTAAAGGAAAAAAACCTACCACCAATGTGACTGTACTCAGCAAGACTCTCATTCAGATTGGAGGGAGGAAGTAAAAACTTCACAGACAAACCAAAGGTAGGAGAATTCAGCACCACCAAACCGTCTATATCACCAATGATAAAGGAACTTCTCTAAGCAGGAAACACAAAGGAAATAAAACACCTCCAATAACAAACCAAAAACAATTAAGTAAATGCTAACAGGAACATACACACGAATAATTACCTTAAATGTAAATGGATTCAAGGCTCCAACCAACACACATAGAGTGGATGAAGGGATACAAAAACAAGACCGTTAAATATGATGTCTAGGAGCGACCCACTTTAGATCCGGGGACACATACAAACTGAAAGTGAGGGGATGGAAAAAGACATTCCAAGAACATGGAAATCAAAGGAAACCTGGAGTGCCAATTCTCATATCAGACGAAATAGACTTCAAGATAAAGACTATTGCAGGAAACCAAGAAGAACACTACATACTGATGAAGGAATCAAACAAAGAAGATGACACAGCAAATGCAAATCCTTATGAAGCCAACGTAGTAGCACTTCAATACATAAGATATATCCTAACAGCCCTAAAAGGGGAAACTGAGAGTAACACAAAAATAGTAGGGGACATTAACACCCCTCTTTCACCAATGGACTGATCACCAAAAATGAAAATAAACAAGGAAACGTGGGCTTTAAATGACACATTGAACAAGAGGGACTTAACTGATATGTATATGACTTTCCTTTGCAAAACACCAGAAAACAGTTTCTTCTCGAGTGCTCATGGAACATTCTCCAGAATATGTCATATCTTGGGTCACACATAGAGCCTTAGTCAATTTAAGAAAACTGAAATAGTATGAGGTATAATTTCCTACCACAGTGCCATGAAACTAGATATCAATGAAAGGAAAAAAAGAACTGTAAACAATAGAAACACATGGAAGCTAAACAAAACGCTGTTAAATAATCAAGCAATCACTGAAGAAAACAAAGATGAAATCGCAAAATACCTGGAAAAAATGACAATGAAAATACGACCACCCCAACCTATGGTATGCAGCAAAAGCAGTTCTAACAGGGAAGTTGAGAGCAATAAAATCCTCCATCAAGGAACAAGAAATCCCCCATATAAACAACCTAGACTTACACCTAAAGCCATTAGAGAAAAATGGACAAACACCCAACAAACAAAAATGGATTAGCAGAAGGAAAGAAATAAGAAAGTTCAGATCAGAAATAAAGGAAAAAGAATGGAGAAAACAAGAGCAAAGATTGGTAAACCTAAAAGCTAGATATTTAAGAGCATGCATATAATGTATCCACCATTAGCCAGATTTATTAAGAAAAGAAGTGGAGAAGATCCAAACCAACAGAATTAGAAAAGAAAAAGGAGAAGTAACAACTGACCCTGCAGAAATACAAAGGATCATGAGAGATTACTACAAACATCTTTTGCCAATTAAATGGACAACCTGGAAGAAATGGACAAATTCTTCAAAAAGCACAACCTTCTGAGACTGAACCAAGATAAACAGAAAGTATAAACAGACTAATCGTAAGCACTGAAATTGAAATTGTGATTAAAATTTTCCAACAAGCAAAAGCCCAATATCAGATGGCTTCACAGGCGATTTCTATCAAAACTTTTGACAAGAGCTAACACCTATCGTTCTCAGACTCTTCCAAAATATAACAGAGTGAGGGACACTCCCAAAATCATTAAACGAGGCCACAATCACTCTGATACTAAAATCAGACAGGTTCTCAAATAAATTGAACACTACAGGCCAATATCACTGATGACCTTAAATGTCAGAATCTCAAAGAAAATACTAGAAAGTAGAATCCAACAGCACATTAAAGGGATAATACACCATGATCAAGTGGGCTTTATCCAATGAAGGTAGGATTTTTCGATATATGCAAATCAATCCAGATGATAAACGATACTAACAAAGTGAAGAAGAAAAATCCTACGATTATCTCAATAAATGGAGAAAAATCTTCTGGAAACATTCAAAAAGAGTTTAGGATAACACTCTCCAGAAAGTACACATAGAGTGAATGTACCTCAACATAATAAAGGCCATATATGACAGACCCACAGCCAACTTTGTTCTCAAAGGTGAAATACTGAAACCATTTCCTTTAAGATCAGGAAAAAGACAAGTTTCCGAACTGTTACTAATATTACTTAAGCAGGTTTTGGAAGTTTTACCCACAGCATTCAGAAAAGAAAAAGAAATTAAAAGCATCCAAGTTGGAAGAGAAGAAGTCAAACTGTCACTGTTTTCAGATGACTAGATAGTATACATAGAGAATTCTAAAGACGCTACCAGAAAACTACCAGAACGAATCAATGAATTTGGGACAGTGACAGGATACAAAGTTAATGCACAAAAATCTCTTGCATTACTATGCACTAATGATGAAAAATCCGAAAGAGAAATTAAGGAAACACTCTCATTTACCATTGCTACAAAAAGAATAACATACTTGAGTGTAAACTTACCAAAGAGACAAAATACATGTGTGAGGAAAACCATGACACACTGAGGAAAGAAATTAAAGGTGACACAAAGAGATGGAGACATATACCATGTTTTTGGACTGGTAGAAACAACATTGCAAAAATGACTATGCTACACAAAGCAATCTACAGTTCATTGGAATCCCTATCGAACTACCAATGGCATTTGTCACAGAACTAGAACAAAATATTTCACCATTTGTGTGGAAACACAAAAGAGCCTGAAGAGCCAAAGTTATCTTGAGAAAGAAAAACAGAGCTGGAGGAATCAGGTTCCCTGACTTCAGACTATAAAAAACATCTATAATAATAAAAATGGTATGCTACTGGCACACAAACAGAGTGTACATCAATGAAACAGGACAGTAAGCCACAGATAAACCCACACTCCTTTCTATTTGATAAAGGAGGCAAGAGTATACAATGGAGAAAAGATAGCCTCTTCAATAATGGTTCTGGGGAAACTGCACAGCTACGTGTAAAAGAATGAAATTACAACACTTCTTAACTCCATACACAAAAATAAACTGCAAATCGATTACAGACCTAAATGTAAGGCCAGACACGTTAAAACTCTTAGAAGAAAATAAAGGCAGAACACTCTGTGACATAAATCACACAAAGACGTTTTGGGACCCCCCTCATAGAGAACTGGAAATAAAAACAGAAAGAAACAAATGGGACCTAGTGAATCTGAAAAGCTTTTGCACAGCAAAAGAAATGAAAATCAGGATGAAAAGACAACCCTCAGAATGGGAGAAAATATTTGTAAACGAAGCAACTGACAAAGGATTAATCTCCATTGAGCTCATGCAACTCAACATCAGAAAAACAAACAACCCAATCCAAAATAGGACAGAAGACCGAAAAAGATATTTCTACAAAGCATCTATACTATTTGCCAACAAACACATGAAACCATGCTCAACATCACTAATCATTAGAGAAATGCAGATCAAAACAACAATGGGGGAGGAACTTGAAGATGACGGAAGAGTAAGATGCGGAGATCACTTTCCTCCCCACAGATTCATCAGAAATAAATCTGCAGGAAGAACCGCTCCTATAGACCAGCCACTGAACGCTGGCCGAAGACCTCACACCTCCCAAAGGGCAAGAAACTCCCCACGTACCTGGGTAGGGGAAAAGAAGAAAGAAATAACAGACACAAGAGACGAGGGATGGGACTTGCAACAGTGGGAAGCAGCTGTGAAGGAGGAAAGGTTTCCACACCCTAGAAAGCCCCGTCGCAGGTGGAAGTGTGTGCAAGGGAGTGGGGAAGCTTCGGAGCCACGGAGGAGAGCCCAGCAACTGAGGTGCGGAAGGCAAACTGGACAGATTCCCGAACAGAGGAGCGATGCCGACCAGAACTCACCAACCTGAGAGGCTTGTCTGTTCACCTGCCGGGGAAGGCAGGGGTTGGAGGCTGAGGCTGCGGTTTCAGCCGGATCCCACGGTGAGGACTGAGGCTGGCGGCATGAACACAGCCTGAAGTGTGCTAGTGCAACATGTCTAGCTCAGAGGGAGTCCTGGAAAACTCCTGCAACTGCGTAAGAGACAAGAGAATTTTTCTTCCCAATTTCCTTCCTGGTACGTGAGGAGAGGGTATTAAGAGCGCCGCGTAATGGAGCTGCAGAAATCGGCGTGAGGTGCGGCTATCAGCGTGGACCCCAGAGACTGGCATGAGACGTAAGGCGGCTGCTGCCGCCACCAAGAATCCTGTTAGCAAAGACAGGCCACTATCCACAGTGCCCCTCCACGGGGCTTCTGCAGCACGCCACTGATAGTGTCCCGTGATGCAGGGACAACTTCCCTGGGAGGATGCACGGTGCGCCTCAGGCTGCTGCAAAGTCACGATGCGCTATACCGCTACAGGCTGACTCCTATTCCGTACTCCTCACTCCCCCGGCCTGAGTGAGACACAGCCGCCAATGAGCTTCCCCTTTAACCCTGTCCTGTCTGAGGAAAGAACAGAGGCCCTCAAGCGACCTACACAAAGAGGCGGATCCAAATCCAAAGCTGAAGGCGGGAGCTGTGTGAACAAAGAAGAGAAAGGGAAATGTGTCTCAGCAGCCTCAGGAAGAGCTGGTGAAATCCCTACTTTCAACCTGAAGTAACCTGCATCTGTGGATTACCTGAGTACACAATGAATCATCCGAAAATTGAGGTGGTGGCTTTTGGGAGAAAAGCTATATTTTATTCCCACTTTTTCTCTTTTTTTGAGTGTCTATGTGTATGCTTCTGTTTGTGATTTTGTCTGGAAAGCTTAGCTTTAACCATTTGTGCTAGGGTTCTGTCCGTCTGTTTTCTTATTTTTACGTTTAAAATATTTTCTTAAAAATTATTTTTTATTTTAATAACTTTATTTTATTTTATTTGACATAATTGTGTCTTCGTTTATCCTCTGTCTTTGTTTCTTTCTCTTTTTGGTCCCTTTTATTCTGAGCCATGTGGATGAAAGTCTCTTGGTGCTCCAACCAGGAGTCAGTGCTGCGCTTCTCAGGTGGCAGAGCCAACCTCAGGACACTGGTCCACAGGAGACCTTACAGCTCCATGTAATATCAAACGGAGAAAATCTCCCAGAGATTTCCATCTCAACGCCAAGATCCACCTTCACTCAATGACCAGCTAGCTACAGTGCTGGAAACCGTATGCCAAACAACGAGTAAGACAGGAACACAGCCCCATCCATTATCACAGAGGATGCCTAAAATCGCAGTAAGGCCACAGACACCCAACCACACACCACCAGACGTGGAACTGCCCAGCAGAAAGACAAGATCCAGCTTCATCCACCAGAACACAGGCACAACTCCCCTCCACTTAGAAGCCTACACAACCCACTGAACAAACTTAGCCACCTGGGACACACACCAAAAAAAAGATAACTATGAAGCTGCAGCCTGTGAAAAGGAGCCCCCAAGCAGTGAATTAAGCAAAAAGAGGAGACTGAAAAACACACAGCAGATGGAGGAGCAACTTAAACCCCACCAGACCTAACAAATGAAGAGGAAATAGGCAGTCTACCTGAACAATTATTCAGAATAATGAGAGTAAAGATGATCCAAAATCTTGGAAATAGGATAGAGAAAATACAAGAAATTTTTCACAAGGACCTAGAAGAACTGAAGGGCAAACGAACAATAATGAAGAAAACAATAAATGAAATTAAAAATTCTCTAGAAGTGATCAATAGCAGAAACACTCTGGCAGAAGAACGGATAAGTGACCTGGAAGATAACATAGTTTAACTCACTACTGCAGAGCAGTATGAAGAAATAAGAATGTAAAGATTGAGGACAGTCTCAGAGACCTCTGGAACAACATTAAATGCACCAACATTCGAATCAGACGGGTCCCAGAAGAAGAAGAGAAAAAGAAAGGGACTGAGAAAATATTCAGAAAGATTATAGTTGAAAACTTCTCTAATATGGGAAAGGAAAGAGTTAATCAAGTCCAGGAAGCTCAGAGAGTCCCAAACAGGAGAAATCCAAGGAGAAACACTCCAAGACACATATTCATCAAACTCTCAAGAATGAAATACAAAGAAAAGGTATTAAAAGCAGCAAGGGAAAAGCAAGAAATTCCATATTTGGGAATCCCCATCAAGTTAGCAGCTGATCTTTCAGCAGAAATTCTGCAAGACAGTAGGGAGTGGCAGGACATATTTCAAGTGATTAAAGGAAAAAAACCTACCACCAATGTGACTGTACTCAGCAAGACTCTCATTCAGATTGGAGGGAGGAAGTAAAAACTTCACAGACAAACCAAAGGTAGGAGAATTCAGCACCACCAAACCGTCTATATCACCAATGATAAAGGAACTTCTCTAAGCAGGAAACACAAAGGAAATAAAACACCTCCAATAACAAACCAAAAACAATTAAGTAAATGCTAACAGGAACATACACACGAATAATTACCTTAAATGTAAATGGATTCAAGGCTCCAACCAACACACATAGAGTGGATGAAGGGATACAAAAACAAGACCGTTAAATATGATGTCTAGGAGCGACCCACTTTAGATCCGGGGACACATACAAACTGAAAGTGAGGGGATGGAAAAAGACATTCCAAGAACATGGAAATCAAAGGAAACCTGGAGTGCCAATTCTCATATCAGACGAAATAGACTTCAAGATAAAGACTATTGCAGGAAACCAAGAAGAACACTACATACTGATGAAGGAATCAAACAAAGAAGATGACACAGCTAATGCAAATCCTTATGAAGCCAACGTAGTAGCACTTCAATACATAAGATATATCCTAACAGCCCTAAAAGGGGAAACTGAGAGTAACACAAAAATAGTAGGGGACATTAACACCCCTCTTTCACCAATGGACTGATCACCAAAAATGAAAATAAACAAGGAAACGTGGGCTTTAAATGACACATTGAACAAGAGGGACTTAACTGATATGTATATGACTTTCCTTTGCAAAACACCAGAAAACAGTTTCTTCTCGAGTGCTCATGGAACATTCTCCAGAATATGTCATATCTTGGGTCACACATAGAGCCTTAGTCAATTTAAGAAAACTGAAATAGTATGAGGTATAATTTCCTACCACAGTGCCATGAAACTAGATATCAATGAAAGGAAAAAAAGAACTGTAAACAATAGAAACACATGGAAGCTAAACAAAACGCTGTTAAATATTCAAGCAATCACTGAAGAAAACAAAGATGAAATCGCAAAATACATCGAAAAAAATGACAATGAAAATACGACCACCCCAACCTATGGTATGCAGCAAAAGCAGTTCTAACAGGGAAGTTGAGAGCAATAAAATCTTCCATCAAGGAACAAGAAATCCCCGATATAAACAACCTAGACTTACACCTAAAGCCATTAGAGAAAAATGGACAAACACCCAACAAACAAAAATGGATTAGCAGAAGGAAAGAAATAAGAAAGTTCAGATCAGAAATAAAGGAAAAAGAATGGAGAAAACAAGAGCAAAGATCGGTAAACCTAAAAGCTAGATATTTAAGAGCATGCATATAATGTATCCACCATTAGCCAGATTTATTAAGAAAAGAAGTGGAGAAGATCCAAACCAACAGAATTAGAAAAGAAAAAGGAGAAGTAACAACTGACCCTGCAGAAATACAAAGGATCATGAGAGATTACTACAAACATCTTTTGCCAATTAAATGGACAACCTGGAAGAAATGGACAAATTCTTCAAAAAGCACAACCTTCTGAGACTGAACCAAGATAAACAGAAAGTATAAACAGACTAATCGTAAGCACTGAAATTGAAATTGTGATTAAAATTTTCCAACAAGCAAAAGCCCAATATCAGATGGCTTCACAGGCGATTTCTATCAAAACTTTTGACAAGAGCTAACACCTATCGTTCTCAGACTCTTCCAAAATATAACAGAGTGAGGGACACTCCCAAAATCATTAAACGAGGCCACAATCACTCTGATACTAAAATCAGACAGGTTCTCAAATAAATTGAACACTACAGGCCAATATCACTGATGACCTTAAATGTCAGAATCTCAAAGAAAATACTAGAAAGTAGAATCCAACAGCACATTAAAGGGATAATACACCATGATCAAGTGGGCTTTATCCAATGAAGGTAGGATTTTTCGATATATGCAAATCAATCCAGATGATAAACGATACTAACAAAGTGAAGAAGAAAAATCCTACGATTATCTCAATAAATGGAGAAAAATCTTCTGGAAACATTCAAAAAGAGTTTAGGATAACACTCTCCAGAAAGTACACATAGAGTGAATGTACCTCAACATAATAAAGGCCATATATGACAGACCCACAGCCAACTTTGTTCTAAAAGGTGAAATACTGAAACCATTTCCTTTAAGATCAAGAAAAAGACAAGTTTCCGAACTGTTACTAATATTACTTAAGCAGGTTTTGGAAGTTTTACCCACAGCATTCAGAAAAGAAAAAGAAATTAAAAGCATCCAAGTTGGAAGAGAAGAAGTCAAACTGTCACTGTTTTCAGATGACTAGATAGTATACATAGAGAATTCTAAAGACGCTACCAGAAAACTACCAGAACGAATCAATGAATTTGGGACAGTGACAGGATACAAAGTTAATGCACAAAAATCTCTTGCATTACTATGCACTAATGATGAAAAATCCGAAAGAGAAATTAAGGAAACACTCTCATTTACCATTGCTACAAAAAGAATAACATACTTGAGTGTAAACTTACCAAAGAGACAAAATACATGTGTGAGGAAAACCATGACACACTGAGGAAAGAAATTAAAGGTGACACAAAGAGACGGAGACATATACCATGTTTTTGGACTGGTAGAAACAACATTGCAAAAATGACTATGCTACACAAAGCAATCTACAGTTCATTGCAATCCCTATCAAACTACCAATGGCACTTGTCACAGAACTACAACAAAATATTTCACCATTTGTGTGGAAACACAAAAGAGCCTGAAGAGCCAAAGGTATCTTGAGAAAGAAAAACAGAGCTGGAGGAATCAGGTTCCCTGACTTCAGACTATAAAAAACATCTATAATAATAAAGATGGTATGCTACTGGCACACAAACAGAGTGTACATCAATGAAACAGGACAGTAAGCCACGGATAAACCCACACTCCTTTCTATTTGATAAAGGAGGCAAGAGTATAAAATGGAGAAAAGATAGCCTCTTCAATAATGGTTCTGGGGAAACTGCACAGCTACGTGTAAAAGAATGAAATTACAACACTTCTTTACTCCATACACAAAAATAAACTGCAAATCGATTACAGACCTAAATGTAAGGCCAGACACGTTAAAACTCTTAGAAGAAAATAAAGGCAGAACACTCTGTGACATAAATCACACAATGACGTTTTGGGACCCCCCTCATAGAGAACTGGAAATAAAAACAGAAAGAAACAAATGGGACCTAGTGAATCTGAAAAGCTTTTGCACAGCAAAAGAAATGAAAATCAGGATGAAAAGACAACCCTCAGAATGGGAGAAAATATTTGTAAACGAAGCAACTGACAAAGGATTAATCTCCATTGAGCTCATGCAACTCAACATCAGAAAAACAAACAACCCAATCCAAAATAGGACAGAAGACCGAAAAAGATATTTCTACAAAGCATCTATACTATTTGCCAACAAACACATGAAACCATGCTCAACATCACTAATCATTAGAGAAATGCAGATCAAAACAACAATGGGGGAGGAACTTGAAGATGACGGAAGAGTAAGATGCGGAGATCACTTTCCTCCCCACAGATTCATCAGAAATAAATCTGCAGGAAGAACCGCTCCTATAGACCAGCTACTGAACGCTGGCCGAAGACCTCACACCTCCCAAAGGGCAAGAAACTCCCCACGTACCTGGGTAGGGGAAAAGAAGAAAGAAATAACAGACACAAGAGACGAGGGATGGGACTTGCAACAGTGGGAAGCAGCTGTGAAGGAGGAAAGGTTTCCACACCCTAGAAAGCCCCGTCGCAGGTGGAAGTGTGTGCAAGGGAGTGGGGAAGCTTCGGAGCCACGGAGGAGAGCCCAGCAACTGAGGTGCGGAAGGCAAACTGGACAGATTCCCGAACAGAGGAGCGATGCCGACCAGAACTCACCAACCTGAGAGGCTTGTCTGTTCACCTGCCGGGGAAGGCAGGGGTTGGAGGCTGAGGCTGCGGTTTCAGCCGGATCCCACGGTGAGGACTGAGGCTGGCGGCATGAACACAGCCTGAAGTGTGCTAGTGCAACATGTCTAGCTCAGAGGGAGTCCTGGAAAACTCCTGCAACTGCGTAAGAGACAAGAGAATTTTTCTTCCCAATTTCCTTCCTGGTACGTGAGGAGAGGGTATTAAGAGCGCCGCGTAATGGAGCTGCAGAAATCGGCGTGAGGTGCGGCTATCAGCGTGGACCCCAGAGACTGGCATGAGACGTAAGGCGGCTGCTGCCGCCACCAAGAATCCTGTTAGCAAAGACAGGCCACTATCCACAGTGCCCCTCCACGGGGCTTCTGCAGCACGCCACTGATAGTGTCCCGTGATGCAGGGACAACTTCCCTGGGAGGATGCACGGTGCGCCTCAGGCTGCTGCAAAGTCACGATGCGCTATACCGCTACAGGCTGACTCCTATTCCGTACTCCTCACTCCCCCGGCCTGAGTGAGACACAGCCGCCAATGAGCTTCCCCTTTAACCCTGTCCTGTCTGAGGAAAGAACAGAGGCCCTCAAGCGACCTACACAAAGAGGCGGATCCAAATCCAAAGCTGAAGGCGGGAGCTGTGTGAACAAAGAAGAGAAAGGGAAATGTGTCTCAGCAGCCTCAGGAAGAGCTGGTGAAATCCCTACTTTCAACCTGAAGTAACCTGCATCTGTGGATTACCTGAGTACACAATGAATCATCCGAAAATTGAGGTGGTGGCTTTTGGGAGAAAAGCTATATTTTATTCCCACTTTTTCTCTTTTTTTGAGTGTCTATGTGTATGCTTCTGTTTGTGATTTTGTCTGGAAAGCTTAGCTTTAACCATTTGTGCTAGGGTTCTGTCCGTCTGTTTTCTTATTTTTACGTTTAAAATATTTTCGTAAAAATTATTTTTTATTTTAATAACTTTATTTTATTTTATTTGACATAATTGTGTCTTCGTTTATCCTCTGTCTTTGTTTCTTTCTCTTTTTGGTCCCTTTTATTCTGAGCCATGTGGATGAAAGTCTCTTGGTGCTCCAACCAGGAGTCAGTGCTGCGCTTCTCAGGTGGCAGAGCCAACCTCAGGACACTGGTCCACAGGAGACCTTACAGCTCCATGTAATATCAAACGGAGAAAATCTCCCAGAGATTTCCATCTCAACGCCAAGATCCACCTTCACTCAATGACCAGCTAGCTACAGTGCTGGAAACCGTATGCCAAACAACGAGTAAGACAGGAACACAGCCCCATCCATTATCACAGAGGATGCCTAAAATCGCAGTAAGGCCACAGACACCCAACCACACACCACCAGACGTGGAACTGCCCAGCAGAAAGACAAGATCCAGCTTCATCCACCAGAACACAGGCACAACTCCCCTCCACTTAGAAGCCTACACAACCCACTGAACAAACTTAGCCACCTGGGACACACACCAAAAAAAAGATAACTATGAAGCTGCAGCCTGTGAAAAGGAGCCCCCAAGCAGTGAATTAAGCAAAAAGAGGAGACTGAAAAACACACAGCAGATGGAGGAGCAACTTAAACCCCACCAGACCTAACAAATGAAGAGGAAATAGGCAGTCTACCTGAACAATTATTCAGAATAATGAGAGTAAAGATGATCCAAAATCTTGGAAATAGGATAGAGAAAATACAAGAAACTTTTCACAAGGACCTAGAAGAACTGAAGGGCAAACGAACAATAATGAAGAAAACAATAAATGAAATTAAAAATTCTCTAGAAGTGATCAATAGCAGAAACACTCTGGCAGAAGAACGGATAAGTGACCTGGAAGATAACATAGTTTAACTCACTACTGCAGAGCAGTATGAAGAAATAAGAATGTAAAGATTGAGGACAGTCTCAGAGACCTCTGGAACAACATTAAATGCACCAACATTCGAATCAGACGGGTCCCAGAAGAAGAAGAGAAAAAGAAAGGGACTGAGAAAATATTCAGAAAGATTATAGTTGAAAACTTCTCTAATATGGGAAAGGAAAGAGTTAATCAAGTCCAGGAAGCTCAGAGAGTCCCAAACAGGAGAAATCCAAGGAGAAACACTCCAAGACACATATTCATCAAACTCTCAAGAATGAAATACAAAGAAAAGGTATTAAAAGCAGCAAGGGAAAAGCAAGAAATTCCATATTTGGGAATCCCCATCAAGTTAGCAGCTGATCTTTCAGCAGAAATTCTGCAAGACAGTAGGGAGTGGCAGGACATATTTCAAGTGATTAAAGGAAAAAAACCTACCACCAATGTGACTGTACTCAGCAAGACTCTCATTCAGATTGGAGGGAGGAAGTAAAAACTTCACAGACAAACCAAAGGTAGGAGAATTCAGCACCACCAAACCGTCTATATCACCAATGATAAAGGAACTTCTCTAAGCAGGAAACACAAAGGAAATAAAACACCTCCAATAACAAACCAAAAACAATTAAGTAAATGCTAACAGGAACATACACACGAATAATTACCTTAAATGTAAATGGATTCAAGGCTCCAACCAACACACATAGAGTGGATGAAGGGATACAAAAACAAGACCGTTAAATATGATGTCTAGGAGCGACCCACTTTAGATCCGGGGACACATACAAACTGAAAGTGAGGGGATGGAAAAAGACATTCCAAGAACATGGAAATCAAAGGAAACCTGGAGTGCCAATTCTCATATCAGACGAAATAGACTTCAAGATAAAGACTATTGCAGGAAACCAAGAAGAACACTACATACTGATGAAGGAATCAAACAAAGAAGATGACACAGCTAATGCAAATCCTTATGAAGCCAACGTAGTAGCACTTCAATACATAAGATATATCCTAACAGCCCTAAAAGGGGAAACTGAGAGTAACACAAAAATAGTAGGGGACATTAACACCCCTCTTTCACCAATGGACTGATCACCAAAAATGAAAATAAACAAGGAAACGTGGGCTTTAAATGACACATTGAACAAGAGGGACTTAACTGATATGTATATGACTTTCCTTTGCAAAACACCAGAAAACAGTTTCTTCTCGAGTGCTCATGGAACATTCTCCAGAATATGTCATATCTTGGGTCACACATAGAGCCTTAGTCAATTTAAGAAAACTGAAATAGTATGAGGTATAATTTCCTACCACAGTGCCATGAAACTAGATATCAATGAAAGGAAAAAAAGAACTGTAAACAATAGAAACACATGGAAGCTAAACAAAACGCTGTTAAATATTCAAGCAATCACTGAAGAAAACAAAGATGAAATCGCAAAATACATCGAAAAAAATGACAATGAAAATACGACCACCCCAACCTATGGTATGCAGCAAAAGCAGTTCTAACAGGGAAGTTGAGAGCAATAAAATCTTCCATCAAGGAACAAGAAATCCCCGATATAAACAACCTAGACTTACACCTAAAGCCATTAGAGAAAAATGGACAAACACCCAACAAACAAAAATGGATTAGCAGAAGGAAAGAAATAAGAAAGTTCAGATCAGAAATAAAGGAAAAAGAATGGAGAAAACAAGAGCAAAGATCGGTAAACCTAAAAGCTAGATATTTAAGAGCATGCATATAATGTATCCACCATTAGCCAGATTTATTAAGAAAAGAAGTGGAGAAGATCCAAACCAACAGAATTAGAAAAGAAAAAGGAGAAGTAACAACTGACCCTGCAGAAATACAAAGGATCATGAGAGATTACTACAAACATCTTTTGCCAATTAAATGGACAACCTGGAAGAAATGGACAAATTCTTCAAAAAGCACAACCTTCTGAGACTGAACCAAGATAAACAGAAAGTATAAACAGACTAATCGTAAGCACTGAAATTGAAATTGTGATTAAAATTTTCCAACAAGCAAAAGCCCAATATCAGATGGCTTCACAGGCGATTTCTATCAAAACTTTTGACAAGAGCTAACACCTATCGTTCTCAGACTCTTCCAAAATATAACAGAGTGAGGGACACTCCCAAAATCATTAAACGAGGCCACAATCACTCTGATACTAAAATCAGACAGGTTCTCAAATAAATTGAACACTACAGGCCAATATCACTGATGACCTTAAATGTCAGAATCTCAAAGAAAATACTAGAAAGTAGAATCCAACAGCACATTAAAGGGATAATACACCATGATCAAGTGGGCTTTATCCAATGAAGGTAGGATTTTTCGATATATGCAAATCAATCCAGATGATAAACGATACTAACAAAGTGAAGAAGAAAAATCCTACGATTATCTCAATAAATGGAGAAAAATCTTCTGGAAACATTCAAAAAGAGTTTAGGATAACACTCTCCAGAAAGTACACATAGAGTGAATGTACCTCAACATAATAAAGGCCATATATGACAGACCCACAGCCAACTTTGTTCTCAAAGGTGAAATACTGAAACCATTTCCTTTAAGATCAGGAAAAAGACAAGTTTCCGAACTGTTACTAATATTACTTAAGCAGGTTTTGGAAGTTTTACCCACAGCATTCAGAAAAGAAAAAGAAATTAAAAGCATCCAAGTTGGAAGAGAAGAAGTCAAACTGTCACTGTTTTCAGATGACTAGATAGTATACATAGAGAATTCTAAAGACGCTACCAGAAAACTACCAGAACGAATCAATGAATTTGGGACAGTGACAGGATACAAAGTTAATGCACAAAAATCTCTTGCATTACTATGCACTAATGATGAAAAATCCGAAAGAGAAATTAAGGAAACACTCTCATTTACCATTGCTACAAAAAGAATAACATACTTGAGTGTAAACTTACCAAAGAGACAAAATACATGTGTGAGGAAAACCATGACACACTGAGGAAAGAAATTAAAGGTGACACAAAGAGATGGAGACATATACCATGTTTTTGGACTGGTAGAAACAACATTGCAAAAATGACTATGCTACACAAAGCAATCTACAGTTCATTGCAATCCCTATCGAACTACCAATGGCATTTGTCACAGAACTACAACAAAATATTTCACCATTTGTGTGGAAACACAAAAGAGCCTGAAGAGCCAAAGGTATCTTGAGAAAGAAAAACAGAGCTGGAGGAATCAGGTTCCCTGACTACAGACTATAAAAAACATCTATAATAATAAAGATGGTATGCTACTGGCACACAAACAGAGTGTACATCAATGAAACAGGACAGTAAGCCACGGATAAACCCACACTCCTTTCTATTTGATAAAGGAGGCAAGAGTATACAATGGAGAAAAGATAGCCTCTTCAATAATGGTTCTGGGGAAACTGCACAGCTACGTGTAAAAGAATGAAATTACAACACTTCTTTACTCCATACACAAAAATAAACTGCAAATCGATTACAGACCTAAATGTAAGGCCAGACACGTTAAAACTCTTAGAAGAAAATAAAGGCAGAACACTCTGTGACATAAATCACACAATGACGTTTTGGGACCCCCCTCAAAGAGAACTGGAAATAAAAACAGAAAGAAACAAATGGGACCTAGTGAATCTGAAAAGCTTTTGCACAGCAAAAGAAATGAAAATCAGGATGAAAAGACAACCCTCAGAATGGGAGAAAATATTTGTAAATGAAGCAACTGACAAAGGATTAATCTCCATTGAGCTCATGCAACTCAACATCAGAAAAACAAACAACCCAATCCAAAATAGGACAGGAGACCGAAAAAGATATTTCTACAAAGCATCTATACTATTTGCCAACAAACACATGAAACCATGCTCAACATCACTAATCATTAGAGAAATGCAGATCAAAACAACAATGGGGGAGGAACTTGAAGATGACGGAAGAGTAAGATGCGGAGATCACTTTCCTCCCCACAGATTCATCAGAAATAAATCTGCAGGAAGAACCGCTTCTATAGACCAGCCACTGAACGCTGGCCGAAGACCTCACACCTCCCAAAGGGCAAGAAACTCCCCACGTACCTGGGTAGGGGAAAAGAAGAAAGAAATAACAGACACAAGAGACGAGGGATGGGACTTGCAACAGTGGGAAGCAGCTGTGAAGGAGGAAAGGTTTCCACACCCTAGAAAGCCCCGTCGCAGGTGGAAGTGTGTGCAAGGGAGTGGGGAAGCTTCGGAGCCACGGAGGAGAGCCCAGCAACTGAGGTGCGGAAGGCAAACTGGACAGATTCCCGAACAGAGGAGCGATGCCGACCAGAACTCACCAACCTGAGAGGCTTGTCTGTTCACCTGCCGGGGAAGGCAGGGGTTGGAGGCTGAGGCTGCGGTTTCAGCCGGATCCCACGGTGAGGACTGAGGCTGGCGGCATGAACACAGCCTGAAGTGTGCTAGTGCAACATGTCTAGCTCAGAGGGAGTCCTGGAAAACTCCTGCAACTGCGTAAGAGACAAGAGAATTTTTCTTCCCAATTTCCTTCCTGGTACGTGAGGAGAGGGTATTAAGAGCGCCGCGTAATGGAGCTGCAGAAATCGGCGTGAGGTGCGGCTATCAGCGTGGACCCCAGAGACTGGCATGAGACGTAAGGCGGCTGCTGCCGCCACCAAGAATCCTGTTAGCAAAGACAGGCCACTATCCACAGTGCCCCTCCACGGGGCTTCTGCAGCACGCCACTGATAGTGTCCCGTGATGCAGGGACAACTTCCCTGGGAGGATGCACGGTGCGCCTCAGGCTGCTGCAAAGTCACGATGCGCTATACCGCTACAGGCTGACTCCTATTCCGTACTCCTCACTCCCCCGGCCTGAGTGAGACACAGCCGCCAATGAGCTTCCCCTTTAACCCTGTCCTGTCTGAGGAAAGAACAGAGGCCCTCAAGCGACCTACACAAAGAGGCGGATCCAAATCCAAAGCTGAAGGCGGGAGCTGTGTGAACAAAGAAGAGAAAGGGAAATGTGTCTCAGCAGCCTCAGGAAGAGCTGGTGAAATCCCTACTTTCAACCTGAAGTAACCTGCATCTGTGGATTACCTGAGTACACAATGAATCATCCGAAAATTGAGGTGGTGGCTTTTGGGAGAAAAGCTATATTTTATTCCCACTTTTTCTCTTTTTTTGAGTGTCTATGTGTATGCTTCTGTTTGTGATTTTGTCTGGAAAGCTTAGCTTTAACCATTTGTGCTAGGGTTCTGTCCGTCTGTTTTCTTATTTTTACGTTTAAAATATTTTCGTAAAAATTATTTTTTATTTTAATAACTTTATTTTATTTTATTTGACATAATTGTGTCTTCGTTTATCCTCTGTCTTTGTTTCTTTCTCTTTTTGGTCCCTTTTATTCTGAGCCATGTGGATGAAAGTCTCTTGGTGCTCCAACCAGGAGTCAGTGCTGCGCTTCTCAGGTGGCAGAGCCAACCTCAGGACACTGGTCCACAGGAGACCTTACAGCTCCATGTAATATCAAACGGAGAAAATCTCCCAGAGATTTCCATCTCAACGCCAAGATCCACCTTCACTCAATGACCAGCTAGCTACAGTGCTGGAAACCGTATGCCAAACAACGAGTAAGACAGGAACACAGCCCCATCCATTATCACAGAGGATGCCTAAAATCGCAGTAAGGCCACAGACACCCAACCACACACCACCAGACGTGGAACTGCCCAGCAGAAAGACAAGATCCAGCTTCATCCACCAGAACACAGGCACAACTCCCCTCCACTTAGAAGCCTACACAACCCACTGAACAAACTTAGCCACCTGGGACACACACCAAAAAAAAGATAACTATGAAGCTGCAGCCTGTGAAAAGGAGCCCCCAAGCAGTGAATTAAGCAAAAAGAGGAGACTGAAAAACACACAGCAGATGGAGGAGCAACTTAAACCCCACCAGACCTAACAAATGAAGAGGAAATAGGCAGTCTACCTGAACAATTATTCAGAATAATGAGAGTAAAGATGATCCAAAATCTTGGAAATAGGATAGAGAAAATACAAGAAACTTTTCACAAGGACCTAGAAGAACTGAAGGGCAAACGAACAATAATGAAGAAAACAATAAATGAAATTAAAAATTCTCTAGAAGTGATCAATAGCAGAAACACTCTGGCAGAAGAACGGATAAGTGACCTGGAAGATAACATAGTTTAACTCACTACTGCAGAGCAGTATGAAGAAATAAGAATGTAAAGATTGAGGACAGTCTCAGAGACCTCTGGAACAACATTAAATGCACCAACATTCGAATCAGACGGGTCCCAGAAGAAGAAGAGAAAAAGAAAGGGACTGAGAAAATATTCAGAAAGATTATAGTTGAAAACTTCTCTAATATGGGAAAGGAAAGAGTTAATCAAGTCCAGGAAGCTCAGAGAGTCCCAAACAGGAGAAATCCAAGGAGAAACACTCCAAGACACATATTCATCAAACTCTCAAGAATGAAATACAAAGAAAAGGTATTAAAAGCAGCAAGGGAAAAGCAAGAAATTCCATATTTGGGAATCCCCATCAAGTTAGCAGCTGATCTTTCAGCAGAAATTCTGCAAGACAGTAGGGAGTGGCAGGACATATTTCAAGTGATTAAAGGAAAAAAACCTACCACCAATGTGACTGTACTCAGCAAGACTCTCATTCAGATTGGAGGGAGGAAGTAAAAACTTCACAGACAAACCAAAGGTAGGAGAATTCAGCACCACCAAACCGTCTATATCACCAATGATAAAGGAACTTCTCTAAGCAGGAAACACAAAGGAAATAAAACACCTCCAATAACAAACCAAAAACAATTAAGTAAATGCTAACAGGAACATACACACGAATAATTACCTTAAATGTAAATGGATTCAAGGCTCCAACCAACACACATAGAGTGGATGAAGGGATACAAAAACAAGACCGTTAAATATGATGTCTAGGAGCGACCCACTTTAGATCCGGGGACACATACAAACTGAAAGTGAGGGGATGGAAAAAGACATTCCAAGAACATGGAAATCAAAGGAAACCTGGAGTGCCAATTCTCATATCAGACGAAATAGACTTCAAGATAAAGACTATTGCAGGAAACCAAGAAGAACACTACATACCGATGAAGGAATCAAACAAAGAAGATGACACAGCTAATGCAAATCCTTATGAAGCCAACGTAGTAGCACTTCAATACATAAGATATATCCTAACAGCCCTAAAAGGGGAAACTGAGAGTAACACAAAAATAGTAGGGGACATTAACACCCCTCTTTCACCAATGGACTGATCACCAAAAATGAAAATAAACAAGGAAACGTGGGCTTTAAATGACACATTGAACAAGAGGGACTTAACTGATATGTATATGACTTTCCTTTGCAAAACACCAGAAAACAGTTTCTTCTCGAGTGCTCATGGAACATTCTCCAGAATATGTCATATCTTGGGTCACACATAGAGCCTTAGTCAATTTAAGAAAACTGAAATAGTATGAGGTATAATTTCCTACCACAGTGCCATGAAACTAGATATCAATGAAAGGAAAAAAAGAACTGTAAACAATAGAAACACATGGAAGCTAAACAAAACGCTGTTAAATATTCAAGCAATCACTGAAGAAAACAAAGATGAAATCGCAAAATACATCGAAAAAAATGACAATGAAAATACGACCACCCCAACCTATGGTATGCAGCAAAAGCAGTTCTAACAGGGAAGTTGAGAGCAATAAAATCTTCCATCAAGGAACAAGAAATCCCCGATATAAACAACCTAGACTTACACCTAAAGCCATTAGAGAAAAATGGACAAACACCCAACAAACAAAAATGGATTAGCAGAAGGAAAGAAATAAGAAAGTTCAGATCAGAAATAAAGGAAAACGAATGGAGAAAACAAGAGCAAAGATCGGTAAACCTAAAAGCTAGATATTTAAGAGCATGCATATAATGTATCCACCATTAGCCAGATTTATTAAGAAAAGAAGTGGAGAAGATCCAAACCAACAGAATTAGAAAAGAAAAAGGAGAAGTAACAACTGACCCTGCAGAAATACAAAGGATCATGAGAGATTACTACAAACATCTTTTGCCAATTAAATGGACAACCTGGAAGAAATGGACAAATTCTTCAAAAAGCACAACCTTCTGAGACTGAACCAAGATAAACAGAAAGTATAAACAGACTAATCGTAAGCACTGAAATTGAAATTGTGATTAAAATTTTCCAACAAGCAAAAGCCCAATATCAGATGGCTTCACAGGCGATTTCTATCAAAACTTTTGACAAGAGCTAACACCTATCGTTCTCAGACTCTTCCAAAATATAACAGAGTGAGGGACACTCCCAAAATCATTAAACGAGGCCACAATCACTCTGATACTAAAATCAGACAGGTTCTCAAATAAATTGAACACTACAGGCCAATATCACTGATGACCTTAAATGTCAGAATCTCAAAGAAAATACTAGAAAGTAGAATCCAACAGCACATTAAAGGGATAATACACCATGATCAAGTGGGCTTTATCCAATGAAGGTAGGATTTTTCGATATATGCAAATCAATCCAGATGATAAACGATACTAACAAAGTGAAGAAGAAAAATCCTACGATTATCTCAATAAATGGAGAAAAATCTTCTGGAAACATTCAAAAAGAGTTTAGGATAACACTCTCCAGAAAGTACACATAGAGTGAATGTACCTCAACATAATAAAGGCCATATATGACAGACCCACAGCCAACTTTGTTCTAAAAGGTGAAATACTGAAACCATTTCCTTTAAGATCAAGAAAAAGACAAGTTTCCGAACTGTTACTAATATTACTTAAGCAGGTTTTGGAAGTTTTACCCACAGCATTCAGAAAAGAAAAAGAAATTAAAAGCATCCAAGTTGGAAGAGAAGAAGTCAAACTGTCACTGTTTTCAGATGACTAGATAGTATACATAGAGAATTCTAAAGACGCTACCAGAAAACTACCAGAACGAATCAATGAATTTGGGACAGTGACAGGATACAAAGTTAATGCACAAAAATCTCTTGCATTACTATGCACTAATGATGAAAAATCCGAAAGAGAAATTAAGGAAACACTCTCATTTACCATTGCTACAAAAAGAATAACATACTTGAGTGTAAACTTACCAAAGAGACAAAATACATGTGTGAGGAAAACCATGACACACTGAGGAAAGAAATTAAAGGTGACACAAAGAGATGGAGACATATACCATGTTTTTGGACTGGTAGAAACAACATTGCAAAAATGACTATGCTACACAAAGCAATCTACAGTTCATTGCAATCCCTATCGAACTACCAATGGCATTTGTCACAGAACTACAACAAAATATTTCACCATTTGTGTGGAAACACAAAAGAGCCTGAAGAGCCAAAGGTATCTTGAGAAAGAAAAACAGAGCTGGAGGAATCAGGTTCCCTGACTACAGACTATAAAAAACATCTATAATAATAAAGATGGTATGCTACTGGCACACAAACAGAGTGTACATCAATGAAACAGGACAGTAAGCCACGGATAAACCCACACTCCTTTCTATTTGATAAAGGAGGCAAGAGTATACAATGGAGAAAAGATAGCCTCTTCAATAATGGTTCTGGGGAAACTGCACAGCTACGTGTAAAAGAATGAAATTACAACACTTCTTTACTCCATACACAAAAATAAACTGCAAATCGATTACAGACCTAAATGTAAGGCCAGACACGTTAAAACTCTTAGAAGAAAATAAAGGCAGAACACTCTGTGACATAAATCACACAATGACGTTTTGGGACCCCCCTCATAGAGAACTGGAAATAAAAACAGAAAGAAACAAATGGGACCTAGTGAATCTGAAAAGCTTTTGCACAGCAAAAGAAATGAAAATCAGGATGAAAAGACAACCCTCAGAATGGGAGAAAATATTTGTAAATGAAGCAACTGACAAAGGATTAATCTCCATTGAGCTCATGCAACTCAACATCAGAAAAACAAACAACCCAATCCAAAATAGGACAGGAGACCGAAAAAGATATTTCTACAAAGCATCTATACTATTTGCCAACAAACACATGAAACCATGCTCAACATCACTAATCATTAGAGAAATGCAGATCAAAACAACAATGGGGGAGGAACTTGAAGATGACGGAAGAGTAAGATGCGGAGATCACTTTCCTCCCCACAGATTCATCAGAAATAAATCTGCAGGAAGAACCGCTTCTATAGACCAGCCACTGAACGCTGGCCGAAGACCTCACACCTCCCAAAGGGCAAGAAACTCCCCACGTACCTGGGTAGGGGAAAAGAAGAAAGAAATAACAGACACAAGAGACGAGGGATGGGACTTGCAACAGTGGGAAGCAGCTGTGAAGGAGGAAAGGTTTCCACACCCTAGAAAGCCCCGTCGCAGGTGGAAGTGTGTGCAAGGGAGTGGGGAAGCTTCGGAGCCACGGAGGAGAGCCCAGCAACTGAGGTGCGGAAGGCAAACTGGACAGATTCCCGAACAGAGGAGCGATGCCGACCAGAACTCACCAACCTGAGAGGCTTGTCTGTTCACCTGCCGGGGAAGGCAGGGGTTGGAGGCTGAGGCTGCGGTTTCAGCCGGATCCCACGGTGAGGACTGAGGCTGGCGGCATGAACACAGCCTGAAGTGTGCTAGTGCAACATGTCTAGCTCAGAGGGAGTCCTGGAAAACTCCTGCAACTGCGTAAGAGACAAGAGAATTTTTCTTCCCAATTTCCTTCCTGGTACGTGAGGAGAGGGTATTAAGAGCGCCGCGTAATGGAGCTGCAGAAATCGGCGTGAGGTGCGGCTATCAGCGTGGACCCCAGAGACTGGCATGAGACGTAAGGCGGCTGCTGCCGCCACCAAGAATCCTGTTAGCAAAGACAGGCCACTATCCACAGTGCCCCTCCACGGGGCTTCTGCAGCACGCCACTGATAGTGTCCCGTGATGCAGGGACAACTTCCCTGGGAGGATGCACGGTGCGCCTCAGGCTGCTGCAAAGTCACGATGCGCTATACCGCTACAGGCTGACTCCTATTCCGTACTCCTCACTCCCCCGGCCTGAGTGAGACACAGCCGCCAATGAGCTTCCCCTTTAACCCTGTCCTGTCTGAGGAAAGAACAGAGGCCCTCAAGCGACCTACACAAAGAGGCGGATCCAAATCCAAAGCTGAAGGCGGGAGCTGTGTGAACAAAGAAGAGAAAGGGAAATGTGTCTCAGCAGCCTCAGGAAGAGCTGGTGAAATCCCTACTTTCAACCTGAAGTAACCTGCATCTGTGGATTACCTGAGTACACAATGAATCATCCGAAAATTGAGGTGGTGGCTTTTGGGAGAAAAGCTATATTTTATTCCCACTTTTTCTCTTTTTTTGAGTGTCTATGTGTATGCTTCTGTTTGTGATTTTGTCTGGAAAGCTTAGCTTTAACCATTTGTGCTAGGGTTCTGTCCGTCTGTTTTCTTATTTTTACGTTTAAAATATTTTCGTAAAAATTATTTTTTATTTTAATAACTTTATTTTATTTTATTTGACATAATTGTGTCTTCGTTTATCCTCTGTCTTTGTTTCTTTCTCTTTTTGGTCCCTTTTATTCTGAGCCATGTGGATGAAAGTCTCTTGGTGCTCCAACCAGGAGTCAGTGCTGCGCTTCTCAGGTGGCAGAGCCAACCTCAGGACACTGGTCCACAGGAGACCTTACAGCTCCATGTAATATCAAACGGAGAAAATCTCCCAGAGATTTCCATCTCAACGCCAAGATCCACCTTCACTCAATGACCAGCTAGCTACAGTGCTGGAAACCGTATGCCAAACAACGAGTAAGACAGGAACACAGCCCCATCCATTATCACAGAGGATGCCTAAAATCGCAGTAAGGCCACAGACACCCAACCACACACCACCAGACGTGGAACTGCCCAGCAGAAAGACAAGATCCAGCTTCATCCACCAGAACACAGGCACAACTCCCCTCCACTTAGAAGCCTACACAACCCACTGAACAAACTTAGCCACCTGGGACACACACCAAAAAAAAGATAACTATGAAGCTGCAGCCTGTGAAAAGGAGCCCCCAAGCAGTGAATTAAGCAAAAAGAGGAGACTGAAAAACACACAGCAGATGGAGGAGCAACTTAAACCCCACCAGACCTAACAAATGAAGAGGAAATAGGCAGTCTACCTGAACAATTATTCAGAATAATGAGAGTAAAGATGATCCAAAATCTTGGAAATAGGATAGAGAAAATACAAGAAACTTTTCACAAGGACCTAGAAGAACTGAAGGGCAAACGAACAATAATGAAGAAAACAATAAATGAAATTAAAAATTCTCTAGAAGTGATCAATAGCAGAAACACTCTGGCAGAAGAACGGATAAGTGACCTGGAAGATAACATAGTTTAACTCACTACTGCAGAGCAGTATGAAGAAATAAGAATGTAAAGATTGAGGACAGTCTCAGAGACCTCTGGAACAACATTAAATGCACCAACATTCGAATCAGACGGGTCCCAGAAGAAGAAGAGAAAAAGAAAGGGACTGAGAAAATATTCAGAAAGATTATAGTTGAAAACTTCTCTAATATGGGAAAGGAAAGAGTTAATCAAGTCCAGGAAGCTCAGAGAGTCCCAAACAGGAGAAATCCAAGGAGAAACACTCCAAGACACATATTCATCAAACTCTCAAGAATGAAATACAAAGAAAAGGTATTAAAAGCAGCAAGGGAAAAGCAAGAAATTCCATATTTGGGAATCCCCATCAAGTTAGCAGCTGATCTTTCAGCAGAAATTCTGCAAGACAGTAGGGAGTGGCAGGACATATTTCAAGTGATTAAAGGAAAAAAACCTACCACCAATGTGACTGTACTCAGCAAGACTCTCATTCAGATTGGAGGGAGGAAGTAAAAACTTCACAGACAAACCAAAGGTAGGAGAATTCAGCACCACCAAACCGTCTATATCACCAATGATAAAGGAACTTCTCTAAGCAGGAAACACAAAGGAAATAAAACACCTCCAATAACAAACCAAAAACAATTAAGTAAATGCTAACAGGAACATACACACGAATAATTACCTTAAATGTAAATGGATTCAAGGCTCCAACCAACACACATAGAGTGGATGAAGGGATACAAAAACAAGACCGTTAAATATGATGTCTAGGAGCGACCCACTTTAGATCCGGGGACACATACAAACTGAAAGTGAGGGGATGGAAAAAGACATTCCAAGAACATGGAAATCAAAGGAAACCTGGAGTGCCAATTCTCATATCAGACGAAATAGACTTCAAGATAAAGACTATTGCAGGAAACCAAGAAGAACACTACATACTGATGAAGGAATCAAACAAAGAAGATGACACAGCTAATGCAAATCCTTATGAAGCCAACGTAGTAGCACTTCAATACATAAGATATATCCTAACAGCCCTAAAAGGGGAAACTGAGAGTAACACAAAAATAGTAGGGGACATTAACACCCCTCTTTCACCAATGGACTG
This sequence comes from Balaenoptera physalus, assembly GCF_965194825.1. Taxonomy (NCBI): domain Eukaryota; kingdom Metazoa; phylum Chordata; class Mammalia; order Artiodactyla; family Balaenopteridae; genus Balaenoptera; species Balaenoptera physalus. The sequence goes on along the minus strand of NC_138904.1, from coordinate 20,258,295 downwards.
ATCACCAAAAATGAAAATAAACAAGGAAACGTGGGCTTTAAATGACACATTGAACAAGAGGGACTTAACTGATATGTATATGACTTTCCTTTGCAAAACACCAGAAAACAGTTTCTTCTCGAGTGCTCATGGAACATTCTCCAGAATATGTCATATCTTGGGTCACACATAGAGCCTTAGTCAATTTAAGAAAACTGAAATAGTATGAGGTATAATTTCCTACCACAGTGCCATGAAACTAGATATCAATGAAAGGAAAAAAAGAACTGTAAACAATAGAAACACATGGAAGCTAAACAAAACGCTGTTAAATATTCAAGCAATCACTGAAGAAAACAAAGATGAAATCGCAAAATACATCGAAAAAAATGACAATGAAAATACGACCACCCCAACCTATGGTATGCAGCAAAAGCAGTTCTAACAGGGAAGTTGAGAGCAATAAAATCTTCCATCAAGGAACAAGAAATCCCCGATATAAACAACCTAGACTTACACCTAAAGCCATTAGAGAAAAATGGACAAACACCCAACAAACAAAAATGGATTAGCAGAAGGAAAGAAATAAGAAAGTTCAGATCAGAAATAAAGGAAAAAGAATGGAGAAAACAAGAGCAAAGATCGGTAAACCTAAAAGCTAGATATTTAAGAGCATGCATATAATGTATCCACCATTAGCCAGATTTATTAAGAAAAGAAGTGGAGAAGATCCAAACCAACAGAATTAGAAAAGAAAAAGGAGAAGTAACAACTGACCCTGCAGAAATACAAAGGATCATGAGAGATTACTACAAACATCTTTTGCCAATTAAATGGACAACCTGGAAGAAATGGACAAATTCTTCAAAAAGCACAACCTTCTGAGACTGAACCAAGATAAACAGAAAGTATAAACAGACTAATCGTAAGCACTGAAATTGAAATTGTGATTAAAATTTTCCAACAAGCAAAAGCCCAATATCAGATGGCTTCACAGGCGATTTCTATCAAAACTTTTGACAAGAGCTAACACCTATCGTTCTCAGACTCTTCCAAAATATAACAGAGTGAGGGACACTCCCAAAATCATTAAACGAGGCCACAATCACTCTGATACTAAAATCAGACAGGTTCTCAAATAAATTGAACACTACAGGCCAATATCACTGATGACCTTAAATGTCAGAATCTCAAAGAAAATACTAGAAAGTAGAATCCAACAGCACATTAAAGGGATAATACACCATGATCAAGTGGGCTTTATCCAATGAAGGTAGGATTTTTCGATATATGCAAATCAATCCAGATGATAAACGATACTAACAAAGTGAAGAAGAAAAATCCTACGATTATCTCAATAAATGGAGAAAAATCTTCTGGAAACATTCAAAAAGAGTTTAGGATAACACTCTCCAGAAAGTACACATAGAGTGAATGTACCTCAACATAATAAAGGCCATATATGACAGACCCACAGCCAACTTTGTTCTAAAAGGTGAAATACTGAAACCATTTCCTTTAAGATCAAGAAAAAGACAAGTTTCCGAACTGTTACTAATATTACTTAAGCAGGTTTTGGAAGTTTTACCCACAGCATTCAGAAAAGAAAAAGAAATTAAAAGCATCCAAGTTGGAAGAGAAGAAGTCAAACTGTCACTGTTTTCAGATGACTAGATAGTATACATAGAGAATTCTAAAGACGCTACCAGAAAACTACCAGAACGAATCAATGAATTTGGGACAGTGACAGGATACAAAGTTAATGCACAAAAATCTCTTGCATTACTATGCACTAATGATGAAAAATCCGAAAGAGAAATTAAGGAAACACTCTCATTTACCATTGCTACAAAAAGAATAACATACTTGAGTGTAAACTTACCAAAGAGACAAAATACATGTGTGAGGAAAACCATGACACACTGAGGAAAGAAATTAAAGGTGACACAAAGAGATGGAGACATATACCATGTTTTTGGACTGGTAGAAACAACATTGCAAAAATGACTATGCTACACAAAGCAATCTACAGTTCATTGCAATCCCTATCGAACTACCAATGGCATTTGTCACAGAACTACAACAAAATATTTCACCATTTGTGTGGAAACACAAAAGAGCCTGAAGAGCCAAAGGTATCTTGAGAAAGAAAAACAGAGCTGGAGGAATCAGGTTCCCTGACTACAGACTATAAAAAACATCTATAATAATAAAGATGGTATGCTACTGGCACACAAACAGAGTGTACATCAATGAAACAGGACAGTAAGCCACGGATAAACCCACACTCCTTTCTATTTGATAAAGGAGGCAAGAGTATACAATGGAGAAAAGATAGCCTCTTCAATAATGGTTCTGGGGAAACTGCACAGCTACGTGTAAAAGAATGAAATTACAACACTTCTTTACTCCATACACAAAAATAAACTGCAAATCGATTACAGACCTAAATGTAAGGCCAGACACGTTAAAACTCTTAGAAGAAAATAAAGGCAGAACACTCTGTGACATAAATCACACAATGACGTTTTGGGACCCCCCTCATAGAGAACTGGAAATAAAAACAGAAAGAAACAAATGGGACCTAGTGAATCTGAAAAGCTTTTGCACAGCAAAAGAAATGAAAATCAGGATGAAAAGACAACCCTCAGAATGGGAGAAAATATTTGTAAATGAAGCAACTGACAAAGGATTAATCTCCATTGAGCTCATGCAACTCAACATCAGAAAAACAAACAACCCAATCCAAAATAGGACAGGAGACCGAAAAAGATATTTCTACAAAGCATCTATACTATTTGCCAACAAACACATGAAACCATGCTCAACATCACTAATCATTAGAGAAATGCAGATCAAAACAACAATGGGGGAGGAACTTGAAGATGACGGAAGAGTAAGATGCGGAGATCACTTTCCTCCCCACAGATTCATCAGAAATAAATCTGCAGGAAGAACCGCTTCTATAGACCAGCCACTGAACGCTGGCCGAAGACCTCACACCTCCCAAAGGGCAAGAAACTCCCCACGTACCTGGGTAGGGGAAAAGAAGAAAGAAATAACAGACACAAGAGACGAGGGATGGGACTTGCAACAGTGGGAAGCAGCTGTGAAGGAGGAAAGGTTTCCACACCCTAGAAAGCCCCGTCGCAGGTGGAAGTGTGTGCAAGGGAGTGGGGAAGCTTCGGAGCCACGGAGGAGAGCCCAGCAACTGAGGTGCGGAAGGCAAACTGGACAGATTCCCGAACAGAGGAGCGATGCCGACCAGAACTCACCAACCTGAGAGGCTTGTCTGTTCACCTGCCGGGGAAGGCAGGGGTTGGAGGCTGAGGCTGCGGTTTCAGCCGGATCCCACGGTGAGGACTGAGGCTGGCGGCATGAACACAGCCTGAAGTGTGCTAGTGCAACATGTCTAGCTCAGAGGGAGTCCTGGAAAACTCCTGCAACTGCGTAAGAGACAAGAGAATTTTTCTTCCCAATTTCCTTCCTGGTACGTGAGGAGAGGGTATTAAGAGCGCCGCGTAATGGAGCTGCAGAAATCGGCGTGAGGTGCGGCTATCAGCGTGGACCCCAGAGACTGGCATGAGACGTAAGGCGGCTGCTGCCGCCACCAAGAATCCTGTTAGCAAAGACAGGCCACTATCCACAGTGCCCCTCCACGGGGCTTCTGCAGCACGCCACTGATAGTGTCCCGTGATGCAGCGACAACTTCCCTGGGAGGATGCACGGTGCGCCTCAGGCTGCTGCAAAGTCACGATGCGCTATACCGCTACAGGCTGACTCCTATTCCGTACTCCTCACTCCCCCGGCCTGAGTGAGACACAGCCGCCAATGAGCTTCCCCTTTAACCCTGTCCTGTCTGAGGAAAGAACAGAGGCCCTCAAGCGACCTACACAAAGAGGCGGATCCAAATCCAAAGCTGAAGGCGGGAGCTGTGTGAACAAAGAAGAGAAAGGGAAATGTGTCTCAGCAGCCTCAGGAAGAGCTGGTGAAATCCCTACTTTCAACCTGAAGTAACCTGCATCTGTGGATTACCTGAGTACACAATGAATCATCCGAAAATTGAGGTGGTGGCTTTTGGGAGAAAAGCTATATTTTATTCCCACTTTTTCTCTTTTTTTGAGTGTCTATGTGTATGCTTCTGTTTGTGATTTTGTCTGGAAAGCTTAGCTTTAACTATTTGTGCTAGGGTTCTGTCCGTCTGTTTTCTTATTTTTACGTTTAAAATATTTTCGTAAAAATTATTTTTTATTTTAATAACTTTATTTTATTTTATTTGACATAATTGTGTCTTCGTTTATCCTCTGTCTTTGTTTCTTTCTCTTTTTGGTCCCTTTTATTCTGAGCCATGTGGATGAAAGTCTCTTGGTGCTCCAACCAGGAGTCAGTGCTGCGCTTCTCAGGTGGCAGAGCCAACCTCAGGACACTGGTCCACAGGAGACCTTACAGCTCCATGTAATATCAAACGGAGAAAATCTCCCAGAGATTTCCATCTCAACGCCAAGATCCACCTTCACTCAATGACCAGCTAGCTACAGTGCTGGAAACCGTATGCCAAACAACGAGTAAGACAGGAACACAGCCCCATCCATTATCACAGAGGATGCCTAAAATCTCAGTAAGGCCACAGACACCCAACCACACACCACCAGACGTGGAACTGCCCAGCAGAAAGACAAGATCCAGCTTCATCCACCAGAACACAGGCACAACTCCCCTCCACTTAGAAGCCTACACAACCCACTGAACAAACTTAGCCACCTGGGACACACACCAAAAAAAAGATAACTATGAAGCTGCAGCCTGTGAAAAGGAGCCCCCAAGCAGTGAATTAAGCCAAAAGAGGAGACTGAAAAACACACAGCAGATGGAGGAGCAACTTAAACCCCACCAGACCTAACAAATGAAGAGGAAATAGGCAGTCTACCTGAACAATTATTCAGAATAATGAGAGTAAAGATGATCCAAAATCTTGGAAATAGGATAGAGAAAATACAAGAAACTTTTCACAAGGACCTAGAAGAACTGAAGGGCAAACGAACAATAATGAAGAAAACAATAAATGAAATTAAAAATTCTCTAGAAGTGATCAATAGCAGAAACACTCTGGCAGAAGAACGGATAAGTGACCTGGAAGATAACATAGTTTAACTCACTACTGCAGAGCAGTATGAAGAAATAAGAATGAAAAGATTGAGGACAGTCTCAGAGACCTCTGGAACAACATTAAATGCACCAACATTCGAATCAGACGGGTCCCAGAAGAAGAAGAGAAAAAGAAAGGGACTGAGAAAATATTCAGAAAGATTATAGTTGAAAACTTCTCTAATATGGGAAAGGAAAGAGTTAATCAAGTCCAGGAAGCTCAGAGAGTCCCAAACAGGAGAAATCCAAGGAGAAACACTCCAAGACACATATTCATCAAACTCTCAAGAATGAAATACAAAGAAAAGGTATTAAAAGCAGCAAGGGAAAAGCAAGAAATTCCATATTTGGGAATCCCCAACAAGTTAGCAGCTGATCTTTCAGCAGAAATTCTGCAAGACAGTAGGGAGTGGCAGGACATATTTCAAGTGATTAAAGGAAAAAAACCTACCACTAATGTGACTGTACTCAGCAAGACTCTCATTCAGATTGGAGGGAGGAAGTAAAAACTTCACAGACAAACCAAAGGTAGGAGAATTCAGCACCACCAAACCGTCTATATCACCAATGATAAAGGAACTTCTCTAAGCAGGAAACACAAAGGAAATAAAACACCTCCAATAACAAACCAAAAACAATTAAGTAAATGCTAACAGGAACATACACACGAATAATTACCTTAAATGTAAATGGATTCAAGGCTCCAACCAACACACATAGAGTGGATGAAGGGATACAAAAACAAGACCGTTAAATATGATGTCTAGGAGCGACCCACTTTAGATCCGGGGACACATACAAACTGAAAGTGAGGGGATGGAAAAAGACATTCCAAGAACATGGAAATCAAAGGAAACCTGGAGTGCCAATTCTCATATCAGACGAAATAGACTTCAAGATAAAGACTATTGCAGGAAACCAAGAAGAACACTACATACTGATGAAGGAATCAAACAAAGAAGATGACACAGCAAATGCAAATCCTTATGAAGCCAACGTAGTAGCACTTCAATACATAAGATATATCCTAACAGCCCTAAAAGGGGAAACTGAGAGTAACACAAAAATAGTAGGGGACATTAACACCCCTCTTTCACCAATGGACTGATCACCAAAAATGAAAATAAACAAGGAAACGTGGGCTTTAAATGACACATTGAACAAGAGGGACTTAACTGATATGTATATGACTTTCCTTTGCAAAACACCAGAAAACAGTTTCTTCTCGAGTGCTCATGGAACATTCTCCAGAATATGTCATATCTTGGGTCACACATAGAGCCTTAGTCAATTTAAGAAAACTGAAATAGTATGAGGTATAATTTCCTACCACAGTGCCATGAAACTAGATATCAATGAAAGGAAAAAAAGAACTGTAAACAATAGAAACACATGGAAGCTAAACAAAACGCTGTTAAATAATCAAGCAATCACTGAAGAAAACAAAGATGAAATCGCAAAATACCTGGAAAAAATGACAATGAAAATACGACCACCCCAACCTATGGTATGCAGCAAAAGCAGTTCTAACAGGGAAGTTGAGAGCAATAAAATCCTCCATCAAGGAACAAGAAATCCCCCATATAAACAACCTAGACTTACACCTAAAGCCATTAGAGAAAAATGGACAAACACCCAACAAACAAAAATGGATTAGCAGAAGGAAAGAAATAAGAAAGTTCAGATCAGAAATAAAGGAAAAAGAATGGAGAAAACAAGAGCAAAGATTGGTAAACCTAAAAGCTAGATATTTAAGAGCATGCATATAATGTATCCACCATTAGCCAGATTTATTAAGAAAAGAAGTGGAGAAGATCCAAACCAACAGAATTAGAAAAGAAAAAGGAGAAGTAACAACTGACCCTGCAGAAATACAAAGGATCATGAGAGATTACTACAAACATCTTTTGCCAATTAAATGGACAACCTGGAAGAAATGGACAAATTCTTCAAAAAGCACAACCTTCTGAGACTGAACCAAGATAAACAGAAAGTATAAACAGACTAATCGTAAGCACTGAAATTGAAATTGTGATTAAAACTTTCCAACAAGCAAAAGCCCAATATCAGATGGCTTCACAGGCGATTTCTATCAAAACTTTTGACAAGAGCTAACACCTATCGTTCTCAGACTCTTCCAAAATATAACAGAGTGAGGGACACTCCCAAAATCATTAAACGAGGCCACAATCACTCTGATACTAAAATCAGACAGGTTCTCAAATAAATTGAACACTACAGGCCAATATCACTGATGACCTTAAATGTCAGAATCTCAAAGAAAATACTAGAAAGTAGAATCCAACAGCACATTAAAGGGATAATACACCATGATCAAGTGGGCTTTATCCAATGAAGGTAGGATTTTTCGATATATGCAAATCAATCCAGATGATAAACGATACTAACAAAGTGAAGAAGAAAAATCCTACGATTATCTCAATAAATGGAGAAAAATCTTCTGGAAACATTCAAAAAGAGTTTAGGATAACACTCTCCAGAAAGTACACATAGAGTGAATGTACCTCAACATAATAAAGGCCATATATGACAGACCCACAGCCAACTTTGTTCTCAAAGGTGAAATACTGAAACCATTTCCTTTAAGATCAGGAAAAAGACAAGTTTCCGAACTGTTACTAATATTACTTAAGCAGGTTTTGGAAGTTTTACCCACAGCATTCAGAAAAGAAAAAGAAATTAAAAGCATCCAAGTTGGAAGAGAAGAAGTCAAACTGTCACTGTTTTCAGATGACTAGATAGTATACATAGAGAATTCTAAAGACGCTACCAGAAAACTACCAGAACGAATCAATGAATTTGGGACAGTGACAGGATACAAAGTTAATGCACAAAAATCTCTTGCATTACTATGCACTAATGATGAAAAATCCGAAAGAGAAATTAAGGAAACACTCTCATTTACCATTGCTACAAAAAGAATAACATACTTGAGTGTAAACTTACCAAAGAGACAAAATACATATGTGAGGAAAACCATGACACACTGAGGAAAGAAATTAAAGGTGACACAAAGAGATGGAGACATATACCATGTTTTTGGACTGGTAGAAACAACATTGCAAAAATGACTATGCTACACAAAGCAATCTACAGTTCATTGCAATCCCTATCGAACTACCAATGGCATTTGTCACAGAACTAGAACAAAATATTTCACCATTTGTGTGGAAACACAAAAGAGCCTGAAGAGCCAAAGTTATCTTGAGAAAGAAAAACAGAGCTGGAGGAATCAGGTTCCCTGACTTCAGACTATAAAAAACATCTATAATAATAAAAATGGTATGCTACTGGCACACAAACAGAGTGTACATCAATGAAACAGGACAGTAAGCCACGGATAAACCCACACTCCTTTCTATTTGATAAAGGAGGCAAGAGTATACAATGGAGAAAAGATAGCCTCTTCAATAATGGTTCTGGGGAAACTGCACAGCTACGTGTAAAAGAATGAAATTACAACACTTCTTAACTCCATACACAAAAATAAACTGCAAATCGATTACAGACCTAAATGTAAGGCCAGACACGTTAAAACTCTTAGAAGAAAATAAAGGCAGAACACTCTGTGACATAAATCACACAAAGACGTTTTGGGACCCCCCTCATAGAGAACTGGAAATAAAAACAGAAAGAAACAAATGGGACCTAGTGAATCTGAAAAGCTTTTGCACAGCAAAAGAAATGAAAATCACGATGAAAAGACAACCCTCAGAATGGGAGAAAATATTTGTAAACGAAGCAACTGACAAAGGATTAATCTCCATTGAGCTCATGCAACTCAACATCAGAAAAACAAAGAACCCAATCCAAAATAGGACAGAAGACCGAAAAAGATATTTCTACAAAGCATCTATACTATTTGCCAACAAACACATGAAACCATGCTCAACATCACTAATCATTAGAGAAATGCAGATCAAAACAACAATGGGGGAGGAACTTGAAGATGACGGAAGAGTAAGATGCGGAGATCACTTTCCTCCCCACAGATTCATCAGAAATAAATCTGCAGGAAGAACCGCTCCTATAGACCAGCCACTGAACGCTGGCCGAAGACCTCACACCTCCCAAAGGGCAAGAAACTCCCCCGTACCTGGGTAGGGGAAAAGAAGAAAGAAATAACAGACACAAGAGACGAGGGATGGGACTTGCAACAGTGGGAAGCAGCTGTGAAGGAGGAAAGGTTTCCACACCCTAGAAAGCCCCGTCGCAGGTGGAAGTGTGTGCAAGGGAGTGGGGAAGCTTCGGAGCCACGGAGGAGAGCCCAGCAACTGAGGTGCGGAAGGCAAACTGGACAGATTCCCGAACAGAGGAGCGATGCCGACCAGAACTCACCAACCTGAGAGGCTTGTCTGTTCACCTGCCGGGGAAGGCAGGGGTTGGAGGCTGAGGCTGCGGTTTCAGCCGGATCCCACGGTGAGGACTGAGGCTGGCGGCATGAACACAGCCTGAAGTGTGCTAGTGCAACATGTCTAGCTCAGAGGGAGTCCTGGAAAACTCCTGCAACTGCGTAAGAGACAAGAGAATTTTTCTTCCCAATTTCCTTCCTGGTACGTGAGGAGAGGGTATTAAGAGCGCCGCGTAATGGAGCTGCAGAAATCGGCGTGAGGTGCGGCTATCAGCGTGGACCCCAGAGACTGGCATGAGACGTAAGGCGGCTGCTGCCGCCACCAAGAATCCTGTTAGCAAAGACAGGCCACTATCCACAGTGCCCCTCCACGGGGCTTCTGCAGCACGCCACTGATAGTGTCCCGTGATGCAGGGACAACTTCCCTGGGAGGATGCACGGTGCGCCTCAGGCTGCTGCAAAGTCACGATGCGCTATACCGCTACAGGCTGACTCCTATTCCGTACTCCTCACTCCCCCGGCCTGAGTGAGACACAGCCGCCAATGAGCTTCCCCTTTAACCCTGTCCTGTCTGAGGAAAGAACAGAGGCCCTCAAGCGACCTACACAAAGAGGCGGATCCAAATCCAAAGCTGAAGGCGGGAGCTGTGTGAACAAAGAAGAGAAAGGGAAATGTGTCTCAGCAGCCTCAGGAAGAGCTGGTGAAATCCCTACTTTCAACCTGAAGTAACCTGCATCTGTGGATTACCTGAGTACACAATGAATCATCCGAAAATTGAGGTGGTGGCTTTTGGGAGAAAAGCTATATTTTATTCCCACTTTTTCTCTTTTTTTGAGTGTCTATGTGTATGCTTCTGTTTGTGATTTTGTCTGGAAAGCTTAGCTTTAACCATTTGTGCTAGGGTTCTGTCCGTCTGTTTTCTTATTTTTACGTTTAAAATATTTTCTTAAAAATTATTTTTTATTTTAATAACTTTATTTTATTTTATTTGACATAATTGTGTCTTCGTTTATCCTCTGTCTTTGTTTCTTTCTCTTTTTGGTCCCTTTTATTCTGAGCCATGTGGATGAAAGTCTCTTGGTGCTCCAACCAGGAGTCAGTGCTGCGCTTCTCAGGTGGCAGAGCCAACCTCAGGACACTGGTCCACAGGAGACCTTACAGCTCCATGTAATATCAAACGGAGAAAATCTCCCAGAGATTTCCATCTCAACGCCAAGATCCACCTTCACTCAATGACCAGCTAGCTACAGTGCTGGAAACCGTATGCCAAACAACGAGTAAGACAGGAACACAGCCCCATCCATTATCACAGAGGATGCCTAAAATCGCAGTAAGGCCACAGACACCCAACCACACACCACCAGACGTGGAACTGCCCAGCAGAAAGACAAGATCCAGCTTCATCCACCAGAACACAGGCACAACTCCCCTCCACTTAGAAGCCTACACAACCCACTGAACAAACTTAGCCACCTGGGACACACACCAAAAAAAAGATAACTATGAAGCTGCAGCCTGTGAAAAGGAGCCCCCAAGCAGTGAATTAAGCAAAAAGAGGAGACTGAAAAACACACAGCAGATGGAGGAGCAACTTAAACCCCACCAGACCTAACAAATGAAGAGGAAATAGGCAGTCTACCTGAACAATTATTCAGAATAATGAGAGTAAAGATGATCCAAAATCTTGGAAATAGGATAGAGAAAATACAAGAAACTTTTCACAAGGACCTAGAAGAACTGAAGGGCAAACGAACAATAATGAAGAAAACAATAAATGAAATTAAAAATTCTCTAGAAGTGATCAATAGCAGAAACACTCTGGCAGAAGAACGGATAAGTGACCTGGAAGATAACATAGTTTAACTCACTACTGCAGAGCAGTATGAAGAAATAAGAATGTAAAGATTGAGGACAGTCTCAGAGACCTCTGGAACAACATTAAATGCACCAACATTCGAATCAGACGGGTCCCAGAAGAAGAAGAGAAAAAGAAAGGGACTGAGAAAATATTCAGAAAGATTATAGTTGAAAACTTCTCTAATATGGGAAAGGAAAGAGTTAATCAAGTCCAGGAAGCTCAGAGAGTCCCAAACAGGAGAAATCCAAGGAGAAACACTCCAAGACACATATTCATCAAACTCTCAAGAATGAAATACAAAGAAAAGGTATTAAAAGCAGCAAGGGAAAAGCAAGAAATTCCATATTTGGGAATCCCCATCAAGTTAGCAGCTGATCTTTCAGCAGAAATTCTGCAAGACAGTAGGGAGTGGCAGGACATATTTCAAGTGATTAAAGGAAAAAAACCTACCACCAATGTGACTGTACTCAGCAAGACTCTCATTCAGATTGGAGGGAGGAAGTAAAAACTTCACAGACAAACCAAAGGTAGGAGAATTCAGCACCACCAAACCGTCTATATCACCAATGATAAAGGAACTTCTCTAAGCAGGAAACACAAAGGAAATAAAACACCTCCAATAACAAACCAAAAACAATTAAGTAAATGCTAACAGGAACATACACACGAATAATTACCTTAAATGTAAATGGATTCAAGGCTCCAACCAACACACATAGAGTGGATGAAGGGATACAAAAACAAGACCGTTAAATATGATGTCTAGGAGCGACCCACTTTAGATCCGGGGACACATACAAACTGAAAGTGAGGGGATGGAAAAAGACATTCCAAGAACATGGAAATCAAAGGAAACCTGGAGTGCCAATTCTCATATCAGACGAAATAGACTTCAAGATAAAGACTATTGCAGGAAACCAAGAAGAACACTACATACTGATGAAGGAATCAAAGAAAGAAGATGACACAGCAAATGCAAATCCTTATGAAGCCAACGTAGTAGCACTTCAATACATAAGATATATCCTAACAGCCCTAAAAGGGGAAACTGAGAGTAACACAAAAATAGTAGGGGACATTAACACCCCTCTTTCACCAATGGACTGATCACCAAAAATGAAAATAAACAAGGAAACGTGGGCTTTAAATGACACATTGAACAAGAGGGACTTAACTGATATGTATATGACTTTCCTTTGCAAAACACCAGAAAACAGTTTCTTCTCGAGTGCTCATGGAACATTCTCCAGAATATGTCATATCTTGGGTCACACATAGAGCCTTAGTCAATTTAAGAAAACTGAAATAGTATGAGGTATAATTTCCTACCACAGTGCCATGAAACTAGATATCAATGAAAGGAAAAAAAGAACTGTAAACAATAGAAACACATGGAAGCTAAACAAAACGCTGTTAAATATTCAAGCAATCACTGAAGAAAACAAAGATGAAATCGCAAAATACATCGAAAAAAATGACAATGAAAATACGACCACCCCAACCTATGGTATGCAGCAAAAGCAGTTCTAACAGGGAAGTTGAGAGCAATAAAATCTTCCATCAAGGAACAAGAAATCCCCGATATAAACAACCTAGACTTACACCTAAAGCCATTAGAGAAAAATGGACAAACACCCAACAAACAAAAATGGATTAGCAGAAGGAAAGAAATAAGAAAGTTCAGATCAGAAATAAAGGAAAAAGAATGGAGAAAACAAGAGCAAAGATCGGTAAACCTAAAAGCTAGATATTTAAGAGCATGCATATAATGTATCCACCATTAGCCAGATTTATTAAGAAAAGAAGTGGAGAAGATCCAAACCAACAGAATTAGAAAAGAAAAAGGAGAAGTAACAACTGACCCTGCAGAAATACAAAGGATCATGAGAGATTACTACAAACATCTTTTGCCAATTAAATGGACAACCTGGAAGAAATGGACAAATTCTTCAAAAAGCACAACCTTCTGAGACTGAACCAAGATAAACAGAAAGTATAAACAGACTAATCGTAAGCACTGAAATTGAAATTGTGATTAAAATTTTCCAACAAGCAAAAGCCCAATATCAGATGGCTTCACAGGCGATTTCTATCAAAACTTTTGACAAGAGCTAACACCTATCGTTCTCAGACTCTTCCAAAATATAACAGAGTGAGGGACACTCCCAAAATCATTAAACGAGGCCACAATCACTCTGATACTAAAATCAGACAGGTTCTCAAATAAATTGAACACTACAGGCCAATATCACTGATGACCTTAAATGTCAGAATCTCAAAGAAAATACTAGAAAGTAGAATCCAACAGCACATTAAAGGGATAATACACCATGATCAAGTGGGCTTTATCCAATGAAGGTAGGATTTTTCGATATATGCAAATCAATCCAGATGATAAACGATACTAACAAAGTGAAGAAGAAAAATCCTACGATTATCTCAATAAATGGAGAAAAATCTTCTGGAAACATTCAAAAAGAGTTTAGGATAACACTCTCCAGAAAGTACACATAGAGTGAATGTACCTCAACATAATAAAGGCCATATATGACAGACCCACAGCCAACTTTGTTCTAAAAGGTGAAATACTGAAACCATTTCCTTTAAGATCAAGAAAAAGACAAGTTTCCGAACTGTTACTAATATTACTTAAGCAGGTTTTGGAAGTTTTACCCACAGCATTCAGAAAAGAAAAAGAAATTAAAAGCATCCAAGTTGGAAGAGAAGAAGTCAAACTGTCACTGTTTTCAGATGACTAGATAGTATACATAGAGAATTCTAAAGACGCTACCAGAAAACTACCAGAACGAATCAATGAATTTGGGACAGTGACAGGATACAAAGTTAATGCACAAAAATCTCTTGCATTACTATGCACTAATGATGAAAAATCCGAAAGAGAAATTAAGGAAACACTCTCATTTACCATTGCTACAAAAAGAATAACATACTTGAGTGTAAACTTACCAAAGAGACAAAATACATGTGTGAGGAAAACCATGACACACTGAGGAAAGAAATTAAAGGTGACACAAAGAGATGGAGACATATACCATGTTTTTGGACTGGTAGAAACAACATTGCAAAAATGACTATGCTACACAAAGCAATCTACAGTTCATTGCAATCCCTATCGAACTACCAATGGCATTTGTCACAGAACTACAACAAAATATTTCACCATTTGTGTGGAAACACAAAAGAGCCTGAAGAGCCAAAGGTATCTTGAGAAAGAAAAACAGAGCTGGAGGAATCAGGTTCCCTGACTACAGACTATAAAAAACATCTATAATAATAAAGATGGTATGCTACTGGCACACAAACAGAGTGTACATCAATGAAACAGGACAGTAAGCCACGGATAAACCCACACTCCTTTCTATTTGATAAAGGAGGCAAGAGTATACAATGGAGAAAAGATAGCCTCTTCAATAATGGTTCTGGGGAAACTGCACAGCTACGTGTAAAAGAATGAAATTACAACACTTCTTTACTCCATACACAAAAATAAACTGCAAATCGATTACAGACCTAAATGTAAGGCCAGACACGTTAAAACTCTTAGAAGAAAATAAAGGCAGAACACTCTGTGACATAAATCACACAATGACGTTTTGGGACCCCCCTCATAGAGAACTGGAAATAAAAACAGAAAGAAACAAATGGGACCTAGTGAATCTGAAAAGCTTTTGCACAGCAAAAGAAATGAAAATCAGGATGAAAAGACAACCCTCAGAATGGGAGAAAATATTTGTAAATGAAGCAACTGACAAAGGATTAATCTCCATTGAGCTCATGCAACTCAACATCAGAAAAACAAACAACCCAATCCAAAATAGGACAGGAGACCGAAAAAGATATTTCTACAAAGCATCTATACTATTTGCCAACAAACACATGAAACCATGCTCAACATCACTAATCATTAGAGAAATGCAGATCAAAACAACAATGGGGGAGGAACTTGAAGATGACGGAAGAGTAAGATGCGGAGATCACTTTCCTCCCCACAGATTCATCAGAAATAAATCTGCAGGAAGAACCGCTTCTATAGACCAGCCACTGAACGCTGGCCGAAGACCTCACACCTCCCAAAGGGCAAGAAACTCCCCACGTACCTGGGTAGGGGAAAAGAAGAAAGAAATAACAGACACAAGAGACGAGGGATGGGACTTGCAACAGTGGGAAGCAGCTGTGAAGGAGGAAAGGTTTCCACACCCTAGAAAGCCCCGTCGCAGGTGGAAGTGTGTGCAAGGGAGTGGGGAAGCTTCGGAGCCACGGAGGAGAGCCCAGCAACTGAGGTGCGGAAGGCAAACTGGACAGATTCCCGAACAGAGGAGCGATGCCGACCAGAACTCACCAACCTGAGAGGCTTGTCTGTTCACCTGCCGGGGAAGGCAGGGGTTGGAGGCTGAGGCTGCGGTTTCAGCCGGATCCCACGGTGAGGACTGAGGCTGGCGGCATGAACACAGCCTGAAGTGTGCTAGTGCAACATGTCTAGCTCAGAGGGAGTCCTGGAAAACTCCTGCAACTGCGTAAGAGACAAGAGAATTTTTCTTCCCAATTTCCTTCCTGGTACGTGAGGAGAGGGTATTAAGAGCGCCGCGTAATGGAGCTGCAGAAATCGGCGTGAGGTGCGGCTATCAGCGTGGACCCCAGAGACTGGCATGAGACGTAAGGCGGCTGCTGCCGCCACCAAGAATCCTGTTAGCAAAGACAGGCCACTATCCACAGTGCCCCTCCACGGGGCTTCTGCAGCACGCCACTGATAGTGTCCCGTGATGCAGCGACAACTTCCCTGGGAGGATGCACGGTGCGCCTCAGGCTGCTGCAAAGTCACGATGCGCTATACCGCTACAGGCTGACTCCTATTCCGTACTCCTCACTCCCCCGGCCTGAGTGAGACACAGCCGCCAATGAGCTTCCCCTTTAACCCTGTCCTGTCTGAGGAAAGAACAGAGGCCCTCAAGCGACCTACACAAAGAGGCGGATCCAAATCCAAAGCTGAAGGCGGGAGCTGTGTGAACAAAGAAGAGAAAGGGAAATGTGTCTCAGCAGCCTCAGGAAGAGCTGGTGAAATCCCTACTTTCAACCTGAAGTAACCTGCATCTGTGGATTACCTGAGTACACAATGAATCATCCGAAAATTGAGGTGGTGGCTTTTGGGAGAAAAGCTATATTTTATTCCCACTTTTTCTCTTTTTTTGAGTGTCTATGTGTATGCTTCTGTTTGTGATTTTGTCTGGAAAGCTTAGCTTTAACCATTTGTGCTAGGGTTCTGTCCGTCTGTTTTCTTATTTTTACGTTTAAAATATTTTCTTAAAAATTATTTTTTATTTTAATAACTTTATTTTATTTTATTTGACATAATTGTGTCTTCGTTTATCCTCTGTCTTTGTTTCTTTCTCTTTTTTGTCCCTTTTATTCTGAGCCATGTGGATGAAAGTCTCCTGGTGCTCCAACCAGGAGTCAGTGCTGCGCTTCTGAGGTGGCAGAGCCAACCTCAGGACACTGGTCCACAGGAGACCTTACAGCTCCATGTAATATCAAACTGAAAAAATCTCCCAGAGATTTCCATCTCATCGCCATGATCCACCTTCACTCAATGACCAGCAAGCTACAGTGCTGGAAACCGTATGCCAAACAACGAGTAAGACAGGAACACAGCCCCATCCATTATCACAGAGGATGCCTAAAATCGCAGTAAGGCCACAGACACCCAACCACACACCACCAGACGTGGAACTGCCCAGCAGAAAGACAAGATCCAGCTTCATCCACCAGAACACAGGCACAACTCCCCTCCACTTAGAAGCCTACACAACCCACTGAACAAACTTAGCCACCTGGGACACACACCAAAAAAAAGATAACTATGAAGCTGCAGCCTGTGAAAAGGAGCCCCCAAGCAGTGAATTAAGCAAAAAGAGGAGACTGAAAAACACACAGCAGATGGAGGAGCAACTTAAACCCCACCAGACCTAACAAATGAAGAGGAAATAGGCAGTCTACCTGAACAATTATTCAGAATAATGAGAGTAAAGATGATCCAAAATCTTGGAAATAGGATAGAGAAAATACAAGAAACTTTTCACAAGGACCTAGAAGAACTGAAGGGCAAACGAACAATAATGAAGAAAACAATAAATGAAATTAAAAATTCTCTAGAAGTGATCAATAGCAGAAACACTCTGGCAGAAGAACGGATAAGTGACCTGGAAGATAACATAGTTTAACTCACTACTGCAGAGCAGTATGAAGAAATAAGAATGAAAAGATTGAGGACAGTCTCAGAGACCTCTGGAACAACATTAAATGCACCAACATTCGAATCAGACGGGTCCCAGAAGAAGAAGAGAAAAAGAAAGGGACTGAGAAAATATTCAGAAAGATTATAGTTGAAAACTTCTCTAATATGGGAAAGGAAAGAGTTAATCAAGTCCAGGAAGCTCAGAGAGTCCCAAACAGGAGAAATCCAAGGAGAAACACTCCAAGACACATATTCATCAAACTCTCAAGAATGAAATACAAAGAAAAGGTATTAAAAGCAGCAAGGGAAAAGCAAGAAATTCCATATTTGGGAATCCCCATCAAGTTAGCAGCTGATCTTTCAGCAGAAATTCTGCAAGACAGTAGGGAGTGGCAGGACATATTTCAAGTGATTAAAGGAAAAAAACCTACCACCAATGTGACTGTACTCAGCAAGACTCTCATTCAGATTGGAGGGAGGAAGTAAAAACTTCACAGACAAACCAAAGGTAGGAGAATTCAGCACCACCAAACCGTCTATATCACCAATGATAAAGGAACTTCTCTAAGCAGGAAACACAAAGGAAATAAAACACCTCCAATAACAAACCAAAAACAATTAAGTAAATGCTAACAGGAACATACACACGAATAATTACCTTAAATGTAAATGGATTCAAGGCTCCAACCAACACACATAGAGTGGATGAAGGGATACAAAAACAAGACCGTTAAATATGATGTCTAGGAGCGACCCACTTTAGATCCGGGGACACATACAAACTGAAAGTGAGGGGATGGAAAAAGACATTCCAAGAACATGGAAATCAAAGGAAACCTGGAGTGCCAATTCTCATATCAGACGAAATAGACTTCAAGATAAAGACTATTGCAGGAAACCAAGAAGAACACTACATACCGATGAAGGAATCAAACAAAGAAGATGACACAGCAAATGCAAATCCTTATGAAGCCAACGTAGTAGCACTTCAATACATAAGATATATCCTAACAGCCCTAAAAGGGGAAACTGAGAGTAACACAAAAATAGTAGGGGACATTAACACCCCTCTTTCACCAATGGACTGATCACCAAAAATGAAAATAAACAAGGAAACGTGGGCTTTAAATGACACATTGAACAAGAGGGACTTAACTGATATGTATATGACTTTCCTTTGCAAAACACCAGAAAACAGTTTCTTCTCGAGTGCTCATGGAACATTCTCCAGAATATGTCATATCTTGGGTCACACATAGAGCCTTAGTCAATTTAAGAAAACTGAAATAGTATGAGGTATAATTTCCTACCACAGTGCCATGAAACTAGATATCAATGAAAGGAAAAAAAGAACTGTAAACAATAGAAACACATGGAAGCTAAACAAAACGCTGTTAAATAATCAAGCAATCACTGAAGAAAACAAAGATGAAATCGCAAAATACTTGGAAAAAAATGACAATGAAAATACGACCACCCCAACCTATGGTATGCAGCAAAAGCAGTTCTAACAGGGAAGTTGATAGCAATAAAATCCTCCATCAAGGAACAAGAAATCCCCCATATAAACAACCTAGACTTACACCTAAAGCCATTAGAGAAAAATGGACAAACACCCAACAAACAAAAATGGATTAGCAGAAGGAAAGAAATAAGAAAGTTCAGATCAGAAATAAAGGAAAAAGAATGGAGAAAACAAGAGCAAAGATCGGTAAACCTAAAAGCTAGATATTTAAGAGCATGCATATAATGTATCCACCATTAGCCAGATTTATTAAGAAAAGAAGTGGAGAAGATCCAAACCAACAGAATTAGAAAAGAAAAAGGAGAAGTAACAACTGACCCTGCAGAAATACAAAGGATCATGAGAGATTACTACAAACATCTTTTGCCAATTAAATGGACAACCTGGAAGAAATGGACAAATTCTTCAAAAAGCACAACCTTCTGAGACTGAACCAAGATAAACAGAAAGTATAAACAGACTAATCGTAAGCACTGAAATTGAAATTGTGATTAAAATTTTCCAACAAGCAAAAGCCCAATATCAGATGGCTTCACAGGCGATTTCTATCAAAACTTTTGACAAGAGCTAACACCTATCGTTCTCAGACTCTTCCAAAATATAACAGAGTGAGGGACACTCCCAAAATCATTAAACGAGGCCACAATCACTCTGATACTAAAATCAGACAGGTTCTCAAATAAATTGAACACTACAGGCCAATATCACTGATGACCTTAAATGTCAGAATCTCAAAGAAAATACTAGAAAGTAGAATCCAACAGCACATTAAAGGGATAATACACCATGATCAAGTGGGCTTTATCCAATGAAGGTAGGATTTTTCGATATATGCAAATCAATCCAGATGATAAACGATACTAACAAAGTGAAGAAGAAAAATCCTACGATTATCTCAATAAATGGAGAAAAATCTTCTGGAAACATTCAAAAAGAGTTTAGGATAACACTCTCCAGAAAGTACACATAGAGTGAATGTACCTCAACATAATAAAGGCCATATATGACAGACCCACAGCCAACTTTGTTCTAAAAGGTGAAATACTGAAACCATTTCCTTTAAGATCAAGAAAAAGACAAGTTTCCGAACTGTTACTAATATTACTTAAGCAGGTTTTGGAAGTTTTACCCACAGCATTCAGAAAAGAAAAAGAAATTAAAAGCATCCAAGTTGGAAGAGAAGAAGTCAAACTGTTTCTGTTTTCAGATGACTAGATAGTATACATAGAGAATTCTAAAGACGCTACCAGAAAACTACCAGAACGAATCAATGAATTTGGGACAGTGACAGGATACAAAGTTAATGCACAAAAATCTCTTGCATTACTATGCACTAATGATGAAAAATCCGAAAGAGAAATTAAGGAAACACTCTCATTTACCATTGCTACAAAAAGAATAACATACTTGAGTGTAAACTTACCAAAGAGACAAAATACATGTGTGAGGAAAACCATGACACACTGAGGAAAGAAATTAAAGGTGACACAAAGAGATGGAGACATATACCATGTTTTTGGACTGGTAGAAACAACATTGCAAAAATGACTATGCTACACAAAGCAATCTACAGTTCATTGCAATCCCTATCGAACTACCAATGGCATTTGTCACAGAACTACAACAAAATATTTCACCATTTGTGTGGAAACACAAAAGAGCCTGAAGAGCCAAAGGTATCTTGAGAAAGAAAAACAGAGCTGGAGGAATCAGGTTCCCTGACTTCAGACTATAAAAAACATCTATAATAATAAAGATGGTATGCTACTGGCACACAAACAGAGTGTACATCAATGAAACAGGACAGTAAGCCACGGATAAACCCACACTCCTTTCGATTTGATAAAGGAGGCAAGAGTATACAATGGAGAAAAGATAGCCTCTTCAATAATGGTTCTGGGGAAACTGCACAGCTACGTGTAAAAGAATGAAATTACAACACTTCTTTACTCCATACACAAAAATAAACTGCAAATCGATTACAGACCTAAATGTAAGGCCAGACACGTTAAAACTCTTAGAAGAAAATAAAGGCAGAACACTCTGTGACATAAATCACACAATGACGTTTTGGGACCCCCCTCATAGAGAACTGGAAATAAAAACAGAAAGAAACAAATGGGACCTAGTGAATCTGAAAAGCTTTTGCACAGCAAAAGAAATGAAAATCAGGATGAAAAGACAACCCTCAGAATGGGAGAAAATATTTGTAAACGAAGCAACTGACAAAGGATTAATCTCCATTGAGCTCATGCAACTCAACATCAGAAAAACAAACAACCCAATCCAAAATAGGACAGAAGACCGAAAAAGATATTTCTACAAAGCATCTATACTATTTGCCAACAAACACATGAAACCATGCTCAACATCACTAATCATTAGAGAAATGCAGATCAAAACAACAATGGGGGAGGAACTTGAAGATGACGGAAGAGTAAGATGCGGAGATCACTTTCCTCCCCACAGATTCATCAGAAATAAATCTGCAGGAAGAACCGCTCCTATAGACCAGCCACTGAACGCTGGCCGAAGACCTCACACCTCCCAAAGGGCAAGAAACTCCCCACGTACCTGGGTAGGGGAAAAGAAGAAAGAAATAACAGACACAAGAGACGAGGGATGGGACTTGCAACAGTGGGAAGCAGCTGTGAAGGAGGAAAGGTTTCCACACCCTAGAAAGCCCCGTCGCAGGTGGAAGTGTGTGCAAGGGAGTGGGGAAGCTTCGGAGCCACGGAGGAGAGCCCAGCAACTGAGGTGCGGAAGGCAAACTGGACAGATTCCCGAACAGAGGAGCGATGCCGACCAGAACTCACCAACCTGAGAGGCTTGTCTGTTCACCTGCCGGGGAAGGCAGGGGTTGGAGGCTGAGGCTGCGGTTTCAGCCGGATCCCACGGTGAGGACTGAGGCTGGCGGCATGAACACAGCCTGAAGTGTGCTAGTGCAACATGTCTAGCTCAGAGGGAGTCCTGGAAAACTCCTGCAACTGCGTAAGAGACGAGAATTTTTCTTCCCAATTTCCTTCCTGGTACGTGAGGAGAGGGTATTAAGAGCGCCGCGTAATGGAGCTGCAGAAATCGGCGTGAGGTGCGGCTATCAGCGTGGACCCCAGAGACTGGCATGAGACGTAAGGCGGCTGCTGCCGCCACCAAGAATCCTGTTAGCAAAGACAGGCCACTATCCACAGTGCCCCTCCACGGGGCTTCTGCAGCACGCCACTGATAGTGTCCCGTGATGCAGGGACAACTTCCCTGGGAGGATGCACGGTGCGCCTCAGGCTGCTGCAAAGTCACGATGCGCTATACCGCTACAGGCTGACTCCTATTCCGTACTCCTCACTCCCCCGGCCTGAGTGAGACACAGCCGCCAATGAGCTTCCCCTTTAACCCTGTCCTGTCTGAGGAAAGAACAGAGGCCCTCAAGCGACCTACACAAAGAGGCGGATCCAAATCCAAAGCTGAAGGCGGGAGCTGTGTGAACAAAGAAGAGAAAGGGAAATGTGTCTCAGCAGCCTCAGGAAGAGCTGGTGAAATCCCTACTTTCAACCTGAAGTAACCTGCATCTGTGGATTACCTGAGTACACAATGAATCATCCGAAAATTGAGGTGGTGGCTTTTGGGAGAAAAGCTATATTTTATTCCCACTTTTTCTCTTTTTTTGAGTGTCTATGTGTATGCTTCTGTTTGTGATTTTGTCTGGAAAGCTTAGCTTTAACCATTTGTGCTAGGGTTCTGTCCGTCTGTTTTCTTATTTTTACGTTTAAAATATTTTCTTAAAAATTATTTTTTATTTTAATAACTTTATTTTATTTTATTTGACATAATTGTGTCTTCGTTTATCCTCTGTCTTTGTTTCTTTCTCTTTTTGGTCCCTTTTATTCTGAGCCATGTGGATGAAAGTCTCTTGGTGCTCCAACCAGGAGTCAGTGCTGCGCTTCTCAGGTGGCAGAGCCAACCTCAGGACACTGGTCCACAGGAGACCTTACAGCTCCATGTAATATCAAACGGAGAAAATCTCCCAGAGATTTCCATCTCAACGCCAAGATCCACCTTCACTCAATGACCAGCTAGCTACAGTGCTGGAAACCGTATGCCAAACAACGAGTAAGACAGGAACACAGCCCCATCCATTATCACAGAGGATGCCTAAAATCGCAGTAAGGCCACAGACACCCAACCACACACCACCAGACGTGGAACTGCCCAGCAGAAAGACAAGATCCAGCTTCATCCACCAGAACACAGGCACAACTCCCCTCCACTTAGAAGCCTACACAACCCACTGAACAAACTTAGCCACCTGGGACACACACCAAAAAAAAGATAACTATGAAGCTGCAGCCTGTGAAAAGGAGCCCCCAAGCAGTGAATTAAGCAAAAAGAGGAGACTGAAAAACACACAGCAGATGGAGGAGCAACTTAAACCCCACCAGACCTAACAAATGAAGAGGAAATAGGCAGTCTACCTGAACAATTATTCAGAATAATGAGAGTAAAGATGATCCAAAATCTTGGAAATAGGATAGAGAAAATACAAGAAACTTTTCACAAGGACCTAGAAGAACTGAAGGGCAAACGAACAATAATGAAGAAAACAATAAATGAAATTAAAAATTCTCTAGAAGTGATCAATAGCAGAAACACTCTGGCAGAAGAACGGATAAGTGACCTGGAAGATAACATAGTTTAACTCACTACTGCAGAGCAGTATGAAGAAATAAGAATGAAAAGATTGAGGACAGTCTCAGAGACCTCTGGAACAACATTAAATGCACCAACATTCGAATCAGACGGGTCCCAGAAGAAGAAGAGAAAAAGAAAGGGACTGAGAAAATATTCAGAAAGATTATAGTTGAAAACTTCTCTAATATGGGAAAGGAAAGAGTTAATCAAGTCCAGGAAGCTCAGAGAGTCCCAAACAGGAGAAATCCAAGGAGAAACACTCCCAGACACATATTCATCAAACTCTCAAGAATGAAATACAAAGAAAAGGTAGTAAAAGCAGCAAGGGAAAAGCAAGAAATTCCATATTTGGGAATCCCCATCAAGTTAGCAGCTGATCTTTCAGCAGAAATTCTGCAAGACAGTAGGGAGTGGCAGGACATATTTCAAGTGATTAAAGGAAAAAAACCTACCACCAATGTGACTGTACTCAGCAAGACTCTCATTCAGATTGGAGGGAGGAAGTAAAAACTTCACAGACAAACCAAAGGTAGGAGAATTCAGCACCACCAAACCGTCTATATCACCAATGATAAAGGAACTTCTCTAAGCAGGAAACACAAAGGAAATAAAACACCTCCAATAACAAACCAAAAACAATTAAGTAAATGCTAACAGGAACATACACACGAATAATTACCTTAAATGTAAATGGATTCAAGGCTCCAACCAACACACATAGAGTGGATGAAGGGATACAAAAACAAGACCGTTAAATATGTTGTCTAGGAGCGACCCACTTTAGATCCGGGGACACATACAAACTGAAAGTGAGGGGATGGAAAAAGACATTCCAAGAACATGGAAATCAAAGGAAACCTGGAGTGCCAATTCTCATATCAGACGAAATAGACTTCAAGATAAAGACTATTGCAGGAAACCAAGAAGAACACTACATACTGATGAAGGAATCAAACAAAGAAGATGACACAGCAAATGCAAATCCTTATGAAGCCAACGTAGTAGCACTTCAATACATAAGATATATCCTAACAGCCCTAAAAGGGGAAACTGAGAGTAACACAAAAATAGTAGGGGACATTAACACCCCTCTTTCACCAATGGACTGATCACCAAAAATGAAAATAAACAAGGAAACGTGGGCTTTAAATGACACATTGAACAAGAGGGACTTAACTGATATGTATATGACTTTCCTTTGCAAAACACCAGAAAACAGTTTCTTCTCGAGTGCTCATGGAACATTCTCCAGAATATGTCATATCTTGGGTCACACATAGAGCCTTAGTCAATTTAAGAAAACTGAAATAGTATGAGGTATAATTTCCTACCACAGTGCCATGAAACTAGATATCAATGAAAGGAAAAAAAGAACTGTAAACAATAGAAACACATGGAAGCTAAACAAAACGCTGTTAAATAATCAAGCAATCACTGAAGAAAACAAAGATGAAATCGCAAAATACCTGGAAAAAAATGACAATGAAAATACGACCACCCCAACCTATGGTATGCAGCAAAAGCAGTTCTAACAGGGAAGTTGAGAGCAATAAAATCCTCCATCAAGGAACAAGAAATCCCCCATATAAACAACCTAGACTTACACCTAAAGCCATTAGAGAAAAATGGACAAACACCCAACAAACAAAAATGGATTAGCAGAAGGAAAGAAATAAGAAAGTTCAGATCAGAAATAAAGGAAAAAGAATGGAGAAAACAAGAGCAAAGATCGGTAAACCTAAAAGCTAGATATTTAAGAGCATGCATATAATGTATCCACCATTAGCCAGATTTATTAAGAAAAGAAGTGGAGAAGATCCAAACCAACAGAATTAGAAAAGAAAAAGGAGAAGTAACAACTGACCCTGCAGAAATACAAAGGATCATGAGAGATTACTACAAACATCTTTTGCCAATTAAATGGACAACCTGGAAGAAATGGACAAATTCTTCAAAAAGCACAACCTTCTGAGACTGAACCAAGATAAACAGAAAGTATAAACAGAATAATCGTAAGCACTGAAATTGAAATTGTGATTAAAATTTTCCAACAAGCAAAAGCCCAATATCAGATGGCTTCACAGGCGATTTCTATCAAAACTTTTGACAAGAGCTAACACCTATCGTTCTCAGACTCTTCCAAAATATAACAGAGTGAGGGACACTCCCAAAATCATTAAACGAGGCCACAATCACTCTGATACTAAAATCAGACAGGTTCTCAAATAAATTGAACACTACAGGCCAATATCACTGATGACCTTAAATGTCAGAATCTCAAAGAAAATACTAGAAAGTAGAATCCAACAGCACATTAAAGGGATAATACACCATGATCAAGTGGGCTTTATCCAATGAAGGTAGGATTTTTCGATATATGCAAATCAATCCAGATGATAAACGATACTAACAAAGTGAAGAAGAAAAATCCTACGATTATCTCAATAAATGGAGAAAAATCTTCTGGAAACATTCAAAAAGAGTTTAGGATAACACTCTCCAGAAAGTACACATAGAGTGAATGTACCTCAACATAATAAAGGCCATATATGACAGACCCACAGCCAACTTTGTTCTCAAAGGTGAAATACTGAAACCATTTCCTTTAAGATCAGGAAAAAGACAAGTTTCCGAACTGTTACTAATATTACTTAAGCAGGTTTTGGAAGTTTTACCCACAGCATTCAGAAAAGAAAAAGAAATTAAAAGCATCCAAGTTGGAAGAGAAGAAGTCAAACTGTCACTGTTTTCAGATGACTAGATAGTATACATAGAGAATTCTAAAGACGCTACCAGAAAACTACCAGAACGAATCAATGAATTTGGGACAGTGACAGGATACAAAGTTAATGCACAAAAATCTCTTGCATTACTATGCACTAATGATGAAAAATCCGAAAGAGAAATTAAGGAAACACTCTCATTTACCATTGCTACAAAAAGAATAACATACTTGAGTGTAAACTTACCAAAGAGACAAAATACATGTGTGAGGAAAACCATGACACACTGAGGAAAGAAATTAAAGGTGACACAAAGAGATGGAGACATATACCATGTTTTTGGACTGGTAGAAACAACATTGCAAAAATGACTATGCTACACAAAGCAATCTACAGTTCATTGCAATCCCTATCGAACTACCAATGGCATTTGTCACAGAACTAGAACAAAATATTTCACCATTTCTGTGGAAACACAAAAGAGCCTGAAGAGCCAAAGTTATCTTGAGAAAGAAAAACAGAGCTGGAGGAATCAGGTTCCCTGACTTCAGACTATAAAAAACATCTATAATAATAAAAATGGTATGCTACTGGCACACAAACAGAGTGTACATCAATGAAACAGGACAGTAAGCCACGGATAAACCCACACTCCTTTCTATTTGATAAAGGAGGCAAGAGTATACAATGGAGAAAAGATAGCCTCTTCAATAATGGTTCTGGGGAAACTGCACAGCTACGTGTAAAAGAATGAAATTACAACACTTCTTAACTCCATACACAAAAATAAACTGCAAATCGATTACAGACCTAAATGTAAGGCCAGATACGTTAAAACTCTTAGAAGAAAATAAAGGCAGAACACTCTGTGACATAAATCACACAAAGACGTTTTGGGACCCCCCTCATAGAGAACTGGAAATAAAAACAGAAAGAAACAAATGGGACCTAGTGAATCTGAAAAGCTTTTGCACAGCAAAAGAAATGAAAATCAGGATGAAAAGACAACCCTCAGAATGGGAGAAAATATTTGTAAACGAAGCAACTGACAAAGGATTAATCTCCATTGAGCTCATGCAACTCAACATCAGAAAAACAAACAACCCAATCCAAACTAGGACAGAAGACCGAAAAAGATATTTCTACAAAGCATCTATACTATTTGCCAACAAACACATGAAACCATGCTCAACATCACTAATCATTAGAGAAATGCAGATCAAAACAACAATGGGGGAGGAACTTGAAGATGACGGAAGAGTAAGATGCGGAGATCACTTTCCTCCCCACAGATTCATCAGAAATAAATCTGCAGGAAGAACCGCTCCTATAGACCAGCCACTGAACGCTGGCCGAAGACCTCACACCTCCCAAAGGGCAAGAAACTCCCCCGTACCTGGGTAGGGGAAAAGAAGAAAGAAATAACAGACACAAGAGACGAGGGATGGGACTTGCAACAGTGGGAAGCAGCTGTGAAGGAGGAAAGGTTTCCACACCCTAGAAAGCCCCGTCGCAGGTGGAAGTGTGTGCAAGGGAGTGGGGAAGCTTCGGAGCCACGGAGGAGAGCCCAGCAACTGAGGTGCGGAAGGCAAACTGGACAGATTCCCGAACAGAGGAGCGATGCCGACCAGAACTCACCAACCTGAGAGGCTTGTCTGTTCACCTGCCGGGGAAGGCAGGGGTTGGAGGCTGAGGCTGCGGTTTCAGCCGGATCCCACGGTGAGGACTGAGGCTGGCGGCATGAACACAGCCTGAAGTGTGCTAGTGCAACATGTCTAGCTCAGAGGGAGTCCTGGAAAACTCCTGCAACTGCGTAAGAGACAAGAGAATTTTTCTTCCCAATTTCCTTCCTGGTACGTGAGGAGAGGGTATTAAGAGCGCCGCGTAATGGAGCTGCAGAAATCGGCGTGAGGTGCGGCTATCAGCGTGGACCCCAGAGACTGGCATGAGACGTAAGGCGGCTGCTGCCGCCACCAAGAATCCTGTTAGCAAAGACAGGCCACTATCCACAGTGCCCCTTCACGGGGCTTCTGCAGCACGCCACTGATAGTGTCCCGTGATGCAGGGACAACTTCCCTGGGAGGATGCACGGTGCGCCTCAGGCTGCTGCAAAGTCACGATGCGCTATACCGCTACAGGCTGACTCCTATTCCGTACTCCTCACTCCCCCGGCCTGAGTGAGACACAGCCGCCAATGAGCTTCCCCTTTAACCCTGTCCTGTCTGAGGAAAGAACAGAGGCCCTCAAGCGACCTACACAAAGAGGCGGATCCAAATCCAAAGCTGAAGGCGGGAGCTGTGTGAACAAAGAAGAGAAAGGGAAATGTGTCTCAGCAGCCTCAGGAAGAGCTGGTGAAATCCCTACTTTCAACCTGAAGTAACCTGCATCTGTGGATTACCTGAGTACACAATGAATCATCCGAAAATTGAGGTGGTGGCTTTTGGGAGAAAAGCTATATTTTATTCCCACTTTTTCTCTTTTTTTGAGTGTCTATGTGTATGCTTCTGTTTGTGATTTTGTCTGGAAAGCTTAGCTTTAACCATTTGTGCTAGGGTTCTGTCCGTCTGTTTTCTTATTTTTACGTTTAAAATATTTTCTTAAAAATTATTTTTTATTTTAATAACTTTATTTTATTTTATTTGACATAATTGTGTCTTCGTTTATCCTCTGTCTTTGTTTCTTTCTCTTTTTGGTCCCTTTTATTCTGAGCCATGTGGATGAAAGTCTCTTGGTGCTCCAACCAGGAGTCAGTGCTGCGCTTCTCAGGTGGCAGAGCCAACCTCAGGACACTGGTCCACAGGAGACCTTACAGCTCCATGTAATATCAAACGGAGAAAATCTCCCAGAGATTTCCATCTCAACGCCAAGATCCACCTTCACTCAATGACCAGCTAGCTACAGTGCTGGAAACCGTATGCCAAACAACGAGTAAGACAGGAACACAGCCCCATCCATTATCACAGAGGATGCCTAAAATCGCAGTAAGGCCACAGACACCCAACCACACACCACCAGACGTGGAACTGCCCAGCAGAAAGACAAGATCCAGCTTCATCCACCAGAACACAGGCACAACTCCCCTCCACTTAGAAGCCTACACAACCCACTGAACAAACTTAGCCACCTGGGACACACACCAAAAAAAAGATAACTATGAAGCTGCAGCCTGTGAAAAGGAGCCCCCAAGCAGTGAATTAAGCAAAAAGAGGAGACTGAAAAACACACAGCAGATGGAGGAGCAACTTAAACCCCACCAGACCTAACAAATGAAGAGGAAATAGGCAGTCTACCTGAACAATTATTCAGAATAATGAGAGTAAAGATGATCCAAAATCTTGGAAATAGGATAGAGAAAATACAAGAAACTTTTCACAAGGACCTAGAAGAACTGAAGGGCAAACGAACAATAATGAAGAAAACAATAAATGAAATTAAAAATTCTCTAGAAGTGATCAATAGCAGAAACACTCTGGCAGAAGAACGGATAAGTGACCTGGAAGATAACATAGTTTAACTCACTACTGCAGAGCAGTATGAAGAAATAAGAATGAAAAGATTGAGGACAGTCTCAGAGACCTCTGGAACAACATTAAATGCACCAACATTTGAATCAGACGGGTCCCAGAAGAAGAAGAGAAAAAGAAAGGGACTGAGAAAATATTCAGAAAGATTATAGTTGAAAACTTCTCTAATATGGGAAAGGAAAGAGTTAATCAAGTCCAGGAAGCTCAGAGAGTCCCAAACAGGAGAAATCCAAGGAGAAACACTCCAAGACACATATTCATCAAACTCTCAAGAATGAAATACAAAGAAAAGGTAGTAAAAGCAGCAAGGGAAAAGCAAGAAATTCCATATTTGGGAATCCCCATCAAGTTAGCAGCTGATCTTTCAGCAGAAATTCTGCAAGACAGTAGGGAGTGGCAGGACATATTTCAAGTGATTAAAGGAAAAAAACCTACCACCAATGTGACTGTACTCAGCAAGACTCTCATTCAGATTGGAGGGAGGAAGTAAAAACTTCACAGACAAACCAAAGGTAGGAGAATTCAGCACCACCAAACCGTCTATATCACCAATGATAAAGGAACTTCTCTAAGCAGGAAACACAAAGGAAATAAAACACCTCCAATAACAAACCAAAAACAATTAAGTAAATGCTAACAGGAACATACACACGAATAATTACCTTAAATGTAAATGGATTCAAGGCTCCAACCAACACACATAGAGTGGATGAAGGGATACAAAAACAAGACCGTTAAATATGATGTCTAGGAGCGACCCACTTTAGATCCGGGGACACATACAAACTGAAAGTGAGGGGATGGAAAAAGACATTCCAAGAACATGGAAATCAAAGGAAACCTGGAGTGCCAATTCTCATATCAGACGAAATAGACTTCAAGATAAAGACTATTGCAGGAAACCAAGAAGAACACTACATACTGATGAAGGAATCAAACAAAGAAGATGACACAGCAAATGCAAATCCTTATGAAGCCAACGTAGTAGCACTTCAATACATAAGATATATCCTAACAGCCCTAAAAGGGGAAACTGAGAGTAACACAAAAATAGTAGGGGACATTAACACCCCTCTTTCACCAATGGACTGATCACCAAAAATGAAAATAAACAAGGAAACGTGGGCTTTAAATGACACATTGAACAAGAGGGACTTAACTGATATGTATATGACTTTCCTTTGCAAAACACCAGAAAACAGTTTCTTCTCGAGTGCTCATGGAACATTCTCCAGAATATGTCATATCTTGGGTCACACATAGAGCCTTAGTCAATTTAAGAAAACTGAAATAGTATGAGGTATAATTTCCTACCACAGTGCCATGAAACTAGATATCAATGAAAGGAAAAAAAGAACTGTAAACAATAGAAACACATGGAAGCTAAACAAAACGCTGTTAAATAATCAAGCAATCACTGAAGAAAACAAAGATGAAATCGCAAAATACCTGGAAAAAAATGACAATGAAAATACGACCACCCCAACCTATGGTATGCAGCAAAAGCAGTTCTAACAGGGAAGTTGAGAGCAATAAAATCCTCCATCAAGGAACAAGAAATCCCCCATATAAACAACCTAGACTTACACCTAAAGCCATTAGAGAAAAATGGACAAACACCCAACAAACAAAAATGGATTAGCAGAAGGAAAGAAATAAGAAAGTTCAGATCAGAAATAAAGGAAAAAGAATGGAGAAAACAAGAGCAAAGATCGGTAAACCTAAAAGCTAGATATTTAAGAGCATGCATATAATGTATCCACCATTAGCCAGATTTATTAAGAAAAGAAGTGGAGAAGATCCAAACCAACAGAATTAGAAAAGAAAAAGGAGAAGTAACAACTGACCCTGCAGAAATACAAAGGATCATGAGAGATTACTACAAACATCTTTTGCCAATTAAATGGACAACCTGGAAGAAATGGACAAATTCTTCAAAAAGCACAACCTTCTGAGACTGAACCAAGATAAACAGAAAGTATAAACAGACTAATCGTAAGCACTGAAATTGAAATTGTGATTAAAATTTTCCAACAAGCAAAAGCCCAATATCAGATGGCTTCACAGGCGATTTCTATCAAAACTTTTGACAAGAGCTAACACCTATCGTTCTCAGACTCTTCCAAAATATAACAGAGTGAGGGACACTCCCAAAATCATTAAACGAGGCCACAATCACTCTGATACTAAAATCAGACAGGTTCTCAAATAAATTGAACACTACAGGCCAATATCACTGATGACCTTAAATGTCAGAATCTCAAAGAAAATACTAGAAAGTAGAATCCAACAGCACATTAAAGGGATAATACACCATGATCAAGTGGGCTTTATCCAATGAAGGTAGGATTTTTCGATATATGCAAATCAATCCAGATGATAAACGATACTAACAAAGTGAAGAAGAAAAATCCTACGATTATCTCAATAAATGGAGAAAAATCTTCTGGAAACATTCAAAAAGAGTTTAGGATAACACTCTCCAGAAAGTACACATAGAGTGAATGTACCTCAACATAATAAAGGCCATATATGACAGACCCACAGCCAACTTTGTTCTCAAAGGTGAAATACTGAAACCATTTCCTTTAAGATCAGGAAAAAGACAAGTTTCCGAACTGTTACTAATATTACTTAAGCAGGTTTTGGAAGTTTTACCCACAGCATTCAGAAAAGAAAAGAAATTAAAAGCATCCAAGTTGGAAGAGAAGAAGTCAAACTGTCACTGTTTTCAGATGACTAGATAGTATACATAGAGAATTCTAAAGACGCTACCAGAAAACTACCAGAACGAATCAATGAATTTGGGACAGTGACAGGAGACAAAGTTAATGCACAAAAATCTCTTGCATTACTATGCACTAATGATGAAAAATCCGAAAGAGAAATTAAGGAAACACTCTCATTTACCATTGCTACAAAAAGAATAACATACTTGAGTGTAAACTTACCAAAGAGACAAAATACATGTGTGAGGAAAACCATGACACACTGAGGAAAGAAATTAAAGGTGACACAAAGAGATGGAGACATATACCATGTTTTTGGACTGGTAGAAACAACATTGCAAAAATGACTATGCTACACAAAGCAATCTACAGTTCATTGCAATCCCTATCGAACTACCAATGGCATTTGTCACAGAACTACAACAAAATATTTCACCATTTGTGTGGAAACACAAAAGAGCCTGAAGAGCCAAAGTTATCTTGAGAAAGAAAAACAGAGCTGGAGGAATCAGGTTCCCTGACTTCAGACTATAAAAAACATCTATAATAATAAAAATGGTATGCTACTGGCACACAAACAGAGTGTACATCAATGAAACAGGACAGTAAGCCACGGATAAACCCACACTCCTTTCTATTTGATAAAGGAGGCAAGAGTATACAATGGAGAAAAGATAGCCTCTTCAATAATGGTTCTGGGGAAACTGCACAGCTACGTGTAAAAGAATGAAATTACAACACTTCTTAACTCCATACACAAAAATAAACTGCAAATCGATTACAGACCTAAATGTAAGGCCAGATACGTTAAAACTCTTAGAAGAAAATAAAGGCAGAACACTCTGTGACATAAATCACACAAAGACGTTTTGGGACCCCCCTCATAGAGAACTGGAAATAAAAACAGAAAGAAACAAATGGGACCTAGTGAATCTGAAAAGCTTTTGCACAGCAAAAGAAATGAAAATCAGGATGAAAAGACAACCCTCAGAATGGGAGAAAATATTTGTAAACGAAGCAACTGACAAAGGATTAATCTCCATTGAGCTCATGCAACTCAACATCAGAAAAACAAACAACGCAATCCAAACTAGGACAGAAGACCGAAAAAGATATTTCTACAAAGCATCTATACTATTTGCCAACAAACACATGAAACCATGCTCAACATCACTAATCATTAGAGAAATGCAGATCAAAACAACAATGGGGGAGGAACTTGAAGATGACGGAAGAGTAAGATGCGGAGATCACTTTCCTCCCCACAGATTCATCAGAAATAAATCTGCAGGAAGAACCGCTCCTATAGACCAGCCACTGAACGCTGGCCGAAGACCTCACACCTCCCAAAGGGCAAGAAACTCCCCCGTACCTGGGTAGGGGAAAAGAAGAAAGAAATAACAGACACAAGAGACGAGGGATGGGACTTGCAACAGTGGGAAGCAGCTGTGAAGGAGGAAAGGTTTCCACACCCTAGAAAGCCCCGTCGCAGGTGGAAGTGTGTGCAAGGGAGTGGGGAAGCTTCGGAGCCACGGAGGAGAGCCCAGCAACTGAGGTGCGGAAGGCAAACTGGACAGATTCCCGAACAGAGGAGCGATGCCGACCAGAACTCACCAACCTGAGAGGCTTGTCTGTTCACCTGCCGGGGAAGGCAGGGGTTGGAGGCTGAGGCTGCGGTTTCAGCCGGATCCCACGGTGAGGACTGAGGCTGGCGGCATGAACACAGCCTGAAGTGTGCTAGTGCAACATGTCTAGCTCAGAGGGAGTCCTGGAAAACTCCTGCAACTGCGTAAGAGACAAGAGAATTTTTCTTCCCAATTTCCTTCCTGGTACGTGAGGAGAGGGTATTAAGAGCGCCGCGTAATGGAGCTGCAGAAATCGGCGTGAGGTGCGGCTATCAGCGTGGACCCCAGAGACTGGCATGAGACGTAAGGCGGCTGCTGCCGCCACCAAGAATCCTGTTAGCAAAGACAGGCCACTATCCACAGTGCCCCTCCACGGGGCTTCTGCAGCACGCCACTGATAGTGTCCCGTGATGCAGGGACAACTTCCCTGGGAGGATGCACGGTGCGCCTCAGGCTGCTGCAAAGTCACGATGCGCTATACCGCTACAGGCTGACTCCTATTCCGTACTCCTCACTCCCCCGGCCTGAGTGAGACACAGCCGCCAATGAGCTTCCCCTTTAACCCTGTCCTGTCTGAGGAAAGAACAGAGGCCCTCAAGCGACCTACACAAAGAGGCGGATCCAAATCCAAAGCTGAAGGCGGGAGCTGTGTGAACAAAGAAGAGAAAGGGAAATGTGTCTCAGCAGCCTCAGGAAGAGCTGGTGAAATCCCTACTTTCAACCTGAAGTAACCTGCATCTGTGGATTACCTGAGTACACAATGAATCATCCGAAAATTGAGGTGGTGGCTTTTGGGAGAAAAGCTATATTTTATTCCCACTTTTTCTCTTTTTTTGAGTGTCTATGTGTATGCTTCTGTTTGTGATTTTGTCTGGAAAGCTTAGCTTTAACCATTTGTGCTAGGGTTCTGTCCGTCTGTTTTCTTATTTTTACGTTTAAAATATTTTCTTAAAAATTATTTTTTATTTTAATAACTTTATTTTATTTTATTTGACATAATTGTGTCTTCGTTTATCCTCTGTCTTTGTTTCTTTCTCTTTTTGGTCCCTTTTATTCTGAGCCATGTGGATGAAAGTCTCTTGGTGCTCCAACCAGGAGTCAGTGCTGCGCTTCTCAGGTGGCAGAGCCAACCTCAGGACACTGGTCCACAGGAGACCTTACAGCTCCATGTAATATCAAACGGAGAAAATC
The DNA here is from genome assembly GCF_965194825.1 of Balaenoptera physalus. Taxonomy (NCBI): domain Eukaryota; kingdom Metazoa; phylum Chordata; class Mammalia; order Artiodactyla; family Balaenopteridae; genus Balaenoptera; species Balaenoptera physalus. The sequence continues at coordinate 20,222,691 of NC_138904.1, read as the reverse complement.
TCCCAGAGATTTCCATCTCAACGCCAAGATCCACCTTCACTCAATGACCAGCTAGCTACAGTGCTGGAAACCGTATGCCAAACAACGAGTAAGACAGGAACACAGCCCCATCCATTATCACAGAGGATGCCTAAAATCGCAGTAAGGCCACAGACACCCAACCACACACCACCAGACGTGGAACTGCCCAGCAGAAAGACAAGATCCAGCTTCATCCACCAGAACACAGGCACAACTCCCCTCCACTTAGAAGCCTACACAACCCACTGAACAAACTTAGCCACCTGGGACACACACCAAAAAAAAGATAACTATGAAGCTGCAGCCTGTGAAAAGGAGCCCCCAAGCAGTGAATTAAGCAAAAAGAGGAGACTGAAAAACACACAGCAGATGGAGGAGCAACTTAAACCCCACCAGACCTAACAAATGAAGAGGAAATAGGCAGTCTACCTGAACAATTATTCAGAATAATGAGAGTAAAGATGATCCAAAATCTTGGAAATAGGATAGAGAAAATACAAGAAACTTTTCACAAGGACCTAGAAGAACTGAAGGGCAAACGAACAATAATGAAGAAAACAATAAATGAAATTAAAAATTCTCTAGAAGTGATCAATAGCAGAAACACTCTGGCAGAAGAACGGATAAGTGACCTGGAAGATAACATAGTTTAACTCACTACTGCAGAGCAGTATGAAGAAATAAGAATGAAAAGATTGAGGACAGTCTCAGAGACCTCTGGAACAACATTAAATGCACCAACATTCGAATCAGACGGGTCCCAGAAGAAGAAGAGAAAAAGAAAGGGACTGAGAAAATATTCAGAAAGATTATAGTTGAAAACTTCTCTAATATGGGAAAGGAAAGAGTTAATCAAGTCCAGGAAGCTCAGAGAGTCCCAAACAGGAGAAATCCAAGGAGAAACACTCCAAGACACATATTCATCAAACTCTCAAGAATGAAATACAAAGAAAAGGTATTAAAAGCAGCAAGGGAAAAGCAAGAAATTCCATATTTGGGAATCCCCATCAAGTTAGCAGCTGATCTTTCAGCAGAAATTCTGCAAGACAGTAGGGAGTGGCAGGACATATTTCAAGTGATTAAAGGAAAAAAACCTACCACCAATGTGACTGTACTCAGCAAGACTCTCATTCAGATTGGAGGGAGGAAGTAAAAACTTCACAGACAAACCAAAGGTAGGAGAATTCAGCACCACCAAACCGTCTATATCACCAATGATAAAGGAACTTCTCTAAGCAGGAAACACAAAGGAAATAAAACACCTCCAATAACAAACCAAAAACAATTAAGTAAATGCTAACAGGAACATACACACGAATAATTACCTTAAATGTAAATGGATTCAAGGCTCCAACCAACACACATAGAGTGGATGAAGGGATACAAAAACAAGACCGTTAAATATGATGTCTAGGAGCGACCCACTTTAGATCCGGGGACACATACAAACTGAAAGTGAGGGGATGGAAAAAGACATTCCAAGAACATGGAAATCAAAGGAAACCTGGAGTGCCAATTCTCATATCAGACGAAATAGACTTCAAGATAAAGACTATTGCAGGAAACCAAGAAGAACACTACATACTGATGAAGGAATCAAAGAAAGAAGATGACACAGCAAATGCAAATCCTTATGAAGCCAACGTAGTAGCACTTCAATACATAAGATATATCCTAACAGCCCTAAAAGGGGAAACTGAGAGTAACACAAAAATAGTAGGGGACATTAACACCCCTCTTTCACCAATGGACTGATCACCAAAAATGAAAATAAACAAGGAAACGTGGGCTTTAAATGACACATTGAACAAGAGGGACTTAACTGATATGTATATGACTTTCCTTTGCAAAACACCAGAAAACAGTTTCTTCTCGAGTGCTCATGGAACATTCTCCAGAATATGTCATATCTTGGGTCACACATAGAGCCTTAGTCAATTTAAGAAAACTGAAATAGTATGAGGTATAATTTCCTACCACAGTGCCATGAAACTAGATATCAATGAAAGGAAAAAAAGAACTGTAAACAATAGAAACACATGGAAGCTAAACAAAACGCTGTTAAATAATCAAGCAATCACTGAAGAAAACAAAGATGAAATCGCAAAATACCTGGAAAAAAATGACAATGAAAATACGACCACCCCAACCTATGGTATGCAGCAAAAGCAGTTCTAACAGGGAAGTTGAGAGCAATAAAATCCTCCATCAAGGAACAAGAAATCCCCCATATAAACAACCTAGACTTACACCTAAAGCCATTAGAGAAAAATGGACAAACACCCAACAAACAAAAATGGATTAGCAGAAGGAAAGAAATAAGAAAGTTCAGATCAGAAATAAAGGAAAAAGAATGGAGAAAACAAGAGCAAAGATCGGTAAACCTAAAAGCTAGATATTTAAGAGCATGCATATAATGTATCCACCATTAGCCAGATTTATGAAGAAAAGAAGTGGAGAAGATCCAAACCAACAGAATTAGAAAAGAAAAAGGAGAAGTAACAACTGACCCTGCAGAAATACAAAGGATCATGAGAGATTACTACAAACATCTTTTGCCAATTAAATGGACAACCTGGAAGAAATGGACAAATTCTTCAAAAAGCACAACCTTCTGAGACTGAACCAAGATAAACAGAAAGTATAAACAGACTAATCGTAAGCACTGAAATTGAAATTGTGATTAAAATTTTCCAACAAGCAAAAGCCCAATATCAGATGGCTTCACAGGCGATTTCTATCAAAACTTTTGACAAGAGCTAACACCTATCGTTCTCAGACTCTTCCAAAATATAACAGAGTGAGGGACACTCCCAAAATCATTAAACGAGGCCACAATCACTCTGATACTAAAATCAGACAGGTTCTCAAATAAATTGAACACTACAGGCCAATATCACTGATGACCTTAAATGTCAGAATCTCAAAGAAAATACTAGAAAGTAGAATCCAACAGCACATTAAAGGGATAATACACCATGATCAAGTGGGCTTTATCCAATGAAGGTAGGATTTTTCGATATATGCAAATCAATCCAGATGATAAACGATACTAACAAAGTGAAGAAGAAAAATCCTACGATTATCTCAATAAATGGAGAAAAATCTTCTGGAAACATTCAAAAAGAGTTTAGGATAACACTCTCCAGAAAGTACACATAGAGTGAATGTACCTCAACATAATAAAGGCCATATATGACAGACCCACAGCCAACTTTGTTCTCAAAGGTGAAATACTGAAACCATTTCCTTTAAGATCAGGAAAAAGACAAGTTTCCGAACTGTTACTAATATTACTTAAGCAGGTTTTGGAAGTTTTACCCACAGCATTCAGAAAAGAAAAGAAATTAAAAGCATCCAAGTTGGAAGAGAAGAAGTCAAACTGTCACTGTTTTCAGATGACTAGATAGTATACATAGAGAATTCTAAAGACGCTACCAGAAAACTACCAGAACGAATCAATGAATTTGGGACAGTGACAGGAGACAAAGTTAATGCACAAAAATCTCTTGCATTACTATGCACTAATGATGAAAAATCCGAAAGAGAAATTAAGGAAACACTCTCATTTACCATTGCTACAAAAAGAATAACATACTTGAGTGTAAACTTACCAAAGAGACAAAATACATGTGTGAGGAAAACCATGACACACTGAGGAAAGAAATTAAAGGTGACACAAAGAGATGGAGACATATACCATGTTTTTGGACTGGTAGAAACAACATTGCAAAAATGACTATGCTACACAAAGCAATCTACAGTTCATTGCAATCCCTATCGAACTACCAATGGCATTTGTCACAGAACTAGAACAAAATATTTCACCATTTGTGTGGAAACACAAAAGAGCCTGAAGAGCCAAAGTTATCTTGAGAAAGAAAAACAGAGCTGGAGGAATCAGGTTCCCTGACTTCAGACTATAAAAAACATCTATAATAATAAAAATGGTATGCTACTGGCACACAAACAGAGTGTACATCAATGAAACAGGACAGTAAGCCACGGATAAACCCACACTCCTTTCTATTTGATAAAGGAGGCAAGAGTATACAATGGAGAAAAGATAGCCTCTTCAATAATGGTTCTGGGGAAACTGCACAGCTACGTGTAAAAGAATGAAATTACAACACTTCTTAACTCCATACACAAAAATAAACTGCAAATCGATTACAGACCTAAATGTAAGGCCAGATACGTTAAAACTCTTAGAAGAAAATAAAGGCAGAACACTCTGTGACATAAATCACACAAAGACGTTTTGGGACCCCCCTCATAGAGAACTGGAAATAAAAACAGAAAGAAACAAATGGGACCTAGTGAATCTGAAAAGCTTTTGCACAGCAAAAGAAATGAAAATCAGGATGAAAAGACAACCCTCAGAATGGGAGAAAATATTTGTAAACGAAGCAACTGACAAAGGATTAATCTCCATTGAGCTCATGCAACTCAACATCAGAAAAACAAACAACGCAATCCAAACTAGGACAGAAGACCGAAAAAGATATTTCTACAAAGCATCTATACTATTTGCCAACAAACACATGAAACCATGCTCAACATCACTAATCATTAGAGAAATGCAGATCAAAACAACAATGGGGGAGGAACTTGAAGATGACGGAAGAGTAAGATGTGGAGATCACTTTCCTCCCCACAGATTCATCAGAAATAAATCTGCAGGAAGAACCGCTCCTATAGACCAGCCACTGAACGCTGGCCGAAGACCTCACACCTCCCAAAGGGCAAGAAACTCCCCCGTACCTGGGTAGGGGAAAAGAAGAAAGAAATAACAGACACAAGAGACGAGGGATGGGACTTGCAACAGTGGGAAGCAGCTGTGAAGGAGGAAAGGTTTCCACACCCTAGAAAGCCCCGTCGCAGGTGGAAGTGTGTGCAAGGGAGTGGGGAAGCTTCGGAGCCACGGAGGAGAGCCCAGCAACTGAGGTGCGGAAGGCAAACTGGACAGATTCCCGAACAGAGGAGCGATGCCGACCAGAACTCACCAACCTGAGAGGCTTGTCTGTTCACCTGCCGGGGAAGGCAGGGGTTGGAGGCTGAGGCTGCGGTTTCAGCCGGATCCCACGGTGAGGACTGAGGCTGGCGGCATGAACACAGCCTGAAGTGTGCTAGTGCAACATGTCTAGCTCAGAGGGAGTCCTGGAAAACTCCTGCAACTGCGTAAGAGACAAGAGAATTTTTCTTCCCAATTTCCTTCCTGGTACGTGAGGAGAGGGTATTAAGAGCGCCGCGTAATGGAGCTGCAGAAATCGGCGTGAGGTGCGGCTATCAGCGTGGACCCCAGAGACTGGCATGAGACGTAAGGCGGCTGCTGCCGCCACCAAGAATCCTGTTAGCAAAGACAGGCCACTATCCACAGTGCCCCTCCACGGGGCTTCTGCAGCACGCCACTGATAGTGTCCCGTGATGCAGGGACAACTTCCCTGGGAGGATGCACGGTGCGCCTCAGGCTGCTGCAAAGTCACGATGCGCTATACCGCTACAGGCTGACTCCTATTCCGTACTCCTCACTCCCCCGGCCTGAGTGAGACACAGCCGCCAATGAGCTTCCCCTTTAACCCTGTCCTGTCTGAGGAAAGAACAGAGGCCCTCAAGCGACCTACACAAAGAGGCGGATCCAAATCCAAAGCTGAAGGCGGGAGCTGTGTGAACAAAGAAGAGAAAGGGAAATGTGTCTCAGCAGCCTCAGGAAGAGCTGGTGAAATCCCTACTTTCAACCTGAAGTAACCTGCATCTGTGGATTACCTGAGTACACAATGAATCATCCGAAAATTGAGGTGGTGGCTTTTGGGAGAAAAGCTATATTTTATTCCCACTTTTTCTCTTTTTTTGAGTGTCTATGTGTATGCTTCTGTTTGTGATTTTGTCTGGAAAGCTTAGCTTTAACCATTTGTGCTAGGGTTCTGTCCGTCTGTTTTCTTATTTTTACGTTTAAAATATTTTCTTAAAAATTATTTTTTATTTTAATAACTTTATTTTATTTTATTTGACATAATTGTGTCTTCGTTTATCCTCTGTCTTTGTTTCTTTCTCTTTTTGGTCCCTTTTATTCTGAGCCATGTGGATGAAAGTCTCTTGGTGCTCCAACCAGGAGTCAGTGCTGCGCTTCTCAGGTGGCAGAGCCAACCTCAGGACACTGGTCCACAGGAGACCTTACAGCTCCATGTAATATCAAACGGAGAAAATCTCCCAGAGATTTCCATCTCAACGCCAAGATCCACCTTCACTCAATGACCAGCTAGCTACAGTGCTGGAAACCGTATGCCAAACAACGAGTAAGACAGGAACACAGCCCCATCCATTATCACAGAGGATGCCTAAAATCGCAGTAAGGCCACAGACACCCAACCACACACCACCAGACGTGGAACTGCCCAGCAGAAAGACAAGATCCAGCTTCATCCACCAGAACACAGGCACAACTCCCCTCCACTTAGAAGCCTACACAACCCACTGAACAAACTTAGCCACCTGGGACACACACCAAAAAAAAGATAACTATGAAGCTGCAGCCTGTGAAAAGGAGCCCCCAAGCAGTGAATTAAGCAAAAAGAGGAGACTGAAAAACACACAGCAGATGGAGGAGCAACTTAAACCCCACCAGACCTAACAAATGAAGAGGAAATAGGCAGTCTACCTGAACAATTATTCAGAATAATGAGAGTAAAGATGATCCAAAATCTTGGAAATAGGATAGAGAAAATACAAGAAACTTTTCACAAGGACCTAGAAGAACTGAAGGGCAAACGAACAATAATGAAGAAAACAATAAATGAAATTAAAAATTCTCTAGAAGTGATCAATAGCAGAAACACTCTGGCAGAAGAACGGATAAGTGACCTGGAAGATAACATAGTTTAACTCACTACTGCAGAGCAGTATGAAGAAATAAGAATGAAAAGATTGAGGACAGTCTCAGAGACCTCTGGAACAACATTAAATGCACCAACATTCGAATCAGACGGGTCCCAGAAGAAGAAGAGAAAAAGAAAGGGACTGAGAAAATATTCAGAAAGATTATAGTTGAAAACTTCTCTAATATGGGAAAGGAAAGAGTTAATCAAGTCCAGGAAGCTCAGAGAGTCCCAAACAGGAGAAATCCAAGGAGAAACACTCCAAGACACATATTCATCAAACTCTCAAGAATGAAATACAAAGAAAAGGTATTAAAAGCAGCAAGGGAAAAGCAAGAAATTCCATATTTGGGAATCCCCATCAAGTTAGCAGCTGATCTTTCAGCAGAAATTCTGCAAGACAGTAGGGAGTGGCAGGACATATTTCAAGTGATTAAAGGAAAAAAACCTACCACCAATGTGACTGTACTCAGCAAGACTCTCATTCAGATTGGAGGGAGGAAGTAAAAACTTCACAGACAAACCAAAGGTAGGAGAATTCAGCACCACCAAACCGTCTATATCACCAATGATAAAGGAACTTCTCTAAGCAGGAAACACAAAGGAAATAAAACACCTCCAATAACAAACCAAAAACAATTAAGTAAATGCTAACAGGAACATACACACGAATAATTACCTTAAATGTAAATGGATTCAAGGCTCCAACCAACACACATAGAGTGGATGAAGGGATACAAAAACAAGACCGTTAAATATGATGTCTAGGAGCGACCCACTTTAGATCCGGGGACACATACAAACTGAAAGTGAGGGGATGGAAAAAGACATTCCAAGAACATGGAAATCAAAGGAAACCTGGAGTGCCAATTCTCATATCAGACGAAATAGACTTCAAGATAAAGACTATTGCAGGAAACCAAGAAGAACACTACATACTGATGAAGGAATCAAAGAAAGAAGATGACACAGCAAATGCAAATCCTTATGAAGCCAACGTAGTAGCACTTCAATACATAAGATATATCCTAACAGCCCTAAAAGGGGAAACTGAGAGTAACACAAAAATAGTAGGGGACATTAACACCCCTCTTTCACCAATGGACTGATCACCAAAAATGAAAATAAACAAGGAAACGTGGGCTTTAAATGACACATTGAACAAGAGGGACTTAACTGATATGTATATGACTTTCCTTTGCAAAACACCAGAAAACAGTTTCTTCTCGAGTGCTCATGGAACATTCTCCAGAATATGTCATATCTTGGGTCACACATAGAGCCTTAGTCAATTTAAGAAAACTGAAATAGTATGAGGTATAATTTCCTACCACAGTGCCATGAAACTAGATATCAATGAAAGGAAAAAAAGAACTGTAAACAATAGAAACACATGGAAGCTAAACAAAACGCTGTTAAATAATCAAGCAATCACTGAAGAAAACAAAGATGAAATCGCAAAATACCTGGAAAAAAATGACAATGAAAATACGACCACCCCAACCTATGGTATGCAGCAAAAGCAGTTCTAACAGGGAAGTTGAGAGCAATAAAATCCTCCATCAAGGAACAAGAAATCCCCCATATAAACAACCTAGACTTACACCTAAAGCCATTAGAGAAAAATGGACAAACACCCAACAAACAAAAATGGATTAGCAGAAGGAAAGAAATAAGAAAGTTCAGATCAGAAATAAAGGAAAAAGAATGGAGAAAACAAGAGCAAAGATCGGTAAACCTAAAAGCTAGATATTTAAGAGCATGCATATAATGTATCCACCATTAGCCAGATTTATGAAGAAAAGAAGTGGAGAAGATCCAAACCAACAGAATTAGAAAAGAAAAAGGAGAAGTAACAACTGACCCTGCAGAAATACAAAGGATCATGAGAGATTACTACAAACATCTTTTGCCAATTAAATGGACAACCTGGAAGAAATGGACAAATTCTTCGAAAACCACAACCTTCTGAGACTGAACCAAGATAAACAGAAAGTATAAACAGACTAATCGTAAGCACTGAAATTGAAATTGTGATTAAAATTTTCCAACAAGCAAAACCTTAAGATCAGATGGCTTCACAGGCGATTTCTATCCAAACTTTTGACAAGAGCTAACACCTAACCTTCTCAAACTCTTCCAAAATATAACAGAGTGAGGGACACTCCCAAAATCATTAAACGAGGCCACAATCACTCTGATACCAAAATCAGACAGGTTGTCACCTAAAATTGAAAACTACAGGCCAATATCACTGATGACCTTAAATGTCAGAATCTCAAAGAAAATACTAGAAAGTAGAATCCAACAGCACATTAAAGGGATAATACACCATGATCAAGTGGGCTTTATCCAAGGAAGGTAGGATTTTTCGATATATGCAAATCAATCCAGATGATAAACCATACTAACAAAGTGAAGGAGAAAAATCCTACGATTATCTCAATAAATGGCGAAAAATCTTCTGGAAACATTCAAAAAGAGTTTAGGATAACACTCTCCAGAAAGTACACATAGAGTGAATGTACCTCAACATAATAAAGGCCATATATGACAGACCCACAGCAAATTTTATTCTCAAAGGTGAAATACTGAAACCATTTCCTTTAAGATCAGGAAAAAGACAAGTTTCCGAACTGTTACTAATATTACTTAAGCAGGTTTTGGAAGTTTTACCCACAGCATTCAGAGAAGAAAAAGAAATTAAAAGCATCCAAGTTGGAAGAGAAGAAGTCAATCTGTCACAGTTTTCAGATGACTAGATAGTATACATAGAGAATTCTAAAGACGCTACCAGAAAACTACCAGAACGAATCAATGAATTTGGGACAGTGACAGGATACAAAGTTAATGCACAAAAATCTCTTGCATTACTATGCACTAATGATGAAAAATCCGAAAGAGAAATTAAGGAAACACTCTCATTTACCATTGCTACAAAAAGAATAACATACTTGAGTGTAAACTTACCAAAGAGACAAAATACATGTGTGAGGAAAACCATGACCCACTGAGGAAAGAAATTAAAGGTGACACAAAGAGATGGAGACATATACCATGTTTTTGGACTGGGAGAAACAACATTGCAAAAATGACTATGCTACACAAAGCAATCTACAGTTCATTGCAATCCCTAACGAACTACCAAAGGCATTTGTCACAGAACTAGAACAAAATATTTCACCATTTGTGTGGAAACACAAAAGAGCCTGAAGAGCCAAAGGTATCCTGAAAAAGAAAAACAGAGCTGGAGGAATCAGGTTCCCTGACTTCAGACTATAAAAAAAATCTATAATAATAAGGATGGTATGCTAATGGCACACAAACAGAAGTGTACATCAATGAAACAGGACAGTAAGCCACGGATAAACCCACACTCCTTTCTATTTGATAAAGGAGGCAAGAGTATACAATGGAAAAAAGATAGCCTCTTCAATAATGGTTCTGGGGAAACTGCACAGCTACATGTAAAAGAATGAAATTACAACACTTCTTAACTCCATACACAAAAATAAACAGCAAATCGAATACAGACCTAAATGTAAGGACAGACACGTTAAAACTCTTAGAAGAAAAAAAAGGCAGAACACTCTGTGACAAAAAACAGACAAAGACGTTTTGGGACCCCCCTCATAGAGAACTGGAAATAAAAACAGAAAGAAACAAATGGGACCTAGTGAAACTGAAAAGCTTTTGCAGAGCAAAGGAAATGAAAATCAGGATGAAAAGACAACCCTCAGAATGGGAGAAAATATTTGTAAACGAAGCAACTGACAAAGGATTAATCTCCATTGAGCTCATGCAACTCAACATCAGAAAAACAAACAACCCAATCCAAAATAGGCCAGAAGACCGAAAAAGATATTTCTCCAAAGCATATATACTATTTGCCAAAAAACACATGAAACCATGCGCAACATCACTAATCATTAGAGAAATGCAGATCAAAACAACAATGGGGGAGGAACTTGAAGATGACGGAAGAGTAAGATGCGGAGATCACTTTCCTCCCCACAGATTCATCAGAAATAAATCTGCAGGAAGAACCGCTCCTATAGAACAGCCACCGAACACTGTCCGAATCCTCACACCTCCCAAAGGGCAAGAAACTCCCCACGTACCTGGGTAGGGGAAAAGAGGAACGAAATAATGGAGACAAGAGACTAGGGATGGGACTTGCAACAGTGGGAAGCAGCTGTGAAAGAGGAAAGGTTTCCACACACTAGGAAGCCCCTTCACAGGTGGACAGTGTGTGCAAGGGAGTGGAGAAGCTTCGGAGCCACGGAGGAGATCCCAGCAACTGAGGTGCGGAAGGCAAAGTGGACAGATTCCCGCACAGAGGAGCGATGCCGACCAGAACTCACCAGCCTGAGAGGCTTGACTGTTCACCTGCCGCGGAAGGCAGGGGTTGGAGGCTGAGGCTGCGGTTTCAGCCGGATCCCACGGTGAGGACTGGGGCTGGCGACATGAACATAGCCTGAAGTGTGCTAGTGCAACGTGTCTAGCTCAGAGGGAGTCCTGGAAAAGTCCTGCAACTGCGTAAGAGACAAGAGAATTTTTCTTCCCAATTTCTTTCCTGGTGCGTGAGGAGAGGGTATTAAGAACGCCGCGTAATGGAGCTGCAGAAATCGGCGTGAGGTGCGGCTATCATCGTGGACCCCAGAGACTGGCATGAGACGTAAGGCGGCTGCTGCCGCCACCAAGAAGTCTGTTAGCAAAGACAGGCCACTATCCACAGTGCCCCTCCAGGGGGCTTCTGCAGCCCGCCACTGATAGTGTCCCGTGATGCAGGGACAACTTCCCTGGGAGGATGCACCGTGCGCCTCAGGCTGCTGCAAAGTCACGATGCACTATACCGCTACAGGCTGACTCCTGTTCCATACTCCTCACTCCCCCGGCCTGAGTGACACACAGCCCCCAATGAGCTTCTCCTTTAAACCTGTCCTGTCTGAGGAAAGAACAGAGGCCCTCAAGCGACCTATACAAAGAGGCGGATCCAAATCCAAAGCTGAAGCCCGGGAGCTGTGTGAACAAAGAAGAGAAAGGGAAATGTGTCTCAGCAGCCTCAGGAAGAGCGGGTGAAATCCCTACTTTCAACCTGAAGTAACCTGCATCTGTCGATTACCTGAGTACACAATGAATCATCCGAAAATTGAGGTGGTGGCCTGTGGGATCAAAGCTATATTTTATTCCCACTTTTTCTCTTTTTTTGAGTGTCTATGTGTATGCTCCTGTTTGTGATTTTGTCTGGAAAGCTTAGCTTTAACCATTTGTGCTAGGGTTCTGTCCGTCTGTTTTCTTATTTTTACGTTTAAAATATTTTCTTAAACATTAATTTTTATTTTAATAACTTTATTTTATTTTATTTGACGTAATTGTGTCTTCGTTTATCCTCTGTATTTGTTTCTTTCTCTTTTTGGTCCCTTTTCTTCTGAGCCATGTGGATGAAAGTCTCTTGGTGCTCCAACCAGGAGTCAGTGCTGCGCTTCTCAGGTGGCAGAGCCAACCTCAGGACACTGGTCCACAGGAGACCTTACAGCTCCATGTAATATCAAAGGGAGAAAATCTCCCAGAAATTACCATCTCAAGGCCAAGACCCACATTCACTCAGTGACCAGCAAGCTACAGTGCTGGACACCGTATGCCAAAAAATGAGCAAGACAGAAAGAGCCCCATCCGTTATCAGAGAGGATGCCTTAAATCATAATAAGGACGGAGGCAGCAAAATACACACCACCAGACGTGGAAGTCCCCACCAGAAAGAAAAGATCCAGCCTCATCTTCCAGAACACAAGCACAACTCCCCTCAACCAAGAAGCATACAGAAACCACTGAACAAACCTTAGCCGCTGGGGACAGACAACAAAAACAACAATAACTACGGGCATGACGCCTGTGAAAAGGAACCCCAAGCACAGTAAGTTAAGCAAAATGAGGAGACCGAAAAACACACAGCAGAAGAAGCAACAAGGTCAAAACGCACCAGACCTAACAAATGACGAGGAAATAGGCAGTCTACCCGAAAAATAATTCAGAATAATGATAGGAAAGACGATTCAACATCGGGGAAATAGGAGACAGAAAATACAAAAAACGTTTCACAAGGGTCGACAAGAACTGAAGAGCAAACAAACAATGATGAAGAACACAATAAATGAAAATAATTATTCTCTAGCATGGATCACTAGCACAATAACTGAGGCAGAAGAACAGTTACGTGGCCGGGAAGATAAAATAGTTCAAATAAATACTGCGGATCAAAATAAAGAACAAAGAGAAAAGGAACGGAGGACAGTCACAGCGACCCTTGGGACAACATTAAATGCACCAATATTCGAATTATATGGGTCTCAGAAGAAGAAGAGAAATAGAAAAGGCGTGAGAATATATTTGAAGAGATTATAGTTGAAAACTTCCCTAGTATGGGAAAGGAAATAGTTAATCAAGTCCAGGAAGCACAGAGAGTCCCATACAGGATAAATCCAAGGAGAAACACGCCAAGACACGTATTCATCAAACTATTAGAAACTAAATACATAGAAAGCATGTAAAAAGCAGCATGGGAAAAGTAGCATATACCATACAAGGGAATCCACGTAAGTTAACAGCTGACCTTTCAGCAGAAATTCTGCAAGAGAGAAGGGAGTGGCAGTATACGTATTTAACGTAATGAAAGGAAAAAAACCTACAACCAATGTTACTGTTCTCAGCAAGAATTTCATTGAGACAGGACAGAGAAACTAAAAACTTTACAGAAAAACACACGGAAAAAGAATGCAGCACCAACAACACCTTTATAACAAAGAATAAAGGAACTTCTCTAGGCAGGAATCACAAAGAAAAAAAAGACCTCCTAGAACCAACCAGAAACAATTAACAAAACAGTAAGAGGAACATCCATACTGATAATTACCTTACATGTAAATGGATTCATTGCTCCAACCACAACAGATAAACTGGCTGAAGGGATACAACAACAAGCACATTATATATGCTGCCTAGAAGAGATCCACTTTAGACCTAGGGAGACATACAGACTGAAAGTGAGGAGATGGCAAGAGACATTCCATGCAAATGGAAATCAAAGGAAACCTGGAGTTACAATTCTCATATCAGAAGAAATAGACTTTAAGATAAAGACTATTTCAAGAAACAAACAAGGACACTACACACTGATCAAGGAATCAAATTAAGGAGAGGATATAAGAAATGCAAATACTTATGAACCCACCCGAGGAGCACTTCAATACATGAGGTATATCCTAACAACCATTAAGCGGAACTTGACAGTAAAACCATAAGAGTAGGGGAAATTACCACCCCACAATCACCAATGGATAGATCATCCAAAATAAAACTAAATCACGAAACATAAGCTTTCAATGACGCATTGAACAAGAGGGAATTCATTCATATGTATACAACATTCTATTGCAAAACAACAGAAAACACTTTCTACTCGGGTACTCATGAAACACTCTCCAAGATATATCATATGTAGGGTCACAAATAAAGCATTAGAAAACTAAGAAAATTGAAATAGCGTCAGGTATAATTTTCGCCTGCAGTGCTAGGCAACTAGATAGGAATTAAAAGAAAAACAAACTGTAAATAATACAAACACATGGAAGGTAAACAAAACGCTGTTACGTAACCAAGAATACACTGCAGAAAACCAAGATGGGGTCACAAACACCTGGGAAAAATTGAAAATGAAAATAGGGCCACCCAAATCTATGGAATGAAACAAATGCAACTCTAAAAGCAGAGCTGTGCGAGCAAAGAAGCGAAAAGGTAATCTCTCCCAGCACCCGCACGAAGAGTGGATGAAATCTCCACATTCAACGTCAAGTACCCCGCATCTCTGGAACACCTGAGTAGAACAATGAATCAGTCCAAAATTGAGGAGGTGGACTTTGTGAGCATAGATATATTAGTTTTTCCAGTTTTTCACACTTTGTGAGTGTGTAGGTGTATGCTACTGTGAGTCATTTTGTCTGTGTAGCTAAGCTTTAACCATTTGTGCTAGAGTTCTTTTTGGCTGTTTATTTTGTTACATTTTAAAATTTTCTCATAAAAATATTTTTTATTCTAATAACTTCATTTTATTTGATTTTACTTTATTTTGTTTTATTTTATCCTCATTCTTTGTTTCCTCCTCTTTCTTCTCCCACTTATTCTGAGCTGTGAGGATGAAAGTCTCTAGGTGCTCTAACCAGGAGTCAGTGCTCTGCATCTGAGGTGGGAAAACCAGCTTCAGGACACTGGTCCACAGGAGACCTGACAGCTCCACATAATATCAAAAGGAGAAAATCTCCCAGAGATTTCTTTCTCAACGCCAAGACCCACATTCACTCAGTGACCAGTAAGCAACAGTGCTGGACACCGTATGCCAAACAATGAGCAAGACAGAAACAGTCCCATCCGTTATCAGAGAGGATGCCTTAAATCATCATAAGGACGGAGGCACCAAAATACACACCAGCAGTTGTGGAAATGCCCACCAGAAAGCCAGGATCCAGCCTCATTCAAAAGAACACAAGCATAACTCCCCTCCACGAAAAAGCCTACACAACCCACTTAACAAACCTTAGCCGCTGGGGACAGACACCAAAAACAACAATAACTACGGGCATGACGCCTGTGAAAAGGAACCCCAAGCACAGTAAGTTAACCAAAATTAGGAGACCAAAAAACACACAGCTGACGAAGCAGCAAGGTCAAAACGCACCAGACCTAACAAATGAAGAGGAAATAGGCAGTCTACCCGAAAAAGAATTCAGAATAATGATAGGAAAAACGATTCAACATCGTGGAAATAGGAGAGAGAAAATACAGGAAACGTTTCACAGGGGTCGACAAGAACTGAAGAGCAAACAAAGAGTGATGAAGAACACAATAAATGAAAATAATTATTCTCTAGCATGGATCACTAGCACAATAACTGAGGCACAAGAACGGTTAAGTGGCCTGGAAGATAAAATAGTTCAAATAAATACTGCGGATCAAAATAAAGAACAAAGAATGAAAGGAACGGAGGACAGTCTCAGCGACCCTTGGGACAACATTAAATGCACCAACACTGGAATTATATGGCTCTCAGAAGAAGAAGAGAAAGAGAAAAGGCGTGAGAATATATTTGAAGAGATTATAGTTGAAAACTTCCCTAGTATGGGAAAGGAAAGAGTTAATCAAGTCCAGGAAGCACAGAGAGTCTCATACAGGATAATTCTAAGGAGAAACACGCCAAGACACGTATTCATCAAACTATTAGAAACTAAATACATAGGAAGAATGTAAAAAGCAGCACGGGAAAAGTAGCATATACCATACAAGGGAATCCACTTAAGTTAACAGCTGACCTTTGAACAGAAATTCTGCAAGAGAGAAGGGAGTGGCAGTATACGTATTTGAAGTAATGAAAGGAAAAAAAACCTACAACCGATGTTACTGTTCTCAGCAAGAATCTCATTGAGATTGGACAGAGAAACTAAAAACTTTACAGAAAAACACACGGAAAAAGAATTCAGCACCAACAATAGCTTTATAACAAAAGATAAAGGAACTTCTCTAGGCAGGAATCACAAGGAAAAGAAAGACCTCCTAGAACCAACCAAAAACAATTAACAAAACGGTAAGAGGAACATCCATATTGATAATTACCTTACATGTAAATGGATTCATTGCTCCAACCACAACAGATAAACTGGCTGAAGGGATACAACAAAAAGCCCATTATATATGCTGCCTAGAAGAGATCCACTTTAGACCTAGTGAGACATACAGACTGAAAGTGAGGAGATGGCAAGAGACATTCCATGCAAATGGAAATCAAAGAAAACCTGGAGTTACAATTCGCATATCAGAAGAAATAGACTTTAAGATAAAGACTATTTCAAGAAACAAACAAGGACACTACACACTGATCAAGGGATCAAATTAAGGAGAGGATATAAGAAATGCAGACACTTATGAACCCAATCGAGGAGCACTTCAATGCATAAAGTATATCCTAACAGCCATAAAGCGGAACTTGACAGTAAAACCATAAGAGTAGGGGACATTTCCACCCCACAATCACAAATGGATAGATCATCCAAAATGAAACTAAATCAGGAAACATAAGCTTTCAATGACGCGTTGAACAAGAGGGAATTCATTCATATGTATACAACATTCTATTGCAAAACAACAGAAAACACTTTCTCCTCGGGTACTCATGAAACACTCTCCAAGATTTATCATATGTAGGGTCACAAATAAAGCCTTGGAAAACTAAGAAAATTGAAATAGCATCAGGTATAATTTTCGCCTGCAGTGCTATGAAACTAGAGAGGAATTAAAAGAAAAAAAAACTGTAAATAATACAAACACATGGAAGCTAAACAAAACGCTGTTACATAACCAAGAATACACTGCAGAAAACCAAGATGGGGTCACAAACACCTGGGAAAAATTGAAAATGTAAATAGGACCACCCAA
The DNA here is from genome assembly GCF_965194825.1 of Balaenoptera physalus. Lineage (NCBI taxonomy): Eukaryota > Metazoa > Chordata > Mammalia > Artiodactyla > Balaenopteridae > Balaenoptera > Balaenoptera physalus. The sequence goes on along the minus strand of NC_138904.1, from coordinate 20,205,313 downwards.
ATCTATGGAATGAAACAAATGCAACTCTAAAAGCAGAGCTGTGCGAGCAAAGAAGCGAAAAAGTAATCTCTCCCAACACCCGCACGAAGAGTGGATGAAATCTCCACATTCAACGTCAAGTACCCCGCATCTCTGGAACACCTGAGTAGAACAATGAATCAGTCCAAAATTGAGGAGATGGACTTTGTGACCATACATATATTAGTTTTTCCAGTTTTTCACTTTTTATGAGTGTTTAGGTGTATGCTACTGTGAGTCATTTTGTCTGTATAGCTAAGCTTTAACCATTTGTGCTAGAGTTCTTTGTGGCTGTTTATTTTTTTACATTTTAAAATTTTCTCATAAAAATATTTTTTATTTTAATAACTTCATTTTATTTGATTTTACTTTATTTTGTTTTATTTTATCCTCATTCTTTGTTTCCTTCTCTTTCTTCTCCCACTTATTCTGAGCTGTGAGGATGAAAGTCTCTAGGTGCTCTAACCAGGAGTCAGTGCTCTGCATCTGAGGTGGGAAAACCAAATTCAGGACACTGGTCCACAGGAGACCTGACAGCTCCACATAGTATCAAAGGGTGATAAACTCCCAGAGATTTCTTTCTTAACGCCAAGACCCACATTTACTCAGTGACCAGCAAGCTACAGTGCTGGACACCATCTGCCAAAAAATGAGCAAGACAGAAAGAGCCCCATCCGTTATCAGAGAGGATGCCTTAAATCATAATAAGGACGGAGGCAGCAAAATACACACCACCAGATGTGGAAGTGCCCACCAGAAAGAAAAGATCCAGCCTCATCTTCCAGAACACAAGCACAACTCCCCTCAACCAAGAAGCATACAGAACCCACTGAACAAACCTTAGCCGCTGGGGACAGACAACAAAAACAACAATAACTACGGGCATGACGCCTGTGAAAAGGAACCCCAAGCACAGTAAGTTAAGCAAAATGAGGAGACCGAAAAACACACAGCAGAAGAAGCAACAAGGTCAAAACGCACCAGACCTAACAAATGACGAGGAAATAGGCAGTCTACCCGAAAAATAATTCAGAATAATGATAGGAAAGACGATTCAACATCGGGGAAATAGGAGACAGAAAATACAAAAAACGTTTCACAACGGTCGACAAGAACTGAAGAGCAAACAAACAATGATGAAGAACACAATAAATGAAAATAATTATTCTCTAGCATGGATCACTAGCACAATAACTGAGGCAGAAGAACAGTTACGTGGCCGGGAAGATAAAATAGTTCAAATAAATACTGCGGATCAAAATAAAGAACAAAGAGAAAAGGAACGGAGGACAGTCACAGCGACCCTTGGGACAACATTAAATGCACCAATATTCGAATTATATGGGTCTCAGAAGAAGAAGAGAAATAGAAAAGGCGTGAGAATATATTTGAAGAGATTATAGTTGAAAACTTCCCTAGTATGGGAAAGGAAATAGTTAATCAAGTCCAGGAAGCACAGAGAGTCCCATACAGGATAAATCCAAGGAGAAACACGCCAAGACACGTATTCATCAAACTATTAGAAACTAAATACATAGAAAGCATGTAAAAAGCAGCATGGGAAAAGTAGCATATACCATACAAGGGAATCCACGTAAGTTAACAGCTGACCTTTCAGCAGAAATTCTGCAAGAGAGAAGGGAGTGGCAGTATACGTATTTAACGTAATGAAAGGAAAAAAACCTACAACCAATGTTACTGTTCTCAGCAAGAATTTCATTGAGACAGGACAGAGAAACTAAAAACTTTACAGAAAAACACACGGAAAAAGAATGCAGCACCAACAACACCTTTATAACAAAGGATAAAGGAACTTCTCTAGGCAGGAATCACAAAGAAAAAAAAGACCTCCTAGAACCAACCAGAAACAATTAACAAAACGGTAAGAGGAACATCCATACTGATAATTACCTTACATGTAAATGGATTCATTGCTCCAACCACAACAGATAAACTGGCTGAAGGGATACAACAACAAGCACATTATATATGCTGCCTAGAAGAGATCCACTTTAGACCTAGGGAGACATACAGACTGAAAGTGAGGAGATGGCAAGAGACATTCCATGCAAATGGAAATCAAAGGAAACCTGGAGTTACAATTCTCATATCAGAAGAAATAGACTTTAAGATAAAGACTATTTCAAGAAACAAACAAGGACACTACACACTGATCCAGGAATCAAATTAAGGAGAGGATATAAGAAATGCAAATACTTATGAACCCACCCGAGGAGCACTTCAATACATGAGGTATATCCTAACAGCCATTAAGCGGAACTTGACAGTAAAACCATAAGAGTAGGGGAAATTACCACCCCACAATCACCAATGGATAGATCATCCAAAATAAAACTAAATCAGGAAACATAAGCTTTCAATGACGCATTGAACAAGAGGGAATTCATTCATATGTATACAACATTCTATTGCAAAACAACAGAAAACACTTTCTCCTCGGGTACTCATGAAACACTCTCCAAGATATATCATATGTAGGATCACAAATAAAGCATTAGAAAACTAAGAAAATTGAAATAGCGTCAGGTATAATTTTCGCCTGCAGTGCTAGGCAACTAGAGAGGAATTAAAAGAAAAACAAACTGTAAATAATACAAACACATGGAAGGTAAACAAAACGCTGTTACGTAACCAAGAATACACTGCAGAAAACCAAGATGGGGTCACAAACACCTGGGAAAAATTGAAAATGAAAATAGGGCCACCCAAATCTATGGAATGAAACAAATGCAACTCTAAAAGCAGAGCTGTGCGAGCAAAGAAGCGAAAAGGTAATCTCTCCCAGCACCCGCACGAAGAGTGGATGAAATCTCCACATTCAACGTCAAGTACCCCGCATCTCTGGAACACCTGAGTAGAACAATGAATCAGTCCAAAATTGAGGAGGTGGACTTTGTGAGCATAGATATATTAGTTTTTCCAGTTTTTCACACTTTGTGAGTGTGTAGGTGTATGCTACTGTGAGTCATTTTGTCTGTGTAGCTAAGCTTTAACCATTTGTGCTAGAGTTCTTTTTGGCTGTTTATTTTGTTACATTTTAAAATTTTCTCATAAAAATATTTTTTATTCTAATAACTTCATTTTATTTGATTTTACTTTATTTTGTTTTATTTTATCCTCATTCTTTGTTTCCTTCTCTTTCTTCTCCCACTTATTCTGAGCTGTGAGGATGAAAGTCTCTAGGTGCTCTAACCAGGAGTCAGTGCTCTGCATCTGAGGTGGGAAAACCAACTTCAGGACACTGGTCCACAGGAGACCTGACAGCTCCACATAATATCAAAAGGAGAAAATCTCCCAGAGATTTCTTTCTCAACGCCAAGACCCACATTCACTCAGTGACCAGTAAGCAACAGTGCTGGACACCGTATGCCAAACAATGAGCAAGACAGAAACAGCCCCATCCGTTATCAGAGAGGATGCCTTAAATCATCATAAGGACGGAGGCACCAAAATACACACCAGCAGTTGTGGAAATGCCCACCAGAAAGACAGGATCCAGCCTCATTCAAAAGAACACAAGCATAACTCCCCTCCACGAAGAAGCCGACACAACCCACTTAACAAACCTTAGCCGCTGGGGACAGACAACAAAAACAACAATAACTACGGGCATGACGCCTGTGAAAAGGAACCCCAAGCACAGTAAGTTAACCAAAATTAGGAGACCAAAAAACACACAGCTGACGAAGCAGCAAGGTCAAAACGCACCAGACCTAACAAATGAAGAGGAAATAGGCAGTCTACCCGAAAAAGAATTCAGAATAATGATAGGAAAAACGATTCAACATCGTGGAAATAGGAGAGAGAAAATACAGGAAACGTTTCACAGGGGTCGACAAGAACTGAAGAGCAAACAAAGAGTGATGAAGAACACAATAAATGAAAATAATTATTCTCTAGCATGGATCACTAGCACAATAACTGAGGCACAAGAAAGGTTAAGTGGCCTGGAAGATAAAATAGTTCAAATAAATACTGCGGATCAAAATAAAGAACAAAGAATGAAAGGAACGGAGGACAGTCTCAGCGACCCTTGGGACAACATTAAATGCACCAACATTGGAATTATATGGCTCTCAGAAGAAGAAGAGAAAGAGAAAAGGCGTGAGAATATATTTGAAGAGATTATAGTTGAAAACTTCCCTAGTATGGGAAAGGAAAGAGTTAATCAAGTCCAGGAAGCACAGAGAGTCTCATACAGGATAATTCTAAGGAGAAACACGCCAAGACACGTATTCATCAAACTATTAGAAACTAAATACATAGGAAGCATGTAAAAAGCAGCACGGGAAAAGTAGCATATACCATACAAGGGAATCCACTTAAGTTAACAGCTGACCTTTGAACAGAAATTCTGCAAGAGAGAAGGGAGTGGCAGTATACGTATTTGAAGTAATGAAAGGAAAAAAAACCTACAACCGATGTTACTGTTCTCAGCAAGAATCTCATTGAGATTGGACAGAGAAACTAAAAACTTTACAGAAAAACACACGGAAAAAGAATTCAGCACCAACAATAGCTTTATAACAAAAGATAAAGGAACTTCTCTAGGCAGGAATCACAAGGAAAAGAAAGACCTCCTAGAACCAACCAAAAACAATTAACAAAACGGTAAGAGGAACATCCATATTGATAATTACCTTACATGTAAATGGATTCATTGCTCCAACCACAACAGATAAACTGGCTGAAGGGATACAACAAAAAGCCCATTATATATGCTGCCTAGAAGAGATCCACTTTAGACCTAGTGAGACATACAGACTGAAAGTGAGGAGATGGCAAGAGACATTCCATGCAAATGGAAATCAAAGGAAACCTGGAGTTACAATTCGCATATCAGAAGAAATAGACTTTAAGATAAAGACTATTTCAAGAAACAAACAAGGACACTACACACTGATCAAGGGATCAAATTAAGGAGAGGATATAAGAAATGCAGACACTTATGAACCCAATCGAGGAGCACTTCAATACATAAAGTATATCCTAACAGCCATAAAGCGGAACTTGACAGTAAAACCATAAGAGTAGGGGACATTTCCACCCCACAATCACAAATGGATAGATCATCCAAAATGAAACTAAATCAGGAAACATAAGCTTTCAATGACGCGTTGAACAAGAGGGAATTCATTCATATGTATACAACATTCTATTGCAAAACAACAGAAAACACTTTCTCCTCGGGTACTCATGAAACACTCTCCAAGATTTATCATATGTAGGGTCACAAATAAAGCCTTGGAAAACTAAGAAAATTGAAATAGCATCAGGTATAATTTTCGCCTGCAGTGCTATGAAACTAGAGAGGAATTAAAAGAAAAAAAAACTGTAAATAATACAAGCACATGGAAGCTAAACAAAACGCTGTTACATAACCAAGAATACACTGCAGAAAACCAAGATGGGGTCACAAACACCTGGGAAAAATTGAAAATGTAAATAGGACCACCCAAATCTATGGAATGAAACAAATGCAACTCTAAAAGCAGAGCTGTGCGAGCAAAGAAGCGAAAAAGTAATCTCTCCCAACACCCGCACGAAGAGTGGATGAAATCTCCACATTCAACGTCAAGTACCCCGCATCTCTGGAACACCTGAGTAGAACAATGAATCAGTCCAAAATTGAGGAGGTGGACTTTGTGACCATACATATATTAGTTTTTCCCGTTTTTCACTTTTTGTGAGTGTTTAGGTGTATGCTACTGTGAGTCATTTTGTCTGTATAGCTAAGCTTTAACCATTTGTGCTAGAGTTCTTTGTGGCTGTTTATTTTTTTACATTTTAAAATTTTCTCATAAAAATATTTTTTATTTTAATAACTTCATTTTATTTGATTTTACTTTATTTTGTTTTATTTTATCCTCATTCTTTGTTTCCTTCTCTTTCTTCTCCCACTTATTCTGAGCTGTGAGGATGAAAGTCTCTAGGTGCTCTAACCAGGAGTCAGTGCTCTGCATCTGAGGTGGGAAAACCAAATTCAGGACACTGGTCCACAGGAGACCTGACAGCTCCACATAGTATCAAAGGGTGATAAACTCCCAGAGATTTCTTTCTTAACGCCAAGACCCACATTTACTCAGTGACCAGCAAGCTACAGTGCTGGACACCATCTGCCAAAAAATGAGCAAGACAGAAAGAGCCCCATCCGTTATCAGAGAGGATGCCTTAAATCATAATAAGGACGGAGGCAGCAAAATACACACCACCAGACGTGGAAGTGCCCACCAGAAAGAAAAGATCCAGCCTCATCTTCCAGAACACAAGCACAACTCCCCTCAACCAAGAAGCATACAGAACCCACTGAACAAACCTTAGCCGCTGGGGACAGACAACAAAAACAACAATAACTACGGGCATGACGCCTGTGAAAAGGAACCCCAAGCACAGTAAGTTAAGCAAAATGAGGAGACCGAAAAACACACAGCAGAAGAAGCAACAAGGTCAAAACGCACCAGACCTAACAAATGACGAGGAAATAGGCAGTCTACCCGAAAAATAATTCAGAATAATGATAGGAAAGACGATTCAACATCGGGGAAATAGGAGACAGAAAATACAAAAAACGTTTCACAAGGGTCGACAAGAACTGAAGAGCAAACAAACAATGATGAAGAACACAATAAATGAAAATAATTATTCTCTAGCATGGATCACTAGCACAATAACTGAGGCAGAAGAACGGTTACGTGGCCGGGAAGATAAAATAGTTCAAATAAATACTGCGGATCAAAATAAAGAACAAAGAGAAAAGGAACGGAGGACAGTCACAGCGACCCTTGGGACAACATTAAATGCACCAACATTCGAATTATATGGGTCTCAGAAGAAGAAGAGAAATAGAAAAGGCGTGAGAATATATTTGAAGAGATTATAGTTGAAAACTTCCCTAGTATGGGAAAGGAAATAGTTAATCAAGTCCAGGAAGCACAGAGAGTCCCATACAGGATAAATCCAAGGAGAAACACGCCAAGACACGTATTCATCAAACTATTAGAAACTAAATACATAGAAAGCATGTAAAAAGCAGCATGGGAAAAGTAGCATATACCATACAAGGGAATCCACGTAAGTTAACAGCTGATCTTTCAGCAGAAATTCTGCAAGAGAGAAGGGAGTGGCAGTATACGTATTTAACGTAATGAAAGGAAAAAAACCTACAACCAATGTTACTGTTCTCAGCAAGAATTTCATTGAGACAGGACAGAGAAACTAAAAACTTTACAGAAAAACACACGGAAAAAGAATGCAGCACCAACAACACCTTTATAACAAAGGATAAAGGAACTTCTCTAGGCAGGAATCACAAAGAAAAAAAAGACCTCCTAGAACCAACCAGAAACAATTAACAAAACGGTAAGAGGAACATCCATACTGATAATTACCTTACATGTAAATGGATTCATTGCTCCAACCACAACAGATAAACTGGCTGAAGGGATACAACAACAAGCATATTATATATGCTGCCTAGAAGAGATCCACTTTAGACCTAGGGAGACATACAGACTGAAAGTGAGGAGATGGCAAGAGACATTCCATGCAAATGGAAATCAAAGGAAACCTGGAGTTACAATTCTCATATCAGAAGAAATAGACTTTAAGATAAAGACTATTTCAAGAAACAAACAAGGACACTACACACTGATCAAGGAATCAAATTAAGGAGAGGATATAAGAAATGCAAATACTTATGAACCCACCCGAGGAGCACTTCAATACATGAGGTATATCCTAACAGCCATTAAGCGGAACTTGACAGTAAAACCATAAGAGTAGGGGAAATTACCACCCCACAATCACCAATGGATAGATCATCCAAAATAAAACTAAATCAGGAAACATAAGCTTTCAATGACGCATTGAACAAGAGGGAATTCATTCATATGTATACAACATTCTATTGCAAAACAACAGAAAACACTTTCTCCTCGGGTACTCATGAAACACTCTCCAAGATATATCATATGTAGGGTCACAAATAAAGCATTAGAAAACTAAGAAAATTGAAATAGCGTCAGGTATAATTTTCACCTGCAGTGCTAGGCAACTAGATAGGAATTAAAAGAAAAACAAACTGTAAATAATACAAACACATGGAAGCTAAACAAAACGCTGTTACATAACCAAGAATACACTGCAGAAAACCAAGATGGGGTCACAAACACCTGGGAAAAATTGAAAATGAAAATAGGGCCACCCAAACCTATGGAATGGAACAAATGCAACTCTAAAAGCAGAGCTGTGCGAGCAAAGAAGCGAAAAGGTAATCTCTCCCAGCACCCGCACAAAGAGTGGATGAAATCTCCACATTCAACGTCAAGTACCCCGCATCTCTGGAACACCTGAGTAGAACAATGAATCAGTCCAAAATTGAGGAGGTGGACTTTGTGAGCATAGATATATTAGTTTTTCCAGTTTTTCACACTTTGTGAGTGTATAGGTGTATGCTACTGTGAGTCATTTTGTCTGTGTAGCTAAGCTTTAACCATTTGTGCTAGAGTTCTTTTTGGCTGTTTATTTTTTTACATTTTAAAATTTTCTCATAAAAATATTTTTTATTCTAATAACTTCATTTTATTTGATTTTACTTTATTTTGTTTTATTTTATCCTCATTCTTTGTTTCCTCCTCTTTCTTCTCCCACTTATTCTGAGCTGTGAGGATGAAAGTCTCTAGGTGCTCTAACCAGGAGTCAGTGCTCTGCATCTGAGGTGGGAAAACCAACTTCAGGACACTGGTCCACAGGAGACCTGACAGCTCCACATAATATCAAAAGGAGAAAATCTCCCAGAGATTTCTTTCTCAACGCCAAGACCCACATTCACTCAGTGACCAGTAAGCAACAGTGCTGGACACTGTATGCCAAACAATGAGCAAGACAGAAACAGTCCCATCCGTTATCAGAGAGGATGCTTTAAATCATCATAAGGACAGAGGCACCAAAATACACACCAGCAGTTGTGGAAATGCCCACCAGAAAGACAGGATCCAGCCTCATTCAAAAGAACACAAGCATAACTCCCCTCCACGAAGAAGCCTACACAACCCACTTAACAAACCTTAGCCGCTGGGGACAGACAACAAAAACAACAATAACTACGGGCATGACGCCTGTGAAAAGGAACCCCAAGCACAGTACGTTAAGCAAAATGAGGAGACCGAAAAACACACAGCAGAAGAAGCAACAAGGTCAAAACGCACCAGACCTAACAAATGACGAGGAAATAGGCAGTCTACCCGAAAAATAATTCAGAATAATGATAGGAAAGACGATTCAACATCGGGGAAATAGGAGACAGAAAATACAAGAAACGTTTCACAAGGGTCGACAAGAACTGAAGAGCAAACAAACAATGATGAAGAACACAATAAATGAAAATAATTATTCTCTAGCATGGATCACTAGCACAATAACTGAGGCAGAAGAACGGTTACGTGGCCGGGAAGATAAAATAGTTCAAATAAATACTGCGGATCAAAATAAAGAACAAAGAGAAAAGGAACGGAGGACAGTCACAGCGACCCTTGGGACAACATTAAATGCACCAACATTCGAATTATATGGGTCTCAGAAGAAGAAGAGAAATAGAAAAGGCGTGAGAATATATTTGAAGAGATTATAGTTGAAAACTTCCCTAGTATGGGAAAGGAAATAGTTAATCAAGTCCAGGAAGCACAGAGAGTCCCATACAGGATAAATCCAAGGAGAAACACGCCAAGACACGTATTCATCAAACTATTAGAAACTAAATACATAGAAAGCATGTAAAAAGCAGCATGGGAAAAGTAGCATATACCATACAAGGGAATCCACGTAAGTTAACAGCTGACCTTTCAGCAGAAATTCTGCAAGAGAGAAGGGAGTGGCAGTATACGTATTTAACGTAATGAAAGGAAAAAAACCTACAACCAATGTTACTGTTCTCAGCAAGAATTTCATTGAGACAGGACAGAGAAACTAAAAACTTTACAGAAAAACACACGGAAAAAGAATGCAGCACCAACAACACCTTTATAACAAAGGATAAAGGAACTTCTCTAGGCAGGAATCACAAAGAAAAAAAAGACCTCCTAGAACCAACCAGAAACAATTAACAAAACGGTAAGAGGAACATCCATACTGATAATTACCTTACATGTAAATGGATTCATTGCTCCAACCACAACAGATAAACTGGCTGAAGGGATACAACAACAAGCATATTATATATGCTGCCTAGAAGAGATCCACTTTAGACCTAGGGAGACATACAAACTGAAAGTGAGGAGATGGCAAGAGACATTCCATGCAAATGGAAATCAAAGGAAACCTGGAGTTACAATTCTCATATCAGAAGAAATAGACTTTAAGATAAAGACTATTTCAAGAAACAAACAAGGACACTACACACTGATCAAGGAATCAAATTAAGGAGAGGATATAAGAAATGCAGACACTTATGAACCCAATCGAGGAGCACTTCAATACATAAAGTATATCCTAACAGTCATAAAGCGGAACTTGACAGGAAAACCATAAGAGTAGGGGACATTTCCACCCCACAATCACAAATGGATAGATCATCCAAAATGAAACTAAATCAGGAAACATAAGCTTTCAATGACGCGTTGAACAAGAGGGAATTCATTCATATGTATACAACATTCTATTGCAAAACAACAGAAAACACTTTCTCCTCGGGTACTCATGAAACACTCTCCAAGATTTATCATATGTAGGGTCACAAATAAAGCCTTGGAAAACTAAGAAAATTGAAATAGCATCAGGTATAATTTTCGCCTGCAGTGCTATGAAAGTAGAGAGGAATTAAAAGAAAAAAAAACTGTAAATAATACAAATACATGGAAGCTAAACAAAACGCTGTTACATAACCAAGAATACACTGCAGAAAACCAAGATGGGGTCACAAACACCTGGGAAAAATTGAAAATATAAATAGGACCACCCAAATCTATGGAATGAAACAAATGCAACTCTAAAAGCAGAGCTGTGCGAGCAAAGAAGCGAAAAATTAATCTCTCCCAACACCCGCACGAAGAGTGGATGAAATCTCCACATTCAACGTCAAGTACCCCGCATCTCTGGAACACCTGAGTAGAACAATGAATCAGTCCAAAATTGAGGAGGTGGACTTTGTGACCATACATATATTAGTTTTTCCCGTTTTTCACTTTTTGTGAGTGTTTAGGTGTATGCTACTGTGAGTCATTTTGTCTGTATAGCTAAGCTTTAACCATTTGTGCTAGAGTTCTTTGTGGCTGTTTATTTTTTTACATTTTAAAATTTTCTCATAAAAATATTTTTTATTTTAATAACTTCATTTTATTTGATTTTACTTTATTTTGTTTTATTTTATCCTCATTCTTTGTTTCCTTCTCTTTCTTCTCCCACTTATTCTGAGCTGTGAGGATGAAAGTCTCTAGGTGCTCTAACCAGGAGTCAGTGCTCTGCATCTGAGGTGGGAAAACCAAATTCAGGACACTGGTCCACAGGAGACCTGACAGCTCCACATAGTATCAAAGGGTGATAAACTCCCAGAGATTTCTTTCTTAACGCCAAGACCCACATTTACTCAGTGACCAGCAAGCTACAGTGCTGGACACCATCTGCCAAAAAATGAGCAAGACAGAAAGAGCCCCATCCGTTATCAGAGAGGATGCCTTAAATCATAATAAGGACGGAGGCAGCAAAATACACACCACCAGACGTGGAAGTGCCCACCAGAAAGAAAAGATCCAGCCTCATCTTCCAGAACACAAGCACAACTCCCCTCAACCAAGAAGCATACAGAACCCACTGAACAAACCTTAGCCGCTGGGGACAGACAACAAAAACAACAATAACTACGGGCATGACGCCTGTGAAAAGGAACCCCAAGCACAGTACGTTAAGCAAAATGAGGAGACCGAAAAACACACAGCAGAAGAAGCAACAAGGTCAAAACGCACCAGACCTAACAAAGGAAGAGGAAATAGGCAGTCTACCCGAAAAATAATTCAGAATAATGATAGGAAAGACGATTCAAAATCGGGGAAATAGGAGACAGAAAATACAAGAAACGTTTCACAAGGGTCGACAAGAACTGAAGAGCAAACAAACAATGATGAAGAACACAATAAATGAAAATAATTATTCTCTAGCATGGATCACTAGCACAATAACTGAGGCAGAAGAACGGTTACGTGGCCGGGAAGATAAAATAGTTCAAATAAATACTGCGGATCAAAATAAAGAACAAAGAGAAAAGGAACGGAGGACAGTCACAGCGACCCTTGGGACAACATTAAATGCACCAACATTCGAATTATATGGGTCTCAGAAGAAGAAGAGAAATAGAAAAGGCGTGAGAATATATTTGAAGAGATTATAGTTGAAAACTTCCCTAGTATGGGAAAGGAAATAGTTAATCAAGTCCAGGAAGCACAGAGAGTCCCATACAGGATAAATCCAAGGAGAAACACGCCAAGACACGTATTCATCAAACTATTAGAAACTAAATACATAGAAAGCATGTAAAAAGCAGCATGGGAAAAGTAGCATATACCATACAAGGGAATCCACGTAAGTTAACAGCTGACCTTTCAGCAGAAATTCTGCAAGAGAGAAGGGAGTGGCAGTATACGTATTTAACGTAATGAAAGGAAAAAAACCTACAACCAATGTTACTGTTCTCAGCAAGAATTTCATTGAGACAGGACAGAGAAACTAAAAACTTTACAGAAAAACACACGGAAAAAGAATGCAGCACCAACAACACCTTTATAACAAAGGATAAAGGAACTTCTCTAGGCAGGAATAACAAAGAAAAAAAAGACCTCCTAGAACCAACCAGAAACAATTAACAAAACGGTAAGAGGAACATCCATACTGATAATTACCTTACATGTAAATGGATTCATTGCTCCAACCACAACAGATAAACTGGCTGAAGGGATACAACAACAAGCATATTATATATGCTGCCTAGAAGAGATCCACTTTAGACCTAGGGAGACATACAGACTGAAAGTGAGGAGATGGCAAGAGACATTCCATGCAAATGGAAATCAAAGGAAACCTGGAGTTACAATTCTCATATCAGAAGAAATAGACTTTAAGATAAAGACTATTTCAAGAAACAAACAAGGACACTACACACTGATCAAGGAATCAAATTAAGGAGAGGATATAAGAAATGCAAATACTTATGAACCCACCCGAGGAGCACTTCAATACATGAGGTATATCCTAACAGCCATTAAGTGGAACTTGACAGTAAAACCATAAGAGTAGGGGAAATTACCACCCCACAATCACCAATGGATAGATCATCCAAAATAAAACTAAATCAGGAAACATAAGCTTTCAATGACGCATTGAACAAGAGGGAATTCATTCATATGTATACAACATTCTATTGCAAAACAACAGAAAACACTTTCTCCTCGGGTACTCATGAAACACTCTCCAAGATATATCATATGTAGGGTCACAAATAAAGCATTAGAAAACTAAGAAAATTGAAATAGCGTCAGGTATAATTTTCGCCTGCAGTGCTAGGCAACTAGATAGGAATTAAAAGAAAAACAAACTGTAAATAATACAAACACATGGAAGCTAAACAAAACGCTGTTACATAACCAAGAATACACTGCAGAAAACCAAGATGGGGTCACAAACACCTGGGAAAAATTGAAAATGAAAATAGGGCCACCCAAATCTATGGAATGGAACAAATGCAACTCTAAAAGCAGAGCTGTGCGAGCAAAGAAGCGAAAAGGTAATCTCTCCCAGCACCCGCACGAAGAGTGGATGAAATCTCCACATTCAACGTCAAGTACCCCGCATCTCTGGAACACCTGAGTAGAACAATGAATCAGTCCAAAATTGAGGAGGTGGACTTTGTGAGCATAGATATATTAGTTTTTCCAGTTTTTCACACTTTGTGAGTGTGTAGGTGTATGCTACTGTGAGTCATTTTGTCTGTGTAGCTAAGCTTTAACCATTTGTGCTAGAGTTCTTTTTGGCTGTTTATTTTTTTACATTTTAAAATTTTCTCATAAAAATATTTTTTATTCTAATAACTTCATTTTATTTGATTTTACTTTATTTTGTTTTATTTTATCCTCATTCTTTGTTTCCTCCTCTTTCTTCTCCCACTTATTCTGAGCTGTGAGGATGAAAGTCTCTAGGTGCTCTAACCAGGAGTCAGTGCTCTGCATCTGAGGTGGGAAAACCAACTTCAGGACACTGGTCCACAGGAGACCTGACAGCTCCACATAATATCAAAAGGAGAAAATCTCCCAGAGATTTCTTTCTCAACGCCAAGACCCACATTCACTCAGTGACCAGTAAGCAACAGTGCTGGACACCGTATGCCAAACAATGAGCAAGACAGAAACAGTCCCATCCGTTATCAGAGAGGATGCTTTAAATCATCATAAGGACAGAGGCACCAAAATACACACCAGCAGTTGTGGAAATGCCCACCAGAAAGACAGGATCCAGCCTCATTCAAAAGAACACAAGCATAACTCCCCTCCACGAAGAAGCCTACACAACCCACTTAACAAACCTTAGCCGCTGGGGACAGACAACAAAAACAACAATAACTACCGGCATGACGCCTGTGAAAAGGAACCCCAAGCACAGTAAGTTAACCAAAATTAGGAGACCAAAAAACACACAGCTGACGAAGCAGCAAGGTCAAAACGCACCAGACCTAACAAATGAAGAGGAAATAGGCAGTCTACCCGAAAAAGAATTCAGAATAATGATAGGAAAAACGATTCAACATCGTGGAAATAGGAGAGAGAAAATACAGGAAACGTTTCACAGGGGTCGACAAGAACTGAAGAGCAAACAAACAGTGATGAAGAACACAATAAATGAAAATAATTATCTCTAGCATGGATCACTAGCACAATAACTGAGGCACAAGAACGGTTAAGTGGCCTGGAAGATAAAATAGTTCAAATAAATACTGCGGATCAAAATAAAGAACAAAGAATGAAAGGAACGGAGGACAGTCTCAGCGACCCTTGGGACAACATTAAATGCACCAACATTGGAATTATATGGCTCTCAGAAGAAGAAGAGAAAGAGAAAAGGCGTGAGAATATATTTGAAGAGATTATAGTTGAAAACTTCCCTAGTATGGGAAAGGAAAGAGTTAATCAAGTCCAGGAAGCACAGAGAGTCTCATACAGGATAATTCTAAGGAGAAACACGCCAAGACACGTATTCATCAAACTATTAGAAACTAAATACATAGGAAGCATGTAAAAAGCAGCACGGGAAAAGTAGCATATACCATACAAGGGAATCCACTTAAGTTAACAGCTGACCTTTGAACAGAAATTCTGCAAGAGAGAAGGGAGTGGCAGTATACGTATTTGAAGTAATGAAAGGAAAAAAAACCTACAACCGATGTTACTGTTCTCAGCAAGAATCTCATTGAGATTGGACAGAGAAACTAAAAACTTTACAGAAAAACACACGGAAAAAGAATTCAGCACCAACAATAGCTTTATAACAAAAGATATAGGAACTTCTCTAGGCAGGAATCACAAGGAAAAGAAAGACCTCCTAGAACCAACCAAAAACAATTAACAAAACGGTAAGAGGAACATCCATATTGATAATTACCTTACATGTAAATGGATTCATTGCTCCAACCACAACAGATAAACTGGCTGAAGGGATACAACAAAAAGCCCATTATATATGCTGCCTAGAAGAGATCCACTTTAGACCTAGTGAGACATACAGACTTAAAGTGAGGAGATGGCAAGAGACATTCCATGCAAATGGAAATCAAAGGAAACCTGGAGTTACAATTCGCATATCAGAAGAAATAGACTTTAAGATAAAGACTATTTCAAGAAACAAACAAGGACACTACACACTGATCAAGGGATCAAATTAAGGAGAGGATATAAGAAATGCAGACACTTATGAACCCAATCGAGGAGCACTTCAATACATAAAGTATATCCTAACAGCCATAAAGCGGAACTTGACAGTAAAACCATAAGAGTAGGGGACATTTCCACCCCACAATCACAAATGGATAGATCATCCAAAATGAAACTAAATCAGGAAACATAAGCTTTCAATGACGCGTTGAACAAGAGGGAATTCATTCATATGTATACAACATTCTATTGCAAAACAACAGAAAACACTTTCTCCTCGGGTACTCATGAAACACTCTCCAAGATTTATCATATGTAGGGTCACAAATAAAGCCTTGGAAAACTAAGAAAATTGAAATAGCATCAGGTATAATTTTCGCCTGCAGTGCTATGAAACTAGAGAGGAATTAAAAGAAAAAAAAACTGTAAATAATACAAACACATGGAAGCTAAACAAAACGCTGTTACATAACCAAGAATACACTGCAGAAAACCAAGATGGGGTCACAAACACCTGGGAAAAATTGAAAATGTAAATAGGACCACCCAAATCTATGGAATGAAACAAATGCAACTCTAAAAGCAGAGCTGTGCGAGCAAAGAAGCGAAAAAGTAATCTCTCCCAACACCCGCACGAAGAGTGGATGAAATCTCCACATTCAACGTCAAGTACCCCGCATCTCTGGAACACCTGAGTAGAACAATGAATCAGTCCAAAATTGAGGAGGTGGACTTTGTGACCATACATATATTAGTTTTTCCCGTTTTTCACTTTTTGTGAGTGTTTAGGTGTATGCTACTGTGAGTCATTTTGTCTGTATAGCTAAGCTTTAACCATTTGTGCTAGAGTTCTTTGTGGCTGTTTATTTTTTTACATTTTAAAATTTTCTCATAAAAATATTTTTTATTTTAATAACTTCATTTTATTTGATTTTACTTTATTTTGTTTTATTTTATCCTCATTCTTTGTTTCCTTCTCTTTCTTCTCCCACTTATTCTGAGCTGTGAGGATGAAAGTCTCTAGGTGCTCTAACCAGGAGTCAGTGCTCTGCATCTGAGGTGGGAAAACCAAATTCAGGACACTGGTCCACAGGAGACCTGACAGCTCCACATAGTATCAAAGGGTGATAAACTCCCAGAGATTTCTTTCTTAACGCCAAGACCCACATTTACTCAGTGACCAGCAAGCTACAGTGCTGGACACCATCTGCCAAAAAATGAGCAAGACAGAAAGAGCCCCATCCGTTATCAGAGAGGATGCTTTAAATCATCATAAGGACAGAGGCACCAAAATACACACCAGCAGTTGTGGAAATGCCCACCAGAAAGACAGGATCCAGCCTCATTCAAAAGAACACAAGCATAACTCCCCTCCACGAAGAAGCCTACACAACCCACTTAACAAACCTTAGCCGCTGGGGACAGACAACAAAAACAACAATAACTACGGGCATGACGCCTGTGAAAAGGAACCCTAAGCACAGTAAGTTAACCAAAATTAGGAGACCAAAAAACACACAGCTGACGAAGCAGCAAGGTCAAAACGCACCAGACCTAACAAATGAAGAGGAAATAGGCAGTCTACCCGAAAAAGAATTCAGAATAATGATAGGAAAAACGATTCAACATCGTGGAAATAGGAGAGAGAAAATACAGGAAACGTTTCACAGGGGTCGACAAGAACTGAAGAGCAAACAAACAGTGATGAAGAACACAATAAATGAAAATAATTATCTCTAGCATGGATCACTAGCACAATAACTGAGGCACAAGAACGGTTAAGTGGCCTGGAAGATAAAATAGTTCAAATAAATACTGCGGATCAAAATAAAGAACAAAGAATGAAAGGAACGGAGGACAGTCTCAGCGACCCTTGGGACAACATTAAATGCACCAACATTGGAATTATATGGCTCTCAGAAGAAGAAGAGAAAGAGAAAAGGCGTGAGAATATATTTGAAGAGATTATAGTTGAAAACTTCCCTAGTATGGGAAAGGAAAGAGTTAATCAAGTCCAGGAAGCACAGAGAGTCTCATACAGGATAATTCTAAGGAGAAACACGCCAAGACACGTATTCATCAAACTATTAGAAACTAAATACATAGGAAGCATGTAAAAAGCAGCACGGGAAAAGTAGCATATACCATACAAGGGAATCCACTTAAGTTAACAGCTGACCTTTGAACAGAAATTCTGCAAGAGAGAAGGGAGTGGCAGTATACGTATTTGAAGTAATGAAAGGAAAAAAAACCTACAACCGATGTTACTGTTCTCAGCAAGAATCTCATTGAGATTGGACAGAGAAACTAAAAACTTTACAGAAAAACACACGGAAAAAGAATTCAGCACCAACAATAGCTTTATAACAAAAGATATAGGAACTTCTCTAGGCAGGAATCACAAGGAAAAGAAAGACCTCCTAGAACCAACCAAAAACAATTAACAAAACGGTAAGAGGAACATCCATATTGATAATTACCTTACATGTAAATGGATTCATTGCTCCAACCACAACAGATAAACTGGCTGAAGGGATACAACAAAAAGCCCATTATATATGCTGCCTAGAAGAGATCCACTTTAGACCTAGTGAGACATACAGACTTAAAGTGAGGAGATGGCAAGAGACATTCCATGCAAATGGAAATCAAAGGAAACCTGGAGTTACAATTCGCATATCAGAAGAAATAGACTTTAAGATAAAGACTATTTCAAGAAACAAACAAGGACACTACACACTGATCAAGGGATCAAATTAAGGAGAGGATATAAGAAATGCAGACACTTATGAACCCAATCGAGGAGCACTTCAATACATAAAGTATATCCTAACAGCCATAAAGCGGAACTTGACAGTAAAACCATAAGAGTAGGGGACATTTCCACCCCACAATCACAAATGGATAGATCATCCAAAATGAAACTAAATCAGGAAACATAAGCTTTCAATGACGCGTTGAACAAGAGGGAATTCATTCATATGTATACAACATTCTATTGCAAAACAACAGAAAACACTTTCTCCTCGGGTACTCATGAAACACTCTCCAAGATTTATCATATGTAGGGTCACAAATAAAGCCTTGGAAAACTAAGAAAATTGAAATAGCATCAGGTATAATTTTCGCCTGCAGTGCTATGAAACTAGAGAGGAATTAAAAGAAAAAAAAACTGTAAATAATACAAACACATGGAAGCTAAACAAAACGCTGTTACATAACCAAGAATACACTGCAGAAAACCAAGATGGGGTCACAAACACCTGGGAAAAATTGAAAATGTAAATAGGACCACCCAAATCTATGGAATGAAACAAATGCAACTCTAAAAGCAGAGCTGTGCGAGCAAAGAAGCGAAAAAGTAATCTCTCCCAACACCCGCACGAAGAGTGGATGAAATCTCCACATTCAACGTCAAGTACCCCGCATCTCTGGAACACCTGAGTAGAACAATGAATCAGTCCAAAATTGAGGAGGTGGACTTTGTGACCATACATATATTAGTTTTTCCCGTTTTTCACTTTTTGTGAGTGTTTAGGTGTATGCTACTGTGAGTCATTTTGTCTGTATAGCTAAGCTTTAACCATTTGTGCTAGAGTTCTTTGTGGCTGTTTATTTTTTTACATTTTAAAATTTTCTCATAAAAATATTTTTTATTTTAATAACTTCATTTTATTTGATTTTACTTTATTTTGTTTTATTTTATCCTCATTCTTTGTTTCCTTCTCTTTCTTCTCCCACTTATTCTGAGCTGTGAGGATGAAAGTCTCTAGGTGCTCTAACCAGGAGTCAGTGCTCTGCATCTGAGGTGGGAAAACCAAATTCAGGACACTGGTCCACAGGAGACCTGACAGCTCCACATAGTATCAAAGGGTGATAAACTCCCAGAGATTTCTTTCTTAACGCCAAGACCCACATTTACTCAGTGACCAGCAAGCTACAGTGCTGGACACCATCTGCCAAAAAATGAGCAAGACAGAAAGAGCCCCATCCGTTATCAGAGAGGATGCTTTAAATCATCATAAGGACAGAGGCACCAAAATACACACCAGCAGTTGTGGAAATGCCCACCAGAAAGACAGGATCCAGCCTCATTCAAAAGAACACAAGCATAACTCCCCTCCACGAAGAAGCCTACACAACCCACTTAACAAACCTTAGCCGCTGGGGACAGACAACAAAAACAACAATAACTACGGGCATGACGCCTGTGAAAAGGAACCCTAAGCACAGTAAGTTAACCAAAATTAGGAGACCAAAAAACACACAGCTGACGAAGCAGCAAGGTCAAAACGCACCAGACCTAACAAATGAAGAGGAAATAGGCAGTCTACCCGAAAAAGAATTCAGAATAATGATAGGAAAAACGATTCAACATCGTGGAAATAGGAGAGAGAAAATACAGGAAACGTTTCACAGGGGTCGACAAGAACTGAAGAGCAAACAAACAGTGATGAAGAACACAATAAATGAAAATAATTATCTCTAGCATGGATCACTAGCACAATAACTGAGGCACAAGAACGGTTAAGTGGCCTGGAAGATAAAATAGTTCAAATAAATACTGCGGATCAAAATAAAGAACAAAGAATGAAAGGAACGGAGGACAGTCTCAGCGACCCTTGGGACAACATTAAATGCACCAACATTGGAATTATATGGCTCTCAGAAGAAGAAGAGAAAGAGAAAAGGCGTGAGAATATATTTGAAGAGATTATAGTTGAAAACTTCCCTAGTATGGGAAAGGAAAGAGTTAATCAAGTCCAGGAAGCACAGAGAGTCTCATACAGGATAATTCTAAGGAGAAACACGCCAAGACACGTATTCATCAAACTATTAGAAACTAAATACATAGGAAGCATGTAAAAAGCAGCACGGGAAAAGTAGCATATACCATACAAGGGAATCCACTTAAGTTAACAGCTGACCTTTGAACAGAAATTCTGCAAGAGAGAAGGGAGTGGCAGTATACGTATTTGAAGTAATGAAAGGAAAAAAAACCTACAACCGATGTTACTGTTCTCAGCAAGAATCTCATTGAGATTGGACAGAGAAACTAAAAACTTTACAGAAAAACACACGGAAAAAGAATTCAGCACCAACAATAGCTTTATAACAAAAGATATAGGAACTTCTCTAGGCAGGAATCACAAGGAAAAGAAAGACCTCCTAGAACCAACCAAAAACAATTAACAAAACGGTAAGAGGAACATCCATATTGATAATTACCTTACATGTAAATGGATTCATTGCTCCAACCACAACAGATAAACTGGCTGAAGGGATACAACAAAAAGCCCATTATATATGCTGCCTAGAAGAGATCCACTTTAGACCTAGTGAGACATACAGACTTAAAGTGAGGAGATGGCAAGAGACATTCCATGCAAATGGAAATCAAAGGAAACCTGGAGTTACAATTCGCATATCAGAAGAAATAGACTTTAAGATAAAGACTATTTCAAGAAACAAACAAGGACACTACACACTGATCAAGGGATCAAATTAAGGAGAGGATATAAGAAATGCAGACACTTATGAACCCAATCGAGGAGCACTTCAATACATAAAGTATATCCTAACAGCCATAAAGCGGAACTTGACAGTAAAACCATAAGAGTAGGGGACATTTCCACCCCACAATCACAAATGGATAGATCATCCAAAATGAAACTAAATCAGGAAACATAAGCTTTCAATGACGCGTTGAACAAGAGGGAATTCATTCATATGTATACAACATTCTATTGCAAAACAACAGAAAACACTTTCTCCTCGGGTACTCATGAAACACTCTCCAAGATTTATCATATGTAGGGTCACAAATAAAGCCTTGGAAAACTAAGAAAATTGAAATAGCATCAGGTATAATTTTCGCCTGCAGTGCTATGAAACTAGAGAGGAATTAAAAGAAAAAAAAACTGTAAATAATACAAACACATGGAAGCTAAACAAAACGCTGTTACATAACCAAGAATACACTGCAGAAAACCAAGATGGGGTCACAAACACCTGGGAAAAATTGAAAATGTAAATAGGACCACCCAAATCTATGGAATGAAACAAATGCAACTCTAAAAGCAGAGCTGTGCGAGCAAAGAAGCGAAAAGGTAATCTCTCCCAGCACCCGCACGAAGAGTGGATGAAATCTCCACATTCAACGTCAAGTACCCCGCATCTCTGGAACACCTGAGTAGAACAATGAATCAGTCCAAAATTGAGGAGGTGGACTTTGTGACCATACATATATTAGTTTTTCCCGTTTTTCACTTTTTGTTAGTGTTTAGGTGTATGCTACTGTGAGTCATTTTGTCTGTATAGCTAAGCTTTAACCATTTGTGCTAGAGTTCTTTGTGGCTGTTTATTTTTTTACATTTTAAAATTTTCTCATAAAAATATTTTTTATTTTAATAACTTCATTTTATTTGATTTTACTTTATTTTGTTTTATTTTATCCTCATTCTTTGTTTCCTTCTCTTTCTTCTCCCACTTATTCTGAGCTGTGAGGATGAAAGTCTCTAGGTGCTCTAACCAGGAGTCAGTGCTCTGCATCTGAGGTGGGAAAACCAAATTCAGGACACTGGTCCACAGGAGACCTGACAGCTCCACATAGTATCAAAGGGTGATAAACTCCCAGAGATTTCTTTCTTAACGCCAAGACCCACATTTACTCAGTGACCAGCAAGCTACAGTGCTGGACACCATCTGCCAAAAAATGAGCAAGACAGAAAGAGCCCCATCCGTTATCAGAGAGGATGCCTTAAATCATAATAAGGACGGAGGCAGCAAAATACACACCACCAGACGTGGAAGTGCCCACCAGAAAGAAAAGATCCAGCCTCATCTTCCAGAACACAAGCACAACTCCCCTCAACCAAGAAGCATACAGAACCCACTGAACAAACCTTAGCCGCTGGGGACAGACAACAAAAACAACAATAACTACGGGCATGACGCCTGTGAAAAGGAACCCCAAGCACAGTACGTTAAGCAAAATGAGGAGACCGAAAAACACACAGCAGAAGAAGCAACAAGGTCAAAACGCACCAGACCTAACAAAGGAAGAGGAAATAGGCAGTCTACCCGAAAAATAATTCAGAATAATGATAGGAAAGACGATTCAAAATCGGGGAAATAGGAGACAGAAAATACAAGAAACGTTTCACAAGGGTCGACAAGAACTGAAGAGCAAACAAACAATGATGAAGAACACAATAAATGAAAATAATTATTCTCTAGCATGGATCACTAGCACAATAACTGAGGCAGAAGAACGGTTACGTGGCCGGGAAGATAAAATAGTTCAAATAAATACTGCGGATCAAAATAAAGAACAAAGAGAAAAGGAACGGAGGACAGTCACAGCGACCCTTGGGACAACATTAAATGCACCAACATTCGAATTATATGGGTCTCAGAAGAAGAAGAGAAATAGAAAAGGCGTGAGAATATATTTGAAGAGATTATAGTTGAAAACTTCCCTAGTATGGGAAAGGAAATAGTTAATCAAGTCCAGGAAGCACAGAGAGTCCCATACAGGATAAATCCAAGGAGAAACACGCCAAGACACGTATTCATCAAACTATTAGAAACTAAATACATAGAAAGCATGTAAAAAGCAGCATGGGAAAAGTAGCATATACCATACAAGGGAATCCACGTAAGTTAACAGCTGACCTTTCAGCAGAAATTCTGCAAGAGAGAAGGGAGTGGCAGTATACGTATTTAACGTAATGAAAGGAAAAAAACCTACAACCAATGTTACTGTTCTCAGCAAGAATTTCATTGAGACAGGACAGAGAAACTAAAAACTTTACAGAAAAACACACGGAAAAAGAATGCAGCACCAACAACACCTTTATAACAAAGGATAAAGGAACTTCTCTAGGCAGGAATAACAAAGAAAAAAAAGACCTCCTAGAACCAACCAGAAACAATTAACAAAACGGTAAGAGGAACATCCATACTGATAATTACCTTACATGTAAATGGATTCATTGCTCCAACCACAACAGATAAACTGGCTGAAGGGATACAACAACAAGCATATTATATATGCTGCCTAGAAGAGATCCACTTTAGACCTAGGGAGACATACAGACTGAAAGTGAGGAGATGGCAAGAGACATTCCATGCAAATGGAAATCAAAGGAAACCTGGAGTTACAATTCTCATATCAGAAGAAATAGACTTTAAGATAAAGACTATTTCAAGAAACAAACAAGGACACTACACACTGATCAAGGAATCAAATTAAGGAGAGGATATAAGAAATGCAAATACTTATGAACCCACCCGAGGAGCACTTCAATACATGAGGTATATCCTAACAGCCATTAAGTGGAACTTGACAGTAAAACCATAAGAGTAGGGGAAATTACCACCCCACAATCACCAATGGATAGATCATCCAAAATAAAACTAAATCAGGAAACATAAGCTTTCAATGACGCATTGAACAAGAGGGAATTCATTCATATGTATACAACATTCTATTGCAAAACAACAGAAAACACTTTCTCCTCGGGTACTCATGAAACACTCTCCAAGATATATCATATGTAGGGTCACAAATAAAGCATTAGAAAACTAAGAAAATTGAAATAGCGTCAGGTATAATTTTCGCCTGCAGTGCTAGGCAACTAGATAGGAATTAAAAGAAAAACAAACTGTAAATAATACAAACACATGGAAGCTAAACAAAACGCTGTTACATAACCAAGAATACACTGCAGAAAACCAAGATGGGGTCACAAACACCTGGGAAAAATTGAAAATGAAAATAGGGCCACCCAAATCTATGGAATGGAACAAATGCAACTCTAAAAGCAGAGCTGTGCGAGCAAAGAAGCGAAAAGGTAATCTCTCCCAGCACCCGCACGAAGAGTGGATGAAATCTCCACATTCAACGTCAAGTACCCCGCATCTCTGGAACACCTGAGTAGAACAATGAATCAGTCCAAAATTGAGGAGGTGGACTTTGTGAGCATAGATATATTAGTTTTTCCAGTTTTTCACACTTTGTGAGTGTGTAGGTGTATGCTACTGTGAGTCATTTTGTCTGTGTAGCTAAGCTTTAACCATTTGTGCTAGAGTTCTTTTTGGCTGTTTATTTTTTTACATTTTAAAATTTTCTCATAAAAATATTTTTTATTCTAATAACTTCATTTTATTTGATTTTACTTTATTTTGTTTTATTTTATCCTCATTCTTTGTTTCCTCCTCTTTCTTCTCCCACTTATTCTGAGCTGTGAGGATGAAAGTCTCTAGGTGCTCTAACCAGGAGTCAGTGCTCTGCATCTGAGGTGGGAAAACCAACTTCAGGACACTGGTCCACAGGAGACCTGACAGCTCCACATAATATCAAAAGGAGAAAATCTCCCAGAGATTTCTTTCTCAACGCCAAGACCCACATTCACTCAGTGACCAGTAAGCAACAGTGCTGGACACCGTATGCCAAACAATGAGCAAGACAGAAACAGTCCCATCCGTTATCAGAGAGGATGCTTTAAATCATCATAAGGACAGAGGCACCAAAATACACACCAGCAGTTGTGGAAATGCCCACCAGAAAGACAGGATCCAGCCTCATTCAAAAGAACACAAGCATAACTCCCCTCCACGAAGAAGCCTACACAACCCACTTAACAAACCTTAGCCGCTGGGGACAGACAACAAAAACAACAATAACTACCGGCATGACGCCTGTGAAAAGGAACCCCAAGCACAGTAAGTTAACCAAAATTAGGAGACCAAAAAACACACAGCTGACGAAGCAGCAAGGTCAAAACGCACCAGACCTAACAAATGAAGAGGAAATAGGCAGTCTACCCGAAAAAGAATTCAGAATAATGATAGGAAAAACGATTCAACATCGTGGAAATAGGAGAGAGAAAATACAGGAAACGTTTCACAGGGGTCGACAAGAACTGAAGAGCAAACAAACAGTGATGAAGAACACAATAAATGAAAATAATTATCTCTAGCATGGATCACTAGCACAATAACTGAGGCACAAGAACGGTTAAGTGGCCTGGAAGATAAAATAGTTCAAATAAATACTGCGGATCAAAATAAAGAACAAAGAATGAAAGGAACGGAGGACAGTCTCAGCGACCCTTGGGACAACATTAAATGCACCAACATTGGAATTATATGGCTCTCAGAAGAAGAAGAGAAAGAGAAAAGGCGTGAGAATATATTTGAAGAGATTATAGTTGAAAACTTCCCTAGTATGGGAAAGGAAAGAGTTAATCAAGTCCAGGAAGCACAGAGAGTCTCATACAGGATAATTCTAAGGAGAAACACGCCAAGACACGTATTCATCAAACTATTAGAAACTAAATACATAGGAAGCATGTAAAAAGCAGCACGGGAAAAGTAGCATATACCATACAAGGGAATCCACTTAAGTTAACAGCTGACCTTTGAACAGAAATTCTGCAAGAGAGAAGGGAGTGGCAGTATACGTATTTGAAGTAATGAAAGGAAAAAAAACCTACAACCGATGTTACTGTTCTCAGCAAGAATCTCATTGAGATTGGACAGAGAAACTAAAAACTTTACAGAAAAACACACGGAAAAAGAATTCAGCACCAACAATAGCTTTATAACAAAAGATATAGGAACTTCTCTAGGCAGGAATCACAAGGAAAAGAAAGACCTCCTAGAACCAACCAGAAACAATTAACAAAACGGTAAGAGGAACATCCATACTGATAATTACCTTACATGTAAATGGATTCATTGCTCCAACCACAACAGATAAACTGGCTGAAGGGATACAACAACAAGCATATTATATATGCTGCCTAGAAGAGATCCACTTTAGACCTAGGGAGACATACAGACTGAAAGTGAGGAGATGGCAAGAGACATTCCATGCAAATGGAAATCAAAGGAAACCTGGAGTTACAATTCTCATATCAGAAGAAATAGACTTTAAGATAAAGACTATTTCAAGAAACAAACAAGGACACTACACACTGATCAAGGAATCAAATTAAGGAGAGGATATAAGAAATGCAAATACTTATGAACCCACCCGAGGAGCACTTCAATACATGAGGTATATCCTAACAGCCATTAAGTGGAACTTGACAGTAAAACCATAAGAGTAGGGGAAATTACCACCCCACAATCACCAATGGATAGATCATCCAAAATAAAACTAAATCAGGAAACATAAGCTTTCAATGACGCATTGAACAAGAGGGAATTCATTCATATGTATACAACATTCTATTGCAAAACAACAGAAAACACTTTCTCCTCGGGTACTCATGAAACACTCTCCAAGATATATCATATGTAGGGTCACAAATAAAGCATTAGAAAACTAAGAAAATTGAAATAGCGTCAGGTATAATTTTCGCCTGCAGTGCTAGGCAACTAGATAGGAATTAAAAGAAAAACAAACTGTAAATAATACAAACACATGGAAGCTAAACAAAACGCTGTTACATAACCAAGAATACACTGCAGAAAACCAAGATGGGGTCACAAACACCTGGGAAAAATTGAAAATGAAAATAGGGCCACCCAAATCTATGGAATGGAACAAATGCAACTCTAAAAGCAGAGCTGTGCGAGCAAAGAAGCGAAAAGGTAATCTCTCCCAGCACCCGCACGAAGAGTGGATGAAATCTCCACATTCAACGTCAAGTACCCCGCATCTCTGGAACACCTGAGTAGAACAATGAATCAGTCCAAAATTGAGGAGGTGGACTTTGTGAGCATAGATATATTAGTTTTTCCAGTTTTTCACACTTTGTGAGTGTGTAGGTGTATGCTACTGTGAGTCATTTTGTCTGTGTAGCTAAGCTTTAACCATTTGTGCTAGAGTTCTTTTTGGCTGTTTATTTTTTTACATTTTAAAATTTTCTCATAAAAATATTTTTTATTCTAATAACTTCATTTTATTTGATTTTACTTTATTTTGTTTTATTTTATCCTCATTCTTTGTTTCCTCCTCTTTCTTCTCCCACTTATTCTGAGCTGTGAGGATGAAAGTCTCTAGGTGCTCTAACCAGGAGTCAGTGCTCTGCATCTGAGGTGGGAAAACCAACTTCAGGACACTGGTCCACAGGAGACCTGACAGCTCCACATAATATCAAAAGGAGAAAATCTCCCAGAGATTTCTTTCTCAACGCCAAGACCCACATTCACTCAGTGACCAGTAAGCAACAGTGCTGGACACCGTATGCCAAACAATGAGCAAGACAGAAACAGTCCCATCCGTTATCAGAGAGGATGCTTTAAATCATCATAAGGACAGAGGCACCAAAATACACACCAGCAGTTGTGGAAATGCCCACCAGAAAGACAGGATCCAGCCTCATTCAAAAGAACACAAGCATAACTCCCCTCCACGAAGAAGCCTACACAACCCACTTAACAAACCTTAGCCGCTGGGGACAGACAACAAAAACAACAATAACTACCGGCATGACGCCTGTGAAAAGGAACCCCAAGCACAGTAAGTTAACCAAAATTAGGAGACCAAAAAACACACAGCTGACGAAGCAGCAAGGTCAAAACGCACCAGACCTAACAAATGAAGAGGAAATAGGCAGTCTACCCGAAAAAGAATTCAGAATAATGATAGGAAAAACGATTCAACATCGTGGAAATAGGAGAGAGAAAATACAGGAAACGTTTCACAGGGGTCGACAAGAACTGAAGAGCAAACAAACAGTGATGAAGAACACAATAAATGAAAATAATTATCTCTAGCATGGATCACTAGCACAATAACTGAGGCACAAGAACGGTTAAGTGGCCTGGAAGATAAAATAGTTCAAATAAATACTGCGGATCAAAATAAAGAACAAAGAATGAAAGGAACGGAGGACAGTCTCAGCGACCCTTGGGACAACATTAAATGCACCAACATTGGAATTATATGGCTCTCAGAAGAAGAAGAGAAAGAGAAAAGGCGTGAGAATATATTTGAAGAGATTATAGTTGAAAACTTCCCTAGTATGGGAAAGGAAAGAGTTAATCAAGTCCAGGAAGCACAGAGAGTCTCATACAGGATAATTCTAAGGAGAAACACGCCAAGACACGTATTCATCAAACTATTAGAAACTAAATACATAGGAAGCATGTAAAAAGCAGCACGGGAAAAGTAGCATATACCATACAAGGGAATCCACTTAAGTTAACAGCTGACCTTTGAACAGAAATTCTGCAAGAGAGAAGGGAGTGGCAGTATACGTATTTGAAGTAATGAAAGGAAAAAAAACCTACAACCGATGTTACTGTTCTCAGCAAGAATCTCATTGAGATTGGACAGAGAAACTAAAAACTTTACAGAAAAACACACGGAAAAAGAATTCAGCACCAACAATAGCTTTATAACAAAAGATATAGGAACTTCTCTAGGCAGGAATCACAAGGAAAAGAAAGACCTCCTAGAACCAACCAAAAACAATTAACAAAACGGTAAGAGGAACATCCATATTGATAATTACCTTACATGTAAATGGATTCATTGCTCCAACCACAACAGATAAACTGGCTGAAGGGATACAACAAAAAGCCCATTATATATGCTGCCTAGAAGAGATCCACTTTAGACCTAGTGAGACATACAGACTTAAAGTGAGGAGATGGCAAGAGACATTCCATGCAAATGGAAATCAAAGGAAACCTGGAGTTACAATTCGCATATCAGAAGAAATAGACTTTAAGATAAAGACTATTTCAAGAAACAAACAAGGACACTACACACTGATCAAGGGATCAAATTAAGGAGAGGATATAAGAAATGCAGACACTTATGAACCCAATCGAGGAGCACTTCAATACATAAAGTATATCCTAACAGCCATAAAGCGGAACTTGACAGTAAAACCATAAGAGTAGGGGACATTTCCACCCCACAATCACAAATGGATAGATCATCCAAAATGAAACTAAATCAGGAAACATAAGCTTTCAATGACGCGTTGAACAAGAGGGAATTCATTCATATGTATACAACATTCTATTGCAAAACAACAGAAAACACTTTCTCCTCGGGTACTCATGAAACACTCTCCAAGATTTATCATATGTAGGGTCACAAATAAAGCCTTGGAAAACTAAGAAAATTGAAATAGCATCAGGTATAATTTTCGCCTGCAGTGCTATGAAACTAGAGAGGAATTAAAAGAAAAAAAAACTGTAAATAATACAAACACATGGAAGCTAAACAAAACGCTGTTACATAACCAAGAATACACTGCAGAAAACCAAGATGGGGTCACAAACACCTGGGAAAAATTGAAAATGTAAATAGGACCACCCAAATCTATGGAATGAAACAAATGCAACTCTAAAAGCAGAGCTGTGCGAGCAAAGAAGCGAAAAAGTAATCTCTCCCAACACCCGCACGAAGAGTGGATGAAATCTCCACATTCAACGTCAAGTACCCCGCATCTCTGGAACACCTGAGTAGAACAATGAATCAGTCCAAAATTGAGGAGGTGGACTTTGTGACCATACATATATTAGTTTTTCCCGTTTTTCACTTTTTGTGAGTGTTTAGGTGTATGCTACTGTGAGTCATTTTGTCTGTATAGCTAAGCTTTAACCATTTGTGCTAGAGTTCTTTGTGGCTGTTTATTTTTTTACATTTTAAAATTTTCTCATAAAAATATTTTTTATTT
The DNA here is from genome assembly GCF_965194825.1 of Balaenoptera physalus. Lineage (NCBI taxonomy): Eukaryota > Metazoa > Chordata > Mammalia > Artiodactyla > Balaenopteridae > Balaenoptera > Balaenoptera physalus. The sequence continues at coordinate 20,174,718 of NC_138904.1, read as the reverse complement.
TAATAACTTCATTTTATTTGATTTTACTTTATTTTGTTTTATTTTATCCTCATTCTTTGTTTCCTTCTCTTTCTTCTCCCACTTATTCTGAGCTGTGAGGATGAAAGTCTCTAGGTGCTCTAACCAGGAGTCAGTGCTCTGCATCTGAGGTGGGAAAACCAAATTCAGGACACTGGTCCACAGGAGACCTGACAGCTCCACATAGTATCAAAGGGTGATAAACTCCCAGAGATTTCTTTCTTAACGCCAAGACCCACATTTACTCAGTGACCAGCAAGCTACAGTGCTGGACACCATCTGCCAAAAAATGAGCAAGACAGAAAGAGCCCCATCCGTTATCAGAGAGGATGCTTTAAATCATCATAAGGACAGAGGCACCAAAATACACACCAGCAGTTGTGGAAATGCCCACCAGAAAGACAGGATCCAGCCTCATTCAAAAGAACACAAGCATAACTCCCCTCCACGAAGAAGCCTACACAACCCACTTAACAAACCTTAGCCGCTGGGGACAGACAACAAAAACAACAATAACTACGGGCATGACGCCTGTGAAAAGGAACCCTAAGCACAGTAAGTTAACCAAAATTAGGAGACCAAAAAACACACAGCTGACGAAGCAGCAAGGTCAAAACGCACCAGACCTAACAAATGAAGAGGAAATAGGCAGTCTACCCGAAAAAGAATTCAGAATAATGATAGGAAAAACGATTCAACATCGTGGAAATAGGAGAGAGAAAATACAGGAAACGTTTCACAGGGGTCGACAAGAACTGAAGAGCAAACAAACAGTGATGAAGAACACAATAAATGAAAATAATTATCTCTAGCATGGATCACTAGCACAATAACTGAGGCACAAGAACGGTTAAGTGGCCTGGAAGATAAAATAGTTCAAATAAATACTGCGGATCAAAATAAAGAACAAAGAATGAAAGGAACGGAGGACAGTCTCAGCGACCCTTGGGACAACATTAAATGCACCAACATTGGAATTATATGGCTCTCAGAAGAAGAAGAGAAAGAGAAAAGGCGTGAGAATATATTTGAAGAGATTATAGTTGAAAACTTCCCTAGTATGGGAAAGGAAAGAGTTAATCAAGTCCAGGAAGCACAGAGAGTCTCATACAGGATAATTCTAAGGAGAAACACGCCAAGACACGTATTCATCAAACTATTAGAAACTAAATACATAGGAAGCATGTAAAAAGCAGCACGGGAAAAGTAGCATATACCATACAAGGGAATCCACTTAAGTTAACAGCTGACCTTTGAACAGAAATTCTGCAAGAGAGAAGGGAGTGGCAGTATACGTATTTGAAGTAATGAAAGGAAAAAAAACCTACAACCGATGTTACTGTTCTCAGCAAGAATCTCATTGAGATTGGACAGAGAAACTAAAAACTTTACAGAAAAACACACGGAAAAAGAATTCAGCACCAACAATAGCTTTATAACAAAAGATATAGGAACTTCTCTAGGCAGGAATCACAAGGAAAAGAAAGACCTCCTAGAACCAACCAAAAACAATTAACAAAACGGTAAGAGGAACATCCATATTGATAATTACCTTACATGTAAATGGATTCATTGCTCCAACCACAACAGATAAACTGGCTGAAGGGATACAACAAAAAGCCCATTATATATGCTGCCTAGAAGAGATCCACTTTAGACCTAGTGAGACATACAGACTTAAAGTGAGGAGATGGCAAGAGACATTGCATGCAAATGGAAATCAAAGGAAACCTGGAGTTACAATTCGCATATCAGAAGAAATAGACTTTAAGATAAAGACTATTTCAAGAAACAAACAAGGACACTACACACTGATCAAGGGATCAAATTAAGGAGAGGATATAAGAAATGCAGACACTTATGAACCCAATCGAGGAGCACTTCAATACATAAAGTATATCCTAACAGCCATAAAGCGGAACTTGACAGTAAAACCATAAGAGTAGGGGACATTTCCACCCCACAATCACAAATGGATAGATCATCCAAAATGAAACTAAATCAGGAAACATAAGCTTTCAATGACGCGTTGAACAAGAGGGAATTCATTCATATGTATACAACATTCTATTGCAAAACAACAGAAAACACTTTCTCCTCGGGTACTCATGAAACACTCTCCAAGATTTATCATATGTAGGGTCACAAATAAAGCCTTGGAAAACTAAGAAAATTGAAATAGCATCAGGTATAATTTTCGCCTGCAGTGCTATGAAACTAGAGAGGAATTAAAAGAAAAAAAAACTGTAAATAATACAAACACATGGAAGCTAAACAAAACGCTGTTACATAACCAAGAATACACTGCAGAAAACCAAGATGGGGTCACAAACACCTGGGAAAAATTGAAAATGTAAATAGGACCACCCAAATCTATGGAATGAAACAAATGCAACTCTAAAAGCAGAGCTGTGCGAGCAAAGAAGCGAAAAAGTAATCTCTCCCAACACCCGCACGAAGAGTGGATGAAATCTCCACATTCAACGTCAAGTACCCCGCATCTCTGGAACACCTGAGTAGAACAATGAATCAGTCCAAAATTGAGGAGGTGGACTTTGTGACCATACATATATTAGTTTTTCCCGTTTTTCACTTTTTGTGAGTGTTTAGGTGTATGTTACTGTGAGTCATTTTGTCTGTATAGCTAAGCTTTAACCATTTGTGCTAGAGTTCTTTGTGGCTGTTTATTTTTTTACATTTTAAAATTTTCTCATAAAAATATTTTTTATTTTAATAACTTCATTTTATTTGATTTTACTTTATTTTGTTTTATTTTATCCTCATTCTTTGTTTCCTTCTCTTTCTTCTCCCACTTATTCTGAGCTGTGAGGATGAAAGTCTCTAGGTGCTCTAACCAGGAGTCAGTGCTCTGCATCTGAGGTGGGAAAACCAAATTCAGGACACTGGTCCACAGGAGACCTGACAGCTCCACATAGTATCAAAGGGTGATAAACTCCCAGAGATTTCTTTCTTAACGCCAAGACCCACATTTACTCAGTGACCAGCAAGCTACAGTGCTGGACACCATCTGCCAAAAAATGAGCAAGACAGAAAGAGCCCCATCCGTTATCAGAGAGGATGCCTTAAATCATAATAAGGACGGAGGCAGCAAAATACACACCACCAGACGTGGAAGTGCCCACCAGAAAGAAAAGATCCAGCCTCATCTTCCAGAACACAAGCACAACTCCCCTCAACCAAGAAGCATACAGAACCCACTGAACAAACCTTAGCCGCTGGGGACAGACAACAAAAACAACAATAACTACGGGCATGACGCCTGTGAAAAGGAACCCCAAGCACAGTAAGTTAAGCAAAATGAGGAGACCAAAAAACACACAGCAGAAGAAGCAACAAGGTCAAAACGCACCAGACCTAACAAATGACGAGGAAATAGGCAGTCTACCCGAAAAATAATTCAGAATAATGATAGGAAAGACGATTCAACATCGGGGAAATAGGAGACAGAAAATACAAGAAACGTTTCACAAGGGTCGACAAGAACTGAAGAGCAAACAAACAATGATGAAGAACACAATAAATGAAAATAATTATTCTCTAGCATGGATCACTAGCACAATAACTGAGGCAGAAGAACGGTTACGTGGCCGGGAAGATAAAATAGTTCAAATAAATACTGCGGATCAAAATAAAGAACAAAGAGAAAAGGAACGGAGGACAGTCACAGCGACCCTTGGGACAACATTAAATGCACCAACATTCGAATTATATGGGTCTCAGAAGAAGAAGAGAAATAGAAAAGGCGTGAGAATATATTTGAAGAGATTATAGTTGAAAACTTCCCTAGTATGGGAAAGGAAATAGTTAATCAAGTCCAGGAAGCACAGAGAGTCCCATACAGGATAAATCCAAGGAGAAACACGCCAAGACACGTATTCATCAAACTATTAGAAACTAAATACATAGAAAGCATGTAAAAAGCAGCATGGGAAAAGTAGCATATACCATACAAGGGAATCCACGTAAGTTAACAGCTGACCTTTCAGCAGAAATTCTGCAAGAGAGAAGGGAGTGGCAGTATACGTATTTAACATAATGAAAGGAAAAAAACCTACAACCAATGTTACTGTTCTCAGCAAGAATTTCATTGAGACAGGACAGAGAAACTAAAAACTTTACAGAAAAACACACGGAAAAAGAATGCAGCACCAACAACACCTTTATAACAAAGGATAAAGGAACTTCTCTAGGCAGGAATCACAAAGAAAAAAAAGACCTCCTAGAACCAACCAGAAACAATTAACAAAACGGTAAGAGGAACATCCATACTGATAATTACCTTACATGTAAATGGATTCATTGCTCCAACCACAACAGATAAACTGGCTGAAGGGATACAACAACAAGCATATTATATATGCTGCCTAGAAGAGATCCACTTTAGACCTAGGGAGACATACAAACTGAAAGTGAGGAGATGGCAAGAGACATTCCATGCAAATGGAAATCAAAGGAAACCTGGAGTTACAATTCTCATATCAGAAGAAATAGACTTTAAGATAAAGACTATTTCAAGAAACAAACAAGGACACTACACACTGATCAAGGAATCAAATTAAGGAGAGGATATAAGAAATGCAGACACTTATGAACCCAATCGAGGAGCACTTCAATACATAAAGTATATCCTAACAGCCATAAAGCGGAACTTGACAGCAAAACCATAAGAGTAGGGGACATTTCCACCCCACAATCACAAATGGATAGATGATCCAAAATGAAACTAAATCAGGAAACATAAGCTTTCAATGACGCGTTGAACAAGAGGGAATTCATTCATATGTATACAACATTCTATTGCAAAACAACAGAAAACACTTTCTCCTCGGGTACTCATGAAACACTCTCCAAGATTTATCATATGTAGGGTCACAAATAAAGCCTTGGAAAACTAAGAAAATTGAAATAGCATCAGGTATAATTTTCGCCTGCAGTGCTATGAAACTAGAGAGGAATTAAAAGAAAAAAAAACTGTAAATAATACAAATACATGGAAGCTAAACAAAACGCTGTTACATAACCAAGAATACACTGCAGAAAACCAAGATGGGGTCACAAACACCTGGGAAAAATTGAAAATGTAAATAGGACCACCCAAATCTATGGAATGAAACAAATGCAACTCTAAAAGCAGAGCTGTGCGAGCAAAGAAGCGAAAAAGTAATCTCTCCCAACACCCGCACGAAGAGTGGATGAAATCTCCACATTCAACGTCAAGTACCCCGCATCTCTGGAACACCTGAGTAGAACAATGAATCAGTCCAAAATTGAGGAGGTGGACTTTGTGACCATACATATATTAGTTTTTCCCGTTTTTCACTTTTTGTGAGTGTTTAGGTATATGCTACTGTGAGTCATTTTGTCTGTATAGCTAAGCTTTAACCATTTGTGCTAGAGTTCTTTGTGGCTGTTTATTTTTTTACATTTTAAAATTTTCTCATAAAAATATTTTTTATTTTAATAACTTCATTTTATTTGATTTTACTTTATTTTGTTTTATTTTATCCTCATTCTTTGTTTCCTTCTCTTTCTTCTCCCACTTATTCTGAGCTGTGAGGATGAAAGTCTCTAGGTGCTCTAACCAGGAGTCAGTGCTCTGCATCTGAGGTGGGAAAACCAAATTCAGGACACTGGTCCACAGGAGACCTGACAGCTCCACATAGTATCAAAGGGTGATAAACTCCCAGAGATTTCTTTCTTAACGCCAAGACCCACATTTACTCAGTGACCAGCAAGCTACAGTGCTGGACACCATCTGCCAAAAAATGAGCAAGACAGAAAGAGCCCCATCCGTTATCAGAGAGGATGCCTTAAATCATAATAAGGACGGAGGCAGCAAAATACACACCACCAGACGTGGAAGTGCCCACCAGAAAGAAAAGATCCAGCCTCATCTTCCAGAACACAAGCACAACTCCCCTCAACCAAGAAGCATACAGAACCCACTGAACAAACCTTAGCCGCTGGGGACAGACAACAAAAACAACAATAACTACGGGCATGACGCCTGTGAAAAGGAACCCCAAGCACAGTACGTTAAGCAAAATGAGGAGACCGAAAAACACACAGCAGAAGAAGCAACAAGGTCAAAACGCACCAGACCTAACAAATGACGAGGAAATAGGCAGTCTACCCGAAAAATAATTCAGAATAATGATAGGAAAGACGATTCAACATCGGGGAAATAGGAGACAGAAAATACAAGAAACGTTTCACAAGGGTCGACAAGAACTGAAGAGCAAACAAACAATGATGAAGAACACAATAAATGAAAATAATTATTCTCTAGCATGGATCACTAGCACAATAACTGAGGCAGAAGAACGGTTAGGTGGCCGGGAAGATAAAATAGTTCAAATAAATACTGCGGATCAAAATAAAGAACAAAGAGAAAAGGAACGGAGGACAGTCACAGCGACCCTTGGGACAACATTAAATGCACCAACATTCGAATTATATGGGTCTCAGAAGAAGAAGAGAAATAGAAAAGGCTTGAGAATATATTTGAAGAGATTATAGTTGAAAACTTCCCTAGTATGGGAAAGGAAATAGTTAATCAAGTCCAGGAAGCACAGAGAGTCCCATACAGGATAAATCCAAGGAGAAACACGCCAAGACACGTATTCATCAAACTATTAGAAACTAAATACATAGAAAGCATGTAAAAAGCAGCATGGGAAAAGTAGCATATACCATACAAGGGAATCCACGTAAGTTAACAGCTGACCTTTCAGCAGAAATTCTGCAAGAGAGAAGGGAGTGGCAGTATACGTATTTAACGTAATGAAAGGAAAAAAACCTACAACCAATGTTACTGTTCTCAGCAAGAATTTCATTGAGACAGGACAGAGAAACTAAAAACTTTACAGAAAAACACACGGAAAAAGAATGCAGCACCAACAACACCTTTATAACACAGGATAAAGGAACTTCTCTAGGCAGGAATCACAAAGAAAAAAAAGACCTCCTAGAACCAACCAGAAACAATTAACAAAACGGTAAGAGGAACATCCATACTGATAATTACCTTACATGTAAATGGATTCATTGCTCCAACCACAACAGATAAACTGGCTGAAGGGATACAACAACAAGCATATTATATATGCTGCCTAGAAGAGATCCACTTTAGACCTAGGGAGACATACAGACTGAAAGTGAGGAGATGGCAAGAGACATTCCATGCAAATGGAAATCAAAGGAAACCTGGAGTTACAATTCTCATATCAGAAGAAATAGACTTTAAGATAAAGACTATTTCAAGAAACAAACAAGGACACTACACACTGATCAAGGAATCAAATTAAGGAGAGGATATAAGAAATGCAAATACTTATGAACCCACCCGAGGAGCACTTCAATACATGAGGTATATCCTAACAGCCATTAAGCGGAACTTGACAGTAAAACCATAAGAGTAGGGGAAATTACCACCCCACAATCACCAATGGATAGATCATCCAAAATAAAACTAAATCAGGAAACATAAGCTTTCAATGACGCATTGAACAAGAGGGAATTCATTCATATGTATACAACATTCTATTGCAAAACAACAGAAAACACTTTCTCCTCGGGTACTCATGAAACACTCTCCAAGATATATCATATGTAGGGTCACAAATAAAGCATTAGAAAACTAAGAAAATTGAAATAGCGTCAGGTATAATTTTCGCCTGCAGTGCTAGGCAACTAGATAGGAATTAAAAGAAAAACAAACTGTAAATAATACAAACACATGGAAGCTAAACAAAACGCTGTTACATAACCAAGAATACACTGCAGAAAACCAAGATGGGGTCACAAACACCTGGGAAAAATTGAAAATGAAAATAGGGCCACCCAAATCTATGGAATGGAACAAATGCAACTCTAAAAGCAGAGCTGTGCGAGCAAAGAAGCGAAAAGGTAATCTCTCCCAGCACCCGCACGAAGAGTGGATGAAATCTCCACATTCAACGTCAAGTACCCCGCATCTCTGGAACACCTGAGTAGAACAATGAATCAGTCCAAAATTGAGGAGGTGGACTTTGTGAGCATAGATATATTAGTTTTTCCAGTTTTTCACACTTTGTGAGTGTGTAGGTGTATGCTACTGTGAGTCATTTTGTCTGTGTAGCTAAGCTTTAACCATTTGTGCTAGAGTTCTTTTTGGCTGTTTATTTTTTTACATTTTAAAATTTTCTCATAAAAATATTTTTTATTCTAATAACTTCATTTTATTTGATTTTACTTTATTTTGTTTTATTTTATCCTCATTCTTTGTTTCCTCCTCTTTCTTCTCCCACTTATTCTGAGCTGTGAGGATGAAAGTCTCTAGGTGCTCTAACCAGGAGTCAGTGCTCTGCATCTGAGGTGGGAAAACCAACTTCAGGACACTGGTCCACAGGAGACCTGACAGCTCCACATAATATCAAAAGGAGAAAATCTCCCAGAGATTTCTTTCTCAACGCCAAGACCCACATTCACTCAGTGACCAGTAAGCAACAGTGCTGGACACCGTATGCCAAACAATGAGCAAGACAGAAACAGTCCCATCCGTTATCAGAGAGGATGCTTTAAATCATCATAAGGACAGAGGCACCAAAATACACACCAGCAGTTGTGGAAATGCCCACCAGAAAGACAGGATCCAGCCTCATTCAAAAGAACACAAGCATAACTCCCCTCCACGAAGAAGCCTACACAACCCACTTAACAAACCTTAGCCGCTGGGGACAGACAACAAAAACAACAATAACTACGGGCATGACGCCTGTGAAAAGGAACCCCAAGCACAGTAAGTTAACCAAAATTAGGAGACCAAAAAACACACAGCTGACGAAGCAGCAAGGTCAAAACGCACCAGACCTAACAAATGAAGAGGAAATAGGCAGTCTACCCGAAAAAGAATTCAGAATAATGATAGGAAAAACGATTCAACATCGTGGAAATAGGAGAGAGAAAATACAGGAAACGTTTCACAGGGGTCGACAAGAACTGAAGAGCAAACAAACAGTGATGAAGAACACAATAAATGAAAATAATTATCTCTAGCATGGATCACTAGCACAATAACTGAGGCACAAGAACGGTTAAGTGGCCTGGAAGATAAAATAGTTCAAATAAATACTGCGGATCAAAATAAAGAACAAAGAATGAAAGGAACGGAGGACAGTCTCAGCGACCCTTGGGACAACATTAAATGCACCAACATTGGAATTATATGGCTCTCAGAAGAAGAAGAGAAAGAGAAAAGGCGTGAGAATATATTTGAAGAGATTATAGTTGAAAACTTCCCTAGTATGGGAAAGGAAAGAGTTAATCAAGTCCAGGAAGCACAGAGAGTCTCATACAGGATAATTCCAAGGAGAAACACGCCAAGACACGTATTCATCAAACTATTAAAATCTAAATGTATAGGAAACATGTAAAAAGCAGCATGGGAAAAGCACCATTTACCATTCAAGGGAATCCACGTAAGTTAACAGCCGACCTTTCAGCAGAAATTCTGCAAGAGAGAAGGGAGTGGCAGTATACGTATTTGAAGTAATGAAAGGAAAAAAAACCTACAACCGATGTTACTGTTCTCAGCAAGAATCTCATTGAGATTGGACAGAGAAACTAAAAACTTTACAGAAAAACACACGGAAAAAGAATTCAGCACCAACAATAGCTTTATAACAAAAGATATAGGAACTTCTCTAGGCAGGAATCACAAGGAAAAGAAAGACCTCCTAGAACCAACCAAAAACAATTAACAAAACGGTAAGAGGAACATCCATATTGATAATTACCTTACATGTAAATGGATTCATTGCTCCAACCACAACAGATAAACTGGCTGAAGGGATACAACAAAAAGCCCATTATATATGCTGCCTAGAAGAGATCCACTTTAGACCTAGTGAGACATACAGACTTAAAGTGAGGAGATGGCAAGAGACATTCCATGCAAATGGAAATCAAAGGAAACCTGGAGTTACAATTCGCATATCAGAAGAAATAGACTTTAAGATAAAGACTATTTCAAGAAACAAACAAGGACACTACACACTGATCAAGGGATCAAATTAAGGAGAGGATATAAGAAATGCAGACACTTATGAACCCAATCGAGGAGCACTTCAATACATAAAGTATATCCTAACAGCCATAAAGCGGAACTTGACAGTAAAACCATAAGAGTAGGGGACATTTCCACCCCACAATCACAAATGGATAGATCATCCAAAATGAAACTAAATCAGGAAACATAAGCTTTCAATGACGCGTTGAACAAGAGGGAATTCATTCATATGTATACAACATTCTATTGCAAAACAACAGAAAACACTTTCTCCTCGGGTACTCATGAAACACTCTCCAAGATTTATCATATGTAGGGTCACAAATAAAGCCTTGGAAAACTAAGAAAATTGAAATAGCATCAGGTATAATTTTCGCCTGCAGTGCTATGAAACTAGAGAGGAATTAAAAGAAAAAAAAACTGTAAATAATACAAACACATGGAAGCTAAACAAAACGCTGTTACATAACCAAGAATACACTGCAGAAAACCAAGATGGGGTCACAAACACCTGGGAAAAATTGAAAATGTAAATAGGACCACCCAAATCTATGGAATGAAACAAATGCAACTCTAAAAGCAGAGCTGTGCGAGCAAAGAAGCGAAAAAGTAATCTCTCCCAACACCCGCACGAAGAGTGGATGAAATCTCCACATTCAACGTCAAGTACCCCCCATCTCTGGAACACCTGAGTAGAACAATGAATCAGTCCAAAATTGAGGAGGTGGACTTTGTGACCATACATATATTAGTTTTTCCCGTTTTTCACTTTTTGTGAGTGTTTAGGTGTATGTTACTGTGAGTCATTTTGTCTGTATAGCTAAGCTTTAACCATTTGTGCTAGAGTTCTTTGTGGCTGTTTATTTTTTTACATTTTAAAATTTTCTCATAAAAATATTTTTTATTTTAATAACTTCATTTTATTTGATTTTACTTTATTTTGTTTTATTTTATCCTCATTCTTTGTTTCCTTCTCTTTCTTCTCCCACTTATTCTGAGCTGTGAGGATGAAAGTCTCTAGGTGCTCTAACCAGGAGTCAGTGCTCTGCATCTGAGGTGGGAAAACCAAATTCAGGACACTGGTCCACAGGAGACCTGACAGCTCCACATAGTATCAAAGGGTGATAAACTCCCAGAGATTTCTTTCTTAACGCCAAGACCCACATTTACTCAGTGACCAGCAAGCTACAGTGCTGGACACCATCTGCCAAAAAATGAGCAAGACAGAAAGAGCCCCATCCGTTATCAGAGAGGATGCCTTAAATCATAATAAGGACGGAGGCAGCAAAATACACACCACCAGACGTGGAAGTGCCCACCAGAAAGAAAAGATCCAGCCTCATCTTCCAGAACACAAGCACAACTCCCCTCAACCAAGAAGCATACAGAACCCACTGAACAAACCTTAGCCGCTGGGGACAGACAACAAAAACAACAATAACTACGGGCATGACGCCTGTGAAAAGGAACCCCAAGCACAGTAAGTTAAGCAAAATGAGGAGACCAAAAAACACACAGCAGAAGAAGCAACAAGGTCAAAACGCACCAGACCTAACAAATGACGAGGAAATAGGCAGTCTACCCGAAAAATAATTCAGAATAATGATAGGAAAGAGGATTCAACATCGGGGAAATAGGAGACAGAAAATACAAGAAACGTTTCACAAGGGTCGACAAGAACTGAAGAGCAAACAAACAATGATGAAGAACACAATAAATGAAAATAATTATTCTCTAGCATGGATCACTAGCACAATAACTGAGGCAGAAGAACGGTTACGTGGCCGGGAAGATAAAATAGTTCAAATAAATACTGCGGATCAAAATAAAGAACAAAGAGAAAAGGAACGGAGGACAGTCACAGCGACCCTTGGGACAACATTAAATGCACCAACATTCGAATTATATGGGTCTCAGAAGAAGAAGAGAAATAGAAAAGGCGTGAGAATATATTTGAAGAGATTATAGTTGAAAACTTCCCTAGTATGGGAAAGGAAATAGTTAATCAAGTCCAGGAAGCACAGAGAGTCCCATACAGGATAAATCCAAGGAGAAACACGCCAAGACAAGTATTCATCAAACTATTAGAAACTAAATACATAGAAAGCATGTAAAAAGCAGCATGGGAAAAGTAGCATATACCATACAAGGGAATCCACGTAAGTTAACAGCTGACCTTTCAGCAGAAATTCTGCAAGAGAGAAGGGAGTGGCAGTATACGTATTTAACGTAATGAAAGGAAAAAAACCTACAACCAATGTTACTGTTCTCAGCAAGAATTTCATTGAGACAGGACAGAGAAACTAAAAACTTTACAGAAAAACACACGGAAAAAGAATGCAGCACCAACAACACCTTTATAACACAGGATAAAGGAACTTCTCTAGGCAGGAATCACAAAGAAAAAAAAGACCTCCTATAACCAACCAGAAACAATTAACAAAACGGTAAGAGGAACATCCATACTGATAATTACCTTACATGTAAATGGATTCATTGCTCCAACCACAACAGATAAACTGGCTGAAGGGATACAACAACAAGCATATTATATATGCTGCCTAGAAGAGATCCACTTTAGACCTAGGGAGACATACAGACTGAAAGTGAGGAGATGGCAAGAGACATTCCATGCAAATGGAAATCAAAGGAAACCTGGAGTTACAATTCTCATATCAGAAGAAATAGACTTTAAGATAAAGACTATTTCAAGAAACAAACAAGGACACTACACACTGATCAAGGAATCAAATTAAGGAGAGGATATAAGAAATGCAAATACTTATGAACCCACCCGAGGAGCACTTCAATACATGAGGTATATCCTAACAGCCATTAAGCGGAACTTGACAGTAAAACCATAAGAGTAGGGGAAATTACCACCCCACAATCACCAATGGATAGATCATCCAAAATAAAACTAAATCAGGAAACATAAGCTTTCAATGACGCATTGAACAAGAGGGAATTCATTCATATGTATACAACATTCTATTGCAAAACAACAGAAAACACTTTCTCCTCGGGTACTCATGAAACACTCTCCAAGATATATCATATGTAGGGTCACAAATAAAGCATTAGAAAACTAAGAAAATTGAAATAGCGTCAGGTATAATTTTCGCCTGCAGTGCTAGGCAACTAGATAGGAATTAAAAGAAAAACAAACTGTAAATAATACAAACACATGGAAGCTAAACAAAACGCTGTTACATAACCAAGAATACACTGCAGAAAACCAAGATGGGGTCACAAACACCTGGGAAAAATTGAAAATGAAAATAGGGCCACCCAAATCTATGGAATGGAACAAATGCAACTCTAAAAGCAGAGCTGTGCGAGCAAAGAAGCGAAAAGGTAATCTCTCCCAGCACCCGCACAAAGAGTGGATGAAATCTCCACATTCAACGTCAAGTACCCCGCATCTCTGGAACACCTGAGTAGAACAATGAATCAGTCCAAAATTGAGGAGGTGGACTTTGTGAGCATAGATATATTAGTTTTTCCAGTTTTTCACACTTTGTGAGTGTATAGGTGTATGCTACTGTGAGTCATTTTGTCTGTGTAGCTAAGCTTTAACCATTTGTGCTAGAGTTCTTTTTGGCTGTTTATTTTTTTACATTTTAAAATTTTCTCATAAAAATATTTTTTATTCTAATAACTTCATTTTATTTGATTTTACTTTATTTTGTTTTATTTTATCCTCATTCTTTGTTTCCTCCTCTTTCTTCTCCCACTTATTCTGAGCTGTGAGGATGAAAGTCTCTAGGTGCTCTAACCAGGAGTCAGTGCTCTGCATCTGAGGTGGGAAAACCAACTTCAGGACACTGGTCCACAGGAGACCTGACAGCTCCACATAATATCAAAAGGAGAAAATCTCCCAGAGATTTCTTTCTCAACGCCAAGACCCACATTCACTCAGTGACCAGTAAGCAACAGTGCTGGACACCGTATGCCAAACAATGAGCAAGACAGAAACAGTCCCATCCGTTATCAGAGAGGATGCTTTAAATCATCATAAGGACAGAGGCACCAAAATACACACCAGCAGTTGTGGAAATGCCCACCAGAAAGACAGGATCCAGCCTCATTCAAAAGAACACAAGCATAACTCCCCTCCACGAAGAAGCCTACACAACCCACTTAACAAACCTTAGCCGCTGGGGACAGACAACAAAAACAACAATAACTACGGGCATGACGCCTGTGAAAAGGAACCCCAAGCACAGTAAGTTAACCAAAATTAGGAGACCAAAAAACACACAGCTGACGAAGCAGCAAGGTCAAAACGCACCAGACCTAACAAATGAAGAGGAAATAGGCAGTCTACCCGAAAAAGAATTCAGAATAATGATAGGAAAAACGATTCAACATCGTGGAAATAGGAGAGAGAAAATACAGGAAACGTTTCACAGGGGTCGACAAGAACTGAAGAGCAAACAAACAGTGATGAAGAACACAATAAATGAAAATAATTATCTCTAGCATGGATCACTAGCACAATAACTGAGGCACAAGAACGGTTAAGTGGCCTGGAAGATAAAATAGTTCAAATAAATACTGCGGATCAAAATAAAGAACAAAGAATGAAAGGAACGGAGGACAGTCTCAGCGACCCTTGGGACAACATTAAATGCACCAACATTGGAATTATATGGCTCTCAGAAGAAGAAGAGAAAGAGAAAAGGCGTGAGAATATATTTGAAGAGATTATAGTTGAAAACTTCCCTAGTATGGGAAAGGAAAGAGTTAATCAAGTCCAGGAAGCACAGAGAGTCTCATACAGGATAATTCTAAGGAGAAACACGCCAAGACACGTATTCATCAAACTATTAGAAACTAAATACATAGGAAGCATGTAAAAAGCAGCACGGGAAAAGTAGCATATACCATACAAGGGAATCCACTTAAGTTAACAGCTGACCTTTGAACAGAAATTCTGCAAGAGAGAAGGGAGTGGCAGTATACGTATTTGAAGTAATGAAAGGAAAAAAAACCTACAACCGATGTTACTGTTCTCAGCAAGAATCTCATTGAGATTGGACAGAGAAACTAAAAACTTTACAGAAAAACACACGGAAAAAGAATGCAGCACCAACAACACCTTTATAACAAAGGATAAAGGAACTTCTCTAGGCAGGAATAACAAAGAAAAAAAAGACCTCCTAGAACCAACCAGAAACAATTAACAAAACGGTAAGAGGAACATCCATACTGATAATTACCTTACATGTAAATGGATTCATTGCTCCAACCACAACAGATAAACTGGCTGAAGGGATACAACAACAAGCATATTATATATGCTGCCTAGAAGAGATCCACTTTAGACCTAGGGAGACATACAGACTGAAAGTGAGGAGATGGCAAGAGACATTCCATGCAAATGGAAATCAAAGGAAACCTGGAGTTACAATTCTCATATCAGAAGAAATAGACTTTAAGATAAAGACTATTTCAAGAAACAAACAAGGACACTACACACTGATCAAGGAATCAAATTAAGGAGAGGATATAAGAAATGCAAATACTTATGAACCCACCCGAGGAGCACTTCAATACATGAGGTATATCCTAACAGCCATTAAGCGGAACTTGACAGTAAAACCATAAGAGTAGGGGAAATTACCACCCCACAATCACCAATGGATAGATCATCCAAAATAAAACTAAATCAGGAAACATAGGCTTTCAATGACGCATTGAACAAGAGGGAATTCATTCATATGTATACAACATTCTATTGCAAAACAACAGAAAACACTTTCTCCTCGGGTACTCATGAAACACTCTCCAAGATATATCATATGTAGGGTCACAAATAAAGCATTAGAAAACTAAGAAAATTGAAATAGCGTCAGGTATAATTTTCGCCTGCAGTGCTAGGCAACTAGATAGGAATTAAAAGAAAAACAAACTGTAAATAATACAAACACATGGAAGCTAAACAAAACGCTGTTACATAACCAAGAATACACTGCAGAAAACCAAGATGGGGTCACAAACACCTGGGAAAAATTGAAAATGAAAATAGGGCCACCCAAATCTATGGAATGGAACAAATGCAACTCTAAAAGCAGAGCTGTGCGAGCAAAGAAGCGAAAAGGTAATCTCTCCCAGCACCCGCACGAAGAGTGGATGAAATCTCCACATTCAACGTCAAGTACCCCGCATCTCTGGAACACCTGAGTAGAACAATGAATCAGTCCAAAATTGAGGAGGTGGACTTTGTGAGCATAGATATATTAGTTTTTCCAGTTTTTCACACTTTGTGAGTGTGTAGGTGTATGCTACTGTGAGTCATTTTGTCTGTGTAGCTAAGCTTTAACCATTTGTGCTAGAGTTCTTTTTGGCTGTTTATTTTTTTACATTTTAAAATTTTCTCATAAAAATATTTTTTATTCTAATAACTTCATTTTATTTGATTTTACTTTATTTTGTTTTATTTTATCCTCATTCTTTGTTTCCTCCTCTTTCTTCTCCCACTTATTCTGAGCTGTGAGGATGAAAGTCTCTAGGTGCTCTAACCAGGAGTCAGTGCTCTGCATCTGAGGTGGGAAAACCAACTTCAGGACACTGGTCCACAGGAGACCTGACAGCTCCACATAATATCAAAAGGAGAAAATCTCCCAGAGATTTCTTTCTCAACGCCAAGACCCACATTCACTCAGTGACCAGTAAGCAACAGTGCTGGACACCGTATGCCAAACAATGAGCAAGACAGAAACAGTCCCATCCGTTATCAGAGAGGATGCTTTAAATCATCATAAGGACAGAGGCACCAAAATACACACCAGCAGTTGTGGAAATGCCCACCAGAAAGACAGGATCCAGCCTCATTCAAAAGAACACAAGCATAACTCCCCTCCACGAAGAAGCCTACACAACCCACTTAACAAACCTTAGCCGCTGGGGACAGACAACAAAAACAACAATAACTACGGGCATGACGCCTGTGAAAAGGAACCCCAAGCACAGTAAGTTAACCAAAATTAGGAGACCAAAAAACACACAGCTGACGAAGCAGCAAGGTCAAAACGCACCAGACCTAACAAATGAAGAGGAAATAGGCAGTCTACCCGAAAAAGAATTCAGAATAATGATAGGAAAAACGATTCAACATCGTGGAAATAGGAGAGAGAAAATACAGGAAACGTTTCACAGGGGTCGACAAGAACTGAAGAGCAAACAAACAGTGATGAAGAACACAATAAATGAAAATAATTATCTCTAGCATGGATCACTAGCACAATAACTGAGGCACAAGAACGGTTAAGTGGCCTGGAAGATAAAATAGTTCAAATAAATACTGCGGATCAAAATAAAGAACAAAGAATGAAAGGAACGGAGGACAGTCTCAGCGACCCTTGGGACAACATTAAATGCACCAACATTGGAATTATATGGCTCTCAGAAGAAGAAGAGAAAGAGAAAAGGCGTGAGAATATATTTGAAGAGATTATAGTTGAAAACTTCCCTAGTATGGGAAAGGAAAGAGTTAATCAAGTCCAGGAAGCACAGAGAGTCTCATACAGGATAATTCTAAGGAGAAACACGCCAAGACACGTATTCATCAAACTATTAGAAACTAAATACATAGGAAGCATGTAAAAAGCAGCACGGGAAAAGTAGCATATACCATACAAGGGAATCCACTTAAGTTAACAGCTGACCTTTGAACAGAAATTCTGCAAGAGAGAAGGGAGTGGCAGTATACGTATTTGAAGTAATGAAAGGAAAAAAAACCTACAACCGATGTTACTGTTCTCAGCAAGAATCTCATTGAGATTGGACAGAGAAACTAAAAACTTTACAGAAAAACACACGGAAAAAGAATTCAGCACCAACAATAGCTTTATAACAAAAGATATAGGAACTTCTCTAGGCAGGAATCACAAGGAAAAGAAAGACCTCCTAGAACCAACCAAAAACAATTAACAAAACGGTAAGAGGAACATCCATATTGATAATTACCTTACATGTAAATGGATTCATTGCTCCAACCACAACAGATAAACTGGCTGAAGGGATACAACAAAAAGCCCATTATATATGCTGCCTAGAAGAGATCCACTTTAGACCTAGTGAGACATACAGACTTAAAGTGAGGAGATGGCAAGAGACATTCCATGCAAATGGAAATCAAAGGAAACCTGGAGTTACAATTCGCATATCAGAAGAAATAGACTTTAAGATAAAGACTATTTCAAGAAACAAACAAGGACACTACACACTGATCAAGGGATCAAATTAAGGAGAGGATATAAGAAATGCAGACACTTATGAACCCAATCGAGGAGCACTTCAATACATAAAGTATATCCTAACAGCCATAAAGCGGAACTTGACAGTAAAACCATAAGAGTAGGGGACATTTCCACCCCACAATCACAAATGGATAGATCATCCAAAATGAAACTAAATCAGGAAACATAAGCTTTCAATGACGCGTTGAACAAGAGGGAATTCATTCATATGTATACAACATTCTATTGCAAAACAACAGAAAACACTTTCTCCTCGGGTACTCATGAAACACTCTCCAAGATTTATCATATGTAGGGTCACAAATAAAGCCTTGGAAAACTAAGAAAATTGAAATAGCATCAGGTATAATTTTCGCCTGCAGTGCTATGAAACTAGAGAGGAATTAAAAGAAAAAAAAACTGTAAATAATACAAACACATGGAAGCTAAACAAAACGCTGTTACATAACCAAGAATACACTGCAGAAAACCAAGATGGGGTCACAAACACCTGGGAAAAATTGAAAATGTAAATAGGACCACCCAAATCTATGGAATGAAACAAATGCAACTCTAAAAGCAGAGCTGTGCGAGCAAAGAAGCGAAAAAGTAATCTCTCCCAACACCCGCACGAAGAGTGGATGAAATCTCCACATTCAACGTCAAGTACCCCGCATCTCTGGAACACCTGAGTAGAACAATGAATCAGTCCAAAATTGAGGAGGTGGACTTTGTGACCATACATATATTAGTTTTTCCCGTTTTTCACTTTTTGTGAGTGTTTAGGTGTATGTTACTGTGAGTCATTTTGTCTGTATAGCTAAGCTTTAACCATTTGTGCTAGAGTTCTTTGTGGCTGTTTATTTTTTTACATTTTAAAATTTTCTCATAAAAATATTTTTTATTTTAATAACTTCATTTTATTTGATTTTACTTTATTTTGTTTTATTTTATCCTCATTCTTTGTTTCCTTCTCTTTCTTCTCCCACTTATTCTGAGCTGTGAGGATGAAAGTCTCTAGGTGCTCTAACCAGGAGTCAGTGCTCTGCATCTGAGGTGGGAAAACCAAATTCAGGACACTGGTCCACAGGAGACCTGACAGCTCCACATAGTATCAAAGGGTGATAAACTCCCAGAGATTTCTTTCTTAACGCCAAGACCCACATTTACTCAGTGACCAGCAAGCTACAGTGCTGGACACCATCTGCCAAAAAATGAGCAAGACAGAAAGAGCCCCATCCGTTATCAGAGAGGATGCCTTAAATCATAATAAGGACGGAGGCAGCAAAATACACACCACCAGACGTGGAAGTGCCCACCAGAAAGAAAAGATCCAGCCTCATCTTCCAGAACACAAGCACAACTCCCCTCAACCAAGAAGCATACAGAACCCACTGAACAAACCTTAGCCGCTGGGGACAGACAACAAAAACAACAATAACTACGGGCATGACGCCTGTGAAAAGGAACCCCAAGCACAGTACGTTAAGCAAAATGAGGAGACCGAAAAACACACAGCAGAAGAAGCAACAAGGTCAAAACGCACCAGACCTAACAAAGGAAGAGGAAATAGGCAGTCTACCCGAAAAATAATTCAGAATAATGATAGGAAAGACGATTCAACATCGGGGAAATAGGAGACAGAAAATACAAGAAACGTTTCACAAGGGTCGACAAGAACTGAAGAGCAAACAAACAATGATGAAGAACACAATAAATGAAAATAATTATTCTCTAGCATGGATCACTAGCACAATAACTGAGGCAGAAGAACGGTTACGTGGCCGGGAAGATAAAATAGTTCAAATAAATACTGCGGATCAAAATAAAGAACAAAGAGAAAAGGAACGGAGGACAGTCACAGCGACCCTTGGGACAACATTAAATGCACCAACATTCGAATTATATGGGTCTCAGAAGAAGAAGAGAAATAGAAAAGGCGTGAGAATATATTTGAAGAGATTATAGTTGAAAACTTCCCTAGTATGGGAAAGGAAATAGTTAATCAAGTCCAGGAAGCACAGAGAGTCCCATACAGGATAAATCCAAGGAGAAACACGCCAAGACACGTATTCATCAAACTATTAGAAACTAAATACATAGAAAGCATGTAAAAAGCAGCATGGGAAAAGTAGCATATACCATACAAGGGAATCCACGTAAGTTAACAGCTGACCTTTCAGCAGAAATTCTGCAAGAGAGAAGGGAGTGGCAGTATACGTATTTAACGTAATGAAAGGAAAAAAACCTACAACCAATGTTACTGTTCTCAGCAAGAATTTCATTGAGACAGGACAGAGAAACTAAAAACTTTACAGAAAAACACACGGAAAAAGAATGCAGCACCAACAACACCTTTATAACAAAGGATAAAGGAACTTCTCTAGGCAGGAATAACAAAGAAAAAAAAGACCTCCTAGAACCAACCAGAAACAATTAACAAAACGGTAAGAGGAACATCCATACTGATAATTACCTTACATGTAAATGGATTCATTGCTCCAACCACAACAGATAAACTGGCTGAAGGGATACAACAACAAGCATATTATATATGCTGCCTAGAAGAGATCCACTTTAGACCTAGGGAGACATACAGACTGAAAGTGAGGAGATGGCAAGAGACATTCCATGCAAATGGAAATCAAAGGAAACCTGGAGTTACAATTCTCATATCAGAAGAAATAGACTTTAAGATAAAGACTATTTCAAGAAACAAACAAGGACACTACACACTGATCAAGGAATCAAATTAAGGAGAGGATATAAGAAATGCAAATACTTATGAACCCACCCGAGGAGCACTTCAATACATGAGGTATATCCTAACAGCCATTAAGCGGAACTTGACAGTAAAACCATAAGAGTAGGGGAAATTACCACCCCACAATCACCAATGGATAGATCATCCAAAATAAAACTAAATCAGGAAACATAAGCTTTCAATGACGCATTGAACAAGAGGGAATTCATTCATATGTATACAACATTCTATTGCAAAACAACAGAAAACACTTTCTCCTCGGGTACTCATGAAACACTCTCCAAGATATATCATATGTAGGGTCACAAATAAAGCATTAGAAAACTAAGAAAATTGAAATAGCGTCAGGTATAATTTTCGCCTGCAGTGCTAGGCAACTAGATAGGAATTAAAAGAAAAACAAACTGTAAATAATACAAACACATGGAAGCTAAACAAAACGCTGTTACATAACCAAGAATACACTGCAGAAAACCAAGATGGGGTCACAAACACCTGGGAAAAATTGAAAATGAAAATAGGGCCACCCAAATCTATGGAATGGAACAAATGCAACTCTAAAAGCAGAGCTGTGCGAGCAAAGAAGCGAAAAGGTAATCTCTCCCAGCACCCGCACGAAGAGTGGATGAAATCTCCACATTCAACGTCAAGTACCCCGCATCTCTGGAACACCTGAGTAGAACAATGAATCAGTCCAAAATTGAGGAGGTGGACTTTGTGAGCATAGATATATTAGTTTTTCCAGTTTTTCACACTTTGTGAGTGTGTAGGTGTATGCTACTGTGAGTCATTTTGTCTGTGTAGCTAAGCTTTAACCATTTGTGCTAGAGTTCTTTTTGGCTGTTTATTTTTTTACATTTTAAAATTTTCTCATAAAAATATTTTTTATTCTAATAACTTCATTTTATTTGATTTTACTTTATTTTGTTTTATTTTATCCTCATTCTTTGTTTCCTCCTCTTTCTTCTCCCACTTATTCTGAGCTGTGAGGATGAAAGTCTCTAGGTGCTCTAACCAGGAGTCAGTGCTCTGCATCTGAGGTGGGAAAACCAACTTCAGGACACTGGTCCACAGGAGACCTGACAGCTCCACATAATATCAAAAGGAGAAAATCTCCCAGAGATTTCTTTCTCAACGCCAAGACCCACATTCACTCAGTGACCAGTAAGCAACAGTGCTGGACACCGTATGCCAAACAATGAGCAAGACAGAAACAGTCCCATCCGTTATCAGAGAGGATGCTTTAAATCATCATAAGGACAGAGGCACCAAAATACACACCAGCAGTTGTGGAAATGCCCACCAGAAAGACAGGATCCAGCCTCATTCAAAAGAACACAAGCATAACTCCCCTCCACGAAGAAGCCTACACAACCCACTTAACAAACCTTAGCCGCTGGGGACAGACAACAAAAACAACAATAACTACGGGCATGACGCCTGTGAAAAGGAACCCCAAGCACAGTAAGTTAACCAAAATTAGGAGACCAAAAAACACACAGCTGACGAAGCAGCAAGGTCAAAACGCACCAGACCTAACAAATGAAGAGGAAATAGGCAGTCTACCCGAAAAAGAATTCAGAATAATGATAGGAAAAACGATTCAACATCGTGGAAATAGGAGAGAGAAAATACAGGAAACGTTTCACAGGGGTCGACAAGAACTGAAGAGCAAACAAACAGTGATGAAGAACACAATAAATGAAAATAATTATCTCTAGCATGGATCACTAGCACAATAACTGAGGCACAAGAACGGTTAAGTGGCCTGGAAGATAAAATAGTTCAAATAAATACTGCGGATCAAAATAAAGAACAAAGAATGAAAGGAACGGAGGACAGTCTCAGCGACCCTTGGGACAACATTAAATGCACCAACATTGGAATTATATGGCTCTCAGAAGAAGAAGAGAAAGAGAAAAGGCGTGAGAATATATTTGAAGAGATTATAGTTGAAAACTTCCCTAGTATGGGAAAGGAAAGAGTTAATCAAGTCCAGGAAGCACAGAGAGTCTCATACAGGATAATTCTAAGGAGAAACACGCCAAGACACGTATTCATCAAACTATTAGAAACTAAATACATAGGAAGCATGTAAAAAGCAGCACGGGAAAAGTAGCATATACCATACAAGGGAATCCACTTAAGTTAACAGCTGACCTTTGAACAGAAATTCTGCAAGAGAGAAGGGAGTGGCAGTATACGTATTTGAAGTAATGAAAGGAAAAAAAACCTACAACCGATGTTACTGTTCTCAGCAAGAATCTCATTGAGATTGGACAGAGAAACTAAAAACTTTACAGAAAAACACACGGAAAAAGAATTCAGCACCAACAATAGCTTTATAACAAAAGATATAGGAACTTCTCTAGGCAGGAATCACAAGGAAAAGAAAGACCTCCTAGAACCAACCAAAAACAATTAACAAAACGGTAAGAGGAACATCCATATTGATAATTACCTTACATGTAAATGGATTCATTGCTCCAACCACAACAGATAAACTGGCTGAAGGGATACAACAAAAAGCCCATTATATATGCTGCCTAGAAGAGATCCACTTTAGACCTAGTGAGACATACAGACTTAAAGTGAGGAGATGGCAAGAGACATTGCATGCAAATGGAAATCAAAGGAAACCTGGAGTTACAATTCGCATATCAGAAGAAATAGACTTTAAGATAAAGACTATTTCAAGAAACAAACAAGGACACTACACACTGATCAAGGGATCAAATTAAGGAGAGGATATAAGAAATGCAGACACTTATGAACCCAATCGAGGAGCACTTCAATACATAAAGTATATCCTAACAGCCATAAAGCGGAACTTCACAGTAAAACCATAAGAGTAGGGGACATTTCCACCCCACAATCACAAATGGATAGATCATCCAAAATGAAACTAAATCAGGAAACATAAGCTTTCAATGACGCGTTGAACAAGAGGGAATTCATTCATATGTATACAACATTCTATTGCAAAACAACAGAAAACACTTTCTCCTCGGGTACTCATGAAACACTCTCCAAGATTTATCATATGTAGGGTCACAAATAAAGCCTTGGAAAACTAAGAAAATTGAAATAGCATCAGGTATAATTTTCGCCTGCAGTGCTATGAAACTAGAGAGGAATTAAAAGAAAAAAAAACTGTAAATAATACAAACACATGGAAGCTAAACAAAACGCTGTTACATAACCAAGAATACACTGCAGAAAACCAAGATGGGGTCACAAACACCTGGGAAAAATTGAAAATGTAAATAGGACCACCCAAATCTATGGAATGAAACAAATGCAACTCTAAAAGCAGAGCTGTGCGAGCAAAGAAGCGAAAAAGTAATCTCTCCCAACACCCGCACGAAGAGTGGATGAAATCTCCACATTCAACGTCAAGTACCCCGCATCTCTGGAACACCTGAGTAGAACAATGAATCAGTCCAAAATTGAGGAGGTGGACTTTGTGACCATACATATATTAGTTTTTCCCGTTTTTCACTTTTTGTGAGTGTTTAGGTGTATGTTACTGTGAGTCATTTTGTCTGTATAGCTAAGCTTTAACCATTTGTGCTAGAGTTCTTTGTGGCTGTTTATTTTTTTACATTTTAAAATTTTCTCATAAAAATATTTTTTATTTTAATAACTTCATTTTATTTGATTTTACTTTATTTTGTTTTATTTTATCCTCATTCTTTGTTTCCTTCTCTTTCTTCTCCCACTTATTCTGAGCTGTGAGGATGAAAGTCTCTAGGTGCTCTAACCAGGAGTCAGTGCTCTGCATCTGAGGTGGGAAAACCAAATTCAGGACACTGGTCCACAGGAGACCTGACAGCTCCACATAGTATCAAAGGGTGATAAACTCCCAGAGATTTCTTTCTTAACGCCAAGACCCACATTTACTCAGTGACCAGCAAGCTACAGTGCTGGACACCATCTGCCAAAAAATGAGCAAGACAGAAAGAGCCCCATCCGTTATCAGAGAGGATGCCTTAAATCATAATAAGGATGGAGGCAGCAAAATACACACCACCAGACGTGGAAGTGCCCACCAGAAAGAAAAGATCCAGCCTCATCTTCCAGAACACAAGCACAACTCCCCTCAACCAAGAAGCATACAGAACCCACTGAACAAACCTTAGCCGCTGGGGACAGACAACAAAAACAACAATAACTACGGGCATGACGCCTGTGAAAAGGAACCCCAAGCACAGTAAGTTAAGCAAAATGAGGAGACCGAAAAACACACAGCAGAAGAAGCAACAAGGTCAAAACGCACCAGACCTAACAAATGACGAGGAAATAGGCAGTCTACCCGAAAAATAATTCAGAATAATGATAGGAAAGACGATTCAACATCGGGGAAATAGGAGACAGAAAATACAAGAAACGTTTCACAAGGGTCGACAAGAACTGAAGAGCAAACAAACAATGATGAAGAACACAATAAATGAAAATAATTATTCTCTAGCATGGATCACTAGCACAATAACTGAGGCAGAAGAACGGTTACGTGGCCGGGAAGATAAAATAGTTCAAATAAATACTGCGGATCAAAATAAAGAACAAAGAGAAAAGGAACGGAGGACAGTCACAGCGACCCTTGGGACAACATTAAATGCACCAACATTCGAATTATATGGGTCTCAGAAGAAGAAGAGAAATAGAAAAGGCGTGAGAATATATTTGAAGAGATTATAGTTGAAAACTTCCCTAGTATGGGAAAGGAAATAGTTAATCAAGTCCAGGAAGCACAGAGAGTCCCATACAGGATAAATCCAAGGAGAAACACGCCAAGACACGTATTCATCAAACTATTAGAAACTAAATACATAGAAAGCATGTAAAAAGCAGCATGGGAAAAGTAGCATATACCATACAAGGGAATCCACGTAAGTTAACAGCTGACCTTTCAGCAGAAATTCTGCAAGAGAGAAGGGAGTGGCAGTATACGTATTTAACGTAATGAAAGGAAAAAAACCTACAACCAATGTTACTGTTCTCAGCAAGAATTTCATTGAGACAGGACAGAGAAACTAAAAACTTTACAGAAAAACACACGGAAAAAGAATGCAGCACCAACAACACCTTTATAACAAAGGATAAAGGAACTTCTCTAGGCAGGAATCACAAAGAAAAAAAAGACCTCCTAGAACCAACCAGAAACAATTAACAAAACGGTAAGAGGAACATCCATACTGATAATTACCTTACATGTAAATGGATTCATTGCTCCAACCACAACAGATAAACTGGCTGAAGGGATACAACAACAAGCATATTATATATGCTGCCTAGAAGAGATCCACTTTAGACCTAGGGAGACATACAGACTGAAAGTGAGGAGATCGCAAGAGACATTCCATGCAAATGGAAATCAAAGGAAACCTGGAGTTACAATTCTCATATCAGAAGAAATAGACTTTAAGATAAAGACTATTTCAAGAAACAAACAAGGACACTACACACTGATCAAGGAATCAAATTAAGGAGAGGATATAAGAAATGCAAATACTTATGAACCCACCCGAGGAGCACTTCAATACATGAGGTATATCCTAACAGCCATTAAGCGGAACTTGACAGTAAAACCATAAGAGTAGGGGAAATTACCACCCCACAATCACCAATGGATAGATCATCCAAAATAAAACTAAATCAGGAAACATAAGCTTTCAATGACGCATTGAACAAGAGGGAATTCATTCATATGTATACAACATTCTATTGCAAAACAACAGAAAACACTTTCTCCTCGGGTACTCATGAAACACTCTCCAAGATATATCATATGTAGGGTCACAAATAAAGCATTAGAAAACTAAGAAAATTGAAATAGCGTCAGGTATAATTTTCGCCTGCAGTGCTAGGCAACTAGATAGGAATTAAAAGAAAAACAAACTGTAAATAATACAAACACATGGAAGCTAAACAAAACGCTGTTACATAACCAAGAATACACTGCAGAAAACCAAGATGGGGTCACAAACACCTGGGAAAAATTGAAAATGAAAATAGGGCCACCCAAATCTATGGAATGGAACAAATGCAACTCTAAAAGCAGAGCTGTGCGAGCAAAGAAGCAAAAAGGTAATCTCTCCCAGCACCCGCACGAAGAGTGGATGAAATCTCCACATTCAACGTCAAGTACCCCGCATCTCTGGAACACCTGAGTAGAACAATGAATCAGTAAAAAATTGAGGAGGTGGACTTTGTGAGCATAGATATATTAGTTTTTCCAGTTTTTCACACTTTGTGAGTGTGTAGGTGTATGCTACTGTGAGTCATTTTGTCTGTGTAGCTAAGCTTTAACCATTTGTGCTAGAGTTCTTTTTGGCTGTTTATTTTTTTACATTTTAAAATTTTCTCATAAAAATATTTTTTATTCTAATAACTTCATTTTATTTGATTTTACTTTATTTTGTTTTATTTTATCCTCATTCTTTGTTTCCTCCTCTTTCTTCTCCCACTTATTCTGAGCTGTGAGGATGAAAGTCTCTAGGTGCTCTAACCAGGAGTCAGTGCTCTGCATCTGAGGTGGGAAAACCAACTTCAGGACACTGGTCCACAGGAGACCTGACAGCTCCACATAATATCAAAAGGAGAAAATCTCCCAGAGATTTCTTTCTCAACGCCAAGACCCACATTCACTCAGTGACCAGTAAGCAACAGTGCTGGACACCGTATGCCAAACAATGAGCAAGACAGAAACAGTCCCATCCGTTATCAGAGAGGATGTTTTAAATCATCATAAGGACAGAGGCACCAAAATACACACCAGCAGTTGTGGAAATGCCCACCAGAAAGACAGGATCCAGCCTCATTCAAAAGAACACAAGCATAACTCCCCTCCACGAAGAAGCCTACACAACCCACTTAACAAACCTTAGCCGCTGGGGACAGACAACAAAAACAACAATAACTACGGGCATGACGCCTGTGAAAAGGAACCCCAAGCACAGTAAGTTAACCAAAATTAGGAGACCAAAAAACACACAGCTGACGAAGCAGCAAGGTCAAAACGCACCAGACCTAACAAATGAAGAGGAAATAGGCAGTCTACCCGAAAAAGAATTCAGAATAATGATAGGAAAAACGATTCAACATCGTGGAAATAGGAGAGAGAAAATACAGGAAACGTTTCACAGGGGTCGACAAGAACTGAAGAGCAAACAAACAGTGATGAAGAACACAATAAATGAAAATAATTATCTCTAGCATGGATCACTAGCACAATAACTGAGGCACAAGAACGGTTAAGTGGCCTGGAAGATAAAATAGTTCAAATAAATACTGCGGATCAAAATAAAGAACAAAGAATGAAAGGAACGGAGGACAGTCTCAGCGACCCTTGGGGCAACATTAAATGCACCAACATTGGAATTATATGGCTCTCAGAAGAAGAAGAGAAAGAGAAAAGGCGTGAGAATATATTTGAAGAGATTATAGTTGAAAACTTCCCTAGTATGGGAAAGGAAAGAGTTAATCAAGTCCAGGAAGCACAGAGAGTCTCATACAGGATAATTCTAAGGAGAAACACGCCAAGACACGTATTCATCAAACTATTAGAAACTAAATACATAGGAAGCATGTAAAAAGCAGCACGGGAAAAGTAGCATATACCATACAAGGGAATCCACTTAAGTTAACAGCTGACCTTTGAACAGAAATTCTGCAAGAGAGAAGGGAGTGGCAGTATACGTATTTGAAGTAATGAAAGGAAAAAAAACCTACAACCGATGTTACTGTTCTCAGCAAGAATCTCATTGAGATTGGACAGAGAAACTAAAAACTTTACAGAAAAACACACGGAAAAAGAATTCAGCACCAACAATAGCTTTATAACAAAAGATAAAGGAACTTCTCTAGGCAGGAATCACAAGGAAAAGAAAGACCTCCTAGAACCAACCAAAAACAATTAACAAAACGGTAAGAGGAACATCCATATTGATAATTACCTTACATGTAAATGGATTCATTGCTCCAACCACAACAGATAAACTGGCTGAAGGGATACAACAAAAAGCCCATTATATATGCTGCCTAGAAGAGATCCACTTTAGACCTAGTGAGACATACAGACTTAAAGTGAGGAGATGGCAAGAGACATTCCATGCAAATGGAAATCAAAGGAAACCTGGAGTTACAATTCGCATATCAGAAGAAATAGACTTTAAGATAAAGACTATTTCAAGAAACAAACAAGGACACTACACACTGATCAAGGGATCAAATTAAGGAGAGGATATAAGAAATGCAGACACTTATGAACCCAATCGAGGAGCACTTCAATACATAAAGTATATCCTAACAGCCATAAAGCGGAACTTGACAGTAAAACCATAAGAGTAGGGGACATTTCCACCCCACAATCACAAATGGATAGATCATCCAAAATGAAACTAAATCAGGAAACATAAGCTTTCAATGACGCGTTGAACAAGAGGGAATTCATTCATATGTATACAACATTCTATTGCAAAACAACAGAAAACACTTTCTCCTCGGGTACTCATGAAACACTCTCCAAGATTTATCATATGTAGGGTCACAAATAAAGCCTTGGAAAACTAAGAAAATTGAAATAGCATCAGGTATAATTTTCGCCTGCAGTGCTATGAAACTAGAGAGGAATTAAAAGAAAAAAAAACTGTAAATAATACAAACACATGGAAGCTAAACAAAACGCTGTTACATAACCAAGAATACACTGCAGAAAACCAAGATGGGGTCACAAACAGCTGGGAAAAATTGAAAATGTAAATAGGACCACCCAAATCTATGGAATGAAACAAATGCAACTCTAAAAGCAGAGCTGTGCGAGCAAAGAAGCGAAAAAGTAATCTCTCCCAACACCCGCACGAAGAGTGGATGAAATCTCCACATTCAACGTCAAGTACCCCGCATCTCTGGAACACCTGAGTAGAACAATGAATCAGTCCAAAATTGAGGAGGTGGACTTTGTGACCATACATATATTAGTTTTTCCCGTTTTTCACTTTTTGTGAGTGTTTAGGTGTATGTTACTGTGAGTCATTTTGTCTGTATAGCTAAGCTTTAACCATTTGTGCTAGAGTTCTTTGTGGCTGTTTATTTTTTTACATTTTAAAATTTTCTCATAAAAATATTTTTTATTTTAATAACTTCATTTTATTTGATTTTACTTTATTTTGTTTTATTTTATCCTCATTCTTTGTTTCCTTCTCTTTCTTCTCCCACTTATTCTGAGCTGTGAGGATGAAAGTCTCTAGGTGCTCTAACCAGGAGTCAGTGCTCTGCATCTGAGGTGGGAAAACCAAATTCAGGACACTGGTCCACAGGAGACCTGACAGCTCCACATAGTATCAAAGGGTGATAAACTCCCAGAGATTTCTTTCTTAACGCCAAGACCCACATTTACTCAGTGACCAGCAAGCTACAGTGCTGGACACCATCTGCCAAAAAATGAGCAAGACAGAAAGAGCCCCATCCGTTATCAGAGAGGATGCCTTAAATCATAATAAGGACGGAGGCAGCAAAATACACACCACCAGACGTGGAAGTGCCCACCAGAAAGAAAAGATCCAGCCTCATCTTCCAGAACACAAGCACAACTCCCCTCAACCAAGAAGCATACAGAACCCACTGAACAAACCTTAGCCGCTGGGGACAGACAACAAAAACAACAATAACTACGGGCATGACGCCTGTGAAAAGGAACCCCAAGCACAGTACGTTAAGCAAAATGAGGAGACCGAAAAACACACAGCAGAAGAAGCAACAAGGTCAAAACGCACCAGACCTAACAAATGACGAGGAAATAGGCAGTCTACCCGAAAAATAATTCAGAATAATGATAGGAAAGACGATTCAACATCGGGGAAATAGGAGACAGAAAATACAAGAAACGTTTCACAAGGGTCGACAAGAACTGAAGAGCAAACAAACAATGATGAAGAACACAATAAATGAAAATAATTATTCTCTAGCATGGATCACTAGCACAATAACTGAGGCAGAAGAACGGTTACGTGGCCGGGAAGATAAAATAGTTCAAATAAATACTGCGGATCAAAATAAAGAACAAAGAGAAAAGGAACGGAGGACAGTCACAGCGACCCTTGGGACAACATTAAATGCACCAACATTCGAATTATATGGGTCTCAGAAGAAGAAGAGAAATAGAAAAGGCGTGAGAATATATTTGAAGAGATTATAGTTGAAAACTTCCCTAGTATGGGAAAGGAAATAGTTAATCAAGTCCAGGAAGCACAGAGAGTCCCATACAGGATAAATCCAAGGAGAAACACGCCAAGACACGTATTCATCAAACTATTAGAAACTAAATACATAGAAAGCATGTAAAAAGCAGCATGGGAAAAGTAGCATATACCATACAAGGGAATCCACGTAAGTTAACAGCTGACCTTTCAGCAGAAATTCTGCAAGAGAGAAGGGAGTGGCAGTATACGTATTTAACGTAATGAAAGGAAAAAAACCTACAACCAATGTTACTGTTCTCAGCAAGAATTTCATTGAGACAGGACAGAGAAACTAAAAACTTTACAGAAAAACACACGGAAAAAGAATGCAGCACCAACAACACCTTTATAACAAAGGATAAAGGAACTTCTCTAGGCAGGAATCACAAAGAAAAAAAAGACCTCCTAGAACCAACCAGAAACAATTAACAAAACGGTAAGAGGAACATCCATACTGATAATTACCTTACATGTAAATGGATTCATTGCTCCAACCACAACAGATAAACTGGCTGAAGGGATACAACAACAAGCATATTATATATGCTGCCTAGAAGAGATCCACTTTAGACCTAGGGAGACATACAGACTGAAAGTGAGGAGATGGCAAGAGACATTCCATGCAAATGGAAATCAAAGGAAACCTGGAGTTACAATTCTCATATCAGAAGAAATAGACTTTAAGATAAAGACTATTTCAAGAAACAAACAAGGACACTACACACTGATCAAGGAATCAAATTAAGGAGAGGATATAAGAAATGCAAATACTTATGAACCCACCCGAGGAGCACTTCAATACATGAGGTATATCCTAACAGCCATTAAGCGGAACTTGACAGTAAAACCATAAGAGTAGGGGAAATTACCACCCCACAATCACCAATGGATAGATCATCCAAAATAAAACTAAATCAGGAAACATAAGCTTTCAATGACGCATTGAACAAGAGGGAATTCATTCATATGTATACAACATTCTATTGCAAAACAACAGAAAACACTTTCTCCTCGGGTACTCATGAAACACTCTCCAAGATATATCATATGTAGGGTCACAAATAAAGCATTAGAAAACTAAGAAAATTGAAATAGCGTCAGGTATAATTTTCGCCTGCAGTGCTAGGCAACTAGATAGGAATTAAAAGAAAAACAAACTGTAAATAATACAAACACATGGAAGCTAAACAAAACGCTGTTACATAACCAAGAATACACTGCAGAAAACCAAGATGGGGTCACAAACACCTGGGAAAAATTGAAAATGAAAATAGGGCCACCCAAATCTATGGAATGGAACAAATGCAACTCTAAAAGCAGAGCTGTGCGAGCAAACAAGCAAAAAGGTAATCTCTCCCAGCACCCGCACGAAGAGTGGATGAAATCTCCACATTCAACGTCAAGTACCCCGCATCTCTGGAACACCTGAGTAGAACAATGAATCAGTCCAAAATTGAGGAGGTGGACTTTGTGAGCATAGATATATTAGTTTTTCCAGTTTTTCACACTTTGTGAGTGTGTAGGTGTATGCTACTGTGAGTCATTTTGTCTGTGTAGCTAAGCTTTAACCATTTGTGCTAGAGTTCTTTTTGGCTGTTTATTTTTTTACATTTTAAAATTTTCTCATAAAAATATTTTTTATTCTAATAACTTCATTTTATTTGATTTTACTTTATTTTGTTTTATTTTATCCTCATTCTTTGTTTCCTCCTCTTTCTTCTCCCACTTATTCTGAGCTGTGAGGATGAAAGTCTCTAGGTGCTCTAACCAGGAGTCAGTGCTCTGCATCTGAGGTGGGAAAACCAACTTCAGGACACTGGTCCACAGGAGACCTGACAGCTCCACATAATATCAAAAGGAGAAAATCTCCCAGAGATTTCTTTCTCAACGCCAAGACCCACATTCACTCAGTGACCAGTAAGCAACAGTGCTGGACACCGTATGCCAAACAATGAGCAAGACAGAAACAGTCCCATCCGTTATCAGAGAGGATGCTTTAAATCATCATAAGGACAGAGGCACCAAAATACACACCAGCAGTTGTGGAAATGCCAACCAGAAAGACAGGATCCAGCCTCATTCAAAAGAACACAAGCATAACTCCCCTCCACGAAGAAGCCTACACAACCCACTTAACAAACCTTAGCCGCTGGGGACAGACAACAAAAACAACAATAACTACTGGCATGACGCCTGTGAAAAGGAACCCCAAGCACAGTAAGTTAACCAAAATTAGGAGACCAAAAAACACACAGCTGACGAAGCAGCAAGGTCAAAACGCACCAGACCTAACAAATGAAGAGGAAATAGGCAGTCTACCCGAAAAAGAATTCAGAATAATGATAGGAAAAACGATTCAACATCGTGGAAATAGGAGAGAGAAAATACAGGAAACGTTTCACAGGGGTCGACAAGAACTGAAGAGCAAACAAACAGTGATATAGAACACAATAAATGAAAATAATTATCTCTAGCATGGATCACTAGCACAATAACTGAGGCACAAGAACGGTTAAGTGGCCTGGAAGATAAAATAGTTCAAGTAAATACTGCGGATCAAAATAAAGAACAAAGAATGAAAGGAACGGAGGACAGTCTCAGCGACCCTTGGGACAACATTAAATGCACCAACATTCGAATTATATGGCTCTCAGAAGAAGAAGAGAAAGAGAAAAGGCGTGAGAATATATTTGAAGAGATTATCGTTGAAAACTTCCCTAGTATGGGAAAGGAAAGAGGTAATCAAGTCCAGGAAGCACAGAGAGTCTCATACAGGATAATTCCAAGGAGAAACACGCCAAGACACGTATTCATCAAACTATTAAAATCTAAATGTATAGGAAACATGTAAAAAGCAGCATGGGAAAAGCACCATTTACCATTCAAGGGAATCCACGTAAGTTAACAGCCGACCTTTCAGCAGAAAT
Organism: Balaenoptera physalus; assembly: GCF_965194825.1. Taxonomy (NCBI): domain Eukaryota; kingdom Metazoa; phylum Chordata; class Mammalia; order Artiodactyla; family Balaenopteridae; genus Balaenoptera; species Balaenoptera physalus. The sequence goes on along the minus strand of NC_138904.1, from coordinate 20,140,453 downwards.
TCTGCAAGAGAGAAGGAAGTGGCAGTATACGTATTTAAAGAGATGAAAGGAAAAAACCTACAACCAATGTTACTGTTCTCAGCAAGAATCTCATTGAGATTGGACAGAGAAACTAAAAACTTTACAGAAAAACACACGGAAAAAGAATTCAGCACCAACAATAGCTTTATAACAAAAGATATAGGAACTTCTCTAGGCAGGAATCACAAGGAAAAGAAAGACCTCCTAGAACCAACCAAAAACAATTAACAAAACGGTAAGAGGAACATCCATATTGATAATTACCTTACATGTAAATGGATTCATTGCTCCAACCACAACAGATAAACTGGCTGAAGGGATACAACAAAAAGCCCATTATATATGCTGCCTAGAAGAGATCCACTTTAGACCTAGTGAGACATACAGACTTAAAGTGAGGAGATGGCAAGAGACATTGCATGCAAATGGAAATCAAAGGAAACCTGGAGTTACAATTCGCATATCAGAAGAAATAGACTTTAAGATAAAGACTATTTCAAGAAACAAACAAGGACACTACACACTGATCAAGGGATCAAATTAAGGAGAGGATATAAGAAATGCAGACACTTATGAACCCAATCGAGGAGCACTTCAATACATAAAGTATATCCTAACAGCCATAAAGCGGAACTTCACAGTAAAACCATAAGAGTAGGGGACATTTCCACCCCACAATCACAAATGGATAGATCATCCAAAATGAAACTAAATCAGGAAACATAAGCTTTCAATGACGCGTTGAACAAGAGGGAATTCATTCATATGTATACAACATTCTATTGCAAAACAACAGAAAACACTTTCTCCTCGGGTACTCATGAAACACTCTCCAAGATTTATCATATGTAGGGTCACAAATAAAGCCTTGGAAAACTAAGAAAATTGACATAGCATCAGGTATAATTTTCGCCTGCAGTGCTATGAAACTAGAGAGGAATTAAAAGAAAAAAAAACTGTAAATAATACAAACACATGGAAGCTAAACAAAACGCTGTTACATAACCAAGAATACACTGCAGAAAACCAAGATGGGGTCACAAACACCTGGGAAAAATTGAAAATGTAAATAGGACCACCCAAATCTATGGAATGAAACAAATGCAACTCTAAAAGCAGAGCTGTGCGAGCAAAGAAGCGAAAAAGTAATCTCTCCCAACACCCGCACGAAGAGTGGATGAAATCTCCACATTCAACGTCAAGTACCCCGCATCTCTGGAACACCTGAGTAGAACAATGAATCAGTCCAAAATTGAGGAGGTGGACTTTGTGACCATACATATATTAGTTTTTCCCGTTTTTCACTTTTTGTGAGTGTTTAGGTGTATGTTACTGTGAGTCATTTTGTCTGTATAGCTAAGCTTTAACCATTTGTGCTAGAGTTCTTTGTGGCTGTTTATTTTTTTACATTTTAAAATTTTCTCATAAAAATATTTTTTATTTTAATAACTTCATTTTATTTGATTTTACTTTATTTTGTTTTATTTTATCCTCATTCTTTGTTTCCTTCTCTTTCTTCTCCCACTTATTCTGAGCTGTGAGGATGAAAGTCTCTAGGTGCTCTAACCAGGAGTCAGTGCTCTGCATCTGAGGTGGGAAAACCAAATTCAGGACACTGGTCCACAGGAGACCTGACAGCTCCACATAGTATCAAAGGGTGATAAACTCCCAGAGATTTCTTTCTTAACGCCAAGACCCACATTTACTCAGTGACCAGCAAGCTACAGTGCTGGACACCATCTGCCAAAAAATGAGCAAGACAGAAAGAGCCCCATCCGTTATCAGAGAGGATGCCTTAAATCATAATAAGGATGGAGGCAGCAAAATACACACCACCAGACGTGGAAGTGCCCACCAGAAAGAAAAGATCCAGCCTCATCTTCCAGAACACAAGCACAACTCCCCTCAACCAAGAAGCATACAGAACCCACTGAACAAACCTTAGCCGCTGGGGACAGACAACAAAAACAACAATAACTACGGGCATGACGCCTGTGAAAAGGAACCCCAAGCACAGTAAGTTAAGCAAAATGAGGAGACCGAAAAACACACAGCAGAAGAAGCAACAAGGTCAAAACGCACCAGACCTAACAAATGACGAGGAAATAGGCAGTCTACCCGAAAAATAATTCAGAATAATGATAGGAAAGACGATTCAACATCGGGGAAATAGGAGACAGAAAATACAAGAAACATTTCACAAGGGTCGACAAGAACTGAAGAGCAAACAAACAATGATGAAGAACACAATAAATGAAAATAATTATTCTCTAGCATGGATCACTAGCACAATAACTGAGGCAGAAGAACGGTTACGTGGCCGGGAAGATAAAATAGTTCAAATAAATACTGCGGATCAAAATAAAGAACAAAGAGAAAAGGAACGGAGGACAGTCACAGCGACCCTTGGGACAACATTAAATGCACCAACATTCGAATTATATGGGTCTCAGAAGAAGAAGAGAAATAGAAAAGGCGTGAGAATATATTTGAAGAGATTATAGTTGAAAACTTCCCTAGTATGGGAAAGGAAATAGTTAATCAAGTCCAGGAAGCACAGAGAGTCCCATACAGGATAAATCCAAGGAGAAACACGCCAAGACACGTATTCATCAAACTATTAGAAACTAAATACATAGAAAGCATGTAAAAAGCAGCATGGGAAAAGTAGCATATACCATACAAGGGAATCCACGTAAGTTAACAGCTGACCTTTCAGCAGAAATTCTGCAAGAGAGAAGGGAGTGGCAGTATACGTATTTAACGTAATGAAAGGAAAAAAACCTACAACCAATGTTACTGTTCTCAGCAAGAATTTCATTGAGACAGGACAGAGAAACTAAAAACTTTACAGAAAAACACACGGAAAAAGAATGCAGCACCAACAACACCTTTATAACAAAGGATAAAGGAACTTCTCTAGGCAGGAATCACAAAGAAAAAAAAGACCTCCTAGAACCAACCAGAAACAATTAACAAAACGGTAAGAGGAACATCCATACTGATAATTACCTTACATGTAAATGGATTCATTGCTCCAACCACAACAGATAAACTGGCTGAAGGGATACAACAACAAGCATATTATATATGCTGCCTAGAAGAGATCCACTTTAGACCTAGGGAGACATACAGACTGAAAGTGAGGAGATCGCAGGAGACATTCCATGCAAATGGAAATCAAAGGAAACCTGGAGTTACAATTCTCATATCAGAAGAAATAGACTTTAAGATAAAGACTATTTCAAGAAACAAACAAGGACACTACACACTGATCAAGGAATCAAATTAAGGAGAGGATATAAGAAATGCAAATACTTATGAACCCACCCGAGGAGCACTTCAATACATGAGGTATATCCTAACAGCCATTAAGCGGAACTTGACAGTAAAACCATAAGAGTAGGGGAAATTACCACCCCACAATCACCAATGGATAGATCATCCAAAATAAAACTAAATCAGGAAACATAAGCTTTCAATGACGCATTGAACAAGAGGGAATTCATTCATATGTATACAACATTCTATTGCAAAACAACAGAAAACACTTTCTCCTCGGGTACTCATGAAACACTCTCCAAGATATATCATATGTAGGGTCACAAATAAAGCATTAGAAAACTAAGAAAATTGAAATAGCGTCAGGTATAATTTTCGCCTGCAGTGCTAGGCAACTAGATAGGAATTAAAAGAAAAACAAACTGTAAATAATACAAACACATGGAAGCTAAACAAAACGCTGTTACATAACCAAGAATACACTGCAGAAAACCAAGATGGGGTCACAAACACCTGGGAAAAATTGAAAATGAAAATAGGGCCACCCAAATCTATGGAATGGAACAAATGCAACTCTAAAAGCAGAGCTGTGCGAGCAAAGAAGCAAAAAGGTAATCTCTCCCAGCACCCGCACGAAGAGTGGATGAAATCTCCACATTCAACGTCAAGTACCCCGCATCTCTGGAACACCTGAGTAGAACAATGAATCAGTAAAAAATTGAGGAGGTGGACTTTGTGAGCATAGATATATTAGTTTTTCCAGTTTTTCACACTTTGTGAGTGTGTAGGTGTATGCTACTGTGAGTCATTTTGTCTGTGTAGCTAAGCTTTAACCATTTGTGCTAGAGTTCTTTTTGGCTGTTTATTTTTTTACATTTTAAAATTTTCTCATAAAAATATTTTTTATTCTAATAACTTCATTTTATTTGATTTTACTTTATTTTGTTTTATTTTATCCTCATTCTTTGTTTCCTCCTCTTTCTTCTCCCACTTATTCTGAGCTGTGAGGATGAAAGTCTCTAGGTGCTCTAACCAGGAGTCAGTGCTCTGCATCTGAGGTGGGAAAACCAACTTCAGGACACTGGTCCACAGGAGACCTGACAGCTCCACATAATATCAAAAGGAGAAAATCTCCCAGAGATTTCTTTCTCAACGCCAAGACCCACATTCACTCAGTGACCAGTAAGCAACAGTGCTGGACACCGTATGCCAAACAATGAGCAAGACAGAAACAGTCCCATCCGTTATCAGAGAGGATGTTTTAAATCATCATAAGGACAGAGGCACCAAAATACACACCAGCAGTTGTGGAAATGCCCACCAGAAAGACAGGATCCAGCCTCATTCAAAAGAACACAAGCATAACTCCCCTCCACGAAGAAGCCTACACAACCCACTTAACAAACCTTAGCCGCTGGGGACAGACAACAAAAACAACAATAACTACGGGCATGACGCCTGTGAAAAGGAACCCCAAGCACAGTAAGTTAACCAAAATTAGGAGACCAAAAAACACACAGCTGACGAAGCAGCAAGGTCAAAACGCACCAGACCTAACAAATGAAGAGGAAATAGGCAGTCTACCCGAAAAAGAATTCAGAATAATGATAGGAAAAACGATTCAACATCGTGGAAATAGGAGAGAGAAAATACAGGAAACGTTTCACAGGGGTCGACAAGAACTGAAGAGCAAACAAACAGTGATGAAGAACACAATAAATGAAAATAATTATCTCTAGCATGGATCACTAGCACAATAACTGAGGCACAAGAACGGTTAAGTGGCCTGGAAGATAAAATAGTTCAAATAAATACTGCGGATCAAAATAAAGAACAAAGAATGAAAGGAACGGAGGACAGTCTCAGCGACCCTTGGGGCAACATTAAATGCACCAACATTGGAATTATATGGCTCTCAGAAGAAGAAGAGAAAGAGAAAAGGCGTGAGAATATATTTGAAGAGATTATAGTTGAAAACTTCCCTAGTATGGGAAAGGAAAGAGTTAATCAAGTCCAGGAAGCACAGAGAGTCTCATACAGGATAATTCTAAGGAGAAACACGCCAAGACACGTATTCATCAAACTATTAGAAACTAAATACATAGGAAGCATGTAAAAAGCAGCACGGGAAAAGTAGCATATACCATACAAGGGAATCCACTTAAGTTAACAGCTGACCTTTGAACAGAAATTCTGCAAGAGAGAAGGGAGTGGCAGTATACGTATTTGAAGTAATGAAAGGAAAAAAAACCTACAACCGATGTTACTGTTCTCAGCAAGAATCTCATTGAGATTGGACAGAGAAACTAAAAACTTTACAGAAAAACACACGGAAAAAGAATTCAGCACCAACAATAGCTTTATAACAAAAGATAAAGGAACTTCTCTAGGCAGGAATCACAAGGAAAAGAAAGACCTCCTAGAACCAACCAAAAACAATTAACAAAACGGTAAGAGGAACATCCATATTGATAATTACCTTACATGTAAATGGATTCATTGCTCCAACCACAACAGATAAACTGGCTGAAGGGATACAACAAAAAGCCCATTATATATGCTGCCTAGAAGAGATCCACTTTAGACCTAGTGAGACATACAGACTTAAAGTGAGGAGATGGCAAGAGACATTCCATGCAAATGGAAATCAAAGGAAACCTGGAGTTACAATTCGCATATCAGAAGAAATAGACTTTAAGATAAAGACTATTTCAAGAAACAAACAAGGACACTACACACTGATCAAGGGATCAAATTAAGGAGAGGATATAAGAAATGCAGACACTTATGAACCCAATCGAGGAGCACTTCAATACATAAAGTATATCCTAACAGCCATAAAGCGGAACTTGACAGTAAAACCATAAGAGTAGGGGACATTTCCACCCCACAATCACAAATGGATAGATCATCCAAAATGAAACTAAATCAGGAAACATAAGCTTTCAATGACGCGTTGAACAAGAGGGAATTCATTCATATGTATACAACATTCTATTGCAAAACAACAGAAAACACTTTCTCCTCGGGTACTCATGAAACACTCTCCAAGATTTATCATATGTAGGGTCACAAATAAAGCCTTGGAAAACTAAGAAAATTGAAATAGCATCAGGTATAATTTTCGCCTGCAGTGCTATGAAACTAGAGAGGAATTAAAAGAAAAAAAAACTGTAAATAATACAAACACATGGAAGCTAAACAAAACGCTGTTACATAACCAAGAATACACTGCAGAAAACCAAGATGGGGTCACAAACAGCTGGGAAAAATTGAAAATGTAAATAGGACCACCCAAATCTATGGAATGAAACAAATGCAACTCTAAAAGCAGAGCTGTGCGAGCAAAGAAGCGAAAAAGTAATCTCTCCCAACACCCGCACGAAGAGTGGATGAAATCTCCACATTCAACGTCAAGTACCCCGCATCTCTGGAACACCTGAGTAGAACAATGAATCAGTCCAAAATTGAGGAGGTGGACTTTGTGACCATACATATATTAGTTTTTCCCGTTTTTCACTTTTTGTGAGTGTTTAGGTGTATGTTACTGTGAGTCATTTTGTCTGTATAGCTAAGCTTTAACCATTTGTGCTAGAGTTCTTTGTGGCTGTTTATTTTTTTACATTTTAAAATTTTCTCATAAAAATATTTTTTATTTTAATAACTTCATTTTATTTGATTTTACTTTATTTTGTTTTATTTTATCCTCATTCTTTGTTTCCTTCTCTTTCTTCTCCCACTTATTCTGAGCTGTGAGGATGAAAGTCTCTAGGTGCTCTAACCAGGAGTCAGTGCTCTGCATCTGAGGTGGGAAAACCAAATTCAGGACACTGGTCCACAGGAGACCTGACAGCTCCACATAGTATCAAAGGGTGATAAACTCCCAGAGATTTCTTTCTTAACGCCAAGACCCACATTTACTCAGTGACCAGCAAGCTACAGTGCTGGACACCATCTGCCAAAAAATGAGCAAGACAGAAAGAGCCCCATCCGTTATCAGAGAGGATGCCTTAAATCATAATAAGGACGGAGGCAGCAAAATACACACCACCAGACGTGGAAGTGCCCACCAGAAAGAAAAGATCCAGCCTCATCTTCCAGAACACAAGCACAACTCCCCTCAACCAAGAAGCATACAGAACCCACTGAACAAACCTTAGCCGCTGGGGACAGACAACAAAAACAACAATAACTACGGGCATGACGCCTGTGAAAAGGAACCCCAAGCACAGTACGTTAAGCAAAATGAGGAGACCGAAAAACACACAGCAGAAGAAGCAACAAGGTCAAAACGCACCAGACCTAACAAATGACGAGGAAATAGGCAGTCTACCCGAAAAATAATTCAGAATAATGATAGGAAAGACGATTCAACATCGGGGAAATAGGAGACAGAAAATACAAGAAACGTTTCACAAGGGTCGACAAGAACTGAAGAGCAAACAAACAATGATGAAGAACACAATAAATGAAAATAATTATTCTCTAGCATGGATCACTAGCACAATAACTGAGGCAGAAGAACGGTTACGTGGCCGGGAAGATAAAATAGTTCAAATAAATACTGCGGATCAAAATAAAGAACAAAGAGAAAAGGAACGGAGGACAGTCACAGCGACCCTTGGGACAACATTAAATGCACCAACATTCGAATTATATGGGTCTCAGAAGAAGAAGAGAAATAGAAAAGGCGTGAGAATATATTTGAAGAGATTATAGTTGAAAACTTCCCTAGTATGGGAAAGGAAATAGTTAATCAAGTCCAGGAAGCACAGAGAGTCCCATACAGGATAAATCCAAGGAGAAACACGCCAAGACACGTATTCATCAAACTATTAGAAACTAAATACATAGAAAGCATGTAAAAAGCAGCATGGGAAAAGTAGCATATACCATACAAGGGAATCCACGTAAGTTAACAGCTGACCTTTCAGCAGAAATTCTGCAAGAGAGAAGGGAGTGGCAGTATACGTATTTAACGTAATGAAAGGAAAAAAACCTACAACCAATGTTACTGTTCTCAGCAAGAATTTCATTGAGACAGGACAGAGAAACTAAAAACTTTACAGAAAAACACACGGAAAAAGAATGCAGCACCAACAACACCTTTATAACAAAGGATAAAGGAACTTCTCTAGGCAGGAATCACAAAGAAAAAAAAGACCTCCTAGAACCAACCAGAAACAATTAACAAAACGGTAAGAGGAACATCCATACTGATAATTACCTTACATGTAAATGGATTCATTGCTCCAACCACAACAGATAAACTGGCTGAAGGGATACAACAACAAGCATATTATATATGCTGCCTAGAAGAGATCCACTTTAGACCTAGGGAGACATACAGACTGAAAGTGAGGAGATGGCAAGAGACATTCCATGCAAATGGAAATCAAAGGAAACCTGGAGTTACAATTCTCATATCAGAAGAAATAGACTTTAAGATAAAGACTATTTCAAGAAACAAACAAGGACACTACACACTGATCAAGGAATCAAATTAAGGAGAGGATATAAGAAATGCAAATACTTATGAACCCACCCGAGGAGCACTTCAATACATGAGGTATATCCTAACAGCCATTAAGCGGAACTTGACAGTAAAACCATAAGAGTAGGGGAAATTACCACCCCACAATCACCAATGGATAGATCATCCAAAATAAAACTAAATCAGGAAACATAAGCTTTCAATGACGCATTGAACAAGAGGGAATTCATTCATATGTATACAACATTCTATTGCAAAACAACAGAAAACACTTTCTCCTCGGGTACTCATGAAACACTCTCCAAGATATATCATATGTAGGGTCACAAATAAAGCATTAGAAAACTAAGAAAATTGAAATAGCGTCAGGTATAATTTTCGCCTGCAGTGCTAGGCAACTAGATAGGAATTAAAAGAAAAACAAACTGTAAATAATACAAACACATGGAAGCTAAACAAAACGCTGTTACATAACCAAGAATACACTGCAGAAAACCAAGATGGGGTCACAAACACCTGGGAAAAATTGAAAATGAAAATAGGGCCACCCAAATCTATGGAATGGAACAAATGCAACTCTAAAAGCAGAGCTGTGCGAGCAAACAAGCAAAAAGGTAATCTCTCCCAGCACCCGCACGAAGAGTGGATGAAATCTCCACATTCAACGTCAAGTACCCCGCATCTCTGGAACACCTGAGTAGAACAATGAATCAGTCCAAAATTGAGGAGGTGGACTTTGTGAGCATAGATATATTAGTTTTTCCAGTTTTTCACACTTTGTGAGTGTGTAGGTGTATGCTACTGTGAGTCATTTTGTCTGTGTAGCTAAGCTTTAACCATTTGTGCTAGAGTTCTTTTTGGCTGTTTATTTTTTTACATTTTAAAATTTTCTCATAAAAATATTTTTTATTCTAATAACTTCATTTTATTTGATTTTACTTTATTTTGTTTTATTTTATCCTCATTCTTTGTTTCCTCCTCTTTCTTCTCCCACTTATTCTGAGCTGTGAGGATGAAAGTCTCTAGGTGCTCTAACCAGGAGTCAGTGCTCTGCATCTGAGGTGGGAAAACCAACTTCAGGACACTGGTCCACAGGAGACCTGACAGCTCCACATAATATCAAAAGGAGAAAATCTCCCAGAGATTTCTTTCTCAACGCCAAGACCCACATTCACTCAGTGACCAGTAAGCAACAGTGCTGGACACCGTATGCCAAACAATGAGCAAGACAGAAACAGTCCCATCCGTTATCAGAGAGGATGCTTTAAATCATCATAAGGACAGAGGCACCAAAATACACACCAGCAGTTGTGGAAATGCCCACCAGAAAGACAGGATCCAGCCTCATTCAAAAGAACACAAGCATAACTCCCCTCCACGAAGAAGCCTACACAACCCACTTAACAAACCTTAGCCGCTGGGGACAGACAACAAAAACAACAATAACTACGGGCATGACGCCTGTGAAAAGGAACCCCAAGCACAGTAAGTTAACCAAAATTAGGAGACCAAAAAACACACAGCTGACGAAGCAGCAAGGTCAAAACGCACCAGACCTAACAAATGAAGAGGAAATAGGCAGTCTACCCGAAAAAGAATTCAGAATAATGATAGGAAAAACGATTCAACATCGTGGAAATAGGAGAGAGAAAATACAGGAAACGTTTCACAGGGGTCGACAAGAACTGAAGAGCAAACAAACAGTGATATAGAACACAATAAATGAAAATAATTATCTCTAGCATGGATCACTAGCACAATAACTGAGGCACAAGAACGGTTAAGTGGCCTGGAAGATAAAATAGTTCAAGTAAATACTGCGGATCAAAATAAAGAACAAAGAATGAAAGGAACGGAGGACAGTCTCAGCGACCCTTGGGACAACATTAAATGCACCAACATTGGAATTATAGGGCTCTCAGAAGAAGAAGAGAAAGAGAAAAGGCGTGAGAATATATTTGAAGAGATTATAGTTGAAAACTTCCCTAGTATGGGAAAGGAAAGAGTTAATCAAGTCCAGGAAGCACAGAGAGTCTCATACAGGATAATTCTAAGGAGAAACACGCCAAGACACGTATTCATCAAACTATTAGAAACTAAATACATAGGAAGCATGTAAAAAGCAGCACGGGAAAAGTAGCATATACCATACAAGGGAATCCACTTAAGTTAACAGCTGACCTTTGAACAGAAATTCTGCAAGAGAGAAGGGAGTGGCAGTATACGTATTTGAAGTAATGAAAGGAAAAAAAACCTACAACCGATGTTACTGTTCTCAGCAAGAATCTCATTGAGATTGGACAGAGAAACTAAAAACTTTACAGAAAAACACACGGAAAAAGAATTCAGCACCAACAATAGCTTTATAACAAAAGATATAGGAACTTCTCTAGGCAGGAATCACAAGGAAAAGAAAGACCTCCTAGAACCAACCAAAAACAATTAACAAAACGGTAAGAGGAACATCCATATTGATAATTACCTTACATGTAAATGGATTCATTGCTCCAACCACAACAGATAAACCGGCTGAAGGGATACAACAAAAAGCCCATTATATATGCTGCCTAGAAGAGATCCACTTTAGACCTAGTGAGACATACAGACTTAAAGTGAGGAGATGGCAAGAGACATTCCATGCAAATGGAAATCAAAGGAAACCTGGAGTTACAATTCGCATATCAGAAGAAATAGACTTTAAGATAAAGACTATTTCAAGAAACAAACAAGGACACTACACACTGATCAAGGGATCAAATTAAGGAGAGGATATAAGAAATGCAGACACTTATGAACCCAATCGAGGAGCACTTCAATACATAAAGTATATCCTAACAGCCATAAAGCGGAACTTGACAGTAAAACCATAAGAGTAGGGGATATTTCCAACCCACAATCACAAATGGATAGATCATCCAAAATGAAACTAAATCAGGAAACATAAGCTTTCAATGACGCGTTGAACAAGAGGGAATTCATTCATATGTATACAACATTCTATTGCAAAACAACAGAAAACACTTTCTCCTCGGGTACTCATGAAACACTCTCCAAGATTTATCATATGTAGGGTCACAAATAAAGCCTTGGAAAACTAAGAAAATTGACATAGCATCAGGTATAATTTTCGCCTGCAGTGCTATGAAACTAGAGAGGAATTAAAAGAAAAAAAAACTGTAAATAATACAAACACATGGAAGCTAAATAAACCGCTGTTACATAACCAAGAATACACTGCAGAAAACCAAGATGGGGTCACAAACACCTGGGAAAAATTGAAAATGTAAATAGGACCACCCAAATCTATGGAATGAAACAAATGCAACTCTAAAAGCAGAGCTGTGCGAGCAAAGAAGCGAAAAAGTAATCTCTCCCAACACCCGCACGAAGAGTGGATGAAATCTCCACATTCAACGTCAAGTACCCCGCATCTCTGGAACACCTGAGTAGAACAATGAATCAGTCCAAAATTGAGGAGGTGGACTTTGTGACCATACATATATTAGTTTTTCCCGTTTTTCACTTTTTGTGAGTGTTTAGGTGTATGCTACTGTGAGTCATTTTGTCTGTATAGCTAAGCTTTAACCATTTGTGCTAGAGTTCTTTGTGGCTGTTTATTTTTTTACATTTTAAAATTTTCTCATAAAAATATTTTTTATTTTAATAACTTCATTTTATTTGATTTTACTTTATTTTGTTTTATTTTATCCTCATTCTTTGTTTCCTTCTCTTTCTTCTCCCACTTATTCTGAGCTGTGAGGATGAAAGTCTCTAGGTGCTCTAACCAGGAGTCAGTGCTCTGCATCTGAGGTGGGAAAACCAAATTCAGGACACTGGTCCACAGGAGACCTGACAGCTCCACATAGTATCAAAGGGTGATAAACTCCCAGAGATTTCTTTCTTAACGCCAAGACCCACATTTACTCAGTGACCAGCAAGCTACAGTGCTGGACACCATCTGCCAAAAAATGAGCAAGACAGAAAGAGCCCCATCCGTTATCAGAGAGGATGCCTTAAATCATAATAAGGACGGAGGCAGCAAAATACACACCACCAGACGTGGAAGTGCCCACCAGAAAGAAAAGATCCAGCCTCATCTTCCAGAACACAAGCACAACTCCCCTCAACCAAGAAGCATACAGAACCCACTGAACAAACCTTAGCCGCTGGGGACAGACAACAAAAACAACAATAACTACGGGCATGACGCCTGTGAAAAGGAACCCCAAGCACAGTAAGTTAAGCAAAATGAGGAGACCGAAAAACACACAGCAGAAGAAGCAACAAGGTCAAAACGCACCAGACCTAACAAATGACGAGGAAATAGGCAGTCTACCCGAAAAATAATTCAGAATAATGATAGGAAAGACGATTCAACATCGGGGAAATAGGAGACAGAAAATACAAGAAACGTTTCACAAGGGTCGACAAGAACTGAAGAGCAAACAAACAATGATGAAGAACACAATAAATGAAAATAATTATTCTCTAGCATGGATCACTAGCACAATAAATGAGGCAGAAGAACGGTTACGTGGCCGGGAAGATAAAATAGTTCAAATAAATACTGCGGATCAAAATAAAGAACAAAGAGAAAAGGAACGGAGGACAGTCACAGCGACCCTTGGGACAACATTAAATGCACCAACATTCGAATTATATGGGTCTCAGAAGAAGAAGAGAAATAGAAAAGGCGTGAGAATATATTTGAAGAGATTATAGTTGAAAACTTCCCTAGTATGGGAAAGGAAATAGTTAATCAAGTCCAGGAAGCACAGAGAGTCCCATACAGGATAAATCCAAGGAGAAACACGCCAAGACACGTATTCATCAAACTATTAGAAACTAAATACATAGAAAGCATGTAAAAAGCAGCATGGGAAAAGTAGCATATACCATACAAGGGAATCCACGTAAGTTAACAGCTGACCTTTCAGCAGAAATTCTGCAAGAGAGAAGGGAGTGGCAGTATACGTATTTAACGTAATGAAAGGAAAAAAACCTACAACCAATGTTACTGTTCTCAGCAAGAATTTCATTGAGACAGGACAGAGAAACTAAAAACTTTACAGAAAAACACACGGAAAAAGAATGCAGCACCAACAACACCTTTATAACAAAGGATAAAGGAACTTCTCTAGGCAGGAATAACAAAGAAAAAAAAGACCTCCTAGAACCAACCAGAAACAATTAACAAAACGGTAAGAGGAACATCCATACTGATAATTACCTTACATGTAAATGGATTCATTGCTCCAACCACAACAGATAAACTGGCTGAAGGGATACAACAACAAGCATATTATATATGCTGCCTAGAAGAGATCCACTTTAGACCTAGGGAGACATACAGACTGAAAGTGAGGAGATGGCAAGAGACATTCCATGCAAATGGAAATCAAAGGAAACCTGGAGTTACAATTCTCATATCAGAAGAAATAGACTTTAAGATAAAGACTATTTCAAGAAACAAACAAGGACACTACACACTGATCAAGGAATCAAATTAAGGAGAGGATATAAGAAATGCAAATACTTATGAACCCACCCGAGGAGCACTTCAATACATGAGGTATATCCTAACAGCCATTAAGCGGAACTTGACAGTAAAACCATAAGAGTAGGGGAAATTACCACCCCACAATCACCAATGGATAGATCATCCAAAATAAAACTAAATCAGGAAACATAAGCTTTCAATGACGCATTGAACAAGAGGGAATTCATTCATATGTATACAACATTCTATTGCAAAACAACAGAAAACACTTTCTCCTCGGGTACTCATGAAACACTCTCCAAGATATATCATATGTAGGGTCACAAATAAAGCATTAGAAAACTAAGAAAATTGAAATAGCGTCAGGTATAATTTTCGCCTGCAGTGCTAGGCAACTAGATAGGAATTAAAAGAAAAACAAACTGTAAATAATACAAACACATGGAAGCTAAACAAAACGCTGTTACATAACCAAGAATACACTGCAGAAAACCAAGATGGGGTCACAAACACCTGGGAAAAATTGAAAATGAAAATAGGGCCACCCAAATCTATGGAATGGAACAAATGCAACTCTAAAAGCAGAGCTGTGCGAGCAAACAAGCGAAAAGGTAATCTCTCCCAGCACCCGCACGAAGAGTGGATGAAATCTCCACATTCAACGTCAAGTACCCCGCATCTCTGGAACACCTGAGTAGAACAATGAATCAGTCCAAAATTGAGGAGGTGGACTTTGTGAGCATAGATATATTAGTTTTTCCAGTTTTTCACACTTTGTGAGTGTGTAGGTGTATGCTACTGTGAGTCATTTTGTCTGTGTAGCTAAGCTTTAACCATTTGTGCTAGAGTTCTTTTTGGCTGTTTATTTTTTTACATTTTAAAATTTTCTCATAAAAATATTTTTTATTCTAATAACTTCATTTTATTTGATTTTACTTTATTTTGTTTTATTTTATCCTCATTCTTTGTTTCCTCCTCTTTCTTCTCCCACTTATTCTGAGCTGTGAGGATGAAAGTCTCTAGGTGCTCTAACCAGGAGTCAGTGCTCTGCATCTGAGGTGGGAAAACCAACTTCAGGACACTGGTCCACAGGAGACCTGACAGCTCCACATAATATCAAAAGGAGAAAATCTCCCAGAGATTTCTTTCTCAACGCCAAGACCCACATTCACTCAGTGACCAGTAAGCAACAGTGCTGGACACCGTATGCCAAACAATGAGCAAGACAGAAACAGTCCCATCCGTTATCAGAGAGGATGCTTTAAATCATCATAAGGACAGAGGCACCAAAATACACACCAGCAGTTGTGGAAATGCCCACCAGAAAGACAGGATCCAGCCTCATTCAAAAGAACACAAGCATAACTCCCCTCCACGAAGAAGCCTACACAACCCACTTAACAAACCTTAGCCGCTGGGGACAGACAACAAAAACAACAATAAGTACGGGCATGACGCCTGTGAAAAGGAACCCCAAGCACGGTAAGTTAACCAAAATTAGGAGACCAAAAAACACACAGCTGACGAAGCAGCAAGGTCAAAACGCACCAGACCTAACAAATGAAGAGGAAATAGGCAGTCTACCCGAAAAAGAATTCAGAATAATGATAAGAAAAACGATTCAACATCGTGGAAATAGGAGAGAGAAAATACAGGAAACGTTTCACAGGGGTCGACAAGAACTGAAGAGCAAACAAACAGTGATGAAGAACACAATAAATGAAAATAATTATTCTCTAGCATGGATCACTAGCACAATAACTGAGGCACAAGAACGGTTAAGTGGCCTGGAAGATAAAATAGTTCAAATAAATACTGCGGATCAAAATAAAGAACAAAGAATGAAAGGAACGGAGGACAGTCTCAGCGACCCTTGGGACAACATTAAATGCACCAACATTGGAATTATATGGCTCTCAGAAGAAGAAGAGAAAGAGAAAAGGCGTGAGAATATATTTGAAGAGATTATAGTTGAAAACTTCCCTAGTATGGGAAAGGAAAGAGTTAATCAAGTCCAGGAAGCACAGAGAGTCTCATACAGGATAATTCTAAGGAGAAACACGCCAAGACACGTATTCATCAAACTATTAGAAACTAAATACATAGGAAGCATGTAAAAAGCAGCACGGGAAAAGTAGCATATACCATACAAGGGAATCCACTTAAGTTAACAGCTGACCTTTGAACAGAAATTCTGCAAGAGAGAAGGGAGTGGCAGTATACGTATTTGAAGTAATGAAAGGAAAAAAAACCTACAACCGATGTTACTGTTCTCAGCAAGAATCTCATTGAGATTGGACAGAGAAACTAAAAACTTTACAGAAAAACACACGGAAAAAGAATTCAGCACCAACAATAGCTTTATAACAAAAGATATAGGAACTTCTCTAGGCAGGAATCACAAGGAAAAGAAAGACCTCCTAGAACCAACCAAAAACAATTAACAAAACGGTAAGAGGAACATCCATATTGATAATTACCTTACATGTAAATGGATTCATTGCTCCAACCACAACAGATAAACTGGCTGAAGGGATACAACAAAAAGCCCATTATATATGCTGCCTAGAAGAGATCCACTTTAGACCTAGTGAGACATACAGACTTAAAGTGAGGAGATGGCAAGAGACATTCCATGCAAATGGAAATCAAAGGAAACCTGGAGTTACAATTCGCATATCAGAAGAAATAGACTTTAAGATAAAGACTATTTCAAGAAACAAACAAGGACACTACACACTGATCAAGGGATCAAATTAAGGAGAGGATATAAGAAATGCAGACACTTATGAACCCAATCGAGGAGCACTTCAATACATAAAGTATATCCTAACAGCCATAAAGCGGAACTTGACAGTAAAACCATAAGAGTAGGGGACATTTCCACCCCACAATCACAAATGGATAGATCATCCAAAATGAAACTAAATCAGGAAACATAAGCTTTCAATGACGCGTTGAACAAGAGGGAATTCATTCATATGTATACAACATTCTATTGCAAAACAACAGAAAACACTTTCTCCTCGGGTACTCATGAAACACTCTCCAAGATTTATCATATGTAGGGTCACAAATAAAGCCTTGGAAAACTAAGAAAATTGACATAGCATCAGGTATAATTTTCGCCTGCAGTGCTATGAAACTAGAGAGGAATTAAAAGAAAAAAAAACTGTAAATAATACAAACACATGGAAGCTAAACAAAACGCTGTTACATAACCAAGAATACACTGCAGAAAACCAAGATGGGGTCACAAACACCTGGGAAAAATTGAAAATGTAAATAGGACCACCCAAATCTATGGAATGAAACAAATGCAACTCTAAAAGCAGAGCTGTGCGAGCAAAGAAGCGAAAAAGTAATCTCTCCCAACACCCGCACGAAGAGTGGATGAAATCTCCACATTCAACGTCAAGTACCCCGCATCTCTGGAACACCTGAGTAGAACAATGAATCAGTCCAAAATTGAGGAGGTGGACTTTGTGACCATACATATATTAGTTTTTCCCGTTTTTCACTTTTTGTGAGTGTTTAGGTGTATGCTACTGTGAGTCATTTTGTCTGTATAGCTAAGCTTTAACCATTTGTGCTAGAGTTCTTTGTGGCTGTTTATTTTTTTACATTTTAAAATTTTCTCATAAAAATATTTTTTATTTTAATAACTTCATTTTATTTGATTTTACTTTATTTTGTTTTATTTTATCCTCATTCTTTGTTTCCTTCTCTTTCTTCTCCCACTTATTCTGAGCTATGAGGATGAAAGTCTCTAGGTGCTCTAACCAGGAGTCAGTGCTCTGCATCTGAGGTGGGAAAACCAAATTCAGGACACTGGTCCACAGGAGACCTGACAGCTCCACATAGTATCAAAGGGTGATAAACTCCCAGAGATTTCTTTCTTAACGCCAAGACCCACATTTACTCAGTGACCAGCAAGCTACAGTGCTGGACACCATCTGCCAAAAAATGAGCAAGACAGAAAGAGCCCCATCCGTTATCAGAGAGGATGCCTTAAATCATAATAAGGACGGAGGCAGCAAAATACACACCACCAGACGTGGAAGTGCCCACCAGAAAGAAAAGATCCAGCCTCATCTTCCAGAACACAAGCACAACTCCCCTCAACCAAGAAGCATACAGAACCCACTGAACAAACCTTAGCCGCTGGGGACAGACAACAAAAACAACAATAACTACGGGCATGACGCCTGTGAAAAGGAACCCCAAGCACAGTAAGTTAAGCAAAATGAGGAGACCGAAAAACACACAGCAGAAGAAGCAACAAGGTCAAAACGCACCAGACCTAACAAATGACGAGGAAATAGGCAGTCTACCCGAAAAATAATTCAGAATAATGATAGGAAAGACGATTCAACATCGGGGAAATAGGAGACAGAAAATACAAGAAACGTTTCACAAGGGTCGACAAGAACTGAAGAGCAAACAAACAATGATGAAGAACACAATAAATGAAAATAATTATTCTCTAGCATGGATCACTAGCACAATAAATGAGGCAGAAGAACGGTTACGTGGCCGGGAAGATAAAATAGTTCAAATAAATACTGCGGATCAAAATAAAGAACAAAGAGAAAAGGAACGGAGGACAGTCACAGCGACCCTTGGGACAACATTAAATGCACCAACATTCGAATTATATGGGTCTCAGAAGAAGAAGAGAAATAGAAAAGGCGTGAGAATATATTTGAAGAGATTATAGTTGAAAACTTCCCTAGTATGGGAAAGGAAATAGTTAATCAAGTCCAGGAAGCACAGAGAGTCCCATACAGGATAAATCCAAGGAGAAACACGCCAAGACACGTATTCATCAAGCTATTAGAAACTAAATACATAGAAAGCATGTAAAAAGCAGCATGGGAAAAGTAGCATATACCATACAAGGGAATCCACGTAAGTTAACAGCTGACCTTTCAGCAGAAATTCTGCAAGAGAGAAGGGAGTGGCAGTATACGTATTTAACGTAATGAAAGGAAAAAAACCTACAACCAATGTTACTGTTCTCAGCAAGAATTTCATTGAGACAGGACAGAGAAACTAAAAACTTTACAGAAAAACACACGGAAAAAGAATGCAGCACCAACAACACCTTTATAACAAAGGATAAAGGAACTTCTCTAGGCAGGAATCACAAAGAAAAAAAAGACCTCCTAGAACCAACCAGAAACAATTAACAAAACGGTAAGAGGAACATCCATACTGATAATTACCTTACATGTAAATGGATTCATTGCTCCAACCACAACAGATAAACTGGCTGAAGGGATACAACAACAAGCATATTATATATGCTGCCTAGGAGAGATCCACTTTAGACCTAGGGAGACATACAGACTGAAAGTGAGGAGATGGCAAGAGACATTCCATGCAAATGGAAATCAAAGGAAACCTGGAGTTACAATTCTCATATCAGAAGAAATAGACTTTAAGATAAAGACTATTTCAAGAAACAAACAAGGACACTACACACTGATCAAGGAATCAAATTAAGGAGAGGATATAAGAAATGCAAATACTTATGAACCCACCCGAGGAGCACTTCAATACATGAGGTATATCCTAACAGCCATTAAGCGGAACTTGACAGTAAAACCATAAGAGTAGGGGAAATTACCACCCCACAATCACCAATGGATAGATCATCCAAAATAAAACTAAATCAGGAAACATAAGCTTTCAATGACGCATTGAACAAGAGGGAATTCATTCATATGTATACAACATTCTATTGCAAAACAACAGAAAACACTTTCTCCTCGGGTACTCATGAAACACTCTCCAAGATATATCATATGTAGGGTCACAAATAAAGCATTAGAAAACTAAGAAAATTGAAATAGCGTCAGGTATAATTTTCGCCTGCAGTGCTAGGCAACTAGATAGGAATTAAAAGAAAAACAAACTGTAAATAATACAAACACATGGAAGCTAAACAAAACGCTGTTACATAACCAAGAATACACTGCAGAAAACCAAGATGGGGTCACAAACACCTGGGAAAAATTGAAAATGAAAATAGGGCCACCCAAATCTATGGAATGAAACAAATGCAACTCTAAAAGCAGAGCTGTGCGAGCAAAGAAGCGAAAAGGTAATCTCTCCCAGCACCCGCACGAAGAGTGGATGAAATCTCCACATTCAACGTCAAGTACCCCGCATCTCTGGAACACCTGAGTAGAACAATGAATCAGTCCAAAATTGAGGAGGTGGACTTTGTGAGCATAGATATATTAGTTTTTCCAGTTTTTCACACTTTGTGAGTGTGTAGGTGTATGCTACTGTGAGTCATTTTGTCTGTGTAGCTAAGCTTTAACCATTTGTGCTAGAGTTCTTTTTGGCTGTTTATTTTTTTACATTTTAAAATTTTCTCATAAAAATATTTTTTATTCTAATAACTTCATTTTATTTGATTTTACTTTATTTTGTTTTATTTTATCCTCATTCTTTGTTTCCTCCTCTTTCTTCTCCCACTTATTCTGAGCTGTGAGGATGAAAGTCTCTAGGTGCTCTAACCAGGAGTCAGTGCTCTGCATCTGAGGTGGGAAAACCAACTTCAGGACACTGGTCCACAGGAGACCTGACAGCTCCACATAATATCAAAAGGAGAAAATCTCCCAGAGATTTCTTTCTCAACGCCAAGACCCACATTCACTCAGTGACCAGTAAGCAACAGTGCTGGACACTGTATGCCAAACAATGAGCAAGACAGAAACAGTCCCATCCGTTATCAGAGAGGATGCTTTAAATCATCATAAGGACGGAGGCACCAAAATACACACCAGCAGTTGTGGAAATGCCCACCAGAAAGACAGGATCCAGCCTCATTCAAAAGAACACAAGCATAACTCCCCTCCACGAAGAAGCCTACACAACCCACTTAACAAACCTTAGCCGCTGGGGACAGACAACAAAAACAACAATAACTACGGGCATGACGCCTGTGAAAAGGAACCCCAAGCACAGTAAGTTAACCAAAATTAGGAGACCAAAAAACACACAGCTGACGAAGCAGCAAGGTCAAAACGCACCAGACCTAACAAATGAAGAGGAATTAGGCAGTCTACCCGAAAAAGAATTCAGAATAATGATAGGAAAAACGATTCAACATCGTGGAAATAGGAGAGAGAAAATACAGGAAACGTTTCACAGGGGTCGACAAGAACTGAAGAGCAAACAAACAGTGATGAAGAACACAATAAATGAAAATAATTATTCTCTAGCATGGATCACTAGCACAATAACTGAGGCACAAGAACGGTTAAGTGGCCTGGAAGATAAAATAGTTCAAATAAATACTGCGGATCAAAATAAAGAACAAAGAATGAAAGGAACGGAGGACAGTCTCAGCGACCCTTGGGACAACATTAAATGCACCAACATTCGAATTATATGGCTCTCAGAAGAAGAAGAGAAAGAGAAAAGGCGTGAGAATATATTTGAAGAGATTATAGTTGAAAACTTCCCTAGTATGGGAAAGGAAAGAGTTAATCAAGTCCAGGAAGCACAGAGAGTCTCATACAGGATAATTCTAAGGAGAAACAGGCCAAGACACGTATTCATCAAACTATTAGAAACTAAATACATAGAAAGCATGTAAAAAGCAGCACGGGAAAAGTAGCATATACCATACAAGGGAATCCACGTAAGTTAACAGCTGACCTTTGAACAGAAATTCTGCAAGAGAGAAGGGAGTGGCAGTATACGTATTTGAAGTAATGAAAGGAAAAAAAACCTACAACCGATGTTACTGTTCTCAGCAAGAATCTCATTGAGATTGGACAGAGAAACTAAAAACTTTACAGAAAAACACACGGAAAAAGAATTCAGCACCAACAATAGCTTTATAACAAAAGATAAAGGAACTTCTCTAGGCAGGAATCACAAGGAAAAGAAAGACCTCCTAGAACCAACCAAAAACAATTAACAAAACGGTAAGAGGAACATCCATATTGATAATTACCTTACATGTAAATGGATTCATTGCTCCAACCACAACAGATAAACTGGCTGAAGGGATACAACAAAAAGCCCATTATATATGCTGCCTAGAAGAGATCCACTTTAGACCTAGTGAGACATACAGACTGAAAGTGAGGAGATGGCAAGAGACATTCCATGCAAATGGAAATCAAAGGAAACCTGGAGTTACAATTCGCATATCAGAAGAAATAGACTTTAAGATAAAGACTATTTCAAGAAACAAACAAGGACACTACACACTGATCAAGGGATCAAATTAAGGAGAGGATATAAGAAATGCAGACACTTATGAACCCAATCGAGGAGCACTTCAATACATAAAGTATATCCTAACAGCCATAAAGCGGAACTTGACAGTAAAACCATAAGAGTAGGGGACATTTCCACCCCATAATCACAAATGGATAGATCATCCAAAATGAAACTAAATCAGGAAACATAAGCTTTCAATGACGCATTGAACAAGAGGGAATTCATTCATATGTATACAACATTCTATTGCAAAACAACAGAAAACACTTTCTCCTCGGGTACTCATGAAACACTCTCCAAGATTTATCATATGTAGGGTCACAAATAAAGCCTTGGAAAACTAAGAAAATTGAAATAGCATCAGGTATAATTTTCGCCTGCAGTGCTATGAAACTAGAGAAAAATTAAAAGAAAAAAAAACTGTAAATAATACAAACACATGGAAGCTAAACAAAACGCTGTTACATAACCAAGAATACACTGCAGAAAACCAAGATGGGGTCACAAACACCTGGGAAAAATTGAAAATGTAAATAGGACCACCCAAATCTATGGAATGAAACAAATGCAACTCTAAAAGCAGAGCTGTGCGAGCAAAGAAGCGAAAAAGTAATCTCTCCCAACACCCGCACGAAGAGTGGATGAAATCTCCACATTCAACGTCAAGTACCCCGCATCTCTGGAACACCTGAGTAGAACAATGAATCAGTCCAAAATTGAGGAGGTGGACTTTGTGACCATACATATATTAGTTTTTCCCGTTTTTCACTTTTTGTTAGTGTTTAGGTGTATGCTACTGTGAGTCATTTTGTCTGTATAGCTAAGCTTTAACCATTTGTGCTAGAGTTCTTTGTGGCTGTTTATTTTTTTACATTTTAAAATTTTCTCATAAAAATATTTTTTATTTTAATAACTTCATTTTATTTGATTTTACTTTATTTTGTTTTATTTTATCCTCATTCTTTGTTTCCTTCTCTTTCTTCTCCCACTTATTCTGAGCTGTGAGGATGAAAGTCTCTAGGTGCTCTAACCAGGAGTCAGTGCTCTGCATCTGAGGTGGGAAAACCAAATTCAGGACACTGGTCCACAGGAGACCTGACAGCTCCACATAGTATCAAAGGGTGATAAACTCCCAGAGATTTCTTTCTTAACGCCAAGACCCACATTTACTCAGTGACCAGCAAGCTACAGTGCTGGACACCATCTGCCAAAAAATGAGCAAGACAGAAAGAGCCCCATCCGTTATCAGAGAGGATGCCTTAAATCATAATAAGGACGGAGGCAGCAAAATACACACCACCAGACGTGGAAGTGCCCACCAGAAAGAAAAGATCCAGCCTCATCTTCCAGAACACAAGCACAACTCCCCTCAACCAAGAAGCATACAGAACCCACTGAACAAACCTTAGCCGCTGGGGACAGACAACAAAAACAACAATAACTACGGGCATGACGCCTGTGAAAAGGAACCCCAAGCACAGTAAGTTAAGCAAAATGAGGAGACCGAAAAACACACAGCAGAAGAAGCAACAAGGTCAAAACGCACCAGACCTAACAAATGACGAGGAAATAGGCAGTCTACCCGAAAAATAATTCAGAATAATGATAGGAAAGACGATTCAACATCGGGGAAATAGGAGACAGAAAATACAAGAAACGTTTCACAAGGGTCGACAAGAACTGAAGAGCAAACAAACAATGATGAAGAACACAATAAATGAAAATAATTATTCTCTAGCATGGATCACTAGCACAATAAATGAGGCAGAAGAACGGTTACGTGGCCGGGAAGATAAAATAGTTCAAATAAATACTGCGGATCAAAATAAAGAACAAAGAGAAAAGGAACGGAGGACAGTCACAGCGACCCTTGGGACAACATTAAATGCACCAACATTCGAATTCTATGGGTCTCAGAAGAAGAAGAGAAATAGAAAAGGCGTGAGAATATATTTGAAGAGATTATAGTTGAAAACTTCCCTAGTATGGGAAAGGAAATAGTTAATCAAGTCCAGGAAGCACAGAGAGTCCCATACAGGATAAATCTAAGGAGAAACACGCCAAGACACGTATTCATCAAACTATTAGAAACTAAATACATAGAAAGCATGTAAAAAGCAGCATGGGAAAAGTAGCATATACCATACAAGGGAATCCACGTAAGTTAACAGCTGACCTTTCAGCAGAAATTCTGCAAGAGAGAAGGGAGTGGCAGTATACGTATTTAACGTAATGAAAGGAAAAAAACCTACAACCAATGTTACTGTTCTCAGCAAGAATTTCATTGAGACAGGACAGAGAAACTAAAAACTTTACAGAAAAACACACGGAAAAAGAATGCAGCACCAACAACACCTTTATAACAAAGGATAAAGGAACTTCTCTAGGCAGGAATAACAAAGAAAAAAAAGACCTCCTAGAACCAACCAGAAACAATTAACAAAACGGTAAGAGGAACATCCATACTGATAATTACCTTACATGTAAATGGATTCATTGCTCCAACCACAACAGATAAACTGGCTGAAGGGATACAACAACAAGCATATTATATATGCTGCCTAGAAGAGATCCACTTTAGACCTAGGGAGACATACAGACTGAAAGTGAGGAGATGGCAAGAGACATTCCATGCAAATGGAAATCAAAGGAAACCTGGAGTTACAATTCTCATATCAGAAGAAATAGACTTTAAGATAAAGACTATTTCAAGAAACAAACAAGGACACTACACACTGATCAAGGAATCAAATTAAGGAGAGGATATAAGAAATGCAAATACTTATGAACCCACCCGAGGAGCACTTCAATACATGAGGTATATCCTAACAGCCATTAAGCGGAACTTGACAGTAAAACCATAAGAGTAGGGGAAATTACCACCCCACAATCACCAATGGATAGATCATCCAAAATAAAACTAAATCAGGAAACATAAGCTTTCAATGACGCATTGAACAAGAGGGAATTCATTCATATGTATACAACATTCTATTGCAAAACAACAGAAAACACTTTCTCCTCGGGTACTCATGAAACACTCTCCAAGATATATCATATGTAGGGTCACAAATAAAGCATTAGAAAACTAAGAAAATTGAAATAGCGTCAGGTATAATTTTCGCCTGCAGTGCTAGGCAACTAGATAGGAATTAAAAGAAAAACAAACTGTAAATAATACAAACACATGGAAGCTAAACAAAACGCTGTTACATAACCAAGAATACACTGCAGAAAACCAAGATGGGGTCACAAACACCTGGGAAAAATTGAAAATGAAAATAGGGCCACCCAAATCTATGGAATGAAACAAATGCAACTCTAAAAGCAGAGCTGTGCGAGCAAAGAAGCGAAAAGGTAATCTCTCCCAGCACCCGCACGAAGAGTGGATGAAATCTCCACATTCAACGTCAAGTACCCCGCATCTCTGGAACACCTGAGTAGAACAATGAATCAGTCCAAAATTGAGGGGGTGGACTTTGTGAGCATAGATATATTAGTTTTTCCAGTTTTTCACACTTTGTGAGTGTGTAGGTGTATGCTACTGTGAGTCATTTTGTCTGTGTAGCTAAGCTTTAACCATTTGTGCTAGAGTTCTTTTTGGCTGTTTATTTTTTTACATTTTAAAATTTTCTCATAAAAATATTTTTTATTCTAATAACTTCATTTTATTTGATTTTACTTTATTTTGTTTTATTTTATCCTCATTCTTTGTTTCCTCCTCTTTCTTCTCCCACTTATTCTGAGCTGTGAGGATGAAAGTCTCTAGGTGCTCTAACCAGGAGTCAGTGCTCTGCATCTGAGGTGGGAAAACCAACTTCAGGACACTGGTCCACAGGAGACCTGACAGCTCCACATAATATCAAAAGGAGAAAATCTCCCAGAGATTTCTTTCTCAACGCCAAGACCCACATTCACTCAGTGACCAGTAAGCAACAGTGCTGGACACCGTATGCCAAACAATGAGCAAGACAGAAACAGTCCCATCCGTTATCAGAGAGGATGCTTTAAATCATCATAAGGACGGAGGCACCAAAATACACACCAGCAGTTGTGGAAATGCCCACCAGAAAGACAGGATCCAGCCTCATTCAAAAGAACACAAGCATAACTCCCCTCCACGAAGAAGCCTACACAACCCACTTAACAAACCTTAGCCGCTGGGGACAGACAACAAAAACAACAATAACTACGGGCATGACGCCTGTGAAAAGGAACCCCAAGCACAGTAAGTTAACCAAAATTAGGAGACCAAAAAACACACAGCTGACGAAGCAGCAAGGTCAAAACGCACCAGACCTAACAAATGAAGAGGAAATAGGCAGTCTACCCGAAAAAGAATTCAGAATAATGATAGGAAAAACGATTCAACATCGTGGAAATAGGAGAGAGAAAATACAGGAAACGTTTCACAGGGGTCGACAAGAACTGAAGAGCAAACAAAGAGTGATGAAGAACACAATAAATGAAAATAATTATTCTCTAGCATGGATCACTAGCACAATAACTGAGGCACAAGAACGGTTAAGTGGCCTGGAAGATAAAATAGTTCAAATAAATACTGCGGATCAAAATAAAGAACAAAGAATGAAAGGAACGGAGGACAGTCTCAGCGACCCTTGGGACAACATTAAATGCACCAACATTGGAATTATATGGCTCTCAGAAGAAGAACAGAAAGAGAAAAAGCGTGAGAATATATTTGAAGAGATTATAGTTGAAAACTTCCCTAGTATGGGAAAGGAAAGAGTTAATCAAGTCCAGGAAGCACAGAGAGTCTCATACAGGATAATTCTAAGGAGAAACACGCCAAGACACGTATTCATCAAACTATTAGAAACTAAATACATAGGAAGCATGTAAAAAGCAGCACGGGAAAAGTAGCATATACCATACAAGGGAATCCACTTAAGTTAACAGCTGACCTTTGAACAGAAATTCTGCAAGAGAGAAGGGAGTGGCAGTATACGTGTTTGAAGTAATGAAAGGAAAAAAAAACCTACAACCGATGTTACTGTTCTCAGCAAGAATCTCATTGAGATTGGACAGAGAAACTAAAAACTTTACAGAAAAACACACGGAAAAAGAATTCA
The DNA here is from genome assembly GCF_965194825.1 of Balaenoptera physalus. Classification (NCBI taxonomy): domain Eukaryota; kingdom Metazoa; phylum Chordata; class Mammalia; order Artiodactyla; family Balaenopteridae; genus Balaenoptera; species Balaenoptera physalus. Next base: position 20,112,813 of record NC_138904.1, on the reverse strand, counting down.
GCACCAACAATAGCTTTATAACAAAAGATAAAGGAACTTCTCTAGGCAGGAATCACAAGGAAAAGAAAGACCTCCTAGAACCAACCAAAAACAATTAACAAAACGGTAAGAGGAACATCCATATTGATAATTACCTTACATGTAAATGGATTCATTGCTCCAACCACAACAGATAAACTGGCTGAAGGGATACAACAAAAAGCCCATTATATATGCTGCCTAGAAGAGATCCACTTTAGACCTAGTGAGACATACAGACTGAAAGTGAGGAGATGGCAAGAGACATTCCATGCAAATGGAAATCAAAGGAAACCTGGAGTTACAATTCGCATATCAGAAGAAATAGACTTTAAGATAAAGACTATTTCAAGAAACAAACAAGGACACTACACACTGATCAAGGGATCAAATTAAGGAGAGGATATAAGAAATGCAGACACTTATGAACCCAATCGAGGAGCACTTCAATACATAAAGTATATCCTAACAGCCATAAAGCGGAACTTGACAGTAAAACCATAAGAGTAGGGGACATTTCCACCCCACAATCACAAATGGATAGATCATCCAAAATGAAACTAAATCAGGAAACATAAGCTTTCAATGACGCGTTGAACAAGAGGGAATTCATTCATATGTATACAACATTCTATTGCAAAACAACAGAAAACACTTTCTCCTCGGGTACTCATGAAACACTCTCCAAGATTTATCATATGTAGGGTCACAAATAAAGCCTTGGAAAACTAAGAAAATTGAAATAGCATCAGGTATAATTTTCGCCTGCAGTGCTATGAAACTAGAGAGGAATTAAAAGAAAAAAAAACTGTAAATAATACAAACACATGGAAGCTAAACAAAACGCTGTTACATAACCAAGAATACACTGCAGAAAACCAAGATGGGGTCACAAACACCTGGGAAAAATTGAAAATGTAAATAGGACCACCCAAATCTATGGAATGAAACAAATGCAACTCTAAAAGCAGAGCTGTGCGAGCAAAGAAGCGAAAAGGTAATCTCTCCCAGCACCCGCACGAAGAGTGGATGAAATCTCCACATTCAACGTCAAGTACCCCGCATCTCTGGAACACCTGAGTAGAACAATGAATCAGTCCAAAATTGAGGAGGTGGACTTTGTGACCATACATATATTAGTTTTTCCCGTTTTTCACTTTTTGTTAGTGTTTAGGTGTATGCTACTGTGAGTCATTTTGTCTGTATAGCTAAGCTTTAACCATTTGTGCTAGAGTTCTTTGTGGCTGTTTATTTTTTTACATTTTAAAATTTTCTCATAAAAATATTTTTTATTTTAATAACTTCATTTTATTTGATTTTACTTTATTTTGTTTTATTTTATCCTCATTCTTTGTTTCCTTCTCTTTCTTCTCCCACTTATTCTGAGCTGTGAGGATGAAAGTCTCTAGGTGCTCTAACCAGGAGTCAGTGCTCTGCATCTGAGGTGGGAAAACCAAATTCAGGACACTGGTCCACAGGAGACCTGACAGCTCCACATAGTATCAAAGGGTGATAAACTCCCAGAGATTTCTTTCTTAACGCCAAGACCCACATTTACTCAGTGACCAGCAAGCTACAGTGCTGGACACCATCTGCCAAAAAATGAGCAAGACAGAAAGAGCCCCATCCGTTATCAGAGAGGATGCCTTAAATCATAATAAGGACGGAGGCAGCAAAATACACACCACCAGACGTGGAAGTGCCCACCAGAAAGAAAAGATCCAGCCTCATCTTCCAGAACACAAGCACAACTCCCCTCAACCAAGAAGCATACAGAACCCACTGAACAAACCTTAGCCGCTGGGGACAGACAACAAAAACAACAATAACTACGGGCATGACGCCTGTGAAAAGGAACCCCAAGCACAGTAAGTTAAGCAAAATGAGGAGACCGAAAAACACACAGCAGAAGAAGCAACAAGGTCAAAACGCACCAGACCTAACAAATGACGCGGAAATAGGCAGTCTACCCGAAAAATAATTCAGAATAATGATAGGAAAGACGATTCAACATCGGGGAAATAGGAGACAGAAAATACAAAAAACGTTTCACAAGGGTCGACAAGAACTGAAGAGCAAACAAACAATGATGAAGAACACAATAAATGAAAATAATTATTCTCTAGCATGGATCACTAGCACAATAACTGAGGCAGAAGAACAGTTACGTGGCCGGGAAGATAAAATAGTTCAAATAAATACTGCGGATCAAAATAAAGAACAAAGAGAAAAGGAACGGAGGACAGTCACAGCGACCCTTGGGACAACATTAAATGCACCAACATTCGAATTCTATGGGTCTCAGAAGAAGAAGAGAAATAGAAAAGGCGTGAGAATATATTTGAAGAGATTATAGTTGAAAACTTCCCTAGTATGGGAAAGGAAATAGTTAATCAAGTCCAGGAAGCACAGAGAGTCCCATACAGGATAAATCCAAGGAGAAACACGCCAAGACACGTATTCATCAAACTATTAGAAACTAAATACATAGAAAGCATGTAAAAAGCAGCATGGGAAAAGTAGCATATACCATACAAGGGAATCCACGTAAGTTAACAGCTGACCTTTCAGCAGAAATTCTGCAAGAGAGAAGGGAGTGGCAGTATACGTATTTAACGTAATGAAAGGAAAAAAACCTACAACCAATGTTACTGTTCTCAGCAAGAATTTCATTGAGACAGGACAGAGAAACTAAAAACTTTACAGAAAAACACACGGAAAAAGAATGCAGCACCAACAACACCTTTATAACAAAGGATAAAGGAACTTCTCTAGGCAGGAATCACAAAGAAAAAAAAGACCTCCTAGAACCAACCAGAAACAATTAACAAAACGGTAAGAGGAACATCCATACTGATAATTACCTTACATGTAAATGGATTCATTGCTCCAACCACAACAGATAAACTGGCTGAAGGGATAAAACAACAAGCATATTATATATGCTGCCTAGAAGAGATCCACTTTAGACCTAGGGAGACATACAGACTGAAAGTGAGGAGATGGCAAGAGACATTCCATGCAAATGGAAATCAAAGGAAACCTGGAGTTACAATTCGCATATCAGAAGAAATAGACTTTAAGATAAAGACTATTTCAAGAAACAAACAAGGACACTACACACTGATCAAGGAATCAAATTAAGGAGAGGATATAAGAAATGCAAATACTTATGAACCCACCCGAGGAGCACTTCAATACATGAGGTATATCCTAACAGCCATTAAGCGGAACTTGACAGTAAAACCATAAGGGTAGGGGAAATTACCACCCCACAATCACCAATGGATAGATCATCCAAAATAAAACTAAATCAGGAAACATAAGCTTTCAATGACGCATTGAACAAGAGGGAATTCATTCATATGTATACAACATTCTATTGCAAAACAACAGAAAACACTTTCTCCTCGGGTACTCATGAAACACTCTCCAAGATATATCATATGTAGGGTCACAAATAAAGCATTAGAAAACTAAGAAAATTGAAATAGCGTCAGGTATAATTTTCGCCTGCAGTGCTAGGCAACTAGATAGGAATTAAAAGAAAAACAAACTGAAATAATACAAACACATGGAAGCTAAACAAAACGCTGTTACATAACCAAGAATACACTGCAGAAAACCAAGATGGGGTCACAAACACCTGGGAAAAATTGAAAATGAAAATAGGGCCACCCAAATCTATGGAATGAAACAAATGCAACTCTAAAAGCAGAGCTGTGCGAGCAAAGAAGCGAAAAGGTAATCTCTCCCAGCACCCGCATGAAGAGTGGATGAAATCTCCACATTCAACGTCAAGTACCCCGCATCTCTGGAACACCTGAGTAGAACAATGAATCAGTCCAAAATTGAGGAGGTGGACTTTGTGAGCATAGATATATTAGTTTTTCCAGTTTTTCACACTTTGTGAGTGTGTAGGTGTATGCTACTGTGAGTCATTTTGTCTGTGTAGCTAAGCTTTAACCATTTGTGCTAGAGTTCTTTTTGGCTGTTTATTTTTTTACATTTTAAAATTTTCTCATAAAAATATTTTTTATTCTAATAACTTCATTTTATTTGATTTTACTTTATTTTGTTTTATTTTATCCTCATTCTTTGTTTCCTCCTCTTTCTTCTCCCACTTATTCTGAGCTGTGAGGATGAAAGTCTCTAGGTGCTCTAACCAGGAGTCAGTGCTCTGCATCTGAGGTGGGAAAACCAACTTCAGGACACTGGTCCACAGGAGACCTGACAGCTCCACATAATATCAAAAGGAGAAAATCACCCAGAGATTTCTTTCTCAACGCCAAGACCCACATTCACTCAGTGACCAGTAAGCATCAGTGCTGGACACTGTATGCCAAACAATGAGCAAGACAGAAACAGTCCCATCCGTTATCAGAGAGGATGCTTTAAATCATCATAAGGACGGAGGCACCAAAATACACACCAGCAGTTGTGGAAATGCCCACCAGAAAGACAGGATCCAGCCTCATTCAAAAGAACACAAGCATAACTCCCCTCCACGAAGAAGCCTACACAACCCACTTAACAAACCTTAGCCGCTGGGGACAGACAACAAAAACAACAATAACTACGGGCATGACGCCTGTGAAAAGGAACGCCAAGCACAGTAAGTTAACCAAAATTAGGAGACCAAAAAACACACAGCTGACGAAGCAGCAAGGTCAAAACGCACCAGACCTAACAAATGAAGAGGAATTAGGCAGTCTACCCGAAAAAGAATTCAGAATAATGATAGGAAAAACGATTCAACATCGTGGAAATAGGAGAGAGAAAATACAGGAAACGTTTCACAGGGGTCGACAAGAACTGAAGAGCAAACAAACAGTGATGAAGAACACAATAAATGAAAATAATTATTCTCTAGCATGGATCACTAGCACAATAACTGAGGCACAAGAACGGTTAAGTGGCCTGGAAGATAAAATAGTTCAAATAAATACTGCGGATCAAAATAAAGAACAAAGAATGAAAGGAACGGAGGACAGTCTCAGCGACCCTTGGGACAACATTAAATGCACCAACATTCGAATTATATGGCTCTCAGAAGAAGAAGAGAAAGAGAAAAGGCGTGAGAATATATTTGAAGAGATTATAGTTGAAAACTTCCCTAGTATGGGAAAGGAAAGAGTTAATCAAGTCCAGGAAGCACAGAGAGTCTCATACAGGATAATTCTAAGGAGAAACAGGCCAAGACACGTATTCATCAAACTATTAGAAACTAAATACATAGAAAGCATGTAAAAAGCAGCACGGGAAAAGAAGCATATACCATACAAGGGAATCCACTTAAGTTAACAGCTGACCTTTGAACAGAAATTCTGCAAGAGAGAAGGGAGTGGCAGTATACGTATTTGAAGTAATGATAGGAAAAAAAACCTACAACCGATGTTACTGTTCTCAGCAAGAATCTCATTGAGATTGGACAGAGAAACTAAAAACTTTACAGAAAAACACACGGAAAAAGAATTCAGCACCAACAATAGCTTTATAACAAAAGATAAAGGAACTTCTCTAGGCAGGAATCACAAGGAAAAGAAAGACCTCCTAGAACCAACCAAAAACAATTAACAAAACGGTAAGAGGAACATCCATATTGATAATTACCTTACATGTAAATGGATTCATTGCTCCAACCACAACAGATAAACTGGCTGAAGGGATACAACAAAAAGCCCATTATATATGCTGCCTAGAAGAGATCCACTTTAGACCTAGTGAGACATACAGACTGAAAGTGAGGAGATGGCAAGAGACATTCCATGCAAATGGAAATCAAAGGAAACCTGGAGTTACAATTCGCATATCAGAAGAAATAGACTTTAAGATAAAGACTATTTCAAGAAACAAACAAGGACACTACACACTGATCAAGGGATCAAATTAAGGAGAGGATATAAGAAATGCAGACACTTCTGAACCCAATCGAGGAGCACTTCAATACATAAAGTATATCCTAAGAGCCATAAAGCCGAACTTGACAGTAAAACCATAAGAGTAGGGGACATTTCCACACCACAATCACAAATGGATAGATCATCCAAAATGAAACTAAATCAGGAAACATAAGCTTTCAATGACGCGTTGAACAAGAGGGAATTCATTCATATGTATACAACATTCTATTGAAAAACAACAGAAAACACTTTCTCCTCGGGTACTCATGAAACACTCTCCAAGATATATCATATGTAGGGTCACAAATAAAGCATTAGAAAACTAAGAAAATTGAAATAGCGTCAGGTATAATTTTCGCCTGCAGTGCTAGGCAACTAGATAGGAATTAAAAGAAAAACAAACTGTAAATAATACAAACACATGGAAGCTAAACAAAACGCTGTTACATAACCAAGAATACACTGCAGAAAACCAAGATGGGGTCACAAACACCTGGGAAAAATTGAAAATGAAAATAGGGCCACCCAAATCTATGGAATGAAACAAATGCAACTCTAAAAGCAGAGCTGTGCGAGCAAAGAAGCGAAAAGGTAATCTCTCCCAGCACCCGCACGAAGAGTGGATGAAATCTCCACATTCAACGTCAAGTACCCCGCATCTCTGGAACACCTGAGTAGAACAATGAATCAGTCCAAAATTGAGGAGGTGGACTTTGTGAGCATAGATATATTAGTTTTTCCAGTTTTTCACACTTTGTGAGTGTGTAGGTGTATGCTACTGTGAGTCATTTTGTCTGTGTAGCTAAGCTTTAACCATTTGTGCTAGAGTTCTTTTTGGCTGTTTATTTTTTTACATTTTAAAATTTTCTCATAAAAATATTTTTTATTCTAATAACGTCATTTTATTTGATTTTACTTTATTTTGTTTTATTTTATCCTCATTCTTTGTTTCCTCCTCTTTCTTCTCCCACTTATTCTGAGCTGTGAGGATGAAAGTCTCTAGGTGCTCTAACCAGGAGTCAGTGCTCTGCATCTGAGGTGGGAAAACCAACTTCAGGACACTGGTCCACAGGAGACCTGACAGCTCCACATAATATCAAAAGGAGAAAATCTCCCAGAGATTTCTTTCTCAACGCCAAGACCCACATTCACTCAGTGACCAGTAAGCAACAGTGCTGGACACTGTATGCCAAACAATGAGCAAGACAGAAACAGTCCCATCCGTTATCAGAGAGGAGGCTTTAAATCATCATAAGGACGGAGGCACCAAAATACACACCAGCAGTTGTGGAAATGCCCACCAGAAAGACAGGATCCAGACTCATTCAAAAGAACACAAGCATAACTCCCCTCCACGAAGAAGCCTACACAACCCACTTAACAAACCTTAGCCGCTGGGGACAGACAACAAAAACAACAATAACTACGGGCATGACGCCTGTGAAAAGGAACCCCAAGCACAGTAAGTTAACCAAAATTAGGAGACCACAAAACACACAGCTGACGAAGCAGCAAGGTCAAAACGCACCAGACCTAACAAATGAAGAGGAATTAGGCAGTCTACCCGAAAAAGAATTCAGAATAATGATAGGAAAAACGATTCAACATCGTGGAAATAGGAGAGAGAAAATACAGGAAACGTTTCACAGGGGTCGACAAGAACTGAAGAGCAAACAAACAGTGATGAAGAACACAATAAATGAAAATAATTATTCTCTAGCATGGATCACTAGCACAATAACTGAGGCACAAGAACGGTTAAGTGGCCTGGAAGATAAAATAGTTCAAATAAATACTGCGGATCAAAATAAAGAACAAAGAATGAAAGGAACGGAGGACAGTCTCAGCGACCCTTGGGACAACATTAAATGCACCAACATTCGAATTATATGGCTCTCAGAAGAAGAAGAGAAAGAGAAAAGGCGTGAGAATATATTTGAAGAGATTATAGTTGAAAACTTCCCTAGTATGGGAAAGGAAAGAGTTAATCAAGTCCAGGAAGCACAGAGAGTCTCATACAGGATAATTCTAAGGAGAAACAGGCCAAGACACGTATTCATCAAACTATTAGAAACTAAATACATAGAAAGCATGTAAAAAGCAGCACGGGAAAAGTAGCATATACCATACAAGGGAATCCACGTAAGTTAACAGCTGACCTTTGAACAGAAATTCTGCAAGAGAGAAGGGAGTGGCAGTATACGTATTTGAAGTAATGAAAGGAAAAAAAACCTACAACCGATGTTACTGTTCTCAGCAAGAATCTCATTGAGATTGGACAGAGAAACTAAAAACTTTACAGAAAAACACACGGAAAAAGAATTCAGCACCAACAATAGCTTTATAACAAAAGATAAAGGAACTTCTCTAGGCAGGAATCACAAGGAAAAGAAAGACCTCCTAGAACCAACCAAAAACAATTAACAAAACGGTAAGAGGAACATCCATATTGATAATTACCTTACATGTAAATGGATTCATTGCTCCAACCACAACAGATAAACTGGCTGAAGGGATACAACAAAAAGCCCATTATATATGCTGCCTAGAAGAGATCCACTTTAGACCTAGTGAGACATACAGACTGAAAGTGAGGAGATGGCAAGAGACATTCCATGCAAATGGAAATCAAAGGAAACCTGGAGTTACAATTCGCATATCAGAAGAAATAGACTTTAAGATAAAGACTATTTCAAGAAACAAACAAGGACACTACACACTGATCAAGGGATCAAATTAAGGAGAGGATATAAGAAATGCAGACACTTATGAACCCAATCGAGGAGCACTTCAATACATAAAGTATATCCTAACAGCCATAAAGCGGAACTTGACAGTAAAACCATAAGAGTAGGGGACATTTCCACCCCACAATCACAAATGGATAGATCATCCAAAATGAAACTAAATCAGGAAACATAAGCTTTCAATGACGCGTTGAACAAGAGGGAATTCATTCATATGTATACAACATTCTATTGCAAAACAACAGAAAACACTTTCTCCTCGGGTACTCATGAAACACTCTCCAAGATTTATCATATGTAGGGTCACAAATAAAGCCTTGGAAAACTAAGAAAATTGAAATAACATCAGGTATAATTTTCGCCTGCAGTGCTATGAAACTAGAGAGGAATTAAAAGAAAAAAAAACTGTAAATAATACAAACACATGGAAGCTAAACAAAACGCTGTTACATAACCAAGAATACACTGCAGAAAACCAAGATGGGGTCACAAACACCTGGGAAAAATTGAAAATGTAAATAGGACCACCCAAATCTATGGAATGAAACAAATGCAACTCTAAAAGCAGAGCTGTGCGAGCAAAGAAGCGAAAAAGTAATCTCTCCCAACACCCGCACGAAGAGTGGATGAAATCTCCACATTCAACGTCAAGTACCCCGCATCTCTGGAACACCTGAGTAGAACAATGAATCAGTCCAAAATTGAGGAGGTGGACTTTGTGACCATACATATATTAGTTTTTCCCGTTTTTCACTTTTTGTGAGTGTTTAGGTGTATGCTACTGTGAGTCATTTTGTCTGTATAGCTAAGCTTTAACCATTTGTGCTAGAGTTCTTTGTGGCTGTTTATTTTTTTACATTTTAAAATTTTCTCATAAAAATATTTTTTATTTTAATAACTTCATTTTATTTGATTTTACTTTATTTTGTTTTATTTTATCCTCATTCTTTGTTTCCTTCTCTTTCTTCTCCCACTTATTCTGAGCTGTGAGGATGAAAGTCTCTAGGTGCTCTAACCAGGAGTCAGTGCTCTGCATCTGAGGTGGGAAAACCAAATTCAGGACACTGGTCCACAGGAGACCTGACAGCTCCACATAGTATCAAAGGGTGATAAACTCCCAGAGATTTCTTTCTTAACGCCAAGACCCACATTTACTCAGTGACCAGCAAGCTACAGTGCTGGACACCATCTGCCAAAAAATGAGCAAGACAGAAAGAGCCCCATCCGTTATCAGAGAGGATGCCTTAAATCATAATAAGGACGGAGGCAGCAAAATACACACCACCAGACGTGGAAGTGCCCACCAGAAAGAAAAGATCCAGCCTCATCTTCCAGAACACAAGCACAACTCCCCTCAACCAAGAAGCATACAGAACCCACTGAACAAACCTTAGCCGCTGGGGACAGACAACAAAAACAACAATAACTACGGGCATGACGCCTGTGAAAAGGAACCCCAAGCACAGTAAGTTAAGCAAAATGAGGAGACCGAAAAACACACAGCAGAAGAAGCAACAAGGTCAAAACGCACCAGACCTAACAAATGACGAGGAAATAGGCAGTCTACCCGAAAAATAATTCAGAATAATGATAGGAAAGACGATTCAACATCGGGGAAATAGGAGACAGAAAATACAAAAAACGTTTCACAAGGGTCGACAAGAACTGAAGAGCAAACAAACAATGATGAAGAACACAATAAATGAAAATAATTATTCTCTAGCATGGATCACTAGCACAATAACTGAGGCAGAAGAACAGTTACGTGGCCGGGAAGATAAAATAGTTCAAATAAATACTGCGGATCAAAATAAAGAACAAAGAGAAAAGGAACGGAGGACAGTCACAGCGACCCTTGGGACAACATTAAATGCACCAATATTCGAATTATATGGGTCTCAGAAGAAGAAGAGAAATAGAAAAGGCGTGAGAATATATTTGAAGAGATTATAGTTGAAAACTTCCCTAGTATGGGAAAGGAAATAGTTAATCAAGTCCAGGAAGCACAGAGAGTCCCATACAGGATAAATCCAAGGAGAAACACGCACAAGACACGTATTCATCAAACTATTAGAAACTAAATACATAGAAAGCAAGTAAAAAGCAGCATGGGAAAAGTAGCATATACCATACAAGGGAATCCACGTAAGTTAACAGCTGACCTTTCAGCAGAAATTCTGCAAGAGAGAAGGGAGTGGCAGTATACGTATTTAACGTAATGAAAGGAAAAAAACCTACAACCAATGTTACTGTTCTCAGCAAGAATTTCATTGAGACAGGACAGAGAAACTAAAAACTTTACAGAAAAACACACGGAAAAAGAATGCAGCACCAACAACACCTTTATAACAAAGGATAAAGGAACTTCTCTAGGCAGGAATCACAAAGAAAAAAAAGACCTCCTAGAACCAACCAGAAACAATTAACAAAACGGTAAGAGGAACATCCATACTGATAATTACCTTACATGTAAATGGATTCATTGCTCCAACCACAACAGATAAACTGGCTGAAGGGATACAACAACAAGCATATTATATATGCTGCCTAGAAGAGATCCACTTTAGACCTAGGGAGACATACAGACTGAAAGTGAGGAGATGGCAAGAGACATTCCATGCAAATGGAAATCAAAGGAAACCTGGAGTTACAATTCTCATATCAGAAGAAATAGACTTTAAGATAAAGACTATTTCAAGAAACAAACAAGGACACTACACACTGATCAAGGAATCAAATTAAGGAGAGGATATAAGAAATGCAAATACTTATGAACCCACCCGAGGAGCACTTCAATACATGAGGTATATCCTAACAGCCATTAAGCGGAACTTGACAGTAAAACCATAAGGGTAGGGGAAATTACCACCCCACAATCACCAATGGATAGATCATCCAAAATAAAACTAAATCAGGAAACATAAGCTTTCAATGACGCATTGAACAAGAGGGAATTCATTCATATGTATACAACATTCTATTGCAAAACAACAGAAAACACTTTCTCCTCGGGTACTCATGAAACACTCTCCAAGATATATCATATGTAGGGTCACAAATAAAGCATTAGAAGACTAAGAAAATTGAAATAGCGTCAGGTATAATTTTCGCCTGCAGTGCTAGGCAACTAGATAGGAATTAAAAGAAAAACAAACTGTAAATAATACAAACACATGGAAGCTAAACAAAACGCTGTTACATAACCAAGAATACACTGCAGAAAACCAAGATGGGGTCACAAACACCTGGGAAAAATTGAAAATGAAAATAGGGCCACCCAAATCTATGGAATGAAACAAATGCAACTCTAAAAGCAGAGCTGTGCGAGCAAAGAAGCGAAAAGGTAATCTCTCCCAGCACCCGCACGAAGAGTGGATGAAATCTCCACATTCAACGTCAAGTACCCCGCATCTCTGGAACACCTGAGTAGAACAATGAATCAGTCCAAAATTGAGGAGGTGGACTTTGTGAGCATAGATATATTAGTTTTTCCAGTTTTTCACACTTTGTGAGTGTGTAGGTGTATGCTACTGTGAGTCATTTTGTCTGTGTAGCTAAGCTTTAACCATTTGTGCTAGAGTTCTTTTTGGCTGTTTATTTTTTTACATTTTAAAATTTTCTCATAAAAATATTTTTTATTCTAATAACTTCATTTTATTTGATTTTACTTTATTTTGTTTTATTTTATCCTCATTCTTTGTTTCCTCCTCTTTCTTCTCCCACTTATTCTGAGCTGTGAGGATGAAAGTCTCTAGGTGCTCTAACCAGGAGTCAGTGCTCTGCATCTGAGGTGGGAAAACCAACTTCAGGACACTGGTCCACAGGAGACCTGACAGCTCCACATAATATCAAAAGGAGAAAATCACCCAGAGATTTCTTTCTCAACGCCAAGACCCACATTCACTCAGTGACCAGTAAGCATCAGTGCTGGACACTGTATGCCAAACAATGAGCAAGACAGAAACAGTCCCATCCGTTATCAGAGAGGATGCTTTAAATCATCATAAGGACGGAGGCACCAAAATACACACCAGCAGTTGTGGAAATGCCCACCAGAAAGACAGGATCCAGCCTCATTCAAAAGAACACAAGCATAACTCCCCTCCACGAAGAAGCCTACACAACCCACTTAACAAACCTTAGCCGCTGGGGACAGACAACAAAAACAACAATAACTACGGGCATGACGCCTGTGAAAAGGAACGCCAAGCACAGTAAGTTAACCAAAATTAGGAGACCAAAAAACACACAGCTGACGAAGCAGCAAGGTCAAAACGCACCAGACCTAACAAATGAAGAGGAATTAGGCAGTCTACCCGAAAAAGAATTCAGAATAATGATAGGAAAAACGATTCAACATCGTGGAAATAGGAGAGAGAAAATACAGGAAACGTTTCACAGGGGTCGACAAGAACTGAAGAGCAAACAAACAGTGATGAAGAACACAATAAATGAAAATAATTATTCTCTAGCATGGATCACTAGCACAATAACTGAGGCACAAGAACGGTTAAGTGGCCTGGAAGATAAAATAGTTCAAATAACTACTGCGGATCAAAATAAAGAACAAAGAATGAAAGGAACGGAGGACAGTCTCAGCGACCCTTGGGACAACATTAAATGCACCAACATTCGAATTATATGGCTCTCAGAAGAAGAAGAGAAAGAGAAAAGGCGTGAGAATATATTTGAAGAGATTATAGTTGAAAACTTCCCTAGTATGGGAAAGGAAAGAGTTAATCAAGTCCAGGAAGCACAGAGAGTCTCATACAGGATAATTCTAAGGAGAAACAGGCCAAGACACGTATTCATCAAACTATTAGAAACTAAATACATAGAAAGCATGTAAAAAGCAGCACGGGAAAAGTAGCATATACCATACAAGGGAATCCACGTAAGTTAACAGCTGACCTTTGAACAGAAATTCTGCAAGAGAGAAGGGAGTGGCAGTATACGTATTTGAAGTAATGAAAGGAAAAAAAACCTACAACCGATGTTACTGTTCTCAGCAAGAATCTCATTGAGATTGGACAGAGAAACTAAAAACTTTACAGAAAAACACACGGAAAAAGAATTCAGCACCAACAATAGCTTTATAACAAAAGATAAAGGAACTTCTCTAGGCAGGAATCACAAGGAAAAGAAAGACCTCCTAGAACCAACCAAAAACAATTAACAAAACGGTAAGAGGAACATCCATATTGATAATTACCTTACATGTAAATGGATTCATTGCTCCAACCACAACAGATAAACTGGCTGAAGGGATACAACAAAAAGCCCATTATATATGCTGCCTAGAAGAGATCCACTTTAGACCTAGTGAGACATACAGACTGAAAGTGAGGAGATGGCAAGAGACATTCCATGCAAATGGAAATCAAAGGAAACCTGGAGTTACAATTCGCATATCAGAAGAAATAGACTTTAAGATAAAGACTATTTCAAGAAACAAACAAGGACACTACACACTGATCAAGGGATCAAATTAAGGAGAGGATATAAGAAATGCAGACACTTATGAACCCAATCGAGGAGCACTTCAATACATAAAGTATATCCTAACAGCCATAAAGCGGAACTTGACAGTAAAACCATAAGAGTAGGGGACATTTCCACCCCACAATCACAAATGGATAGATCACCCAAAATGAAACTAAATCAGGAAACATAAGCTTTCAATGACGCGTTGAACAAGAGGGAATTCATTCATATGTATACAACATTCTATTGCAAAACAACAGAAAACACTTTCTCCTCGGGTACTCATGAAACACTCTCCAAGATTTATCATATGTAGGGTCACAAATAAAGCCTTGGAAAACTAAGAAAATTGACATAGCATCAGGTATAATTTTCGCCTGCAGTGCTATGAAACTAGAGAGGAATTAAAAGAAAAAAAAACTGTAAATAATACAAACACATGGAAGCTAAACAAAACGCTGTTACATAACCAAGAATACACTGCAGAAAACCAAGATGGGGTCACAAACACCTGGGAAAAATTGAAAATGTAAATAGGGCCACCCAAATCTATGGAATGAAACAAATGCAACTCTAAAAGCAGAGCTGTGCGAGCAAAGAAGCGAAAAGGTAATCTCTCCCAGCACCCGCACGAAGAGTGGATGAAATCTCCACATTCAACGTCAAGTACCCCGCATCTCTGGAACACCTGAGTAGAACAATGAATCAGTCCAAAATTGAGGAGGTGGACTTTGTGAGCATAGATATATTAGTTTTTCCAGTTTTTCACACTTTGTGAGTGTGTAGGTGTATGCTACTGTGAGTCATTTTGTCTGTGTAGCTAAGCTTTAACCATTTGTGCTAGAGTTCTTTTTGGCTGTTTATTTTTTTACATTTTAAAATTTTCTCATAAAAATATTTTTTATTCTAATAACTTCATTTTATTTGATTTTACTTTATTTTGTTTTATTTTATCCTCATTCTTTGTTTCCTCCTCTTTCTTCTCCCACTTATTCTGAGCTGTGAGGATGAAAGTCTCTAGGTGCTCTAACCAGGAGTCAGTGCTCTGCATCTGAGGTGGGAAAACCAACTTCAGGACACTGGTCCACAGGAGACCTGACAGCTCCACATAATATCAAAAGGAGAAAATCTCCCAGAGATTTCTTTCTCAACGCCAAGACCCACATTCACTCAGTGACCAGTAAGCAACAGTGCTGGACACTGTATGCCAAACAATGAGCAAGACAGAAACAGTCCCATCCGTTATCAGAGAGGAGGCTTTAAATCATCATAAGGACGGAGGCACCAAAATACACACCAGCAGTTGTGGAAATGCCCACCAGAAAGACAGGATCCAGCCTCATTCAAAAGAACACAAGCATAACTCCCCTCCACGAAGAAGCCTACACAACCCACTTAACAAACCTTAGCCGCTGGGGACAGACAACAAAAACAACAATAACTACGGGCATGACGCCTGTGAAAAGGAACCCCAAGCACAGTAAGTTAACCAAAATTAGGAGACCACAAAACACACAGCTGACGAAGCAGCAAGGTCAAAACGCACCAGACCTAACAAATGAAGAGGAATTAGGCAGTCTACCCGAAAAAGAATTCAGAATAATGATAGGAAAAACGATTCAACATCGTGGAAATAGGAGAGAGAAAATACAGGAAACGTTTCACAGGGGTCGACAAGAACTGAAGAGCAAACAAACAGTGATGAAGAACACAATAAATGAAAATAATTATTCTCTAGCATGGATCACTAGCACAATAACTGAGGCACAAGAACGGTTAAGTGGCCTGGAAGATAAAATAGTTCAAATAAATACTGCGGATCAAAATAAAGAACAAAGAATGAAAGGAACGGAGGACAGTCTCAGCGACCCTTGGGACAACATTAAATGCACCAACATTCGAATTATATGGCTCTCAGAAGAAGAAGAGAAAGAGAAAAGGCGTGAGAATATATTTGAAGAGATTATAGTTGAAAACTTCCCTAGTATGGGAAAGGAAAGAGTTAATCAAGTCCAGGAAGCACAGAGAGTCTCATACAGGATAATTCTAAGGAGAAACAGGCCAAGACACGTATTCATCAAACTATTAGAAACTAAATACATAGAAAGCATGTAAAAAGCAGCACGGGAAAAGTAGCATATACCATACAAGGGAATCCACGTAAGTTAACAGCTGACCTTTGAACAGAAATTCTGCAAGAGAGAAGGGAGTGGCAGTATACGTATTTGAAGTAATGAAAGGAAAAAAAACCTACAACCGATGTTACTGTTCTCAGCAAGAATCTCATTGAGATTGGACAGAGAAACTAAAAACTTTACAGAAAAACACACGGAAAAAGAATGCAGCACCAACAATAGCTTTATAACAAAAGATAAAGGAACTTCTCTAGGCAGGAATCACAAGGAAAAGAAAGACCTCCTAGAACCAACCAAAAACAATTAACAAAACGGTAAGAGGAACATCCATATTGATAATTACCTTACATGTAAATGGATTCATTGCTCCAACCACAACAGATAAACTGGCTGAAGGGATACAACAAAAAGCCCATTATATATGCTGCCTAGAAGAGATCCACTTTAGACCTAGTGAGACATACAGACTGAAAGTGAGGAGATGGCAAGAGACATTCCATGCAAATGGAAATCAAAGGAAACCTGGAGTTGCAATTCGCATATCAGAAGAAATAGACTTTAAGATAAAGACTATTTCAAGAAACAAACAAGGACACTACACACTGATCAAGGGATCAAATTAAGGAGAGGATATAAGAAATGCAGACACTTATGAACCCAATCGAGGAGCACTTCAATACATAAAGTATATCCTAACAACCATAAAGCGGAACTTGACAGTAAAACCATAAGAGTAGGGGACATTTCCACCCCACAATCACAAATGGATAGATCATCCAAAATGAAACTAAATCAGGAAACATAAGCTTTCAATGACGCGTTGAACAAGAGGGAATTCATTCATATGTATACAACATTCTATTGCAAAACAACAGAAAACACTTTCTCCTCGGGTACTCATGAAACACTCTCCAAGATTTATCATATGTAGGGTCACAAATAAAGCCTTGGAAAACTAAGAAAATTGAAATAGCATCAGGTATAATTTTCGCCTGCAGTGCTATGAAACTAGAGAGGAATTAAAAGAAAAAAAAACTGTAAATAATACAAACACATGGAAGCTAAACAAAACGCTGTTACATAACCAAGAATACACTGCAGAAAACCAAGATGGGGTCACAAACACCTGGGAAAAATTGAAAATGTAAATAGGACCACCCAAATCTATGGAATGAAACAAATGCAACTCTAAAAGCAGAGCTGTGCGAGCAAAGAAGCGAAAAGGTAATCTCTCCCAGCACCCGCACGAAGAGTGGATGAAATCTCCACATTCAACGTCAAGTACCCCGCATCTCTGGAACACCTGAGTAGAACAATGAATCAGTCCAAAATTGAGGAGGTGGACTTTGTGACCATACATATATTAGTTTTTCCCGTTTTTCACTTTTTGTGAGTGTTTAGGTGTATGCTACTATGAGTCATTTTGTCTGTATAGCTAAGCTTTAACCATTTGTGCTAGAGTTCTTTGTGGCTGTTTATTTTTTTACATTTTAAAATTTTCTCATAAAAATATTTTTTATTTTAATAACTTCATTTTATTTGATTTTACTTTATTTTGTTTTATTTTATCCTCATTCTTTGTTTCCTTCTCTTTCTTCTCCCACTTATTCTGAGCTGTGAGGATGAAAGTCTCTAGGTGCTCTAACCAGGAGTCAGTGCTCTGCATCTGAGGTGGGAAAACCAAATTCAGGACACTGGTCCACAGGAGACCTGACAGCTCCACATAGTATCAAAGGGTGATAAACTCCCAGAGATTTCTTTCTTAACGCCAAGACCCACATTTACTCAGTGACCAGCAAGCTACAGTGCTGGACACCATCTGCCAAAAAATGAGCAAGACAGAAAGAGCCCCATCCGTTATCAGAGAGGATGCCTTAAATCATAATAAGGACGGAGGCAGCAAAATACACACCACCAGACGTGGAAGTGCCCACCAGAAAGAAAAGATCCAGCCTCATCTTCCAGAACACAAGCATAACTGCCCTCAACCAAGAAGCATACAGAACCCACTGAACAAACCTTAGCCGCTGGGGACAGACAACAAAAACAACAATAACTACGGGCATGACGCCTGTGAAAAGGAACCCCAAGCACAGTAAGTTAAGCAAAATGAGGAGACCAAAAAACAAACAGCAGAAGAAGCAACAAGGTCAAAACGCACCAGACCTAACAAATGACGAGGAAATAGGCAGTCTACCCGAAAAATAATTCAGAATAATGATAGGAAAGACGATTCAACATCGGGGAAATAGGAGACAGAAAATACAAGAAACGTTTCACAAGGGTCGACAAGAACTGAAGAGCAAACAAACAATGATGAAGAACACAATAAATGAAAATAATTATTCTCTAGCATGGATCACTAGCACAATAACTGAGGCAGAAGAACGGTTACGTGGCCGGGAAGATAAAATAGTTCAAATAAATACTGCGGATCAAAATAAAGAACAAAGAGAAAAGGAACGGAGGACAGTCACAGCGACCCTTGGGACAACATTAAATGCACCAACATTCGAATTATATGGGTCTCAGAAGAAGAAGAGAAATAGAAAAGGCGTGAGAATATATTTGAAGAGATTATAGTTGAAAACTTCCCTAGTATGGGAAAGGAAATAGTTAATCAAGTCCAGGAAGCACAGAGAGTCCCATACAGGATAAATCCAAGGAGAAACACGCCAAGACACGTATTCATCAAACTATTAGAAACTAAATACATAGAAAGCATGTAAAAGGCAGCATGGGAAAAGTAGCATATACCATACAAGGGAATCCACGTAAGTTAACAGCTGACCTTTCAGCAGAAATTCTGCAAGAGAGAAGGGAGTGGCAGTATACGTATTTAACGTAATGAAAGGAAAAAAACCTACAACCAATGTTACTGTTCTCAGCAAGAATTTCATTGAGACAGGACAGAGAAACTAAAAACTTTACAGAAAAACACACGGAAAAAGAATGCAGCACCAACAACACCTTTATAACAAAGGATAAAGGAACTTCTCTAGGCAGGAATCACAAAGAAAAAAAAGACCTCCTAGAACCAACCAGAAACAATTAACAAAACGGTAAGAGGAACATCCATACTGATAATTACCTTACATGTAAATGGATTCATTGCTCCAACCACAACAGATAAACTGGCTGAAGGGATACAACAACAAGCATATTATATATGCTGCCTAGAAGAGATCCACTTTAGACCTAGTGAGACATACAGACTGAAAGTGAGGAGATGGCAAGAGACATTCCATGCAAATGGAAATCAAAGGAAACCTGGAGTTACAATTCTCATATCAGAAGAAATAGACTTTAAGATAAAGACTATTTCAAGAAACAAACAAGGACACTACACACTGATCAAGGAATCAAATTAAGGAGAGGATATAAGAAATGCAAATACTTATGAACCCACCCGAGGAGCACTTCAATACATGAGGTATATCCTAACAGCCATTAAGCGGAACTTGACAGTAAAACCATAAGAGTAGGGGAAATTACCACCCCACAATCACCAATGGATAGATCATCCAAAATAAAACTAAATCAGGAAACATAAGCTTTCAATGACGCATTGAACAAGAGGGAATTCATTCATATGTATACAACATTCTATTGCAAAACAACAGAAAACACTTTCTCCTCGGGTACTCATGAAACACTCTCCAAGATATATCATATGTAGGGTCACAAATAAAGCATTAGAAAACTAAGAAAATTGAAATAGCGTCAGGTATAATTTTCGCCTGCAGTGCTAGGCAACTAGATAGGAATTAAAAGAAAAACAAACTGTAAATAATACAAACACATGGAAGCTAAACAAAACGCTGTTACATAACCAAGAATACACTGCAGAAAACCAAGATGGGGTCACAAACACCTGGGAAAAATTGAAAATGAAAATAGGGCCACCCAAATCTATGGAATGAAACAAATGCAACTCTAAAAGCAGAGCTGTGCGAGCAAAGAAGCGAAAAGGTAATCTCTCCCAGCACCCGCACGAAGAGTGGATGAAATCTCCACATTCAACGTCAAGTACCCCGCATCTCTGGAACACCTGAGTAGAACAATGAATCAGTCCAAAATTGAGGAGGTGGACTTTGTGAGCATAGATATATTAGTTTTTCCAGTTTTTCACACTTTGTGAGTGTGTAGGTGTATGCTACTGTGAGTCATTTTGTCTGTGTAGCTAAGCTTTAACCATTTGTGCTAGAGTTCTTTTTGGCTGTTTATTTTTTTACATTTTAAAATTTTCTCATAAAAATATTTTTTATTCTAATAACGTCATTTTATTTGATTTTACTTTATTTTGTTTTATTTTATCCTCATTCTTTGTTTCCTCCTCTTTCTTCTCCCACTTATTCTGAGCTGTGAGGATGAAAGTCTCTAGGTGCTCTAACCAGGAGTCAGTGCTCTGCATCTGAGGTGGGAAAACCAACTTCAGGACACTGGTCCACAGGAGACCTGACAGCTCCACATAATATCAAAAGGAGAAAATCTCCCAGAGATTTCTTTCTCAACGCCAAGACCCACATTCACTCAGTGACCAGTAAGCAACAGTGCTGGACACTGTATGCCAAACAATGAGCAAGACAGAAACAGTCCCATCCGTTATCAGAGAGGATGCTTTAAATCATCATAAGGACGGAGGCACCAAAATACACACCAGCAGTTGTGGAAATGCCCACCAGAAAGACAGGATCCAGACTCATTCAAAAGAACACAAGCATAACTCCCCTCCACGAAGAAGCCTACACAACCCACTTAACAAACCTTAGCCGCTGGGGACAGACAACAAAAACAACAATAACTACGGGCATGACGCCTGTGAAAAGGAACCCCAAGCACAGTAAGTTAACCAAAATTAGGAGACCACAAAACACACAGCTGACGAAGCAGCAAGGTCAAAACGCACCAGACCTAACAAATGAAGAGGAATTAGGCAGTCTACCCGAAAAAGAATTCAGAATAATGATAGGAAAAACGATTCAACATCGTGGAAATAGGAGAGAGAAAATACAGGAAACGTTTCACAGGGGTCGACAAGAACTGAAGAGCAAACAAACAGTGATGAAGAACACAATAAATGAAAATAATTATTCTCTAGCATGGATCACTAGCACAATAACTGAGGCACAAGAACGGTTAAGTGGCCTGGAAGATAAAATAGTTCAAATAACTACTGCGGATCAAAATAAAGAACAAAGAATGAAAGGAACGGAGGACAGTCTCAGCGACCCTTGGGACAACATTAAATGCACCAACATTCGAATTATATGGCTCTCAGAAGAAGAAGAGAAAGAGAAAAGGCGTGAGAATATATTTGAAGAGATTATAGTTGAAAACTTCCCTAGTATGGGAAAGGAAAGAGTTAATCAAGTCCAGGAAGCACAGAGAGTCTCATACAGGATAATTCTAAGGAGAAACAGGCCAAGACACGTATTCATCAAACTATTAGAAACTAAATACATAGAAAGCATGTAAAAAGCAGCACGGGAAAAGTAGCATATACCATACAAGGGAATCCACGTAAGTTAACAGCTGACCTTTGAACAGAAATTCTGCAAGAGAGAAGGGAGTGGCAGTATACGTATTTGAAGTAATGAAAGGAAAAAAAACCTACAACCGATGTTACTGTTCTCAGCAAGAATCTCATTGAGATTGGACAGAGAAACTAAAAACTTTACAGAAAAACACACGGAAAAAGAATTCAGCACCAACAATAGCTTTATAACAAAAGATAAAGGAACTTCTCTAGGCAGGAATCACAAGGAAAAGAAAGACCTCCTAGAACCAACCAAAAACAATTAACAAAACGGTAAGAGGAACATCCATATTGATAATTACCTTACATGTAAATGGATTCATTGCTCCAACCACAACAGATAAACTGGCTGAAGGGATACAACAAAAAGCCCATTATATATGCTGCCTAGAAGAGATCCACTTTAGACCTAGTGAGACATACAGACTGAAAGTGAGGAGATGGCAAGAGACATTCCATGCAAATGGAAATCAAAGGAAACCTGGAGTTACAATTCGCATATCAGAAGAAATAGACTTTAAGATAAAGACTATTTCAAGAAACAAACAAGGACACTACACACTGATCAAGGGATCAAATTAAGGAGAGGATATAAGAAATGCAGACACTTATGAACCCAATCGAGGAGCACTTCAATACATAAAGTATATCCTAACAGCCATAAAGCGGAACTTGACAGTAAAACCATAAGAGTAGGGGACATTTCCACCCCACAATCACAAATGGATAGATCATCCAAAATGAAACTAAATCAGGAAACATAAGCTTTCAATGACGCGTTGAACAAGAGGGAATTCATTCATATGTATACAACATTCTATTGCAAAACAACAGAAAACACTTTCTCCTCGGGTACTCATGAAACACTCTCCAAGATTTATCATATGTAGGGTCACAAATAAAGCCTTGGAAAACTAAGAAAATTGACATAGCATCAGGTATAATTTTCGCCTGCAGTGCTATGAAACTAGAGAGGAATTAAAAGAAAAAAAAACTGTAAATAATACAAACACATGGAAGCTAAACAAAACGCTGTTACATAACCAAGAATACACTGCAGAAAACCAAGATGGGGTCACAAACACCTGGGAAAAATTGAAAATGTAAATAGGGCCACCCAAATCTATGGAATGAAACAAATGCAACTCTAAAAGCAGAGCTGTGCGAGCAAAGAAGCGAAAAGGTAATCTCTCCCAGCACCCGCACGAAGAGTGGATGAAATCTCCACATTCAACGTCAAGTACCCCGCATCTCTGGAACACCTGAGTAGAACAATGAATCAGTCCAAAATTGAGGAGGTGGACTTTGTGAGCATAGATATATTAGTTTTTCCCGTTTTTCACTTTTTGTGAGTGTTTAGGTGTATGCTACTGTGAGTCATTTTGTCTGTATAGCTAAGCTTTAACCATTTGTGCTAGAGTTCTTTGTGGCTGTTTATTTTTTTACATTTTAAAATTTTCTCATAAAAATATTTTTTATTTTAATAACTTCATTTTATTTGATTTTACTTTATTTTGTTTTATTTTATCCTCATTCTTTGTTTCCTTCTCTTTCTTCTCCCACTTATTCTGAGCTGTGAGGATGAAAGTCTCTAGGTGCTCTAACCAGGAGTCAGTGCTCTGCATCTGAGGTGGGAAAACCAAATTCAGGACACTGGTCCACAGGAGACCTGACAGCTCCACATAGTATCAAAGGGTGATAAACTCCCAGAGATTTCTTTCTTAACGCCAAGACCCACATTTACTCAGTGACCAGCAAGCTACAGTGCTGGACACCATCTGCCAAAAAATGAGCAAGACAGAAAGAGCCCCATCCGTTATCAGAGAGGATGCCTTAAATCATAATAAGGACGGAGGCAGCAAAATACACACCACCAGACGTGGAAGTGCCCACCAGAAAGAAAAGATCCAGCCTCATCTTCCAGAACACAAGCACAACTCCCCTCAACCAAGAAGCATACAGAACCCACTGAACAAACCTTAGCCGCTGGGGACAGACAACAAAAACAACAATAACTACGGGCATGACGCCTGTGAAAAGGAACCCCAAGCACAGTAAGTTAAGCAAAATGAGGAGACCGAAAAACACACAGCAGAAGAAGCAACAAGGTCAAAACGCACCAGACCTAACAAATGACGAGGAAATAGGCAGTCTACCCGAAAAATAATTCAGAATAATGATAGGAAAGACGATTCAACATCGGGGAAATAGGAGACAGAAAATACAAAAAACGTTTCACAAGGGTCGACAAGAACTGAAGAGCAAACAAACAATGATGAAGAACACAATAAATGAAAATAATTATTCTCTAGCATGGATCACTAGCACAATAACTGAGGCAGAAGAACAGTTACGTGGCCGGGAAGATAAAATAGTTCAAATAAATACTGCGGATCAAAATAAAGAACAAAGAGAAAAGGAACGGAGGACAGTCACAGCGACCCTTGGGACAACATTAAATGCACCAATATTCGAATTATATGGGTCTCAGAAGAAGAAGAGAAATAGAAAAGGCGTGAGAATATATTTGAAGAGATTATAGTTGAAAACTTCCCTAGTATGGGAAAGGAAATAGTTAATCAAGTCCAGGAAGCACAGAGAGTCCCATACAGGATAAATCCAAGGAGAAACACGCCAAGACACGTATTCATCAAACTATTAGAAACTAAATACATAGAAAGCATGTAAAAAGCAGCATGGGAAAAGTAGCATATACCATACAAGGGAATCCACGTAAGTTAACAGCTGACCTTTCAGCAGAAATTCTGCAAGAGACAAGGGAGTGGCAGTATACGTATTTAACGTAATGAAAGGAAAAAAACCTACAACCAATGTTACTGTTCTCAGCAAGAATTTCATTGAGACAGGACAGAGAAACTAAAAACTTTACAGAAAAACACACGGAAAAAGAATGCAGCACCAACAACACCTTTATAACAAAGGATAAAGGAACTTCTCTAGGCAGGAATCACAAAGAAAAAAAAGACCTCCTAGAACCAACCAGAAACAATTAACAAAACGGTAAGAGGAACATCCATACTGATAATTACCTTACATGTAAATGGATTCATTGCTCCAACCACAACAGATAAACTGGCTGAAGGGATACAACAACAAGCATATTATATATGCTGCCTAGAAGAGATCCACTTTAGACCTAGGGAGACATACAGACTGAAAGTGAGGAGATGGCAAGAGACATTCCATGCAAATGGAAATCAAAGGAAACCTGGAGTTACAATTCTCATATCAGAAGAAATAGACTTTAAGATAAAGACTATTTCAAGAAACAAACAAGGACACTACACACTGATCAAGGAATCAAATTAAGGAGAGGATATAAGAAATGCAAATACTTATGAACCCACCCGAGGAGCACTTCAATACATGAGGTATATCCTAACAGCCATTAAGCGGAACTTGACAGTAAAACCATAAGAGTAGGGGAAATTACCACCCCACAATCACCAATGGATAGATCATCCAAAATAAAACTAAATCAGGAAACATAAGCTTTCAATGACGCATTGAACAAGAGGGAATTCATTCATATGTATACAACATTCTATTGCAAAACAACAGAAAACACTTTCTCCTCGGGTACTCATGAAACACTCTCCAAGATATATCATATGTAGGGTCACAAATAAAGCATTAGAAAACTAAGAAAATTGAAATAGCGTCAGGTATAATTTTCGCCTGCAGTGCTAGGCAACTAGATAGGAATTAAAAGAAAAACAAACTGTAAATAATACAAACACATGGAAGCTAAACAAAACGCTGTTACATAACCAAGAATACACTGCAGAAAACCAAGATGGGGTCACAAACACCTGGGAAAAATTGAAAATGAAAATAGGGCCACCCAAATCTATGGAATGAAACAAATGCAACTCTAAAAGCAGAGCTGTGCGAGCAAAGAAGCGAAAAGGTAATCTCTCCCAGCACCCGCACGAAGAGTGGATGAAATCTCCACATTCAACGTCAAGTACCCCGCATCTCTGGAACACCTGAGTAGAACAATGAATCAGTCCAAAATTGAGGAGGTGGACTTTGTGAGCATAGATATATTAGTTTTTCCAGTTTTTCACACTTTGTGAGTGTGTAGGTGTATGCTACAGTGAGTCATTTTGTCTGTGTAGCTAAGCTTTAACCATTTGTGCTAGAGTTCTTTTTGGCTGTTTATTTTTTTACATTTTAAAATTTTCTCATAAAAATATTTTTTATTCTAATAACTTCATTTTATTTGATTTTACTTTATTTTGTTTTATTTTATCCTCATTCTTTGTTTCCTCCTCTTTCTTCTCCCACTTATTCTGAGCTGTGAGGATGAAAGTCTCTAGGTGCTCTAACCAGGAGTCAGTGCTCTGCATCTGAGGTGGGAAAACCAACTTCAGGACACTGGTACACAGGAGACCTGACAGCTCCACATAATATCAAAAGGAGAAAATCACCCAGAGATTTCTTTCTCAACGCCAAGACCCACATTCACTCAGTGACCAGTAAGCATCAGTGCTGGACACTGTATGCCAAACAATGAGCAAGACAGAAACAGTCCCATCCGTTATCAGAGAGGATGCTTTAAATCATCATAAGGACGGAGGCACCAAAATACACACCAGCAGTTGTGGAAATGCCCACCAGAAAGACAGGATCCAGCCTCATTCAAAAGAACACAAGCATAACTCCCCTCCACGAAGAAGCCTACACAACCCACTTAACAAACCTTAGCCGCTGGGGACAGACAACAAAAACAACAATAACTACGGGCATGAAGCCTGTGAAAAGGAACCCCAAGCACAGTAAGTTAACCAAAATTAGGAGACCAAAAAACACACAGCTGACGAAGCAGCAAGGTCAAAACGCACCAGACCTAACAAATGAAGAGGAATTAGGCAGTCTACCCGAAAAAGAATTCAGAATAATGATAGGAAAAACGATTCAACATCGTGGAAATAGGAGAGAGAAAATACAGGAAACGTTTCACAGGGGTCGACAAGAACTGAAGAGCAAACAAACAGTGATGAAGAACACAATAAATGAAAATAATTATTCTCTAACATGGATCACTAGCACAATAACTGAGGCACAAGAACGGTTAAGTGGCCTGGAAGATAAAATAGTTCAAATAAATACTGCGGATCAAAATAAAGAAAAAAGAATGAAAGGAACGGAGGACAGTCTCAGCGACCCTTGGGACAACATTAAATGCACCAACATTCGAATTATATGGCTCTCAGAAGAAGAAGAGAAAGAGAAAAGGCGTGAGAATATATTTGAAGAGATTATAGTTGAAAACTTCCCTAGTATGGGAAAGGAAAGAGTTAATCAAGTCCAGGAAGCACAGAGAGTCTCATACAGGATAATTCTAAGGAGAAACTGGCCAAGACACGTATTCATCAAACTATTAGAAACTAAATACATAGAAAGCATGTAAAAAGCAGCATGGGAAAAGTAGCATATACCATACAAGGGAATCCACGTAAGTTAACAGCTGACCTTTCAGCAGAAATTCTGCAAGAGAGAAGGGAGTGGCAGTATACGTATTTAACGTAATGAAAGGAAAAAAAACCTACAACCGATGTTACTGTTCTCAGCAAGAATCTCATTGAGATTGGACAGAGAAACTAAAAACTTTACAGAAAAACACACGGAAAAAGAATTCAGCACCAACAATAGCTTTATAACATAAGATAAAGGAACTACTCTAGGCAGGAATCACAAGGAAAAGAAAGACCTCCTAGAACCAACCAAAAACAATTAACAAAACGGTAAGAGGAACATCCATATTGATAATTACCTTACATGTAAATGGATTCATTGCTCCAACCACAACAGATAAACTGGCTGAAGGGATACAACAAAAAGCCCATTATATATGCTGCCTAGAAGAGATCCACTTTAGACCTAGTGAGACATACAGACTGAAAGTGAGGAGATGGCAAGAGACATTCCATGCAAATGGAAATCAAAGGAAACCTGGAGTTACAATTCGCATATCAGAAGAAATAGACTTTAAGATAAAGACTATTTCAAGAAACAAACAAGGACACTACACACTGATCAAGGGATCAAATTAAGGAGAGGATATAAGAAATGCAGACACTTATGAACCCAATCGAGGAGCACTTCAATACATAAAGTATATCCTAACAGCCATAAAGCGGAACTTGACAGTAAAACCATAAGAGTAGGGGACATTTCCACCCCACAATCACAAATGGATAGATCATCCAAAATGAAACTAAATCAGGAAACATAAGCTTTCAATGACGCGTTGAACAAGAGGGAATTCATTCATATGTATACAACATTCTATTGCAAAACAACAGAAAACACTTTCTCCTCGGGTACTCATGAAACACTCTCCAAGATTTATCATATGTAGGGTCACAAATAAAGCCTTGGAAAACTAAGAAAATTGACATAGCATCAGGTATAATTTTCGCCTGCAGTGCTATGAAACTAGAGAGGAATTAAAAGAAAAAAAAACTGTAAATAATACAAACACATGGAAGCTAAACAAAACGCTGTTACATAACCAAGAATACACTGCAGAAAACCAAGATGGGGTCACAAACACCTGGGAAAAATTGAAAATGTAAATAGGGCCACCCAAATCTATGGAATGAAACAAATGCAACTCTAAAAGCAGAGCTGTGCGAGCAAAGAAGCGAAAAGGTAATCTCTCCCAGCACCCGCACGAAGAGTGGATGAAATCTCCACATTCAACGTCAAGTACCCCGCATCTCTGGAACACCTGAGTAGAACAATGAATCAGTCCAAAATTGAGGAGGTGGACTTTGTGAGCATAGATATATTAGTTTTTCCAGTTTTTCACACTTTGTGAGTGTGTAGGTGTATGCTACTGTGAGTCATTTTGTCTGTGTAGCTAAGCTTTAACCATTTGTGCTAGAGTTCTTTTTGGCTGTTTATTTTTTTACATTTTAAAATTTTCTCATAAAAATATTTTTTATTCTAATAACTTCATTTTATTTGATTTTACTTTATTTTGTTTTATTTTATCCTCATTCTTTGTTTCCTCCTCTTTCTTCTCCCACTTATTCTGAGCTGTGAGGATGAAAGTCTCTAGGTGCTCTAACCAGGAGTCAGTGCTCTGCATCTGAGGTGGGAAAACCAACTTCAGGACACTGGTCCACAGGAGACCTGACAGCTCCACATAATATCAAAAGGAGAAAATCTCCCAGAGATTTCTTTCTCAACGCCAAGACCCACATTCACTCAGTGACCAGTAAGCAACAGTGCTGGACACTGTATGCCAAACAATGAGCAAGACAGAAACAGTCCCATCCGTTATCAGAGAGGAGGCTTTAAATCATCATAAGGACGGAGGCACCAAAATACACACCAGCAGTTGTGGAAATGCCCACCAGAAAGACAGGATCCAGCCTCATTCAAAAGAACACAAGCATAACTCCCCTCCACGAAGAAGCCTACACAACCCACTTAACAAACCTTAGCCGCTGGGGACAGACAACAAAAACAACAATAACTACGGGCATGACGCCTGTGAAAAGGAACCCCAAGCACAGTAAGTTAACCAAAATTAGGAGACCACAAAACACACAGCTGACGAAGCAGCAAGGTCAAAACGCACCAGACCTAACAAATGAAGAGGAATTAGGCAGTCTACCCGAAAAAGAATTCAGAATAATGATAGGAAAAACGATTCAACATCGTGGAAATAGGAGAGAGAAAATACAGGAAACGTTTCACAGGGGTCGACAAGAACTGAAGAGCAAACAAACAGTGATGAAGAACACAATAAATGAAAATAATTATTCTCTAGCATGGATCACTAGCACAATAACTGAGGCACAAGAACGGTTAAGTGGCCTGGAAGATAAAATAGTTCAAATAAATACTGCGGATCAAAATAAAGAACAAAGAATGAAAGGAACGGAGGACAGTCTCAGCGACCCTTGGGACAACATTAAATGCACCAACATTCGAATTATATGGCTCTCAGAAGAAGAAGAGAAAGAGAAAAGGCGTGAGAATATATTTGAAGAGATTATAGTTGAAAACTTCCCTAGTATGGGAAAGGAAAGAGTTAATCAAGTCCAGGAAGCACAGAGAGTCTCATACAGGATAATTCTAAGGAGAAACAGGCCAAGACACGTATTCATCAAACTATTAGAAACTAAATACATAGAAAGCATGTAAAAAGCAGCACGGGAAAAGTAGCATATACCATACAAGGGAATCCACGTAAGTTAACAGCTGACCTTTGAACAGAAATTCTGCAAGAGAGAAGGGAGTGGCAGTATACGTATTTGAAGTAATGAAAGGAAAAAAAACCTACAACCGATGTTACTGTTCTCAGCAAGAATCTCATTGAGATTGGACAGAGAAACTAAAAACTTTACAGAAAAACACACGGAAAAAGAATGCAGCACCAACAATAGCTTTATAACAAAAGATAAAGGAACTTCTCTAGGCAGGAATCACAAGGAAAAGAAAGACCTCCTAGAACCAACCAAAAACAATTAACAAAACGGTAAGAGGAACATCCATATTGATAATTACCTTACATGTAAATGGATTCATTGCTCCAACCACAACAGATAAACTGGCTGAAGGGATACAACAAAAAGCCCATTATATATGCTGCCTAGAAGAGATCCACTTTAGACCTAGTGAGACATACAGACTGAAAGTGAGGAGATGGCAAGAGACATTCCATGCAAATGGAAATCAAAGGAAACCTGGAGTTGCAATTCGCATATCAGAAGAAATAGACTTTAAGATAAAGACTATTTCAAGAAACAAACAAGGACACTACACACTGATCAAGGGATCAAATTAAGGAGAGGATATAAGAAATGCAGACACTTATGAACCCAATCGAGGAGCACTTCAATACATAAAGTATATCCTAACAACCATAAAGCGGAACTTGACAGTAAAACCATAAGAGTAGGGGACATTTCCACCCCACAATCACAAATGGATAGATCATCCAAAATGAAACTAAATCAGGAAACATAAGCTTTCAATGACGCGTTGAACAAGAGGGAATTCATTCATATGTATACAACATTCTATTGCAAAACAACAGAAAACACTTTCTCCTCGGGTACTCATGAAACACTCTCCAAGATTTATCATATGTAGGGTCACAAATAAAGCCTTGGAAAACTAAGAAAATTGAAATAGCATCAGGTATAATTTTCGCCTGCAGTGCTATGAAACTAGAGAGGAATTAAAAGAAAAAAAAACTGTAAATAATACAAACACATGGAAGCTAAACAGAACGCTGTTACATAACCAAGAATACACTGCAGAAAACCAAGATGGGGTCACAAACACCTGGGAAAAATTGAAAATGTAAATAGGACCACCCAAATCTATGGAATGAAACAAATGCAACTCTAAAAGCAGAGCTGTGCGAGCAAAGAAGCGAAAAGGTAATCTCTCCCAGCACCCGCACGAAGAGTGGATGAAATCTCCACATTCAACGTCAAGTACCCCGCATCTCTGGAACACCTGAGTAGAACAATGAATCAGTCCAAAATTGAGGAGGTGGACTTTGTGACCATACATATATTAGTTTTTCCCGTTTTTCACTTTTTGTGAGTGTTTAGGTGTATGCTACTATGAGTCATTTTGTCTGTATAGCTAAGCTTTAACCATTTGTGCTAGAGTTCTTTGTGGCTGTTTATTTTTTTACATTTTAAAATTTTCTCATAAAAATATTTTTTATTTTAATAACTTCATTTTATTTGATTTTACTTTATTTTGTTTTATTTTATCCTCATTCTTTGTTTCCTTCTCTTTCTTCTCCCACTTATTCTGAGCTGTGAGGATGAAAGTCTCTAGGTGCTCTAACCAGGAGTCAGTGCTCTGCATCTGAGGTGGGAAAACCAAATTCAGGACACTGGTCCACAGGAGACCTGACAGCTCCACATAGTATCAAAGGGTGATAAACTCCCAGAGATTTCTTTCTTAACGCCAAGACCCACATTTACTCAGTGACCAGCAAGCTACAGTGCTGGACACCATCTGCCAAAAAATGAGCAAGACAGAAAGAGCCCCATCCGTTATCAGAGAGGATGCCTTAAATCATAATAAGGACGGAGGCAGCAAAATACACACCACCAGACGTGGAAGTGCCCACCAGAAAGAAAAGATCCAGCCTCATCTTCCAGAACACAAGCATAACTGCCCTCAACCAAGAAGCATACAGAACCCACTGAACAAACCTTAGCCGCTGGGGACAGACAACAAAAACAACAATAACTACGGGCATGACGCCTGTGAAAAGGAACCCCAAGCACAGTAAGTTAAGCAAAATGAGGAGACCAAAAAACAAACAGCAGAAGAAGCAACAAGGTCAAAACGCACCAGACCTAACAAATGACGAGGAAATAGGCAGTCTACCCGAAAAATAATTCAGAATAATGATAGGAAAGACGATTCAACATCGGGGAAATAGGAGACAGAAAATACAAGAAACGTTTCACAAGGGTCGACAAGAACTGAAGAGCAAACAAACAATGATGAAGAACACAATAAATGAAAATAATTATTCTCTAGCATGGATCACTAGCACAATAACTGAGGCAGAAGAACGGTTACGTGGCCGGGAAGATAAAATAGTTCAAATAAATACTGCGGATCAAAATAAAGAACAAAGAGAAAAGGAACGGAGGACAGTCACAGCGACCCTTGGGACAACATTAAATGCACCAACATTCGAATTATATGGGTCTCAGAAGAAGAAGAGAAATAGAAAAGGCGTGAGAATATATTTGAAGAGATTATAGTTGAAAACTTCCCTAGTATGGGAAAGGAAATAGTTAATCAAGTCCAGGAAGCACAGAGAGTCCCATACAGGATAAATCCAAGGAGAAACACGCCAAGACACGTATTCATCAAACTATTAGAAACTAAATACATAGAAAGCATGTAAAAAGCAGCATGGGAAAAGTAGCATATACCATACAAGGGAATCCACGTAAGTTAACAGCTGACCTTTCAGCAGAAATTCTGCAAGAGAGAAGGGAGTGGCAGTATACGTATTTAACGTAATGAAAGGAAAAAAACCTACAACCAATGTTACTGTTCTCAGCAAGAATTTCATTGAGACA
The DNA here is from genome assembly GCF_965194825.1 of Balaenoptera physalus. Lineage (NCBI taxonomy): Eukaryota > Metazoa > Chordata > Mammalia > Artiodactyla > Balaenopteridae > Balaenoptera > Balaenoptera physalus. The sequence continues at coordinate 20,079,873 of NC_138904.1, read as the reverse complement.
GGACAGAGAAACTAAAAACTTTACAGAAAAACACACGGAAAAAGAATGCAGCACCAACAACACCTTTATAACAAAGGATAAAGGAACTTCTCTAGGCAGGAATCACAAAGAAAAAAAAGACCTCCTAGAACCAACCAGAAACAATTAACAAAACGGTAAGAGGAACATCCATACTGATAATTACCTTACATGTAAATGGATTCATTGCTCCAACCACAACAGATAAACTGGCTGAAGGGATACAACAACAAGCATATTATATATGCTGCCTAGAAGAGATCCACTTTAGACCTAGTGAGACATACAGACTGAAAGTGAGGAGATGGCAAGAGACATTCCATGCAAATGGAAATCAAAGGAAACCTGGAGTTACAATTCTCATATCAGAAGAAATAGACTTTAAGATAAAGACTATTTCAAGAAACAAACAAGGACACTACACACTGATCAAGGAATCAAATTAAGGAGAGGATATAAGAAATGCAAATACTTATGAACCCACCCGAGGAGCACTTCAATACATGAGGTATATCCTAACAGCCATTAAGCGGAACTTGACAGTAAAACCATAAGAGTAGGGGAAATTACCACCCCACAATCACCAATGGATAGATCATCCAAAATAAAACTAAATCAGGAAACATAAGCTTTCAATGACGCATTGAACAAGAGGGAATTCATTCATATGTATACAACATTCTATTGCAAAACAACAGAAAACACTTTCTCCTCGGGTACTCATGAAACACTCTCCAAGATATATCATATGTAGGGTCACAAATAAAGCATTAGAAAACTAAGAAAATTGAAATAGCGTCAGGTATAATTTTCGCCTGCAGTGCTAGGCAACTAGATAGGAATTAAAAGAAAAACAAACTGTAAATAATACAAACACATGGAAGCTAAACAAAACGCTGTTACATAACCAAGAATACACTGCAGAAAACCAAGATGGGGTCACAAACACCTGGGAAAAATTGAAAATGAAAATAGGGCCACCCAAATCTATGGAATGAAACAAATGCAACTCTAAAAGCAGAGCTGTGCGAGCAAAGAAGCGAAAAGGTAATCTCTCCCAGCACCCGCACGAAGAGTGGATGAAATCTCCACATTCAACGTCAAGTACCCCGCATCTCTGGAACACCTGAGTAGAACAATGAATCAGTCCAAAATTGAGGAGGTGGACTTTGTGAGCATAGATATATTAGTTTTTCCAGTTTTTCACACTTTGTGAGTGTGTAGGTGTATGCTACTGTGAGTCATTTTGTCTGTGTAGCTAAGCTTTAACCATTTGTGCTAGAGTTCTTTTTGGCTGTTTATTTTTTTACATTTTAAAATTTTCTCATAAAAATATTTTTTATTCTAATAACGTCATTTTATTTGATTTTACTTTATTTTGTTTTATTTTATCCTCATTCTTTGTTTCCTCCTCTTTCTTCTCCCACTTATTCTGAGCTGTGAGGATGAAAGTCTCTAGGTGCTCTAACCAGGAGTCAGTGCTCTGCATCTGAGGTGGGAAAACCAACTTCAGGACACTGGTCCACAGGAGACCTGACAGCTCCACATAATATCAAAAGGAGAAAATCTCCCAGAGATTTCTTTCTCAACGCCAAGACCCACATTCACTCAGTGACCAGTAAGCAACAGTGCTGGACACTGTATGCCAAACAATGAGCAAGACAGAAACAGTCCCATCCGTTATCAGAGAGGATGCTTTAAATCATCATAAGGACGGAGGCACCAAAATACACACCAGCAGTTGTGGAAATGCCCACCAGAAAGACAGGATCCAGACTCATTCAAAAGAACACAAGCATAACTCCCCTCCACGAAGAAGCCTACACAACCCACTTAACAAACCTTAGCCGCTGGGGACAGACAACAAAAACAACAATAACTACGGGCATGACGCCTGTGAAAAGGAACCCCAAGCACAGTAAGTTAACCAAAATTAGGAGACCACAAAACACACAGCTGACGAAGCAGCAAGGTCAAAACGCACCAGACCTAACAAATGAAGAGGAATTAGGCAGTCTACCCGAAAAAGAATTCAGAATAATGATAGGAAAAACGATTCAACATCGTGGAAATAGGAGAGAGAAAATACAGGAAACGTTTCACAGGGGTCGACAAGAACTGAAGAGCAAACAAACAGTGATGAAGAACACAATAAATGAAAATAATTATTCTCTAGCATGGATCACTAGCACAATAACTGAGGCACAAGAACGGTTAAGTGGCCTGGAAGATAAAATAGTTCAAATAACTACTGCGGATCAAAATAAAGAACAAAGAATGAAAGGAACGGAGGACAGTCTCAGCGACCCTTGGGACAACATTAAATGCACCAACATTCGAATTATATGGCTCTCAGAAGAAGAAGAGAAAGAGAAAAGGCGTGAGAATATATTTGAAGAGATTATAGTTGAAAACTTCCCTAGTATGGGAAAGGAAAGAGTTAATCAAGTCCAGGAAGCACAGAGAGTCTCATACAGGATAATTCTAAGGAGAAACAGGCCAAGACACGTATTCATCAAACTATCAGAAACTAAATACATAGAAAGCATGTAAAAAGCAGCACGAGAAAAGTAGCATATACCATACAAGGGAATCCACGTAAGTTAACAGCTGACCTTTGAACAGAAATTCTGCAAGAGAGAAGGGAGTGGCAGTATACGTATTTGAAGTAATGAAAGGAAAAAAAAACCTACAACCGATGTTACTGTTCTCAGCAAGAATCTCATTGAGATTGGACAGAGAAACTAAAAACTTTACAGAAAAACACACGGAAAAAGAATTCAGCACCAACAATAGCTTTATAACAAAAGATAAAGGAACTTCTCTAGGCAGGAATCACAAGGAAAAGAAAGACCTCCTAGAACCAACCAAAAACAATTAACAAAACGGTAAGAGGAACATCCATATTGATAATTACCTTACATGTAAATGGATTCATTGCTCCAACCACAACAGATAAACTGGCTGAAGGGATACAACAAAAAGCCCATTATATATGCTGCCTAGAAGAGATCCACTTTAGACCTAGTGAGACATACAGACTGAAAGTGAGGAGATGGCAAGAGACATTCCATGCAAATGGAAATCAAAGGAAACCTGGAGTTACAATTCGCATATCAGAAGAAATAGACTTTAAGATAAAGACTATTTCAAGAAACAAACAAGGACACTACACACTGATCAAGGGATCAAATTAAGGAGAGGATATAAGAAATGCAGACACTTATGAACCCAATCGAGGAGCACTTCAATACATAAAGTATATCCTAAGAGCCATAAAGCGGAACTTGACAGTAAAACCATAAGAATAGGGGACATTTCCACCCCACAATCACAAATGGATAGATCATCCAAAATGAAACTAAATCAGGAAACATAAGCTTTCAATGACGCGTTGAACAAGAGGGAATTCATTCATATGTATACAACATTCTATTGCAAAACAACAGAAAACACTTTCTCCTCGGGTACTCATGAAACACTCTCCAAGATTTATCATATGTAGGGTCACAAATAAAGCCTTGGAAAACTAAGAAAATTGAAATAGCATCAGGTATAATTTTCGCCTGCAGTGCTATGAAACTAGAGAGGAATTAAAAGAAAAAAAACTGTAAATAATACAAACACATGGAAGCTAAACAAAACGCTGTTACATAACCAAGAATACACTGCAGAAAACCAAGATGGGGTCACAAACACCTGGGAAAAATTGAAAATGTAAATAGGACCACCCAAATCTATGGAATGAAACAAATGCAACTCTAAAAGCAGAGCTGTGCGAGCAAAGAAGCGAAAAAGTAATCTCTCCCAACACCCGCACGAAGAGTGGATGAAATCTCCACATTCAACGTCAAGTACCCCGCATCTCTGGAACACCTGAGTAGAACAATGAATCAGTCCAAAATTGAGGAGGTGGACTTTGTGACCATACATATATTAGTTTTTCCCGTTTTTCACTTTTTGTGAGTGTTTAGGTGTATGCTACTGTGAGTCATTTTGTCTGTATAGCTAAGCTTTAACCATTTGTGCTAGAGTTCTTTGTGGCTGTTTATTTTTTTACATTTTAAAATTTTCTCATAAAAATATTTTTTATTTTAATAACTTCATTTTATTTGATTTTACTTTATTTTGTTTTATTTTATCCTCATTCTTTGTTTCCTTCTCTTTCTTCTCCCACTTATTCTGAGCTGTGAGGATGAAAGTCTCTAGGTGCTCTAACCAGGAGTCAGTGCTCTGCATCTGAGGTGGGAAAACCAAATTCAGGACACTGGTCCACAGGAGACCTGACAGCTCCACATAGTATCAAAGGGTGATAAACTCCCAGAGATTTCTTTCTTAACGCCAAGACCCACATTTACTCAGTGACCAGCAAGCTACAGTGCTGGACACCATCTGCCAAAAAATGAGCAAGACAGAAAGAGCCCCATCCGTTATCAGAGAGGATGCCTTAAATCATAATAAGGACGGAGGCAGCAAAATACACACCACCAGATGTGGAAGTGCCCACCAGAAAGAAAAGATCCAGCCTCATCTTCCAGAACACAAGCACAACTCCCCTCAACCAAGAAGCATACAGAACCCACTGAACAAACCTTAGCCGCTGGGGACAGACAACAAAAACAACAATAACTACGGGCATGACGCCTGTGAAAAGGAACCCCAAGCACAGTAAGTTAAGCAAAATGAGGAGACCGAAAAACACACAGCAGAAGAAGCAACAAGGTCAAAACGCACCAGACCTAACAAATGACGAGGAAATAGGCAGTCTACCCGAAAAATAATTCAGAATAATGATAGGAAAGACGATTCAACATCGGGGAAATAGGAGACAGAAAATACAAAAAACGTTTCACAAGGGTCGACAAGAACTGAAGAGCAAACAAACAATGATGAAGAACACAATAAATGAAAATAATTATTCTCTAGCATGGATCACTAGCACAATAACTGAGGCAGAAGAACAGTTACGTGGCCGGGAAGATAAAATAGTTCAAATAAATACTGCGGATCAAAATAAAGAACAAAGAGAAAAGGAACGGAGGACAGTCACAGCGACCCTTGGGACAACATTAAATGCACCAATATTCGAATTATATGGGTCTCAGAAGAAGAAGAGAAATAGAAAAGGCGTGAGAATATATTTGAAGAGATTATAGTTGAAAACTTCCCTAGTATGGGAAAGGAAATAGTTAATCAAGTCCAGGAAGCACAGAGAGTCCCATACAGGATAAATCCAAGGAGAAACACGCCAAGACACGTATTCATCAAACTATTAGAAACTAAATACATAGAAAGCATGTAAAAAGCAGCATGGGAAAAGTAGCATATACCATACAAGGGAATCCACGTAAGTTAACAGCTGACCTTTCAGCAGAAATTCTGCAAGAGACAAGGGAGTGGCAGTATACGTATTTAACGTAATGAAAGGAAAAAAACCTACAACCAATGTTACTGTTCTCAGCAAGAATTTCATTGAGACAGGACAGAGAAACTAAAAACTTTACAGAAAAACACACGGAAAAAGAATGCAGCACCAACAACACCTTTATAACAAAGGATAAAGGAACTTCTCTAGGCAGGAATCACAAAGAAAAAAAAGACCTCCTAGAACCAACCAGAAACAATTAACAAAACGGTAAGAGGAACATCCATACTGATAATTACCTTACATGTAAATGGATTCATTGCTCCAACCACAACAGATAAACTGGCTGAAGGGATACAACAACAAGCATATTATATATGCTGCCTAGAAGAGATCCACTTTAGACCTAGGGAGACATACAGACTGAAAGTGAGGAGATGGCAAGAGACATTCCATGCAAATGGAAATCAAAGGAAACCTGGAGTTACAATTCTCATATCAGAAGAAATAGACTTTAAGATAAAGACTATTTCAAGAAACAAACAAGGACACTACACACTGATCAAGGAATCAAATTAAGGAGAGGATATAAGAAATGCAAATACTTATGAACCCACCCGAGGAGCACTTCAATACATGAGGTATATCCTAACAGCCATTAAGCGGAACTTGACAGTAAAACCATAAGAGTAGGGGAAATTACCACCCCACAATCACCAATGGATAGATCATCCAAAATAAAACTAAATCAGGAAACATAAGCTTTCAATGACGCATTGAACAAGAGGGAATTCATTCATATGTATACAACATTCTATTGCAAAACAACAGAAAACACTTTCTCCTCGGGTACTCATGAAACACTCTCCAAGATATATCATATGTAGGGTCACAAATAAAGCATTAGAAAACTAAGAAAATTGAAATAGCGTCAGGTATAATTTTCGCCTGCAGTGCTAGGCAACTAGATAGGAATTAAAAGAAAAACAAACTGTAAATAATACAAACACATGGAAGCTAAACAAAACGCTGTTACATAACCAAGAATACACTGCAGAAAACCAAGATGGGGTCACAAACACCTGGGAAAAATTGAAAATGAAAATAGGGCCACCCAAATCTATGGAATGAAACAAATGCAACTCTAAAAGCAGAGCTGTGCGAGCAAAGAAGCGAAAAGGTAATCTCTCCCAGCACCCGCACGAAGAGTGGATGAAATCTCCACATTCAACGTCAAGTACCCCGCATCTCTGGAACACCTGAGTAGAACAATGAATCAGTCCAAAATTGAGGAGGTGGACTTTGTGAGCATAGATATATTAGTTTTTCCAGTTTTTCACACTTTGTGAGTGTGTAGGTGTATGCTACAGTGAGTCATTTTGTCTGTGTAGCTAAGCTTTAACCATTTGTGCTAGAGTTCTTTTTGGCTGTTTATTTTTTTACATTTTAAAATTTTCTCATAAAAATATTTTTTATTCTAATAACTTCATTTTATTTGATTTTACTTTATTTTGTTTTATTTTATCCTCATTCTTTGTTTCCTCCTCTTTCTTCTCCCACTTATTCTGAGCTGTGAGGATGAAAGTCTCTAGGTGCTCTAACCAGGAGTCAGTGCTCTGCATCTGAGGTGGGAAAACCAACTTCAGGACACTGGTACACAGGAGACCTGACAGCTCCACATAATATCAAAAGGAGAAAATCACCCAGAGATTTCTTTCTCAACGCCAAGACCCACATTCACTCAGTGACCAGTAAGCATCAGTGCTGGACACTGTATGCCAAACAATGAGCAAGACAGAAACAGTCCCATCCGTTATCAGAGAGGATGCTTTAAATCATCATAAGGACGGAGGCACCAAAATACACACCAGCAGTTGTGGAAATGCCCACCAGAAAGACAGGATCCAGCCTCATTCAAAAGAACACAAGCATAACTCCCCTCCACGAAGAAGCCTACACAACCCACTTAACAAACCTTAGCCGCTGGGGACAGACAACAAAAACAACAATAACTACGGGCATGAAGCCTGTGAAAAGGAACCCCAAGCACAGTAAGTTAACCAAAATTAGGAGACCAAAAAACACACAGCTGACGAAGCAGCAAGGTCAAAACGCACCAGACCTAACAAATGAAGAGGAATTAGGCAGTCTACCCGAAAAAGAATTCAGAATAATGATAGGAAAAACGATTCAACATCGTGGAAATAGGAGAGAGAAAATACAGGAAACGTTTCACAGGGGTCGACAAGAACTGAAGAGCAAACAAACAGTGATGAAGAACACAATAAATGAAAATAATTATTCTCTAACATGGATCACTAGCACAATAACTGAGGCACAAGAACGGTTAAGTGGCCTGGAAGATAAAATAGTTCAAATAAATACTGCGGATCAAAATAAAGAAAAAAGAATGAAAGGAACGGAGGACAGTCTCAGCGACCCTTGGGACAACATTAAATGCACCAACATTGGAATTATATGGCTCTCAGAAGAAGAAGAGAAAGAGAAAAGGCGTGAGAATATATTTGAAGAGATTATAGTTGAAAACTTCCCTAGTATGGGAAAGGAAAGAGTTAATCAAGTCCAGGAAGCACAGAGAGTCTCATACAGGATAATTCTAAGGAGAAACTGGCCAAGACACGTATTCATCAAACTATTAGAAACTAAATACATAGAAAGCATGTAAAAAGCAGCATGGGAAAAGTAGCATATACCATACAAGGGAATCCACGTAAGTTAACAGCTGACCTTTCAGCAGAAATTCTGCAAGAGAGAAGGGAGTGGCAGTATACGTATTTAACGTAATGAAAGGAAAAAAAACCTACAACCGATGTTACTGTTCTCAGCAAGAATCTCATTGAGATTGGACAGAGAAACTAAAAACTTTACAGAAAAACACACGGAAAAAGAATTCAGCACCAACAATAGCTTTATAACATAAGATAAAGGAACTTCTCTAGGCAGGAATCACAAGGAAAAGAAAGACCTCCTAGAACCAACCAAAAACAATTAACAAAACGGTAAGAGGAACATCCATATTGATAATTACCTTACATGTAAATGGATTCATTGCTCCAACCACAACAGATAAACTGGCTGAAGGGATACAACAAAAAGCCCATTATATATGCTGCCTAGAAGAGATCCACTTTAGACCTAGTGAGACATACAGACTGAAAGTGAGGAGATGGCAAGAGACATTCCATGCAAATGGAAATCAAAGGAAACCTGGAGTTACAATTCGCATATCAGAAGAAATAGACTTTAAGATAAAGACTATTTCAAGAAACAAACAAGGACACTACACACTGATCAAGGGATCAAATTAAGGAGAGGATATAAGAAATGCAGACACTTATGAACCCAATCGAGGAGCACTTCAATACATAAAGTATATCCTAAGAGCCATAAAGCGGAACTTGACAGTAAAACCATAAGAATAGGGGACATTTCCACCCCACAATCACAAATGGATAGATCATCCAAAATGAAACTAAATCAGGAAACATAAGCTTTCAATGACGCGTTGAACAAGAGGGAATTCATTCATATGTATACAACATTCTATTGCAAAACAACAGAAAACACTTTCTCCTCGGGTACTCATGAAACACTCTCCAAGATTTATCATATGTAGGGTCACAAATAAAGCCTTGGAAAACTAAGAAAATTGAAATAGCATCAGGTATAATTTTCGCCTGCAGTGCTATGAAACTAGAGAGGAATTAAAAGAAAAAAAAACTGTAAATAATACAAACACATGGAAGCTAAACAAAACGCTGTTACATAACCAAGAATACACTGCAGAAAACCAAGATGGGGTCACAAACACCTGGGAAAAATTGAAAATGAAAATAGGGCCACCCAAATCTATGGAATGAAACAAATGCAACTCTAAAAGCAGAGCTGTGCGAGCAAAGAAGCGAAAAGGTAATCTCTCCCAGCACCCGCACGAAGAGTGGATGAAATCTCCACATTCAACGTCAAGTACCCCGCATCTCTGGAACACCTGAGTAGAACAATGAATCAGTCCAAAATTGAGGAGGTGGACTTTGTGAGCATAGATATATTAGTTTTTCCCGTTTTTCACTTTTTGTGAGTGTTTAGGTGTATGCTACTATGAGTCATTTTGTCTGTATAGCTAAGCTTTAACCATTTGTGCTAGAGTTCTTTGTGGCTGTTTATTTTTTTACATTTTAAAATTTTCTCATAAAAATATTTTTTATTTTAATAACTTCATTTTATTTGATTTTACTTTATTTTGTTTTATTTTATCCTCATTCTTTGTTTCCTTCTCTTTCTTCTCCCACTTATTCTGAGCTGTGAGGATGAAAGTCTCTAGGTGCTCTAACCAGGAGTCAGTGCTCTGCATCTGAGGTGGGAAAACCAAATTCAGGACACTGGTCCACAGGAGACCTGACAGCTCCACATAGTATCAAAGGGTGATAAACTCCCAGAGATTTCTTTCTTAACGCCAAGACCCACATTTACTCAGTGACCAGCAAGCTACAGTGCTGGACACCATCTGCCAAAAAATGAGCAAGACAGAAAGAGCCCCATCCGTTATCAGAGAGGATGCCTTAAATCATAATAAGGACGGAGGCAGCAAAATACACACCACCAGACGTGGAAGTGCCCACCAGAAAGAAAAGATCCAGCCTCATCTTCCAGAACACAAGCATAACTGCCCTCAACCAAGAAGCATACAGAACCCACTGAACAAACCTTAGCCGCTGGGGACAGACAACAAAAACAACAATAACTACGGGCATGACGCCTGTGAAAAGGAACCCCAAGCACAGTAAGTTAAGCAAAATGAGGAGACCAAAAAACAAACAGCAGAAGAAGCAACAAGGTCAAAACGCACCAGACCTAACAAATGACGAGGAAATAGGCAGTCTACCCGAAAAATAATTCAGAATAATGATAGGAAAGACGATTCAACATCGGGGAAATAGGAGACAGAAAATACAAGAAACGTTTCACAAGGGTCGACAAGAACTGAAGAGCAAACAAACAATGATGAAGAACACAATAAATGAAAATAATTATTCTCTAGCATGGATCACTAGCACAATAACTGAGGCAGAAGAACGGTTACGTGGCCGGGAAGATAAAATAGTTCAAATAAATACTGCGGATCAAAATAAAGAACAAAGAGAAAAGGAACGGAGGACAGTCACAGCGACCCTTGGGACAACATTAAATGCACCAACATTCGAATTATATGGGTCTCAGAAGAAGAAGAGAAATAGAAAAGGCGTGAGAATATATTTGAAGAGATTATAGTTGAAAACTTCCCTAGTATGGGAAAGGAAATAGTTAATCAAGTCCAGGAAGCACAGAGAGTCCCATACAGGATAAATCCAAGGAGAAACACGCCAAGACACGTATTCATCAAACTATTAGAAACTAAATACATAGAAAGCATGTAAAAAGCAGCATGGGAAAAGTAGCATATACCATACAAGGGAATCCACGTAAGTTAACAGCTGACCTTTCAGCAGAAATTCTGCAAGAGAGAAGGGAGTGGCAGTATACGTATTTAACGTAATGAAAGGAAAAAAACCTACAACCAATGTTACTGTTCTCAGCAAGAATTTCATTGAGACAGGACAGAGAAACTAAAAACTTTACAGAAAAACACACGGAAAAAGAATGCAGCACCAACAACACCTTTATAACAAAGGATAAAGGAACTTCTCTAGGCAGGAATCACAAAGAAAAAAAAGACCTCCTAGAACCAACCAGAAACAATTAACAAAACGGTAAGAGGAACATCCATACTGATAATTACCTTACATGTAAATGGATTCATTGCTCCAACCACAACAGATAAACTGGCTGAAGGGATACAACAACAAGCATATTATATATGCTGCCTAGAAGAGATCCACTTTAGACCTAGGGAGACATACAGACTGAAAGTGAGGAGATGGCAAGAGACATTCCATGCAAATGGAAATCAAAGGAAACCTGGAGTTACAATTCTCATATCAGAAGAAATAGACTTTAAGATAAAGACTATTTCAAGAAACAAACAAGGACACTACACACTGATCAAGGAATCAAATTAAGGAGAGGATATAAGAAATGCAAATACTTATGAACCCACCCGAGGAGCACTTCAATACATGAGGTATATCCTAACAGCCATTAAGCGGAACTTGACAGTAAAACCATAAGAGTAGGGGAAATTACCACCCCACAATCACCAATGGATAGATCATCCAAAATAAAACTAAATCAGGAAACATAAGCTTTCAATGACGCATTGAACAAGAGGGAATTCATTCATATGTATACAACATTCTATTGCAAAACAACAGAAAACACTTTCTCCTCGGGTACTCATGAAACACTCTCCAAGATATATCATATGTAGGGTCACAAATAAAGCATTAGAAAACTAAGAAAATTGAAATAGCGTCAGGTATAATTTTCGCCTGCAGTGCTAGGCAACTAGATAGGAATTAAAAGAAAAACAAACTGTAAATAATACAAACACATGGAAGCTAAACAAAACGCTGTTACATAACCAAGAATACACTGCAGAAAACCAAGATGGGGTCACAAACACCTGGGAAAAATTGAAAATGAAAATAGGGCCACCCAAATCTATGGAATGAAACAAATGCAACTCTAAAAGCAGAGCTGTGCGAGCAAAGAAGCGAAAAGGTAATCTCTCCCAGCACCCGCACGAAGAGTGGATGAAATCTCCACATTCAACGTCAAGTACCCCGCATCTCTGGAACACCTGAGTAGAACAATGAATCAGTCCAAAATTGAGGAGGTGGACTTTGTGAGCATAGATATATTAGTTTTTCCAGTTTTTCACACTTTGTGAGTGTGTAGGTGTATGCTACTGTGAGTCATTTTGTCTGTGTAGCTAAGCTTTAACCATTTGTGCTAGAGTTCTTTTTGGCTGTTTATTTTTTTACATTTTAAAATTTTCTCATAAAAATATTTTTTATTCTAATAACGTCATTTTATTTGATTTTACTTTATTTTGTTTTATTTTATCCTCATTCTTTGTTTCCTCCTCTTTCTTCTCCCACTTATTCTGAGCTGTGAGGATGAAAGTCTCTAGGTGCTCTAACCAGGAGTCAGTGCTCTGCATCTGAGGTGGGAAAACCAACTTCAGGACACTGGTCCACAGGAGACCTGACAGCTCCACATAATATCAAAAGGAGAAAATCTCCCAGAGATTTCTTTCTCAACGCCAAGACCCACATTCACTCAGTGACCAGTAAGCAACAGTGCTGGACACTGTATGCCAAACAATGAGCAAGACAGAAACAGTCCCATCCGTTATCAGAGAGGATGCTTTAAATCATCATAAGGACGGAGGCACCAAAATACACACCAGCAGTTGTGGAAATGCCCACCAGAAAGACAGGATCCAGACTCATTCAAAAGAACACAAGCATAACTCCCCTCCACGAAGAAGCCTACACAACCCACTTAACAAACCTTAGCCGCTGGGGACAGACAACAAAAACAACAATAACTACGGGCATGACGCCTGTGAAAAGGAACCCCAAGCACAGTAAGTTAACCAAAATTAGGAGACCACAAAACACACAGCTGACGAAGCAGCAAGGTCAAAACGCACCAGACCTAACAAATGAAGAGGAATTAGGCAGTCTACCCGAAAAAGAATTCAGAATAATGATAGGAAAAACGATTCAACATCGTGGAAATAGGAGAGAGAAAATACAGGAAACGTTTCACAGGGGTCGACAAGAACTGAAGAGCAAACAAACAGTGATGAAGAACACAATAAATGAAAATAATTATTCTCTAGCATGGATCACTAGCACAATAACTGAGGCACAAGAACGGTTAAGTGGCCTGGAAGATAAAATAGTTCAAATAACTACTGCGGATCAAAATAAAGAACAAAGAATGAAAGGAACGGAGGACAGTCTCAGCGACCCTTGGGACAACATTAAATGCACCAACATTCGAATTATATGGCTCTCAGAAGAAGAAGAGAAAGAGAAAAGGCGTGAGAATATATTTGAAGGGATTATAGTTGAAAACTTCCCTAGTATGGGAAAGGAAAGAGTTAATCAAGTCCAGGAAGCACAGAGAGTCTCATACAGGATAATTCTAAGGAGAAACAGGCCAAGACACGTATTCATCAAACTATTAGAAACTAAATACATAGAAAGCATGTAAAAAGCAGCACGGGAAAAGTAGCATATACCATACAAGGGAATCCACGTAAGTTAACAGCTGACCTTTGAACAGAAATTCTGCAAGAGAGAAGGGAGTGGCAGTATACGTATTTGAAGTAATGAAAGGAAAAAAAACCTACAACCGATGTTACTGTTCTCAGCAAGAATCTCATTGAGATTGGACAGAGAAACTAAAAACTTTACAGAAAAACACACGGAAAAAGAATTCAGCACCAACAATAGCTTTATAACAAAAGATAAAGGAACTTCTCTAGGCAGGAATCACAAGGAAAAGAAAGACCTCCTAGAACCAACCAAAAACAATTAACAAAACGGTAAGAGGAACATCCATATTGATAATTACCTTACATGTAAATGGATTCATTGCTCCAACCACAACAGATAAACTGGCTGAAGGGATACAACAAAAAGCCCATTATATATGCTGCCTAGAAGAGATCCACTTTAGACCTAGTGAGACATACAGACTGAAAGTGAGGAGATGGCAAGAGACATTCCATGCAAATGGAAATCAAAGGAAACCTGGAGTTACAATTCGCATATCAGAAGAAATAGACTTTAAGATAAAGACTATTTCAAGAAACAAACAAGGACACTACACACTGATCAAGGGATCAAATTAAGGAGAGGATATAAGAAATGCAGACACTTATGAACCCAATCGAGGAGCACTTCAATACATAAAGTATATCCTAACAGCCATAAAGCGGAACTTGACAGTAAAACCATAAGAGTAGGGGACATTTCCACCCCACAATCACAAATGGATAGATCATCCAAAATGAAACTAAATCAGGAAACATAAGCTTTCAATGACGCGTTGAACAAGAGGGAATTCATTCATATGTATACAACATTCTATTGCAAAACAACAGAAAACACTTTCTCCTCGGGTACTCATGAAACACTCTCCAAGATTTATCATATGTAGGGTCACAAATAAAGCCTTGGAAAACTAAGAAAATTGACATAGCATCAGGTATAATTTTCGCCTGCAGTGCTATGAAACTAGAGAGGAATTAAAAGAAAAAAAAACTGTAAATAATACAAACACATGGAAGCTAAACAAAACGCTGTTACATAACCAAGAATACACTGCAGAAAACCAAGATGGGGTCACAAACACCTGGGAAAAATTGAAAATGTAAATAGGGCCACCCAAATCTATGGAATGAAACAAATGCAACTCTAAAAGCAGAGCTGTGCGAGCAAAGAAGCGAAAAGGTAATCTCTCCCAGCACCCGCACGAAGAGTGGATGAAATCTCCACATTCAACGTCAAGTACCCCGCATCTCTGGAACACCTGAGTAGAACAATGAATCAGTCCAAAATTGAGGAGGTGGACTTTGTGAGCATAGATATATTAGTTTTTCCCGTTTTTCACTTTTTGTGAGTGTTTAGGTGTATGCTACTGTGAGTCATTTTGTCTGTATAGCTAAGCTTTAACCATTTGTGCTAGAGTTCTTTGTGGCTGTTTATTTTTTTACATTTTAAAATTTTCTCATAAAAATATTTTTTATTTTAATAACTTCATTTTATTTGATTTTACTTTATTTTGTTTTATTTTATCCTCATTCTTTGTTTCCTTCTCTTTCTTCTCCCACTTATTCTGAGCTGTGAGGATGAAAGTCTCTAGGTGCTCTAACCAGGAGTCAGTGCTCTGCATCTGAGGTGGGAAAACCAAATTCAGGACACTGGTCCACAGGAGACCTGACAGCTCCACATAGTATCAAAGGGTGATAAACTCCCAGAGATTTCTTTCTTAACGCCAAGACCCACATTTACTCAGTGACCAGCAAGCTACAGTGCTGGACACCATCTGCCAAAAAATGAGCAAGACAGAAAGAGCCCCATCCGTTATCAGAGAGGATGCCTTAAATCATAATAAGGACGGAGGCAGCAAAATACACACCACCAGACGTGGAAGTGCCCACCAGAAAGAAAAGATCCAGCCTCATCGTCCAGAACACAAGCACAACTCCCCTCAACCAAGAAGCATACAGAACCCACTGAACAAACCTTAGCCGCTGGGGACAGACAACAAAAACAACAATAACTACGGGCATGACGCCTGTGAAAAGGAACCCCAAGCACAGTAAGTTAAGCAAAATGAGGAGAACGAAAAACACACAGCAGAAGAAGCAACAAGGTCAAAACGCACCAGACCTAACAAATGACGAGGAAATAGGCAGTCTACCCGAAAAATAATTCAGAATAATGATAGGAAAGACGATTCAACATCGGGGAAATAGGAGACAGAAAATACAAAAAACGTTTCACAAGGGTCGACAAGAACTGAAGAGCAAACAAACAATGATGAAGAACACAATAAATGAAAATAATTATTCTCTAGCATGGATCACTAGCACAATAACTGAGGCAGAAGAACAGTTACGTGGCCGGGAAGATAAAATAGTTCAAATAAATACTGCGGATCAAAATAAAGAACAAAGAGAAAAGGAACGGAGGACAGTCACAGCGACCCTTGGGACAACATTAAATGCACCAACATTCGAATTATATGGGTCTCAGAAGAAGAAGAGAAATAGAAAAGGCGTGAGAATATATTTGAAGAGATTATAGTTGAAAACTTCCCTAGTATGGGAAAGGAAATAGTTAATCAAGTCCAGGAAGCACAGAGAGTCCCATACAGGATAAATCCAAGGAGAAACACGCACAAGACACGTATTCATCAAACTATTAGAAACTAAATACATAGAAAGCAAGTAAAAAGCAGCATGGGAAAAGTAGCATATACCATACAAGGGAATCCACGTAAGTTAACAGCTGACCTTTCAGCAGAAATTCTGCAAGAGAGAAGGGAGTGGCAGTATACGTATTTAACGTAATGAAAGGAAAAAAACCTACAACCAATGTTACTGTTCTCAGCAAGAATTTCATTGAGACAGGACAGAGAAACTAAAAACTTTACAGAAAAACACACGGAAAAAGAATGCAGCACCAACAACACCTTTATAACAAAGGATAAAGGAACTTCTCTAGGCAGGAATCACAAAGAAAAAAAAGACCTCCTAGAACCAACCAGAAACAATTAACAAAACGGTAAGAGGAACATCCATACTGATAATTACCTTACATGTAAATGGATTCATTGCTCCAACCACAACAGATAAACTGGCTGAAGGGATACAACAACAAGCATATTATATATGCTGCCTAGAAGAGATCCACTTTAGACCTAGGGAGACATACAGACTGAAAGTGAGGAGATGGCAAGAGACATTCCATGCAAATGGAAATCAAAGGAAACCTGGAGTTACAATTCTCATATCAGAAGAAATAGACTTTAAGATAAAGACTATTTCAAGAAACAAACAAGGACACTACACACTGATCAAGGAATCAAATTAAGGAGAGGATATAAGAAATGCAAATACTTATGAACCCACCCGAGGAGCACTTCAATACATGAGGTATATCCTAACAGCCATTAAGCGGAACTTGACAGTAAAACCATAAGAGTAGGGGAAATTACCACCCCACAATCACCAATGGATAGATCATCCAAAATAAAACTAAATCAGGAAACATAAGCTTTCAATGACGCATTGAACAAGAGGGAATTCATTCATATGTATACAACATTCTATTGCAAAACAACAGAAAACACTTTCTCCTCGGGTACTCATGAAACACTCTCCAAGATATATCATATGTAGGGTCACAAATAAAGCATTAGAAAACTAAGAAAATTGAAATAGCGTCAGGTATAATTTTCGCCTGCAGTGCTAGGCAACTAGATAGGAATTAAAAGAAAAACAAACTGTAAATAATACAAACACATGGAAGCTAAACAAAACGCTGTTACATAACCAAGAATACACTGCAGAAAACCAAGATGGGGTCACAAACACCTGGGAAAAATTGAAAATGAAAATAGGGCCACCCAAATCTATGGAATGAAACAAATGCAACTCTAAAAGCAGAGCTGTGCGAGCAAAGAAGCGAAAAGGTAATCTCTCCCAGCACCCGCACGAAGAGTGGATGAAATCTCCACATTCAACGTCAAGTACCCCGCATCTCTGGAACACCTGAGTAGAACAATGAATCAGTCCAAAATTGAGGAGGTGGACTTTGTGAGCATAGATATATTAGTTTTTCCAGTTTTTCACACTTTGTGAGTGTGTAGGTGTATGCTACTGTGAGTCATTTTGTCTGTGTAGCTAAGCTTTAACCATTTGTGCTAGAGTTCTTTTTGGCTGTTTATTTTTTTACATTTTAAAATTTTCTCATAAAAATATTTTTTATTCTAATAACTTCATTTTATTTGATTTTACTTTATTTTGTTTTATTTTATCCTCATTCTTTGTTTCCTTCTCTTTCTTCTCCCACTTATTCTGAGCTGTGAGGATGAAAGTCTCTAGGTGCTCTAACCAGGAGTCAGTGCTCTGCATCTGAGGTGGGAAAACCAACTTCAGGACACTGGTCCACAGGAGACCTGACAGCTCCACATAATATCAAAAGGAGAAAATCTCCCAGAGATTTCTTTCTCAACGCCAAGACCCACATTCACTCAGTGACCAGTAAGCAACAGTGCTGGACACCGTATGCCAAACAATGAGCAAGACAGAAACAGTCCCATCCGTTATCAGAGAGGATGCTTTAAATCATCATAAGGACGGAGGCACCAAAATACACACCAGCAGTTGTGTAAATGCCCACCAGAAAGACAGGATCCAGCCTCATTCAAAAGAACACAAGCATAACTCCCCTCCACGAAGAAGCCTACACAACCCACTTAACAAACCTTAGCCGCTGGGGACAGACAACAAAAACAACAATAACTACGGGCATGACGCCTGTGAAAAGGAACCCCAAGCACAGTAAGTTAACCAAAATTAGGAGACCAAAAAACACACAGCTGACGAAGCAGCAAGGTCAAAACGCACCAGACCTAACAAATGAAGAGGAATTAGGCAGTCTACCCGAAAAAGAATTCAGAATAATGATAGGAAAAACGATTCAACATCGTGGAAATAGGAGAGAGAAAATACAGGAAACGTTTCACAGGGGTCGACAAGAACTGAAGAGCAAACAAACAGTGATGAAGAACACAATAAATGAAAATAATTATTCTCTAGCATGGATCACTAGCACAATAACTGAGGCACAAGAACGGTTAAGTGGCCTGGAAGATAAAATAGTTCAAATAAATACTGCGGATCAAAATAAAGAACAAAGAATGAAAGGAACGGAGGACAGTCTCAGCGACCCTTGGGACAACATTAAATGCACCAACATTCGAATTATATGGCTCTCAGAAGAAGAAGAGAAAGAGAAAAGGCGTGAGAATATATTTGAAGAGATTATAGTTGAAAACTTCCCTAGTATGGGAAAGGAAAGAGTTAATCAAGTCCAGGAAGCACAGAGAGTCTCATACAGGATAATTCTAAGGAGAAACAGGCCAAGACACGTATTCATCAAACTATCAGAAACTAAATACATAGAAAGCATGTAAAAAGCAGCACGAGAAAAGTAGCATATACCATACAAGGGAATCCACGTAAGTTAACAGCTGACCTTTGAACAGAAATTCTGCAAGAGAGAAGGGAGTGGCAGTATACGTATTTGAAGTAATGAAAGGAAAAAAAAACCTACAACCGATGTTACTGTTCTCAGCAAGAATCTCATTGAGATTGGACAGAGAAACTAAAAACTTTACAGAAAAACACACGGAAAAAGAATTCAGCACCAACAATAGCTTTATAACAAAAGATAAAGGAACTTCTCTAGGCAGGAATCACAAGGAAAAGAAAGACCTCCTAGAACCAACCAAAAACAATTAACAAAACGGTAAGAGGAACATCCATATTGATAATTACCTTACATGTAAATGGATTCATTGCTCCAACCACAACAGATAAACTGGCTGAAGGGATACAACAAAAAGCCCATTATATATGCTGCCTAGAAGAGATCCACTTTAGACCTAGTGAGACATACAGACTGAAAGTGAGGAGATGGCAAGAGACATTCCATGCAAATGGAAATCAAAGGAAACCTGGAGTTACAATTCGCATATCAGAAGAAATAGACTTTAAGATAAAGACTATTTCAAGAAACAAACAAGGACACTACACACTGATCAAGGGATCAAATTAAGGAGAGGATATAAGAAATGCAGACACTTATGAACCCAATCGAGGAGCACTTCAATACATAAAGTATATCCTAAGAGCCATAAAGCGGAACTTGACAGTAAAACCATAAGAATAGGGGACATTTCCACCCCACAATCACAAATGGATAGATCATCCAAAATGAAACTAAATCAGGAAACATAAGCTTTCAATGACGCGTTGAACAAGAGGGAATTCATTCATATGTATACAACATTCTATTGCAAAACAACAGAAAACACTTTCTCCTCGGGTACTCATGAAACACTCTCCAAGATTTATCATATGTAGGGTCACAAATAAAGCCTTGGAAAACTAAGAAAATTGAAATAGCATCAGGTATAATTTTCGCCTGCAGTGCTATGAAACTAGAGAGGAATTAAAAGAAAAAAAACTGTAAATAATACAAACACATGGAAGCTAAACAAAACGCTGTTACATAACCAAGAATACACTGCAGAAAACCAAGATGGGGTCACAAACACCTGGGAAAAATTGAAAATGTAAATAGGACCACCCAAATCTATGGAATGAAACAAATGCAACTCTAAAAGCAGAGCTGTGCGAGCAAAGAAGCGAAAAAGTAATCTCTCCCAACACCCGCACGAAGAGTGGATGAAATCTCCACATTCAACGTCAAGTACCCCGCATCTCTGGAACACCTGAGTAGAACAATGAATCAGTCCAAAATTGAGGAGGTGGACTTTGTGACCATACATATATTAGTTTTTCCCGTTTTTCACTTTTTGTGAGTGTTTAGGTGTATGCTACTGTGAGTCATTTTGTCTGTATAGCTAAGCTTTAACCATTTGTGCTAGAGTTCTTTGTGGCTGTTTATTTTTTTACATTTTAAAATTTTCTCATAAAAATATTTTTTATTTTAATAACTTCATTTTATTTGATTTTACTTTATTTTGTTTTATTTTATCCTCATTCTTTGTTTCCTTCTCTTTCTTCTCCCACTTATTCTGAGCTGTGAGGATGAAAGTCTCTAGGTGCTCTAACCAGGAGTCAGTGCTCTGCATCTGAGGTGGGAAAACCAAATTCAGGACACTGGTCCACAGGAGACCTGACAGCTCCACATAGTATCAAAGGGTGATAAACTCCCAGAGATTTCTTTCTTAACGCCAAGACCCACATTTACTCAGTGACCAGCAAGCTACAGTGCTGGACACCATCTGCCAAAAAATGAGCAAGACAGAAAGAGCCCCATCCGTTATCAGAGAGGATGCCTTAAATCATAATAAGGACGGAGGCAGCAAAATACACACCACCAGATGTGGAAGTGCCCACCAGAAAGAAAAGATCCAGCCTCATCTTCCAGAACACAAGCACAACTCCCCTCAACCAAGAAGCATACAGAACCCACTGAACAAACCTTAGCCGCTGGGGACAGACAACAAAAACAACAATAACTACGGGCATGACGCCTGTGAAAAGGAACCCCAAGCACAGTAA
The DNA here is from genome assembly GCF_965194825.1 of Balaenoptera physalus. Lineage (NCBI taxonomy): Eukaryota > Metazoa > Chordata > Mammalia > Artiodactyla > Balaenopteridae > Balaenoptera > Balaenoptera physalus. The sequence continues at coordinate 20,058,688 of NC_138904.1, read as the reverse complement.
GTTAAGCAAAATGAGGAGACCGAAAAACACACAGCAGAAGAAGCAACAAGGTCAAAACGCACCAGACCTAACAAATGACGAGGAAATAGGCAGTCTACCCGAAAAATAATTCAGAATAATGATAGGAAAGACGATTCAACATCGGGGAAATAGGAGACAGAAAATACAAAAAACGTTTCACAAGGGTCGACAAGAACTGAAGAGCAAACAAACAATGATGAAGAACACAATAAATGAAAATAATTATTCTCTAGCATGGATCACTAGCACAATAACTGAGGCAGAAGAACAGTTACGTGGCCGGGAAGATAAAATAGTTCAAATAAATACTGCGGATCAAAATAAAGAACAAAGAGAAAAGGAACGGAGGACAGTCACAGCGACCCTTGGGACAACATTAAATGCACCAATATTCGAATTATATGGGTCTCAGAAGAAGAAGAGAAATAGAAAAGGCGTGAGAATATATTTGAAGAGATTATAGTTGAAAACTTCCCTAGTATGGGAAAGGAAATAGTTAATCAAGTCCAGGAAGCACAGAGAGTCCCATACAGGATAAATCCAAGGAGAAACACGCCAAGACACGTATTCATCAAACTATTAGAAACTAAATACATAGAAAGCATGTAAAAAGCAGCATGGGAAAAGTAGCATATACCATACAAGGGAATCCACGTAAGTTAACAGCTGACCTTTCAGCAGAAATTCTGCAAGAGACAAGGGAGTGGCAGTATACGTATTTAACGTAATGAAAGGAAAAAAACCTACAACCAATGTTACTGTTCTCAGCAAGAATTTCATTGAGACAGGACAGAGAAACTAAAAACTTTACAGAAAAACACACGGAAAAAGAATGCAGCACCAACAACACCTTTATAACAAAGGATAAAGGAACTTCTCTAGGCAGGAATCACAAAGAAAAAAAAGACCTCCTAGAACCAACCAGAAACAATTAACAAAACGGTAAGAGGAACATCCATACTGATAATTACCTTACATGTAAATGGATTCATTGCTCCAACCACAACAGATAAACTGGCTGAAGGGATACAACAACAAGCATATTATATATGCTGCCTAGAAGAGATCCACTTTAGACCTAGGGAGACATACAGACTGAAAGTGAGGAGATGGCAAGAGACATTCCATGCAAATGGAAATCAAAGGAAACCTGGAGTTACAATTCTCATATCAGAAGAAATAGACTTTAAGATAAAGACTATTTCAAGAAACAAACAAGGACACTACACACTGATCAAGGAATCAAATTAAGGAGAGGATATAAGAAATGCAAATACTTATGAACCCACCCGAGGAGCACTTCAATACATGAGGTATATCCTAACAGCCATTAAGCGGAACTTGACAGTAAAACCATAAGAGTAGGGGAAATTACCACCCCACAATCACCAATGGATAGATCATCCAAAATAAAACTAAATCAGGAAACATAAGCTTTCAATGACGCATTGAACAAGAGGGAATTCATTCATATGTATACAACATTCTATTGCAAAACAACAGAAAACACTTTCTCCTCGGGTACTCATGAAACACTCTCCAAGATATATCATATGTAGGGTCACAAATAAAGCATTAGAAAACTAAGAAAATTGAAATAGCGTCAGGTATAATTTTCGCCTGCAGTGCTAGGCAACTAGATAGGAATTAAAAGAAAAACAAACTGTAAATAATACAAACACATGGAAGCTAAACAAAACGCTGTTACATAACCAAGAATACACTGCAGAAAACCAAGATGGGGTCACAAACACCTGGGAAAAATTGAAAATGAAAATAGGGCCACCCAAATCTATGGAATGAAACAAATGCAACTCTAAAAGCAGAGCTGTGCGAGCAAAGAAGCGAAAAGGTAATCTCTCCCAGCACCCGCACGAAGAGTGGATGAAATCTCCACATTCAACGTCAAGTACCCCGCATCTCTGGAACACCTGAGTAGAACAATGAATCAGTCCAAAATTGAGGAGGTGGACTTTGTGAGCATAGATATATTAGTTTTTCCAGTTTTTCACACTTTGTGAGTGTGTAGGTGTATGCTACAGTGAGTCATTTTGTCTGTGTAGCTAAGCTTTAACCATTTGTGCTAGAGTTCTTTTTGGCTGTTTATTTTTTTACATTTTAAAATTTTCTCATAAAAATATTTTTTATTCTAATAACTTCATTTTATTTGATTTTACTTTATTTTGTTTTATTTTATCCTCATTCTTTGTTTCCTCCTCTTTCTTCTCCCACTTATTCTGAGCTGTGAGGATGAAAGTCTCTAGGTGCTCTAACCAGGAGTCAGTGCTCTGCATCTGAGGTGGGAAAACCAACTTCAGGACACTGGTACACAGGAGACCTGACAGCTCCACATAATATCAAAAGGAGAAAATCACCCAGAGATTTCTTTCTCAACGCCAAGACCCACATTCACTCAGTGACCAGTAAGCATCAGTGCTGGACACTGTATGCCAAACAATGAGCAAGACAGAAACAGTCCCATCCGTTATCAGAGAGGATGCTTTAAATCATCATAAGGACGGAGGCACCAAAATACACACCAGCAGTTGTGGAAATGCCCACCAGAAAGACAGGATCCAGCCTCATTCAAAAGAACACAAGCATAACTCCCCTCCACGAAGAAGCCTACACAACCCACTTAACAAACCTTAGCCGCTGGGGACAGACAACAAAAACAACAATAACTACGGGCATGAAGCCTGTGAAAAGGAACCCCAAGCACAGTAAGTTAACCAAAATTAGGAGACCAAAAAACACACAGCTGACGAAGCAGCAAGGTCAAAACGCACCAGACCTAACAAATGAAGAGGAATTAGGCAGTCTACCCGAAAAAGAATTCAGAATAATGATAGGAAAAACGATTCAACATCGTGGAAATAGGAGAGAGAAAATACAGGAAACGTTTCACAGGGGTCGACAAGAACTGAAGAGCAAACAAACAGTGATGAAGAACACAATAAATGAAAATAATTATTCTCTAACATGGATCACTAGCACAATAACTGAGGCACAAGAACGGTTAAGTGGCCTGGAAGATAAAATAGTTCAAATAAATACTGCGGATCAAAATAAAGAAAAAAGAATGAAAGGAACGGAGGACAGTCTCAGCGACCCTTGGGACAACATTAAATGCACCAACATTGGAATTATATGGCTCTCAGAAGAAGAAGAGAAAGAGAAAAGGCGTGAGAATATATTTGAAGAGATTATAGTTGAAAACTTCCCTAGTATGGGAAAGGAAAGAGTTAATCAAGTCCAGGAAGCACAGAGAGTCTCATACAGGATAATTCTAAGGAGAAACTGGCCAAGACACGTATTCATCAAACTATTAGAAACTAAATACATAGAAAGCATGTAAAAAGCAGCATGGGAAAAGTAGCATATACCATACAAGGGAATCCACGTAAGTTAACAGCTGACCTTTCAGCAGAAATTCTGCAAGAGAGAAGGGAGTGGCAGTATACGTATTTAACGTAATGAAAGGAAAAAAAACCTACAACCGATGTTACTGTTCTCAGCAAGAATCTCATTGAGATTGGACAGAGAAACTAAAAACTTTACAGAAAAACACACGGAAAAAGAATTCAGCACCAACAATAGCTTTATAACATAAGATAAAGGAACTTCTCTAGGCAGGAATCACAAGGAAAAGAAAGACCTCCTAGAACCAACCAAAAACAATTAACAAAACGGTAAGAGGAACATCCATATTGATAATTACCTTACATGTAAATGGATTCATTGCTCCAACCACAACAGATAAACTGGCTGAAGGGATACAACAAAAAGCCCATTATATATGCTGCCTAGAAGAGATCCACTTTAGACCTAGTGAGACATACAGACTGAAAGTGAGGAGATGGCAAGAGACATTCCATGCAAATGGAAATCAAAGGAAACCTGGAGTTACAATTCGCATATCAGAAGAAATAGACTTTAAGATAAAGACTATTTCAAGAAACAAACAAGGACACTACACACTGATCAAGGGATCAAATTAAGGAGAGGATATAAGAAATGCAGACACTTATGAACCCAATCGAGGAGCACTTCAATACATAAAGTATATCCTAACAGCCATAAAGCGGAACTTGACAGTAAAACCATAAGAGTAGGGGACATTTCCACCCCACAATCACAAATGGATAGATCATCCAAAATGAAACTAAATCAGGAAACATAAGCTTTCAATGACGCGTTGAACAAGAGGGAATTCATTCATATGCATACAACATTCTATTGCAAAACAACAGAAAACACTTTCTCCTCGGGTACTCATGAAACACTCTCCAAGATTTATCATATGTAGGGTCACAAATAAAGCCTTGGAAAACTAAGAAAATTGAAATAGCATCAGGTATAATTTTCGCCTGCAGTGCTATGAAACTAGAGAGGAATTAAAAGAAAAAAAAACTGTAAATAATACAAACACATGGAAGCTAAACAAAACGCTGTTACATAACCAAGAATACACTGCAGAAAACCAAGATGGGGTCACAAACACCTGGGAAAAATTGAAAATGAAAATAGGGCCACCCAAATCTATGGAATGAAACAAATGCAACTCTAAAAGCAGAGCTGTGCGAGCAAAGAAGCGAAAAGGTAATCTCTCCCAGCACCCGCACGAAGAGTGGATGAAATCTCCACATTCAACGTCAAGTACCCCGCATCTCTGGAACACCTGAGTAGAACAATGAATCAGTCCAAAATTGAGGAGGTGGACTTTGTGAGCATAGATATATTAGTTTTTCCCGTTTTTCACTTTTTGTGAGTGTTTAGGTGTATGCTACTATGAGTCATTTTGTCTGTATAGCTAAGCTTTAACCATTTGTGCTAGAGTTCTTTGTGGCTGTTTATTTTTTTACATTTTAAAATTTTCTCATAAAAATATTTTTTATTTTAATAACTTCATTTTATTTGATTTTACTTTATTTTGTTTTATTTTATCCTCATTCTTTGTTTCCTTCTCTTTCTTCTCCCACTTATTCTGAGCTGTGAGGATGAAAGTCTCTAGGTGCTCTAACCAGGAGTCAGTGCTCTGCATCTGAGGTGGGAAAACCAAATTCAGGACACTGGTCCACAGGAGACCTGACAGCTCCACATAGTATCAAAGGGTGATAAACTCCCAGAGATTTCTTTCTTAACGCCAAGACCCACATTTACTCAGTGACCAGCAAGCTACAGTGCTGGACACCATCTGCCAAAAAATGAGCAAGACAGAAAGAGCCCCATCCGTTATCAGAGAGGATGCCTTAAATCATAATAAGGACGGAGGCAGCAAAATACACACCACCAGACGTGGAAGTGCCCACCAGAAAGAAAAGATCCAGCCTCATCTTCCAGAACACAAGCATAACTGCCCTCAACCAAGAAGCATACAGAACCCACTGAACAAACCTTAGCCGCTGGGGACAGACAACAAAAACAACAATAACTACGGGCATGACGCCTGTGAAAAGGAACCCCAAGCACAGTAAGTTAAGCAAAATGAGGAGACCAAAAAACAAACAGCAGAAGAAGCAACAAGGTCAAAACGCACCAGACCTAACAAATGACGAGGAAATAGGCAGTCTACCCGAAAAATAATTCAGAATAATGATAGGAAAGACGATTCAACATCGGGGAAATAGGAGACAGAAAATACAAGAAACGTTTCACAAGGGTCGACAAGAACTGAAGAGCAAACAAACAATGATGAAGAACACAATAAATGAAAATAATTATTCTCTAGCATGGATCACTAGCACAATAACTGAGGCAGAAGAACGGTTACGTGGCCGGGAAGATAAAATAGTTCAAATAAATACTGCGGATCAAAATAAAGAACAAAGAGAAAAGGAACGGAGGACAGTCACAGCGACCCTTGGGACAACATTAAATGCACCAACATTCGAATTATATGGGTCTCAGAAGAAGAAGAGAAATAGAAAAGGCGTGAGAATATATTTGAAGAGATTATAGTTGAAAACTTCCCTAGTATGGGAAAGGAAATAGTTAATCAAGTCCAGGAAGCACAGAGAGTCCCATACAGGATAAATCCAAGGAGAAACACGCCAAGACACGTATTCATCAAACTATTAGAAACTAAATACATAGAAAGCATGTAAAAAGCAGCATGGGAAAAGTAGCATATACCATACAAGGGAATCCACGTAAGTTAACAGCTGACCTTTCAGCAGAAATTCTGCAAGAGAGAAGGGAGTGGCAGTATACGTATTTAACGTAATGAAAGGAAAAATACCTACAACCAATGTTACTGTTCTCAGCAAGAATTTCATTGAGACAGGACAGAGAAACTAAAAACTTTACAGAAAAACACACGGAAAAAGAATGCAGCACCAACAACACCTTTATAACAAAGGATAAAGGAACTTCTCTAGGCAGGAATCACAAAGAAAAAAAAGACCTCCTAGAACCAACCAGAAACAATTAACAAAACGGTAAGAGGAACATCCATACTGATAATTACCTTACATGTAAATGGATTCATTGCTCCAACCACAACAGATAAACTGGCTGAAGGGATACAACAACAAGCATATTATATATGCTGCCTAGAAGAGATCCACTTTAGACCTAGGGAGACATACAGACTGAAAGTGAGGAGATGGCAAGAGACATTCCATGCAAATGGAAATCAAAGGAAACCTGGAGTTACAATTCTCATATCAGAAGAAATAGACTTTAAGATAAAGACTATTTCAAGAAACAAACAAGGACACTACACACTGATCAAGGAATCAAATTAAGGAGAGGATATAAGAAATGCAAATACTTATGAACCCACCCGAGGAGCACTTCAATACATGAGGTATATCCTAACAGCCATTAAGCGGAACTTGACAGTAAAACCATAAGAGTAGGGGAAATTACCACCCCACAATCACCAATGGATAGATCATCCAAAATAAAACTAAATCAGGAAACATAAGCTTTCAATGACGCATTGAACAAGAGGGAATTCATTCATATGTATACAACATTCTATTGCAAAACAACAGAAAACACTTTCTCCTCGGGTACTCATGAAACACTCTCCAAGATATATCATATGTAGGGTCACAAATAAAGCATTAGAAAACTAAGAAAATTGAAATAGCGTCAGGTATAATTTTCGCCTGCAGTGCTAGGCAACTAGATAGGAATTAAAAGAAAAACAAACTGTAAATAATACAAACACATGGAAGCTAAACAAAACGCTGTTACATAACCAAGAATACACTGCAGAAAACCAAGATGGGGTCACAAACACCTGGGAAAAATTGAAAATGAAAATAGGGCCACCCAAATCTATGGAATGAAACAAATGCAACTCTAAAAGCAGAGCTGTGCGAGCAAAGAAGCGAAAAGGTAATCTCTCCCAGCACCCGCACGAAGAGTGGATGAAATCTCCACATTCAACGTCAAGTACCCCGCATCTCTGGAACACCTGAGTAGAACAATGAATCAGTCCAAAATTGAGGAGGTGGACTTTGTGAGCATAGATATATTAGTTTTTCCAGTTTTTCACACTTTGTGAGTGTGTAGGTGTATGCTACTGTGAGTCATTTTGTCTGTGTAGCTAAGCTTTAACCATTTGTGCTAGAGTTCTTTTTGGCTGTTTATTTTTTTACATTTTAAAATTTTCTCATAAAAATATTTTTTATTCTAATAACTTCATTTTATTTGATTTTACTTTATTTTGTTTTATTTTATCCTCATTCTTTGTTTCCTTCTCTTTCTTCTCCCACTTATTCTGAGCTGTGAGGATGAAAGTCTCTAGGTGCTCTAACCAGGAGTCAGTGCTCTGCATCTGAGGTGGGAAAACCAACTTCAGGACACTGGTCCACAGGAGACCTGACAGCTCCACATAATATCAAAAGGAGAAAATCTCCCAGAGATTTCTTTCTCAACGCCAAGACCCACATTCACTCAGTGACCAGTAAGCAACAGTGCTGGACACCGTATGCCAAACAATGAGCAAGACAGAAACAGTCCCATCCGTTATCAGAGAGGATGCTTTAAATCATCATAAGGACGGAGGCACCAAAATACACACCAGCAGTTGTGTAAATGCCCACCAGAAAGACAGGATCCAGCCTCATTCAAAAGAACACAAGCATAACTCCCCTCCACGAAGAAGCCTACACAACCCACTTAACAAACCTTAGCCGCTGGGGACAGACAACAAAAACAACAATAACTACGGGCATGACGCCTGTGAAAAGGAACCCCAAGCACAGTAAGTTAACCAAAATTAGGAGACCAAAAAACACACAGCTGACGAAGCAGCAAGGTCAAAACGCACCAGACCTAACAAATGAAGAGGAATTAGGCAGTCTACCCGAAAAAGAATTCAGAATAATGATAGGAAAAACGATTCAACATCGTGGAAATAGGAGAGAGAAAATACAGGAAACGTTTCACAGGGGTCGACAAGAACTGAAGAGCAAACAAACAGTGATGAAGAACACAATAAATGAAAATAATTATTCTCTAGCATGGATCACTAGCACAATAACTGAGGCACAAGAACGGTTAAGTGGCCTGGAAGATAAAATAGTTCAAATAAATACTGCGGATCAAAATAAAGAACAAAGAATGAAAGGAACGGAGGACAGTCTCAGCGACCCTTGGGACAACATTAAATGCACCAACATTCGAATTATATGGCTCTCAGAAGAAGAAGAGAAAGAGAAAAGGCGTGAGAATATATTTGAAGAGATTATAGTTGAAAACTTCCCTAGTATGGGAAAGGAAAGAGTTAATCAAGTCCAGGAAGCACAGAGAGTCTCATACAGGATAATTCTAAGGAGAAACAGGCCAAGACACGTATTCATCAAACTATCAGAAACTAAATACATAGAAAGCATGTAAAAAGCAGCACGAGAAAAGTAGCATATACCATACAAGGGAATCCACGTAAGTTAACAGCTGACCTTTGAACAGAAATTCTGCAAGAGAGAAGGGAGTGGCAGTATACGTATTTGAAGTAATGAAAGGAAAAAAAAACCTACAACCGATGTTACTGTTCTCAGCAAGAATCTCATTGAGATTGGACAGAGAAACTAAAAACTTTACAGAAAAACACACGGAAAAAGAATTCAGCACCAACAATAGCTTTATAACAAAAGATAAAGGAACTTCTCTAGGCAGGAATCACAAGGAAAAGAAAGACCTCCTAGAACCAACCAAAAACAATTAACAAAACGGTAAGAGGAACATCCATATTGATAATTACCTTACATGTAAATGGATTCATTGCTCCAACCACAACAGATAAACTGGCTGAAGGGATACAACAAAAAGCCCATTATATATGCTGCCTAGAAGAGATCCACTTTAGACCTAGTGAGACATACAGACTGAAAGTGAGGAGATGGCAAGAGACATTCCATGCAAATGGAAATCAAAGGAAACCTGGAGTTACAATTCGCATATCAGAAGAAATAGACTTTAAGATAAAGACTATTTCAAGAAACAAACAAGGACACTACACACTGATCAAGGGATCAAATTAAGGAGAGGATATAAGAAATGCAGACACTTATGAACCCAATCGAGGAGCACTTCAATACATAAAGTATATCCTAAGAGCCATAAAGCGGAACTTGACAGTAAAACCATAAGAATAGGGGACATTTCCACCCCACAATCACAAATGGATAGATCATCCAAAATGAAACTAAATCAGGAAACATAAGCTTTCAATGACGCGTTGAACAAGAGGGAATTCATTCATATGTATACAACATTCTATTGCAAAACAACAGAAAACACTTTCTCCTCGGGTACTCATGAAACACTCTCCAAGATTTATCATATGTAGGGTCACAAATAAAGCCTTGGAAAACTAAGAAAATTGAAATAGCATCAGGTATAATTTTCGCCTGCAGTGCTATGAAACTAGAGAGGAATTAAAAGAAAAAAAACTGTAAATAATACAAACACATGGAAGCTAAACAAAACGCTGTTACATAACCAAGAATACACTGCAGAAAACCAAGATGGGGTCACAAACACCTGGGAAAAATTGAAAATGTAAATAGGACCACCCAAATCTATGGAATGAAACAAATGCAACTCTAAAAGCAGAGCTGTGCGAGCAAAGAAGCGAAAAAGTAATCTCTCCCAACACCCGCACGAAGAGTGGATGAAATCTCCACATTCAACGTCAAGTACCCCGCATCTCTGGAACACCTGAGTAGAACAATGAATCAGTCCAAAATTGAGGAGGTGGACTTTGTGACCATACATATATTAGTTTTTCCCGTTTTTCACTTTTTGTGAGTGTTTAGGTGTATGCTACTGTGAGTCATTTTGTCTGTATAGCTAAGCTTTAACCATTTGTGCTAGAGTTCTTTGTGGCTGTTTATTTTTTTACATTTTAAAATTTTCTCATAAAAATATTTTTTATTTTAATAACTTCATTTTATTTGATTTTACTTTATTTTGTTTTATTTTATCCTCATTCTTTGTTTCCTTCTCTTTCTTCTCCCACTTATTCTGAGCTGTGAGGATGAAAGTCTCTAGGTGCTCTAACCAGGAGTCAGTGCTCTGCATCTGAGGTGGGAAAACCAAATTCAGGACACTGGTCCACAGGAGACCTGACAGCTCCACATAGTATCAAAGGGTGATAAACTCCCAGAGATTTCTTTCTTAACGCCAAGACCCACATTTACTCAGTGACCAGCAAGCTACAGTGCTGGACACCATCTGCCAAAAAATGAGCAAGACAGAAAGAGCCCCATCCGTTATCAGAGAGGATGCCTTAAATCATAATAAGGACGGAGGCAGCAAAATACACACCACCAGATGTGGAAGTGCCCACCAGAAAGAAAAGATCCAGCCTCATCTTCCAGAACACAAGCACAACTCCCCTCAACCAAGAAGCATACAGAACCCACTGAACAAACCTTAGCCGCTGGGGACAGACAACAAAAACAACAATAACTACGGGCATGACGCCTGTGAAAAGGAACCCCAAGCACAGTAAGTTAAGCAAAATGAGGAGACCGAAAAACACACAGCAGAAGAAGCAACAAGGTCAAAACGCACCAGACCTAACAAATGACGAGGAAATAGGCAGTCTACCCCAAAAATAATTCAGAATAATGATAGGAAAGACGATTCAACATCGGGGAAATAGGAGACAGAAAATACAAAAAACGTTTCACAAGGGTCGACAAGAACTGAAGAGCAAACAAACAATGATGAAGAACACAATAAATGAAAATAATTATTCTCTAGCATGGATCACTAGCACAATAACTGAGGCAGAAGAACAGTTACGTGGCCGGGAAGATAAAATAGTTCAAATAAATACTGCGGATCAAAATAAAGAACAAAGAGAAAAGGAACGGAGGACAGTCACAGCGACCCTTGGGACAACATTAAATGCACCAATATTCGAATTATATGGGTCTCAGAAGAAGAAGAGAAATAGAAAAGGCGTGAGAATATATTTGAAGAGATTATAGTTGAAAACTTCCCTAGTATGGGAAAGGAAATAGTTAATCAAGTCCAGGAAGCACAGAGAGTCCCATACAGGATAAATCCAAGGAGAAACACGCCAAGACACGTATTCATCAAACTATTAGAAACTAAATACATAGAAAGCATGTAAAAAGCAGCATGGGAAAAGTAGCATATACCATACAAGGGAATCCACGTAAGTTAACAGCTGACCTTTCAGCAGAAATTCTGCAAGAGACAAGGGAGTGGCAGTATACGTATTTAACGTAATGAAAGGAAAAAAACCTACAACCAATGTTACTGTTCTCAGCAAGAATTTCATTGAGACAGGACAGAGAAACTAAAAACTTTACAGAAAAACACACGGAAAAAGAATGCAGCACCAACAACACCTTTATAACAAAGGATAAAGGAACTTCTCTAGGCAGGAATCACAAAGAAAAAAAAGACCTCCTAGAACCAACCAGAAACAATTAACAAAACGGTAAGAGGAACATCCATACTGATAATTACCTTACATGTAAATGGATTCATTGCTCCAACCACAACAGATAAACTGGCTGAAGGGATACAACAACAAGCATATTATATATGCTGCCTAGAAGAGATCCACTTTAGACCTAGGGAGACATACAGACTGAAAGTGAGGAGATGGCAAGAGACATTCCATGCAAATGGAAATCAAAGGAAACCTGGAGTTACAATTCTCATATCAGAAGAAATAGACTTTAAGATAAAGACTATTTCAAGAAACAAACAAGGACACTACACACTGATCAAGGAATCAAATTAAGGAGAGGATATAAGAAATGCAAATACTTATGAACCCACCCGAGGAGCACTTCAATACATGAGGTATATCCTAACAGCCATTAAGCGGAACTTGACAGTAAAACCATAAGAGTAGGGGAAATTACCACCCCACAATCACCAATGGATAGATCATCCAAAATAAAACTAAATCAGGAAACATAAGCTTTCAATGACGCATTGAACAAGAGGGAATTCATTCATATGTATACAACATTCTATTGCAAAACAACAGAAAACACTTTCTCCTCGGGTACTCATGAAACACTCTCCAAGATATATCATATGTAGGGTCACAAATAAAGCATTAGAAAACTAAGAAAATTGAAATAGCGTCAGGTATAATTTTCGCCTGCAGTGCTAGGCAACTAGATAGGAATTAAAAGAAAAACAAACTGTAAATAATACAAACACATGGAAGCTAAACAAAACGCTGTTACATAACCAAGAATACACTGCAGAAAACCAAGATGGGGTCACAAACACCTGGGAAAAATTGAAAATGAAAATAGGGCCACCCAAATCTATGGAATGAAACAAATGCAACTCTAAAAGCAGAGCTGTGCGAGCAAAGAAGCGAAAAGGTAATCTCTCCCAGCACCCGCACGAAGAGTGGATGAAATCTCCACATTCAACGTCAAGTACCCCGCATCTCTGGAACACCTGAGTAGAACAATGAATCAGTCCAAAATTGAGGAGGTGGACTTTGTGAGCATAGATATATTAGTTTTTCCAGTTTTTCACACTTTGTGAGTGTGTAGGTGTATGCTACAGTGAGTCATTTTGTCTGTGTAGCTAAGCTTTAACCATTTGTGCTAGAGTTCTTTTTGGCTGTTTATTTTTTTACATTTTAAAATTTTCTCATAAAAATATTTTTTATTCTAATAACTTCATTTTATTTGATTTTACTTTATTTTGTTTTATTTTATCCTCATTCTTTGTTTCCTCCTCTTTCTTCTCCCACTTATTCTGAGCTGTGAGGATGAAAGTCTCTAGGTGCTCTAACCAGGAGTCAGTGCTCTGCATCTGAGGTGGGAAAACCAACTTCAGGACACTGGTACACAGGAGACCTGACAGCTCCACATAATATCAAAAGGAGAAAATCACCCAGAGATTTCTTTCTCAACGCCAAGACCCACATTCACTCAGTGACCAGTAAGCATCAGTGCTGGACACTGTATGCCAAACAATGAGCAAGACAGAAACAGTCCCATCCGTTATCAGAGAGGATGCTTTAAATCATCATAAGGACGGAGGCACCAAAATACACACCAGCAGTTGTGGAAATGCCCACCAGAAAGACAGGATCCAGCCTCATTCAAAAGAACACAAGCATAACTCCCCTCCACGAAGAAGCCTACACAACCCACTTAACAAACCTTAGCCGCTGGGGACAGACAACAAAAACAACAATAACTACGGGCATGAAGCCTGTGAAAAGGAACCCCAAGCACAGTAAGTTAACCAAAATTAGGAGACCAAAAAACACACAGCTGACGAAGCAGCAAGGTCAAAACGCACCAGACCTAACAAATGAAGAGGAATTAGGCAGTCTACCCGAAAAAGAATTCAGAATAATGATAGGAAAAACGATTCAACATCGTGGAAATAGGAGAGAGAAAATACAGGAAACGTTTCACAGGGGTCGACAAGAACTGAAGAGCAAACAAACAGTGATGAAGAACACAATAAATGAAAATAATTATTCTCTAACATGGATCACTAGCACAATAACTGAGGCACAAGAACGGTTAAGTGGCCTGGAAGATAAAATAGTTCAAATAAATACTGCGGATCAAAATAAAGAAAAAAGAATGAAAGGAACGGAGGACAGTCTCAGCGACCCTTGGGACAACATTAAATGCACCAACATTGGAATTATATGGCTCTCAGAAGAAGAAGAGAAAGAGAAAAGGCGTGAGAATATATTTGAAGAGATTATAGTTGAAAACTTCCCTAGTATGGGAAAGGAAAGAGTTAATCAAGTCCAGGAAGCACAGAGAGTCTCATACAGGATAATTCTAAGGAGAAACTGGCCAAGACACGTATTCATCAAACTATTAGAAACTAAATACATAGAAAGCATGTAAAAAGCAGCATGGGAAAAGTAGCATATACCATACAAGGGAATCCACGTAAGTTAACAGCTGACCTTTCAGCAGAAATTCTGCAAGAGAGAAGGGAGTGGCAGTATACGTATTTAACGTAATGAAAGGAAAAAAAACCTACAACCGATGTTACTGTTCTCAGCAAGAATCTCATTGAGATTGGACAGAGAAACTAAAAACTTTACAGAAAAACACACGGAAAAAGAATTCAGCACCAACAATAGCTTTATAACATAAGATAAAGGAACTTCTCTAGGCAGGAATCACAAGGAAAAGAAAGACCTCCTAGAACCAACCAAAAACAATTAACAAAACGGTAAGAGGAACATCCATATTGATAATTACCTTACATGTAAATGGATTCATTGCTCCAACCACAACAGATAAACTGGCTGAAGGGATACAACAAAAAGCCCATTATATATGCTGCCTAGAAGAGATCCACTTTAGACCTAGTGAGACATACAGACTGAAAGTGAGGAGATGGCAAGAGACATTCCATGCAAATGGAAATCAAAGGAAACCTGGAGTTACAATTCGCATATCAGAAGAAATAGACTTTAAGATAAAGACTATTTCAAGAAACAAACAAGGACACTACACACTGATCAAGGGATCAAATTAAGGAGAGGATATAAGAAATGCAGACACTTATGAACCCAATCGAGGAGCACTTCAATACATAAAGTATATCCTAAGAGCCATAAAGCGGAACTTGACAGTAAAACCATAAGAATAGGGGACATTTCCACCCCACAATCACAAATGGATAGATCATCCAAAATGAAACTAAATCAGGAAACATAAGCTTTCAATGACGCGTTGAACAAGAGGGAATTCATTCATATGTATACAACATTCTATTGCAAAACAACAGAAAACACTTTCTCCTCGGGTACTCATGAAACACTCTCCAAGATTTATCATATGTAGGGTCACAAATAAAGCCTTGGAAAACTAAGAAAATTGAAATAGCATCAGGTATAATTTTCGCCTGCAGTGCTATGAAACTAGAGAGGAATTAAAAGAAAAAAAAACTGTAAATAATACAAACACATGGAAGCTAAACAAAACGCTGTTACATAACCAAGAATACACTGCAGAAAACCAAGATGGGGTCACAAACACCTGGGAAAAATTGAAAATGAAAATAGGGCCACCCAAATCTATGGAATGAAACAAATGCAACTCTAAAAGCAGAGCTGTGCGAGCAAAGAAGCGAAAAGGTAATCTCTCCCAGCACCCGCACGAAGAGTGGATGAAATCTCCACATTCAACGTCAAGTACCCCGCATCTCTGGAACACCTGAGTAGAACAATGAATCAGTCCAAAATTGAGGAGGTGGACTTTGTGAGCATAGATATATTAGTTTTTCCCGTTTTTCACTTTTTGTGAGTGTTTAGGTGTATGCTACTATGAGTCATTTTGTCTGTATAGCTAAGCTTTAACCATTTGTGCTAGAGTTCTTTGTGGCTGTTTATTTTTTTACATTTTAAAATTTTCTCATAAAAATATTTTTTATTTTAATAACTTCATTTTATTTGATTTTACTTTATTTTGTTTTATTTTATCCTCATTCTTTGTTTCCTTCTCTTTCTTCTCCCACTTATTCTGAGCTGTGAGGATGAAAGTCTCTAGGTGCTCTAACCAGGAGTCAGTGCTCTGCATCTGAGGTGGGAAAACCAAATTCAGGACACTGGTCCACAGGAGACCTGACAGCTCCACATAGTATCAAAGGGTGATAAACTCCCAGAGATTTCTTTCTTAACGCCAAGACCCACATTTACTCAGTGACCAGCAAGCTACAGTGCTGGACACCATCTGCCAAAAAATGAGCAAGACAGAAAGAGCCCCATCCGTTATCAGAGAGGATGCCTTAAATCATAATAAGGACGGAGGCAGCAAAATACACACCACCAGACGTGGAAGTGCCCACCAGAAAGAAAAGATCCAGCCTCATCTTCCAGAACACAAGCATAACTGCCCTCAACCAAGAAGCATACAGAACCCACTGAACAAACCTTAGCCGCTGGGGACAGACAACAAAAACAACAATAACTACGGGCATGACGCCTGTGAAAAGGAACCCCAAGCACAGTAAGTTAAGCAAAATGAGGAGACCAAAAAACAAACAGCAGAAGAAGCAACAAGGTCAAAACGCACCAGACCTAACAAATGACGAGGAAATAGGCAGTCTACCCGAAAAATAATTCAGAATAATGATAGGAAAGACGATTCAACATCGGGGAAATAGGAGACAGAAAATACAAGAAACGTTTCACAAGGGTCGACAAGAACTGAAGAGCAAACAAACAATGATGAAGAACACAATAAATGAAAATAATTATTCTCTAGCATGGATCACTAGCACAATAACTGAGGCAGAAGAACGGTTACGTGGCCGGGAAGATAAAATAGTTCAAATAAATACTGCGGATCAAAATAAAGAACAAAGAGAAAAGGAACGGAGGACAGTCACAGCGACCCTTGGGACAACATTAAATGCACCAACATTCGAATTATATGGGTCTCAGAAGAAGAAGAGAAATAGAAAAGGCGTGAGAATATATTTGAAGAGATTATAGTTGAAAACTTCCCTAGTATGGGAAAGGAAATAGTTAATCAAGTCCAGGAAGCACAGAGAGTCCCATACAGGATAAATCCAAGGAGAAACACGCCAAGACACGTATTCATCAAACTATTAGAAACTAAATACATAGAAAGCAAGTAAAAAGCAGCATGGGAAAAGTAGCATATACCATACAAGGGAATCCACGTAAGTTAACAGCTGACCTTTCAGCAGAAATTCTGCAAGAGAGAAGGGAGTGGCAGTATACGTATTTAACGTAATGAAAGGAAAAAAACCTACAACCAATGTTACTGTTCTCAGCAAGAATTTCATTGAGACAGGACAGAGAAACTAAAAACTTTACAGAAAAACACACGGAAAAAGAATGCAGCACCAACAACACCTTTATAACAAAGGATAAAGGAACTTCTCTAGGCAGGAATCACAAAGAAAAAAAAGACCTCCTAGAACCAACCAGAAACAATTAACAAAACGGTAAGAGGAACATCCATACTGATAATTACCTTACATGTAAATGGATTCATTGCTCCAACCACAACAGATAAACTGGCTGAAGGGATACAACAACAAGCATATTATATATGCTGCCTAGAAGAGATCCACTTTAGACCTAGGGAGACATACAGACTGAAAGTGAGGAGATGGCAAGAGACATTCCATGCAAATGGAAATCAAAGGAAACCTGGAGTTACAATTCTCATATCAGAAGAAATAGACTTTAAGATAAAGACTATTTCAAGAAACAAACAAGGACACTACACACTGATCAAGGAATCAAATTAAGGAGAGGATATAAGAAATGCAAATACTTATGAACCCACCCGAGGAGCACTTCAATACATGAGGTATATCCTAACAGCCATTAAGCGGAACTTGACAGTAAAACCATAAGAGTAGGGGAAATTACCACCCCACAATCACCAATGGATAGATCATCCAAAATAAAACTAAATCAGGAAACATAAGCTTTCAATGACGCATTGAACAAGAGGGAATTCATTCATATGTATACAACATTCTATTGCAAAACAACAGAAAACACTTTCTCCTCGGGTACTCATGAAACACTCTCCAAGATATATCATATGTAGGGTCACAAATAAAGCATTAGAAAACTAAGAAAATTGAAATAGCGTCAGGTATAATTTTCGCCTGCAGTGCTAGGCAACTAGATAGGAATTAAAAGAAAAACAAACTGTAAATAATACAAACACATGGAAGCTAAACAAAACGCTGTTACATAACCAAGAATACACTGCAGAAAACCAAGATGGGGTCACAAACACCTGGGAAAAATTGAAAATGAAAATAGGGCCACCCAAATCTATGGAATGAAACAAATGCAACTCTAAAAGCAGAGCTGTGCGAGCAAAGAAGCGAAAAGGTAATCTCTCCCAGCACCCGCACGAAGAGTGGATGAAATCTCCACATTCAACGTCAAGTACCCCGCATCTCTGGAACACCTGAGTAGAACAATGAATCAGTCCAAAATTGAGGAGGTGGACTTTGTGAGCATAGATATATTAGTTTTTCCAGTTTTTCACACTTTGTGAGTGTGTAGGTGTATGCTACTGTGAGTCATTTTGTCTGTGTAGCTAAGCTTTAACCATTTGTGCTAGAGTTCTTTTTGGCTGTTTATTTTTTTACATTTTAAAATTTTCTCATAAAAATATTTTTTATTCTAATAACTTCATTTTATTTGATTTTACTTTATTTTGTTTTATTTTATCCTCATTCTTTGTTTCCTTCTCTTTCTTCTCCCACTTATTCTGAGCTGTGAGGATGAAAGTCTCTAGGTGCTCTAACCAGGAGTCAGTGCTCTGCATCTGAGGTGGGAAAACCAACTTCAGGACACTGGTCCACAGGAGACCTGACAGCTCCACATAATATCAAAAGGAGAAAATCTCCCAGAGATTTCTTTCTCAACGCCAAGACCCACATTCACTCAGTGACCAGTAAGCAACAGTGCTGGACACCGTATGCCAAACAATGAGCAAGACAGAAACAGTCCCATCCGTTATCAGAGAGGATGCTTTAAATCATCATAAGGACGGAGGCACCAAAATACACACCAGCAGTTGTGTAAATGCCCACCAGAAAGACAGGATCCAGCCTCATTCAAAAGAACACAAGCATAACTCCCCTCCACGAAGAAGCCTACACAACCCACTTAACAAACCTTAGCCGCTGGGGACAGACAACAAAAACAACAATAACTACGGGCATGACGCCTGTGAAAAGGAACCCCAAGCACAGTAAGTTAACCAAAATTAGGAGACCAAAAAACACACAGCTGACGAAGCAGCAAGGTCAAAACGCACCAGACCTAACAAATGAAGAGGAATTAGGCAGTCTACCCGAAAAAGAATTCAGAATAATGATAGGAAAAACGATTCAACATCGTGGAAATAGGAGAGAGAAAATACAGGAAACGTTTCACAGGGGTCGACAAGAACTGAAGAGCAAACAAACAGTGATGAAGAACACAATAAATGAAAATAATTATTCTCTAGCATGGATCACTAGCACAATAACTGAGGCACAAGAACGGTTAAGTGGCCTGGAAGATAAAATAGTTCAAATAAATACTGCGGATCAAAATAAAGAACAAAGAATGAAAGGAACGGAGGACAGTCTCAGCGACCCTTGGGACAACATTAAATGCACCAACATTCGAATTATATGGCTCTCAGAAGAAGAAGAGAAAGAGAAAAGGCGTGAGAATATATTTGAAGAGATTATAGTTGAAAACTTCCCTAGTATGGGAAAGGAAAGAGTTAATCAAGTCCAGGAAGCACAGAGAGTCTCATACAGGATAATTCTAAGGAGAAACAGGCCAAGACACGTATTCATCAAACTATCAGAAACTAAATACATAGAAAGCATGTAAAAAGCAGCACGAGAAAAGTAGCATATACCGTACAAGGGAATCCACGTAAGTTAACAGCTGACCTTTGAACAGAAATTCTGCAAGAGAGAAGGGAGTGGCAGTATACGTATTTGAAGTAATGAAAGGAAAAAAAAACCTACAACCGATGTTACTGTTCTCAGCAAGAATCTCATTGAGATTGGACAGAGAAACTAAAAACTTTACAGAAAAACACACGGAAAAAGAATTCAGCACCAACAATAGCTTTATAACAAAAGATAAAGGAACTTCTCTAGGCAGGAATCACAAGGAAAAGAAAGACCTCCTAGAACCAACCAAAAACAATTAACAAAACGGTAAGAGGAACATCCATATTGATAATTACCTTACATGTAAATGGATTCATTGCTCCAACCACAACAGATAAACTGGCTGAAGGGATACAACAAAAAGCCCATTATATATGCTGCCTAGAAGAGATCCACTTTAGACCTAGTGAGACATACAGACTGAAAGTGAGGAGATGGCAAGAGACATTCCATGCAAATGGAAATCAAAGGAAACCTGGAGTTACAATTCGCATATCAGAAGAAATAGACTTTAAGATAAAGACTATTTCAAGAAACAAACAAGGACACTACACACTGATCAAGGGATCAAATTAAGGAGAGGATATAAGAAATGCAGACACTTATGAACCCAATCGAGGAGCACTTCAATACATAAAGTATATCCTAAGAGCCATAAAGCGGAACTTGACAGTAAAACCATAAGAATAGGGGACATTTCCACCCCACAATCACAAATGGATAGATCATCCAAAATGAAACTAAATCAGGAAACATAAGCTTTCAATGACGCGTTGAACAAGAGGGAATTCATTCATATGTATACAACATTCTATTGCAAAACAACAGAAAACACTTTCTCCTCGGGTACTCATGAAACACTCTCCAAGATTTATCATATGTAGGGTCACAAATAAAGCCTTGGAAAACTAAGAAAATTGAAATAGCATCAGGTATAATTTTCGCCTGCAGTGCTATGAAACTAGAGAGGAATTAAAAGAAAAAAAACTGTAAATAATACAAACACATGGAAGCTAAACAAAACGCTGTTACATAACCAAGAATACACTGCAGAAAACCAAGATGGGGTCACAAACACCTGGGAAAAATTGAAAATGTAAATAGGACCACCCAAATCTATGGAATGAAACAAATGCAACTCTAAAAGCAGAGCTGTGCGAGCAAAGAAGCGAAAAAGTAATCTCTCCCAACACCCGCACGAAGAGTGGATGAAATCTCCACATTCAACGTCAAGTACCCCGCATCTCTGGAACACCTGAGTAGAACAATGAATCAGTCCAAAATTGAGGAGGTGGACTTTGTGACCATACATATATTAGTTTTTCCCGTTTTTCACTTTTTGTGAGTGTTTAGGTGTATGCTACTGTGAGTCATTTTGTCTGTATAGCTAAGCTTTAACCATTTGTGCTAGAGTTCTTTGTGGCTGTTTATTTTTTTACATTTTAAAATTTTCTCATAAAAATATTTTTTATTTTAATAACTTCATTTTATTTGATTTTACTTTATTTTGTTTTATTTTATCCTCATTCTTTGTTTCCTTCTCTTTCTTCTCCCACTTATTCTGAGCTGTGAGGATGAAAGTCTCTAGGTGCTCTAACCAGGAGTCAGTGTTCTGCATCTGAGGTGGGAAAACCAAATTCAGGACACTGGTCCACAGGAGACCTGACAGCTCCACATAGTATCAAAGGGTGATAAACTCCCAGAGATTTCT
Organism: Balaenoptera physalus; assembly: GCF_965194825.1. Classification (NCBI taxonomy): domain Eukaryota; kingdom Metazoa; phylum Chordata; class Mammalia; order Artiodactyla; family Balaenopteridae; genus Balaenoptera; species Balaenoptera physalus. Next base: position 20,037,036 of record NC_138904.1, on the reverse strand, counting down.
TTCTTAACGCCAAGACCCACATTTACTCAGTGACCAGCAAGCTACAGTGCTGGACACCATCTGCCAAAAAATGAGCAAGACAGAAAGAGCCCCATCCGTTATCAGAGAGGATGCCTTAAATCATAATAAGGACGGAGGCAGCAAAATACACACCACCAGATGTGGAAGTGCCCACCAGAAAGAAAAGATCCAGCCTCATCTTCCAGAACACAAGCACAACTCCCCTCAACCAAGAAGCATACAGAACCCACTGAACAAACCTTAGCCGCTGGGGACAGACAACAAAAACAACAATAACTACGGGCATGACGCCTGTGAAAAGGAACCCCAAGCACAGTAAGTTAAGCAAAATGAGGAGACCGAAAAACACACAGCAGAAGAAGCAACAAGGTCAAAACGCACCAGACCTAACAAATGACGAGGAAATAGGCAGTCTACCCGAAAAATAATTCAGAATAATGATAGGAAAGACGATTCAACATCGGGGAAATAGGAGACAGAAAATACAAAAAACGTTTCACAAGGGTCGACAAGAACTGAAGAGCAAACAAACAATGATGAAGAACACAATAAATGAAAATAATTATTCTCTAGCATGGATCACTAGCACAATAACTGAGGCAGAAGAACAGTTACGTGGCCGGGAAGATAAAATAGTTCAAATAAATACTGCGGATCAAAATAAAGAACAAAGAGAAAAGGAACGGAGGACAGTCACAGCGACCCTTGGGACAACATTAAATGCACCAATATTCGAATTATATGGGTCTCAGAAGAAGAAGAGAAATAGAAAAGGCGTGAGAATATATTTGAAGAGATTATAGTTGAAAACTTCCCTAGTATGGGAAAGGAAATAGTTAATCAAGTCCAGGAAGCACAGAGAGTCCCATACAGGATAAATCCAAGGAGAAACACGCCAAGACACGTATTCATCAAACTATTAGAAACTAAATACATAGAAAGCATGTAAAAAGCAGCATGGGAAAAGTAGCATATACCATACAAGGGAATCCACGTAAGTTAACAGCTGACCTTTCAGCAGAAATTCTGCAAGAGACAAGGGAGTGGCAGTATACGTATTTAACGTAATGAAAGGAAAAAAACCTACAACCAATGTTACTGTTCTCAGCAAGAATTTCATTGAGACAGGACAGAGAAACTAAAAACTTTACAGAAAAACACACGGAAAAAGAATGCAGCACCAACAACACCTTTATAACAAAGGATAAAGGAACTTCTCTAGGCAGGAATCACAAAGAAAAAAAAGACCTCCTAGAACCAACCAGAAACAATTAACAAATCGGTAAGAGGAACATCCATACTGATAATTACCTTACATGTAAATGGATTCATTGCTCCAACCACAACAGATAAACTGGCTGAAGGGATACAACAACAAGCATATTATATATGCTGCCTAGAAGAGATCCACTTTAGACCTAGGGAGACATACAGACTGAAAGTGAGGAGATGGCAAGAGACATTCCATGCAAATGGAAATCAAAGGAAACCTGGAGTTACAATTCTCATATCAGAAGAAATAGACTTTAAGATAAAGACTATTTCAAGAAACAAACAAGGACACTACACACTGATCAAGGAATCAAATTAAGGAGAGGATATAAGAAATGCAAATACTTATGAACCCACCCGAGGAGCACTTCAATACATGAGGTATATCCTAACAGCCATTAAGCGGAACTTGACAGTAAAACCATAAGAGTAGGGGAAATTACCACCCCACAATCACCAATGGATAGATCATCCAAAATAAAACTAAATCAGGAAACATAAGCTTTCAATGACGCATTGAACAAGAGGGAATTCATTCATATGTATACAACATTCTATTGCAAAACAACAGAAAACACTTTCTCCTCGGGTACTCATGAAACACTCTCCAAGATATATCATATGTAGGGTCACAAATAAAGCATTAGAAAACTAAGAAAATTGAAATAGCGTCAGGTATAATTTTCGCCTGCAGTGCTAGGCAACTAGATAGGAATTAAAAGAAAAACAAACTGTAAATAATACAAACACATGGAAGCTAAACAAAACGCTGTTACATAACCAAGAATACACTGCAGAAAACCAAGATGGGGTCACAAACACCTGGGAAAAATTGAAAATGAAAATAGGGCCACCCAAATCTATGGAATGAAACAAATGCAACTCTAAAAGCAGAGCTGTGCGAGCAAAGAAGCGAAAAGGTAATCTCTCCCAGCACCCGCACGAAGAGTGGATGAAATCTCCACATTCAACGTCAAGTACCCCGCATCTCTGGAACACCTGAGTAGAACAATGAATCAGTCCAAAATTGAGGAGGTGGACTTTGTGAGCATAGATATATTAGTTTTTCCAGTTTTTCACACTTTGTGAGTGTGTAGGTGTATGCTACAGTGAGTCATTTTGTCTGTGTAGCTAAGCTTTAACCATTTGTGCTAGAGTTCTTTTTGGCTGTTTATTTTTTTACATTTTAAAATTTTCTCATAAAAATATTTTTTATTCTAATAACTTCATTTTATTTGATTTTACTTTATTTTGTTTTATTTTATCCTCATTCTTTGTTTCCTCCTCTTTCTTCTCCCACTTATTCTGAGCTGTGAGGATGAAAGTCTCTAGGTGCTCTAACCAGGAGTCAGTGCTCTGCATCTGAGGTGGGAAAACCAACTTCAGGACACTGGTACACAGGAGACCTGACAGCTCCACATAATATCAAAAGGAGAAAATCACCCAGAGATTTCTTTCTCAACGCCAAGACCCACATTCACTCAGTGACCAGTAAGCATCAGTGCTGGACACTGTATGCCAAACAATGAGCAAGACAGAAACAGTCCCATCCGTTATCAGAGAGGATGCTTTAAATCATCATAAGGACGGAGGCACCAAAATACACACCAGCAGTTGTGGAAATGCCCACCAGAAAGACAGGATCCAGCCTCATTCAAAAGAACACAAGCATAACTCCCCTCCACGAAGAAGCCTACACAACCCACTTAACAAACCTTAGCCGCTGGGGACAGACAACAAAAACAACAATAACTACGGGCATGAAGCCTGTGAAAAGGAACCCCAAGCACAGTAAGTTAACCAAAATTAGGAGACCAAAAAACACACAGCTGACGAAGCAGCAAGGTCAAAACGCACCAGACCTAACAAATGAAGAGGAATTAGGCAGTCTACCCGAAAAAGAATTCAGAATAATGATAGGAAAAACGATTCAACATCGTGGAAATAGGAGAGAGAAAATACAGGAAACGTTTCACAGGGGTCGACAAGAACTGAAGAGCAAACAAACAGTGATGAAGAACACAATAAATGAAAATAATTATTCTCTAACATGGATCACTAGCACAATAACTGAGGCACAAGAACGGTTAAGTGGCCTGGAAGATAAAATAGTTCAAATAAATACTGCGGATCAAAATAAAGAAAAAAGAATGAAAGGAACGGAGGACAGTCTCAGCGACCCTTGGGACAACATTAAATGCACCAACATTGGAATTATATGGCTCTCAGAAGAAGAAGAGAAAGAGAAAAGGCGTGAGAATATATTTGAAGAGATTATAGTTGAAAACTTCCCTAGTATGGGAAAGGAAAGAGTTAATCAAGTCCAGGAAGCACAGAGAGTCTCATACAGGATAATTCTAAGGAGAAACTGGCCAAGACACGTATTCATCAAACTATTAGAAACTAAATACATAGAAAGCATGTAAAAAGCAGCATGGGAAAAGTAGCATATACCATACAAGGGAATCCACGTAAGTTAACAGCTGACCTTTCAGCAGAAATTCTGCAAGAGAGAAGGGAGTGGCAGTATACGTATTTAACGTAATGAAAGGAAAAAAAACCTACAACCGATGTTACTGTTCTCAGCAAGAATCTCATTGAGATTGGACAGAGAAACTAAAAACTTTACAGAAAAACACACGGAAAAAGAATTCAGCACCAACAATAGCTTTATAACATAAGATAAAGGAACTTCTCTAGGCAGGAATCACAAGGAAAAGAAAGACCTCCTAGAACCAACCAAAAACAATTAACAAAACGGTAAGAGGAACATCCATATTGATAATTACCTTACATGTAAATGGATTCATTGCTCCAACCACAACAGATAAACTGGCTGAAGGGATACAACAAAAAGCCCATTATATATGCTGCCTAGAAGAGATCCACTTTAGACCTAGTGAGACATACAGACTGAAAGTGAGGAGATGGCAAGAGACATTCCATGCAAATGGAAATCAAAGGAAACCTGGAGTTACAATTCGCATATCAGAAGAAATAGACTTTAAGATAAAGACTATTTCAAGAAACAAACAAGGACACTACACACTGATCAAGGGATCAAATTAAGGAGAGGATATAAGAAATGCAGACACTTATGAACCCAATCGAGGAGCACTTCAATACATAAAGTATATCCTAACAGCCATAAAGCGGAACTTGACAGTAAAACCATAAGAGTAGGGGACATTTCCACCCCACAATCACAAATGGATAGATCATCCAAAATGAAACTAAATCAGGAAACATAAGCTTTCAATGACGCGTTGAACAAGAGGGAATTCATTCATATGTATACAACATTCTATTGCAAAACAACAGAAAACACTTTCTCCTCGGGTACTCATGAAACACTCTCCAAGATTTATCATATGTAGGGTCACAAATAAAGCCTTGGAAAACTAAGAAAATTGAAATAGCATCAGGTATAATTTTCGCCTGCAGTGCTATGAAACTAGAGAGGAATTAAAAGAAAAAAAAACTGTAAATAATACAAACACATGGAAGCTAAACAAAACGCTGTTACATAACCAAGAATACACTGCAGAAAACCAAGATGGGGTCACAAACACCTGGGAAAAATTGAAAATGAAAATAGGGCCACCCAAATCTATGGAATGAAACAAATGCAACTCTAAAAGCAGAGCTGTGCGAGCAAAGAAGCGAAAAGGTAATCTCTCCCAGCACCCGCACGAAGAGTGGATGAAATCTCCACATTCAACGTCAAGTACCCCGCATCTCTGGAACACCTGAGTAGAACAATGAATCAGTCCAAAATTGAGGAGGTGGACTTTGTGAGCATAGATATATTAGTTTTTCCCGTTTTTCACTTTTTGTGAGTGTTTAGGTGTATGCTACTGTGAGTCATTTTGTCTGTATAGCTAAGCTTTAACCATTTGTGCTAGAGTTCTTTGTGGCTGTTTATTTTTTTACATTTTAAAATTTTCTCATAAAAATATTTTTTATTTTAATAACTTCATTTTATTTGATTTTACTTTATTTTGTTTTATTTTATCCTCATTCTTTGTTTCCTTCTCTTTCTTCTCCCACTTATTCTGAGCTGTGAGGATGAAAGTCTCTAGGTGCTCTAACCAGGAGTCAGTGCTCTGCATCTGAGGTGGGAAAACCAAATTCAGGACACTGGTCCACAGGAGACCTGACAGCTCCACATAGTATCAAAGGGTGATAAACTCCCAGAGATTTCTTTCTTAACGCCAAGACCCACATTTACTCAGTGACCAGCAAGCTACAGTGCTGGACACCATCTGCCAAAAAATGAGCAAGACAGAAAGAGCCCCATCCGTTATCAGAGAGGATGCCTTAAATCATAATAAGGACGGAGGCAGCAAAATACACACCACCAGACGTGGAAGTGCCCACCAGAAAGAAAAGATCCAGCCTCATCTTCCAGAACACAAGCACAACTCCCCTCAACCAAGAAGCATACAGAACCCACTGAACAAACCTTAGCCGCTGGGGACAGACAACAAAAACAACAATAACTACGGGCATGACGCCTGTGAAAAGGAACCCCAAGCACAGTAAGTTAAGCAAAATGAGGAGACCGAAAAACACACAGCAGAAGAAGCAACAAGGTCAAAACGCACCAGACCTAACAAATGACGAGGAAATAGGCAGTCTACCCGAAAAATAATTCAGAATAATGATAGGAAAGACGATTCAACATCGGGGAAATAGGAGACAGAAAATACAAAAAACGTTTCACAAGGGTCGACAAGAACTGAAGAGCAAACAAACAATGATGAAGAACACAATAAATGAAAATAATTATTCTCTAGCATGGATCACTAGCACAATAACTGAGGCAGAAGAACAGTTACGTGGCCGGGAAGATAAAATAGTTCAAATAAATACTGCGGATCAAAATAAAGAACAAAGAGAAAAGGAACGGAGGACAGTCACAGCGACCCTTGGGACAACATTAAATGCACCAATATTCGAATTATATGGGTCTCAGAAGAAGAAGAGAAATAGAAAAGGCGTGAGAATATATTTGAAGAGATTATAGTTGAAAACTTCCCTAGTATGGGAAAGGAAATAGTTAATCAAGTCCAGGAAGCACAGAGAGTCCCATACAGGATAAATCCAAGGAGAAACACGCCAAGACACGTATTCTTCAAACTATTAGAAACTAAATACATAGAAAGCAAGTAAAAAGCAGCATGGGAAAAGTAGCATATACCATACAAGGGAATCCACGTAAGTTAACAGCTGACCTTTCAGCAGAAATTCTGCAAGAGAGAAGCGAGTGGCAGTATACGTATTTAACGTAATGAAAGGAAAAAAACCTACAACCAATGTCACTGTTCTCAGCAAGAATTTCATTGAGACAGGACAGAGAAACAAAAAACTTTACAGAAAAACACACGGAAAAAGAATGCAGCACCAACAACACCTTTATAACAAAGGATAAAGGAACTTCTCTAGGCAGGAATCACAAAGCAAAAAAAGACCTCCTAGAACCAACCAGAAACAATTAACAAAACGGTAAGAGGAACATCCATACTGATAATTACCTTACATGTAAATGGATTCATTGCTCCAACCACAACAGATAAACTGGCTGAAGGGATACAACAACAAGCATATTATATATGCTGCCTAGAAGAGATCCACTTTAGACCTAGGGAGACATACAGACTGAAAGTGAGGAGATGGCAAGAGACATTCCATGCAAATGGAAATCAAAGGAAACCTGGAGTTACAATTCTCATATCAGAAGAAATAGACTTTAAGATAAAGACTATTTCAAGAAACAAACAAGGACACTACACACTGATCAAGGAATCAAATTAAGGAGAGGATATAAGAAATGCAAATACTTATGAACCCACCCGAGGAGCACTTCAATACATGAGGTATATCCTAACAGCCTTTAAGCGGAACTTGACAGTAAAACCATAAGAGTAGGGGAAATTACCACCCCACAATCACCAATGGATAGATCATCCAAAATAAAACTAAATCAGGAAACATAAGCTTTCAATGACGCATTGAACAAGAGGGAATTCATTCATATGTATACAACATTCTATTGCAAAACAACAGAAAACACTTTCTCCTCGGGTACTCATGAAACACTCTCCAAGATATATCATATGTAGGGTCACAAATAAAGCCTTGGAAAACTAAGAAAATTGAAATAGTGTCAGGTATAATTTTCGCCTGCAGTGCTAGGCAACTAGATAGGAATTAAAAGAAAAACAAACTGTAAATAATACAAACACATGGAAGCTAAACAAAACGCTGTTACATAACCAAGAATACACTGCAGAAAACCAAGATGGGGTCACAAACACCTGGGAAAAATTGAAAATGAAAATAGGGCCACCCAAATCTATGGAATGGAACAAATGCAACTCTAAAAGCAGAGCTGTGCGAGCAAAGAAGCGAAAAGGTAATCTCTCCCAGCACCCGCACGAAGAGTGGATGAAATCTCCACATTCAACGTCAAGTACCCCGCATCTCTGGAACACCTGAGTAGAACAATGAATCAGTCCAAAATTGAGGAGGTGGACTTTGTGAGCATAGATATATTAGTTTTTCCAGTTTTTCACACTTTGTGAGTGTGTAGGTGTATGCTACTGTGAGTCATTTTGTCTGTGTAGCTAAGCTTTAACCATTTGTGCTAGAGTTCTTTTTGGCTGTTTATTTTTTTACATTTTAAAATTTTCTCATAAAAATATTTTTTATTCTAATAACTTCATTTTATTTGATTTTACTTTATTTTGTTTTATTTTATCCTCATTCTTTGTTTCCTCCTCTTTCTTCTCCCACTTATTCTGAGCTGTGAGGATGAAAGTCTCTAGGTGCTCTAACCAGGAGTCAGTGCTCTGCATCTGAGGTGGGAAAACCAACTTCAGGACACTGGTCCACAGGAGACCTGACAGCTCCACATAATATCAAAAGGAGAAAATCTCCCAGAGATTTCTTTCTCAACGCCAAGACCCACATTCACTCAGTGACCAGTAAGCAACAGTGCTGGACACCGTATGCCAAACAATGAGCAAGACAGAAACAGTCCCATCCGTTATCAGAGAGGATGCTTTAAATCATCATAAGGACGGAGGCACCAAAATACACACCAGCAGTTGTGGAAATGCCCACCAGAAAGACAGGATCCAGCCTCATTCAAAAGAACACAAGCATAACTCCCCTCCACGAAGAAGCCTACACAACCCACTTAACAAACCTTAGCCGCTGGGGACAGACAACAAAAACAACAATAACTACGGGCATGACGCCTGTGAAAAGGAACCCCAAGCACAGTAAGTTAACCAAAATTAGGAGACCAAAAAACACACAGCTGACGAAGCAGCAAGGTCAAAACGCACCAGACCTAACAAATGAAGAGGAATTAGGCAGTCTACCCGAAAAAGAATTCAGAATAATGATAGGAAAAACGATTCAACATCGTGGAAATAGGAGAGAGAAAATACAGGAAACGTTTCACAGGGGTCGACAAGAACTGAAGAGCAAACAAACAGTGATGAAGAACACAATAAATGAAAATAATTATTCTCTAGCATGGATCACTAGCACAATAACTGAGGCACAAGAACGGTTAAGTGGCCTGGAAGATAAAATAGTTCAAATAAATACTGCGGATCAAAATAAAGAACAAAGAATGAAAGGAACGGAGGACAGTCTCAGCGACCCTTGGGACAACATTAAATGCACCAACATTCGAATTATATGGCTCTCAGAAGAAGAAGAGAAAGAGAAAAGGCGTGAGAATATATTTGAAGAGATTATAGTTGAAAACTTCCCTAGTATGGGAAAGGAAAGAGTTAATCAAGTCCAGGAAGCACAGAGAGTCTCATACAGGATAATTCTAAGGAGAAACAGGCCAAGACACGTATTCATCAAACTATTAGAAACTAAATACATAGAAAGCATGTAAAAAGCAGCACGGGAAAAGTAGCATATACCATACAAGGGAATCCACGTAAGTTAACAGCTGACCTTTGAACAGAAATTCTGCAAGAGAGAAGGGAGTGGCAGTATACGTATTTGAAGTAATGAAAGGAAAAAAAAACCTACAACCGATGTTACTGTTCTCAGCAAGAATCTCATTGAGATTGGACAGAGAAACTAAAAACTTTACAGAAAAACACACGGAAAAAGAATTCAGCACCAACAATAGCTTTATAACAAAAGATAAAGGAACTTCTCTAGGCAGGAATCACAAGGAAAAGAAAGACCTCCTAGAACCAACCAAAAACAATTAACAAAACGGTAAGAGGAACATCCATATTGATAATTACCTTACATGTAAATGGATTCATTGCTCCAACCACAACAGATAAACTGGCTGAAGGGATACAACAAAAAGCCCATTATATATGCTGCCTAGAAGAGATCCACTTTAGACCTAGTGAGACATACAGACTGAAAGTGAGGAGATGGCAAGAGACATTCCATGCAAATGGAAATCAAAGGAAACCTGGAGTTACATTCGCATATCAGAAGAAATAGACTTTAAGATAAAGACTATTTCAAGAAACAAACAAGGACACTACACACTGATCAAGGGATCAAATTAAGGAGAGAATATAAGAAATGCAGACACTTATGAACCCAATCGAGGAGCACTTCAATACATAAAGTATATCCTAACAGCCATAAAGCAGAACTTGACAGTAAAACCATAAGAGTAGGGGACATTTCCACCCCACAATCACAAATGGATAGATCATCCAAAATGAAACTAAATCAGGAAACATAAGCTTTCAATGACGCGTTGAACAAGAGGGAATTCATTCATATGTATAAAACATTCTATTGCAAAACAACAGAAAACACTTTCTCCTCGGGTACTCATGAAACACTCTCCAAGATTTATCATATGTAGGGTCACAAATAAAGCCTTGGAAAACTAAGAAAATTGAAATAGCATCAGGTATAATTTTCGCCTGCAGTGCTATGAAACTAGAGAGGAATTAAAAGAAAAAAAAACTGTAAATAATACAAACACATGGAAGCTAAACAAAACGCTGTTACATAACCAAGAATACACTGCAGAAAACCAAGATGGGGTCACAAACACCTGGGAAAAATTGAAAATGTAAATAGGACCACCCAAATCTATGGAATGAAACAAATGCAACTCTAAAAGCAGAGCTGTGCGAGCAAAGAAGCGAAAAAGTAATCTCTCCCAACACCCGCACGAAGAGTGGATGAAATCTCCACATTCAACGTCAAGTACCCCGCATCTCTGGAACACCTGAGTAGAACAATGAATCAGTCCAAAATTGAGGAGGTGGACTTTGTGAGCATAGATATATTAGTTTTTCCAGTTTTTCACACTTTGTGAGTGTGTAGGTGTATGCTACTGTGAGTCATTTTGTCTGTGTAGCTAAGCTTTAACCATTTGTGCTAGAGTTCTTTTTGGCTGTTTATTTTTTTACATTTTAAAATTTTCTCATAAAAATATTTTTTATTCTAATAACTTCATTTTATTTGATTTTACTTTATTTTGTTTTATTTTATCCTCATTCTTTGTTTCCTCCTCTTTCTTCTCCCACTTATTCTGAGCTGTGAGGATGAAAGTCTCTAGGTGCTCTAACCAGGAGTCAGTGCTCTGCATCTGAGGTGGGAAAACCAACTTCAGGACACTGGTCCACAGGAGACCTGACAGCTCCACATAATATCAAAAGGAGAAAATCTCCCAGAGATTTCTTTCTCAACGCCAAGACCCACATTCACTCAGTGACCAGTAAGCAACAGTGCTGGACACCGTATGCCAAACAATGAGCAAGACAGAAACAGTCCCATCCGTTATCAGAGAGGATGCTTTAAATCATCATAAGGACGGAGGCACCAAAATACACACCAGCAGTTGTGGAAATGCCCACCAGAAAGACAGGATCCAGCCTCATTCAAAAGAACACAAGCATAACTCCCCTCCACGAAGAAGCCTACACAACCCACTTAACAAACCTTAGCCGCTGGGGACAGACAACAAAAACAACAATAACTACGGGCATGACGCCTGTGAAAAGGAACCCCAAGCACAGTAAGTTAACCAAAATTAGGAGACCAAAAAACACACAGCTGACGAAGCAGCAAGGTCAAAACGCACCAGACCTAACAAATGAAGAGGAATTAGGCAGTCTACCCGAAAAAGAATTCAGAATAATGATAGGAAAAACGATTCAACATCGTGGAAATAGGAGAGAGAAAATACAGGAAACGTTTCACAGGGGTCGACAAGAACTGAAGAGCAAACAAACAGTGATGAAGAACACAATAAATGAAAATAATTATTCTCTAGCATGGATCACTAGCACAATAACTGAGGCACAAGAACGGTTAAGTGGCCTGGAAGATAAAATAGTTCAAATAAATACTGCGGATCAAAATAAAGAACAAAGAATGAAAGGAACGGAGGACAGTCTCAGCGACCCTTGGGACAACATTAAATGCACCAACATTCGAATTATATGGCTCTCAGAAGAAGAAGAGAAAGAGAAAAGGCGTGAGAATATATTTGAAGAGATTATAGTTGAAAACTTCCCTAGTATGGGAAAGGAAAGAGTTAATCAAGTCCAGGAAGCACAGAGAGTCTCATACAGGATAATTCTAAGGAGAAACAGGCCAAGACACGTATTCATCAAACTATTAGAAACTAAATACATAGAAAGCATGTAAAAAGCAGCACGGGAAAAGTAGCATATACCATACAAGGGAATCCACGTAAGTTAACAGCTGACCTTTGAACAGAAATTCTGCAAGAGAGAAGGGAGTGGCAGTATACGTATTTGAAGTAATGAAAGGAAAAAAAAACCTACAACCGATGTTACTGTTCTCAGCAAGAATCTCATTGAGATTGGACAGAGAAACTAAAAACTTTACAGAAAAACACACGGAAAAAGAATTCAGCACCAACAATAGCTTTATAACAAAAGATAAAGGAACTTCTCTAGGCAGGAATCACAAGGAAAAGAAAGACCTCCTAGAACCAACCAAAAACAATTAACAAAACGGTAAGAGGAACATCCATATTGATAATTACCTTACATGTAAATGGATTCATTGCTCCAACCACAACAGATAAACTGGCTGAAGGGATACAACAAAAAGCCCATTATATATGCTGCCTAGAAGAGATCCACTTTAGACCTAGTGAGACATACAGACTGAAAGTGAGGAGATGGCAAGAGACATTCCATGCAAATGGAAATCAAAGGAAACCTGGAGTTACAATTCGCATATCAGAAGAAATAGACTTTAAGATAAAGACTATTTCAAGAAACAAACAAGGACACTACACACTGATCAAGGGATCAAATTAAGGAGAGGATATAAGAAATGCAGACACTTATGAACCCAATCGAGGAGCACTTCAATACATAAAGTATATCCTAACAGCCATAAAGCAGAACTTGACAGTAAAACCATAAGAGTAGGGGACATTTCCACCCCACAATCACAAATGGATAGATCATCCAAAATGAAACTAAATCAGGAAACATAAGCTTTCAATGACGCATTGAACAAGAGGGAATTCATTCATATGTATAAAACATTCTATTGCAAAACAACAGAAAACACTTTCTCCTCGGGTACTCATGAAACACTCTCCAAGATTTATCATATGTAGGGTCACAAATAAAGCCTTGGAAAACTAAGAAAATTGAAATAGCATCAGGTATAATTTTCGCCTGCAGTGCTATGAAACTAGAGAGGAATTAAAAGAAAAAAAAACTGTAAATAATACAAACACATGGAAGCTAAACAAAACGCTGTTACATAACCAAGAATACACTGCAGAAAACCAAGATGGGGTCACAAACACCTGGGAAAAATTGAAAATGTAAATAGGACCACCCAAATCTATGGAATGAAACAAATGCAACTCTAAAAGCAGAGCTGTGCGAGCAAAGAAGCGAAAAAGTAATCTCTCCCAACACCCGCACGAAGAGTGGATGAAATCTCCACATTCAACGTCAAGTACCCCGCATCTCTGGAACACCTGAGTAGAACAATGAATCAGTCCAAAATTGAGGAGGTGGACTTTGTGACCATACATATATTAGTTTTTCCCGTTTTTCACTTTTTGTGAGTGTTTAGGTGTATGCTACTGTGAGTCATTTTGTCTGTATAGCTAAGCTTTAACCATTTGTGCTAGAGTTCTTTGTGGCTGTTTATTTTTTTACATTTTAAAATTTTCTCATAAAAATATTTTTTATTTTAATAACTTCATTTTATTTGATTTTACTTTATTTTGTTTTATTTTATCCTCATTCTTTGTTTCCTTCTCTTTCTTCTCCCACTTATTCTGAGCTGTGAGGATGAAAGTCTCTAGGTGCTCTAACCAGGAGTCAGTGCTCTGCATCTGAGGTGGGAAAACCAAATTCAGGACACTGGTCCACAGGAGACCTGACAGCTCCACATAGTATCAAAGGGTGATAAACTCCCAGAGATTTCTTTCTTAACGCCAAGACCCACATTTACTCAGTGACCAGCAAGCTACAGTGCTGGACACCATCTGCCAAAAAATGAGCAAGACAGAAAGAGCCCCATCCGTTATCAGAGAGGATGCCTTAAATCATAATAAGGACGGAGGCAGCAAAATACACACCACCAGACGTGGAAGTGCCCACCAGAAAGAAAAGATCCAGCCTCATCTTCCAGAACACAAGCACAACTCCCCTCAACCAAGAAGCATACAGAACCCACTGAACAAACCTTAGCCGCTGGGGACAGACAACAAAAACAACAATAACTACGGGCATGACGCCTGTGAAAAGGAACCCCAAGCACAGTAAGTTAAGCAAAATGAGGAGACCGAAAAACACACAGCAGAAGAAGCAACAAGGTCAAAACGCACCAGACCTAACAAATGACGAGGAAATAGGCAGTCTACCCGAAAAATAATTCAGAATAATGATAGGAAAGACGATTCAACATCGGGGAAATAGGAGACAGAAAATACAAAAAACGTTTCACAAGGGTCGACAAGAACTGAAGAGCAAACAAACAATGATGAAGAACACAATAAATGAAAATAATTATTCTCTAGCATGGATCACTAGCACAATAACTGAGGCAGAAGAACAGTTACGTGGCCGGGAAGATAAAATAGTTCAAATAAATACTGCGGATCAAAATAAAGAACAAAGAGAAAAGGAACGGAGGACAGTCACAGCGACCCTTGGGACAACATTAAATGCACCAATATTCGAATTATATGGGTCTCAGAAGAAGAAGAGAAATAGAAAAGGCGTGAGAATATATTTGAAGAGATTATAGTTGAAAACTTCCCTAGTATGGGAAAGGAAATAGTTAATCAAGTCCAGGAAGCACAGAGAGTCCCATACAGGATAAATCCAAGGAGAAACACGCACAAGACACGTATTCATCAAACTATTAGAAACTAAATACATAGAAAGCAAGTAAAAAGCAGCATGGGAAAAGTAGCATATACCATACAAGGGAATCCACGTAAGTTAACAGCTGACCTTTCAGCAGAAATTCTGCAAGAGAGAAGGGAGTGGCAGTATACGTATTTAACGTAATGAAAGGAAAAAAACCTACAACCAATGTTACTGTTCTCAGCAAGACTTTCATTGAGACAGGACAGAGAAACTAAAAACTTTACAGAAAAACACACGGAAAAAGAATGCAGCACCAACAACACCTTTATAACAAAGGATAAAGGAACTTCTCTAGGCAGGAATCACAAAGAAAAAAAAGACCTCCTAGAACCAACCAGAAACAATTAACAAAACGGTAAGAGGAACATCCATACTGATAATTACCTTACATGTAAATGGATTCATTGCTCCAACCACAACAGATAAACTGGCTGAAGGGATACAACAACAAGCATATTATATATGCTGCCTAGAAGAGATCCACTTTAGACCTAGGGAGACATACAGACTGAAAGTGAGGAGATGGCAAGAGACATTCCATGCAAATGGAAATCAAAGGAAACCTGGAGTTACAATTCTCATATCAGAAGAAATAGACTTTAAGATAAAGACTATTTCAAGAAACAAACAAGGACACTACACACTGATCAAGGAATCAAATTAAGGAGAGGATATAAGAAATGCAAATACTTATGAACCCACCCGAGGAGCACTTCAATACATGAGGTATATCCTAACAGCCATTAAGCGGAACTTGACAGTAAAACCATAAGGGTAGGGGAAATTACCACCCCACAATCACCAATGGATAGATCATCCAAAATAAAACTAAATCAGGAAACATAAGCTTTCAATGACGCATTGAACAAGAGGGAATTCATTCATATGTATACAACATTCTATTGCAAAACAACAGAAAACACTTTCTCCTCGGGTACTCATGAAACACTCTCCAAGATATATCATATGTAGGGTCACAAATAAAGCATTAGAAGACTAAGAAAATTGAAATAGCGTCAGGTATAATTTTCGCCTGCAGTGCTAGGCAACTAGATAGGAATTAAAAGAAAAACAAACTGTAAATAATACAAACACATGGAAGCTAAACAAAACGCTGTTACATAACCAAGAATACACTGCAGAAAACCAAGATGGGGTCACAAACACCTGGGAAAAATTGAAAATGAAAATAGGGCCACCCAAATCTATGGAATGAAACAAATGCAACTCTAAAAGCAGAGCTGTGCGAGCAAAGAAGCGAAAAGGTAATCTCTGCCAGCACCCGCACGAAGAGTGGATGAAATCTCCACATTCAATGTCAAGTACCCCGCATCTCTGGAACACCTGAGTAGAACAATGAATCAGTCCAAAATTGAGGAGGTGGACTTTGTGAGCATAGATATATTAGTTTTTCCAGTTTTTCACACTTTGTGAGTGTGTAGGTGTATGCTACTGTGAGTCATTTTGTCTGTGTAGCTAAGCTTTAACCATTTGTGCTAGAGTTCTTTTTGGCTGTTTATTTTTTTACATTTTAAAATTTTCTCATAAAAATATTTTTTATTCTAATAACTTCATTTTATTTGATTTTACTTTATTTTGTTTTATTTTATCCTCATTCTTTGTTTCCTCCTCTTTCTTCTCCCACTTATTCTGAGCTGTGAGGATGAAAGTCTCTAGGTGCTCTAACCAGGAGTCAGTGCTCTGCATTTGAGGTGGGAAAACCAACTTCAGGACACTGGTCCACAGGAGACCTGACAGCTCCACATAATATCAAAAGGAGAAAATCACCCAGAGATTTCTTTCTCAACGCCAAGACCCACATTCACTCAGTGACCAGTAAGCATCAGTGCTGGACACTGTATGCCAAACAATGAGCAAGACAGAAACAGTCCCATCCGTTATCAGAGAGGATGCTTTAAATCATCATAAGGACGGAGGCACCAAAATACACACCAGCAGTTGTGGAAATGCCCACCAGAAAGACAGGATCCAGCCTCATTCAAAAGAACACAAGCATAACTCCCCTCCACGAAGAAGCCTACACAACCCACTTAACAAACCTTAGCCGCTGGGGACAGACAACAAAAACAACAATAACTACGGGCATGACGCCTGTGAAAAGGAACCCCAAGCACAGTAAGTTAACCAAAATTAGGAGACCAAAAAACACACAGCTGACGAAGCAGCAAGGTCAAAACGCACCAGACCTAACAAATGAAGAGGAATTAGGCAGTCTACCCGAAAAAGAATTCAGAATAATGATAGGAAAAACGATTCAACATCGTGGAAATAGGAGAGAGAAAATACAGGAAACGTTTCACAGGGGTCGACAAGAACTGAAGAGCAAACAAACAGTGATGAAGAACACAATAAATGAAAATAATTATTCTCTAGCATGGATCACTAGCACAATAACTGAGGCACAAGAACGGTTAAGTGGCCTGGAAGATAAAATAGTTCAAATAACTACTGCGGATCAAAATAAAGAACAAAGAATGAAAGGAACGGAGGACAGTCTCAGCGACCCTTGGGACAACATTAAATGCACCAACATTCGAATTATATGGCTCTCAGAAGAAGAAGAGAAAGAGAAAAGGCGTGAGAATATATTTGAAGAGATTATAG
Organism: Balaenoptera physalus; assembly: GCF_965194825.1. Classification (NCBI taxonomy): domain Eukaryota; kingdom Metazoa; phylum Chordata; class Mammalia; order Artiodactyla; family Balaenopteridae; genus Balaenoptera; species Balaenoptera physalus. The sequence continues at coordinate 20,019,715 of NC_138904.1, read as the reverse complement.
TTGAAAACTTCCCTAGTATGGGAAAGGAAAGAGTTAATCAAGTCCAGGAAGCACAGAGAGTCTCATACAGGATAATTCTAAGGAGAAACAGGCCAAGACACGTATTCATCAAACTATTAGAAACTAAATACATAGAAAGCATGTAAAAAGCAGCACGGGAAAAGTAGCATATACCATACAAGGGAATCCACGTAAGTTAACAGCTGACCTTTGAACAGAAATTCTGCAAGAGAGAAGGGAGTGGCAGTATACGTATTTGAAGTAATGAAAGGAAAAAAAACCTACAACCGATGTTACTGTTCTCAGCAAGAATCTCATTGAGATTGGACAGAGAAACTAAAAACTTTACAGAAAAACACACGGAAAAAGAATTCAGCACCAACAATAGCTTTATAACAAAAGATAAAGGAACTACTCTAGGCAGGAATCACAAGGAAAAGAAAGACCTCCTAGAACCAACCAAAAACAATTAACAAATCGGTAAGAGGAACATCCATATTGATAATTACCTTACATGTAAATGGATTCATTGCTCCAACCACAACAGATAAACTGGCTGAAGGGATACAACAAAAAGCCCATTATATATGCTGCCTAGAAGAGATCCACTTTAGACCTAGTGAGACATACAGACTGAAAGTGAGGAGATGGCAAGAGACATTCCATGCAAATGGAAATCAAAGGAAACCTGGAGTTACAATTCGCATATCAGAAGAAATAGACTTTAAGATAAAGACTATTTCAAGAAACAAACAAGGACACTACACACTGATCAAGGGATCAAATTAAGGAGAGGATATAAGAAATGCAGACACTTATGAACCCAATCGAGGAGCACTTCAATACATAAAGTATATCCTAACAGCCATAAAGCGGAACTTGACAGTAAAACCATAAGAGTAGGGGATATTTCCACCCCACAATCACAAATGGATAGATCATCCAAAATGAAACTAAATCAGGAAACATAAGCTTTCAATGACGCGTTGAACAAGAGGGAATTCATTCATATGTATACAACATTCTATTGCAAAACAACAGAAAACACTTTCTCCTCGGGTACTCATGAAACACTCTCCAAGATTTATCATATGTAGGGTCACAAATAAAGCCTTGGAAAACTAAGAAAATTGACATAGCATCAGGTATAATTTTCGCCTGCAGTGCTATGAAACTAGAGAGGAATTAAAAGAAAAAAAAACTGTAAATAATACAAACACATGGAAGCTAAACAAAACGCTGTTACATAACCAAGAATACACTGCAGAAAACCAAGATGGGGTCACAAACACCTGGGAAAAATTGAAAATGTAAATAGGGCCACCCAAATCTATGGAATGAAACAAATGCAACTCTAAAAGCAGAGCTGTGCGAGCAAAGAAGCGAAAAGGTAATCTCTCCCAGCACCCGCACGAAGAGTGGATGAAATCTCCACATTCAACGTCAAGTACCCCGCATCTCTGGAACACCTGAGTAGAACAATGAATCAGTCCAAAATTGAGGAGGTGGACTTTGTGAGCATAGATATATTAGTTTTTCCCGTTTTTCACTTTTTGTGAGTGTTTAGGTGTATGCTACTGTGAGTCATTTTGTCTGTATAGCTAAGCTTTAACCATTTGTGCTAGAGTTCTTTGTGGCTGTTTATTTTTTTACATTTTAAAATTTTCTCATAAAAATATTTTTTATTTTAATAACTTCATTTTATTTGATTTTACTTTATTTTGTTTTATTTTATCCTCATTCTTTGTTTCCTTCTCTTTCTTCTCCCACTTATTCTGAGCTGTGAGGATGAAAGTCTCTAGGTGCTCTAACCAGGAGTCAGTGCTCTGCATCTGAGGTGGGAAAACCAAATTCAGGACACTGGTCCACAGGAGACCTGACAGCTCCACATAGTATCAAAGGGTGATAAACTCCCAGAGATTTCTTTCTTAACGCCAAGACCCACATTTACTCAGTGACCAGCAAGCTACAGTGCTGGACACCATCTGCCAAAAAATGAGCAAGACAGAAAGAGCCCCATCCGTTATCAGAGAGGATGCCTTAAATCATAATAAGGACGGAGGCAGCAAAATACACACCACCAGACGTGGAAGTGCCCACCAGAAAGAAAAGATCCAGCCTCATCGTCCAGAACACAAGCACAACTCCCCTCAACCAAGAAGCATACAGAACCCACTGAACAAACCTTAGCCGCTGGGGACAGACAACAAAAACAACAATAACTACGGGCATGACGCCTGTGAAAAGGAACCCCAAGCACAGTAAGTTAAGCAAAATGAGGAGAACGAAAAACACACAGCAGAAGAAGCAACAAGGTCAAAACGCACCAGACCTAACAAATGACGAGGAAATAGGCAGTCTACCCGAAAAATAATTCAGAATAATGATAGGAAAGACGATTCAACATCGGGGAAATAGGAGACAGAAAATACAAAAAACGTTTCACAAGGGTCGACAAGAACTGAAGAGCAAACAAACAATGATGAAGAACACAATAAATGAAAATAATTATTCTCTAGCATGGATCACTAGCCCAATAACTGAGGCAGAAGAACAGTTACGTGGCCGGGAAGATAAAATAGTTCAAATAAATACTGCGGATCAAAATAAAGAACAAAGAGAAAAGGAACGGAGGACAGTCACAGCGACCCTTGGGACAACATTAAATGCACCAACATTCGAATTATATGGGTCTCAGAAGAAGAAGAGAAATAGAAAAGGCGTGAGAATATATTTGAAGAGATTATAGTTGAAAACTTCCCTAGTATGGGAAAGGAAATAGTTAATCAAGTCCAGGAAGCACAGAGAGTCCCATACAGGATAAATCCAAGGAGAAACACGCACAAGACACGTATTCATCAAACTATTAGAAACTAAATACATAGAAAGCAAGTAAAAAGCAGCATGGGAAAAGTAGCATATACCATACAAGGGAATCCACGTAAGTTAACAGCTGACCTTTCAGCAGAAATTCTGCAAGAGAGAAGGGAGTGGCAGTATACGTATTTAACGTAATGAAAGGAAAAAAACCTACAACCAATGTTACTGTTCTCAGCAAGAATTTCATTGAGACAGGACAGAGAAACTAAAAACTTTACAGAAAAACACACGGAAAAAGAATGCAGCACCAACAACACCTTTATAACAAAGGATAAAGGAACTTCTCTAGGCAGGAATCACAAAGAAAAAAAAGACCTCCTAGAACCAACCAGAAACAATTAACAAAACGGTAAGAGGAACATCCATACTGATAATTACCTTACATGTAAATGGATTCATTGCTCCAACCACAACAGATAAACTGGCTGAAGGGATACAACAACAAGCATATTATATATGCTGCCTAGAAGAGATCCACTTTAGACCTAGGGAGACATACAGACTGAAAGTGAGGAGATGGCAAGAGACATTCCATGCAAATGGAAATCAAAGGAAACCTGGAGTTACAATTCTCATATCAGAAGAAATAGACTTTAAGATAAAGACTATTTCAAGAAACAAACAAGGACACTACACACTGATCAAGGAATCAAATTAAGGAGAGGATATAAGAAATGCAAATACTTATGAACCCACCCGAGGAGCACTTCAATACATGAGGTATATCCTAACAGCCATTAAGCGGAACTTGACAGTAAAACCATAAGAGTAGGGGAAATTACCACCCCACAATCACCAATGGATAGATCATCCAAAATAAAACTAAATCAGGAAACATAAGCTTTCAATGACGCATTGAACAAGAGGGAATTCATTCATATGTATACAACATTCTATTGCAAAACAACAGAAAACACTTTCTCCTCGGGTACTCATGAAACACTCTCCAAGATATATCATATGTAGGGTCACAAATAAAGCATTAGAAAACTAAGAAAATTGAAATAGCGTCAGGTATAATTTTCGCCTGCAGTGCTAGGCAACTAGATAGGAATTAAAAGAAAAACAAACTGTAAATAATACAAACACATGGAAGCTAAACAAAACGCTGTTACATAACCAAGAATACACTGCAGAAAACCAAGATGGGGTCACAAACACCTGGGAAAAATTGAAAATGAAAATAGGGCCACCCAAATCTATGGAATGAAACAAATGCAACTCTAAAAGCAGAGCTGTGCGAGCAAAGAAGCGAAAAGGTAATCTCTCCCAGCACCCGCACGAAGAGTGGATGAAATCTCCACATTCAACGTCAAGTACCCCGCATCTCTGGAACACCTGAGTAGAACAATGAATCAGTCCAAAATTGAGGAGGTGGACTTTGTGAGCATAGATATATTAGTTTTTCCAGTTTTTCACACTTTGTGAGTGTGTAGGTGTATGCTACTGTGAGTCATTTTGTCTGTGTAGCTAAGCTTTAACCATTTGTGCTAGAGTTCTTTTTGGCTGTTTATTTTTTTACATTTTAAAATTTTCTCATAAAAATATTTTTTATTCTAATAACTTCATTTTATTTGATTTTACTTTATTTTGTTTTATTTTATCCTCATTCTTTGTTTCCTTCTCTTTCTTCTCCCACTTATTCTGAGCTGTGAGGATGAAAGTCTCTAGGTGCTCTAACCAGGAGTCAGTGCTCTGCATCTGAGGTGGGAAAACCAACTTCAGGACACTGGTCCACAGGAGACCTGACAGCTCCACATAATATCAAAAGGAGAAAATCTCCCAGAGATTTCTTTCTCAACGCCAAGACCCACATTCACTCAGTGACCAGTAAGCAACAGTGCTGGACACCGTATGCCAAACAATGAGCAAGACAGAAACAGTCCCATCCGTTATCAGAGAGGATGCTTTAAATCATCATAAGGACGGAGGCACCAAAATACACACCAGCAGTTGTGTAAATGCCCACCAGAAAGACAGGATCCAGCCTCATTCAAAAGAACACAAGCATAACTCCCCTCCACGAAGAAGCCTACACAACCCACTTAACAAACCTTAGCCGCTGGGGACAGACAACAAAAACAACAATAACTACGGGCATGACGCCTGTGAAAAGGAACCCCAAGCACAGTAAGTTAACCAAAATTAGGAGACCAAAAAACACACAGCTGACGAAGCAGCAAGGTCAAAACGCACCAGACCTAACAAATGAAGAGGAATTAGGCAGTCTACCCGAAAAAGAATTCAGAATAATGATAGGAAAAACGATTCAACATCGTGGAAATAGGAGAGAGAAAATACAGGAAACGTTTCACAGGGGTCGACAAGAACTGAAGAGCAAACAAACAGTGATGAAGAACACAATAAATGAAAATAATTATTCTCTAGCATGGATCACTAGCACAATAACTGAGGCACAAGAACGGTTAAGTGGCCTGGAAGATAAAATAGTTCAAATAAATACTGCGGATCAAAATAAAGAACAAAGAATGAAAGGAACGGAGGACAGTCTCAGCGACCCTTGGGACAACATTAAATGCACCAACATTCGAATTATATGGCTCTCAGAAGAAGAAGAGAAAGAGAAAAGGCGTGAGAATATATTTGAAGAGATTATAGTTGAAAACTTCCCTAGTATGGGAAAGGAAAGAGTTAATCAAGTCCAGGAAGCACAGAGAGTCTCATACAGGATAATTCTAAGGAGAAACAGGCCAAGACACGTATTCATCAAACTATTAGAAACTAAATACATAGAAAGCATGTAAAAAGCAGCACGAGAAAAGTAGCATATACCATACAAGGGAATCCACGTAAGTTAACAGCTGACCTTTGAACAGAAATTCTGCAAGAGAGAAGGGAGTGGCAGTATACGTATTTGAAGTAATGAAAGGAAAAAAAAACCTACAACCGATGTTACTGTTCTCAGCAAGAATCTCATTGAGATTGGACAGAGAAACTAAAAACTTTACAGAAAAACACACGGAAAAAGAATTCAGCACCAACAATAGCTTTATAACAAAAGATAAAGGAACTTCTCTAGGCAGGAATCACAAGGAAAAGAAAGACCTCCTAGAACCAACCAAAAACAATTAACAAAACGGTAAGAGGAACATCCATATTGATAATTACCTTACATGTAAATGGATTCATTGCTCCAACCACAACAGATAAACTGGCTGAAGGGATACAACAAAAAGCCCATTATATATGCTGCCTAGAAGAGATCCACTTTAGACCTAGTGAGACATACAGACTGAAAGTGAGGAGATGGCAAGAGACATTCCATGCAAATGGAAATCAAAGGAAACCTGGAGTTACAATTCGCATATCAGAAGAAATAGACTTTAAGATAAAGACTATTTCAAGAAACAAACAAGGACACTACACACTGATCAAGGGATCAAATTAAGGAGAGGATATAAGAAATGCAGACACTTATGAACCCAATCGAGGAGCACTTCAATACATAAAGTATATCCTAAGAGCCATAAAGCGGAACTTGACAGTAAAACCATAAGAATAGGGGACATTTCCACCCCACAATCACAAATGGATAGATCATCCAAAATGAAACTAAATCAGGAAACATAAGCTTTCAATGACGCGTTGAACAAGAGGGAATTCATTCATATGTATACAACATTCTATTGCAAAACAACAGAAAACACTTTCTCCTCGGGTACTCATGAAACACTCTCCAAGATTTATCATATGTAGGGTCACAAATAAAGCCTTGGAAAACTAAGAAAATTGAAATAGCATCAGGTATAATTTTCGCCTGCAGTGCTATGAAACTAGAGAGGAATTAAAAGAAAAAAAACTGTAAATAATACAAACACATGGAAGCTAAACAAAACGCTGTTACATAACCAAGAATACACTGCAGAAAACCAAGATGGGGTCACAAACACCTGGGAAAAATTGAAAATGTAAATAGGACCACCCAAATCTATGGAATGAAACAAATGCAACTCTAAAAGCAGAGCTGTGCGAGCAAAGAAGCGAAAAAGTAATCTCTCCCAACACCCGCACGAAGAGTGGATGAAATCTCCACATTCAACGTCAAGTACCCCGCATCTCTGGAACACCTGAGTAGAACAATGAATCAGTCCAAAATTGAGGAGGTGGACTTTGTGACCATACATATATTAGTTTTTCCCGTTTTTCACTTTTTGTGAGTGTTTAGGTGTATGCTACTGTGAGTCATTTTGTCTGTATAGCTAAGCTTTAACCATTTGTGCTAGAGTTCTTTGTGGCTGTTTATTTTTTTACATTTTAAAATTTTCTCATAAAAATATTTTTTATTTTAATAACTTCATTTTATTTGATTTTACTTTATTTTGTTTTATTTTATCCTCATTCTTTGTTTCCTTCTCTTTCTTCTCCCACTTATTCTGAGCTGTGAGGATGAAAGTCTCTAGGTGCTCTAACCAGGAGTCAGTGCTCTGCATCTGAGGTGGGAAAACCAAATTCAGGACACTGGTCCACAGGAGACCTGACAGCTCCACATAGTATCAAAGGGTGATAAACTCCCAGAGATTTCTTTCTTAACGCCAAGACCCACATTTACTCAGTGACCAGCAAGCTACAGTGCTGGACACCATCTGCCAAAAAATGAGCAAGACAGAAAGAGCCCCATCCGTTATCAGAGAGGATGCCTTAAATCATAATAAGGACGGAGGCAGCAAAATACACACCACCAGATGTGGAAGTGCCCACCAGAAAGAAAAGATCCAGCCTCATCTTCCAGAACACAAGCACAACTCCCCTCAACCAAGAAGCATACAGAACCCACTGAACAAACCTTAGCCGCTGGGGACAGACAACAAAAACAACAATAACTACGGGCATGACGCCTGTGAAAAGGAACCCCAAGCACAGTAAGTTAAGCAAAATGAGGAGACCGAAAAACACACAGCAGAAGAAGCAACAAGGTCAAAACGCACCAGACCTAACAAATGACGAGGAAATAGGCAGTCTACCCGAAAAATAATTCAGAATAATGATAGGAAAGACGATTCAACATCGGGGAAATAGGAGACAGAAAATACAAAAAACGTTTCACAAGGGTCGACAAGAACTGAAGAGCAAACAAACAATGATGAAGAACACAATAAATGAAAATAATTATTCTCTAGCATGGATCACTAGCACAATAACTGAGGCAGAAGAACAGTTACGTGGCCGGGAAGATAAAATAGTTCAAATAAATACTGCGGATCAAAATAAAGAACAAAGAGAAAAGGAACGGAGGACAGTCACAGCGACCCTTGGGACAACATTAAATGCACCAATATTCGAATTATATGGGTCTCAGAAGAAGAAGAGAAATAGAAAAGGCGTGAGAATATATTTGAAGAGATTATAGTTGAAAACTTCCCTAGTATGGGAAAGGAAATAGTTAATCAAGTCCAGGAAGCACAGAGAGTCCCATACAGGATAAATCCAAGGAGAAACACGCCAAGACACGTATTCATCAAACTATTAGAAACTAAATACATAGAAAGCATGTAAAAAGCAGCATGGGAAAAGTAGCATATACCATACAAGGGAATCCACGTAAGTTAACAGCTGACCTTTCAGCAGAAATTCTGCAAGAGAGAAGGGAGTGGCAGTATACGTATTTAACGTAATGAAAGGAAAAAAACCTACAACCAATGTTACTGTTCTCAGCAAGAATTTCATTGAGACAGGACAGAGAAACTAAAAACTTTACAGAAAAACACACGGAAAAAGAATGCAGCACCAACAACACCTTTATAACAAAGGATAAAGGAACTTCTCTAGGCAGGAATCACAAAGAAAAAAAAGACCTCCTAGAACCAACCAGAAACAATTAACAAAACGGTAAGAGGAACATCCATACTGATAATTACCTTACATGTAAATGGATTCATTGCTCCAACCACAACAGATAAACTGGCTGAAGGGATACAACAACAAGCATATTATATATGCTGCCTAGAAGAGATCCACTTTAGACCTAGGGAGACATACAGACTGAAAGTGAGGAGATGGCAAGAGACATTCCATGCAAATGGAAATCAAAGGAAACCTGGAGTTACAATTCTCATATCAGAAGAAATAGACTTTAAGATAAAGACTATTTCAAGAAACAAACAAGGACACTACACACTGATCAAGGAATCAAATTAAGGAGAGGATATAAGAAATGCAAATACTTATGAACCCACCCGAGGAGCACTTCAATACATGAGGTATATCCTAACAGCCATTAAGCGGAACTTGACAGTAAAACCATAAGAGTAGGGGAAATTACCACCCCACAATCACCAATGGATAGATCATCCAAAATAAAACTAAATCAGGAAACATAAGCTTTCAATGACGCATTGAACAAGAGGGAATTCATTCATATGTATACAACATTCTATTGCAAAACAACAGAAAACACTTTCTCCTCGGGTACTCATGAAACACTCTCCAAGATATATCATATGTAGGGTCACAAATAAAGCATTAGAAAACTAAGAAAATTGAAATAGCGTCAGGTATAATTTTCGCCTGCAGTGCTAGGCAACTAGATAGGAATTAAAAGAAAAACAAACTGTAAATAATACAAACACATGGAAGCTAAACAAAACGCTGTTACATAACCAAGAATACACTGCAGAAAACCAAGATGGGGTCACAAACACCTGGGAAAAATTGAAAATGAAAATAGGGCCACCCAAATCTATGGAATGAAACAAATGCAACTCTAAAAGCAGAGCTGTGCGAGCAAAGAAGCGAAAAGGTAATCTCTCCCAGCACCCGCACGAAGAGTGGATGAAATCTCCACATTCAACGTCAAGTACCCCGCATCTCTGGAACACCTGAGTAGAACAATGAATCAGTCCAAAATTGAGGAGGTGGACTTTGTGAGCATAGATATATTAGTTTTTCCAGTTTTTCACACTTTGTGAGTGTGTAGGTGTATGCTACAGTGAGTCATTTTGTCTGTGTAGCTAAGCTTTAACCATTTGTGCTAGAGTTCTTTTTGGCTGTTTATTTTTTTACATTTTAAAATTTTCTCATAAAAATATTTTTTATTCTAATAACTTCATTTTATTTGATTTTACTTTATTTTGTTTTATTTTATCCTCATTCTTTGTTTCCTCCTCTTTCTTCTCCCACTTATTCTGAGCTGTGAGGATGAAAGTCTCTAGGTGCTCTAACCAGGAGTCAGTGCTCTGCATCTGAGGTGGGAAAACCAACTTCAGGACACTGGTACACAGGAGACCTGACAGCTCCACATAATATCAAAAGGAGAAAATCACCCAGAGATTTCTTTCTCAACGCCAAGACCCACATTCACTCAGTGACCAGTAAGCATCAGTGCTGGACACTGTATGCCAAACAATGAGCAAGACAGAAACAGTCCCATCCGTTATCAGAGAGGATGCTTTAAATCATCATAAGGACGGAGGCACCAAAATACACACCAGCAGTTGTGGAAATGCCCACCAGAAAGACAGGATCCAGCCTCATTCAAAAGAACACAAGCATAACTCCCCTCCACGAAGAAGCCTACACAACCCACTTAACAAACCTTAGCCGCTGGGGACAGACAACAAAAACAACAATAACTACGGGCATGAAGCCTGTGAAAAGGAACCCCAAGCACAGTAAGTTAACCAAAATTAGGAGACCAAAAAACACACAGCTGACGAAGCAGCAAGGTCAAAACGCACCAGACCTAACAAATGAAGAGGAATTAGGCAGTCTACCCGAAAAAGAATTCAGAATAATGATAGGAAAAACGATTCAACATCGTGGAAATAGGAGAGAGAAAATACAGGAAACGTTTCACAGGGGTCGACAAGAACTGAAGAGCAAACAAACAGTGATGAAGAACACAATAAATGAAAATAATTATTCTCTAACATGGATCACTAGCACAATAACTGAGGCACAAGAACGGTTAAGTGGCCTGGAAGATAAAATAGTTCAAATAAATACTGCGGATCAAAATAAAGAAAAAAGAATGAAAGGAACGGAGGACAGTCTCAGCGACCCTTGGGACAACATTAAATGCACCAACATTGGAATTATATGGCTCTCAGAAGAAGAAGAGAAAGAGAAAAGGCGTGAGAATATATTTGAAGAGATTATAGTTGAAAACTTCCCTAGTATGGGAAAGGAAAGAGTTAATCAAGTCCAGGAAGCACAGAGAGTCTCATACAGGATAATTCTAAGGAGAAACTGGCCAAGACACGTATTCATCAAACTATTAGAAACTAAATACATAGAAAGCATGTAAAAAGCAGCATGGGAAAAGTAGCATATACCATACAAGGGAATCCACGTAAGTTAACAGCTGACCTTTCAGCAGAAATTCTGCAAGAGAGAAGGGAGTGGCAGTATACGTATTTAACGTAATGAAAGGAAAAAAAACCTACAACCGATGTTACTGTTCTCAGCAAGAATCTCATTGAGATTGGACAGAGAAACTAAAAACTTTACAGAAAAACACACGGAAAAAGAATTCAGCACCAACAATAGCTTTATAACATAAGATAAAGGAACTTCTCTAGGCAGGAATCACAAGGAAAAGAAAGACCTCCTAGAACCAACCAAAAACAATTAACAAAACGGTAAGAGGAACATCCATATTGATAATTACCTTACATGTAAATGGATTCATTGCTCCAACCACAACAGATAAACTGGCTGAAGGGATACAACAAAAAGCCCATTATATATGCTGCCTAGAAGAGATCCACTTTAGACCTAGTGAGACATACAGACTGAAAGTGAGGAGATGGCAAGAGACATTCCATGCAAATGGAAATCAAAGGAAACCTGGAGTTACAATTCGCATATCAGAAGAAATAGACTTTAAGATAAAGACTATTTCAAGAAACAAACAAGGACACTACACACTGATCAAGGGATCAAATTAAGGAGAGGATATAAGAAATGCAGACACTTATGAACCCAATCGAGGAGCACTTCAATACATAAAGTATATCCTAACAGCCATAAAGCGGAACTTGACAGTAAAACCATAAGAGTAGGGGACATTTCCACCCCACAATCACAAATGGATAGATCATCCAAAATGAAACTAAATCAGGAAACATAAGCTTTCAATGACGCGTTGAACAAGAGGGAATTCATTCATATGTATACAACATTCTATTGCAAAACAACAGAAAACACTTTCTCCTCGGGTACTCATGAAACACTCTCCAAGATTTATCATATGTAGGGTCACAAATAAAGCCTTGGAAAACTAAGAAAATTGAAATAGCATCAGGTATAATTTTCGCCTGCAGTGCTATGAAACTAGAGAGGAATTAAAAGAAAAAAAAACTGTAAATAATACAAACACATGGAAGCTAAACAAAACGCTGTTACATAACCAAGAATACACTGCAGAAAACCAAGATGGGGTCACAAACACCTGGGAAAAATTGAAAATGAAAATAGGGCCACCCAAATCTATGGAATGAAACAAATGCAACTCTAAAAGCAGAGCTGTGCGAGCAAAGAAGCGAAAAGGTAATCTCTCCCAGCACCCGCACGAAGAGTGGATGAAATCTCCACATTCAACGTCAAGTACCCCGCATCTCTGGAACACCTGAGTAGAACAATGAATCAGTCCAAAATTGAGGAGGTGGACTTTGTGAGCATAGATATATTAGTTTTTCCCGTTTTTCACTTTTTGTGAGTGTTTAGGTGTATGCTACTGTGAGTCATTTTGTCTGTATAGCTAAGCTTTAACCATTTGTGCTAGAGTTCTTTGTGGCTGTTTATTTTTTTACATTTTAAAATTTTCTCATAAAAATATTTTTTATTTTAATAACTTCATTTTATTTGATTTTACTTTATTTTGTTTTATTTTATCCTCATTCTTTGTTTCCTTCTCTTTCTTCTCCCACTTATTCTGAGCTGTGAGGATGAAAGTCTCTAGGTGCTCTAACCAGGAGTCAGTGCTCTGCATCTGAGGTGGGAAAACCAAATTCAGGACACTGGTCCACAGGAGACCTGACAGCTCCACATAGTATCAAAGGGTGATAAACTCCCAGAGATTTCTTTCTTAACGCCAAGACCCACATTTACTCAGTGACCAGCAAGCTACAGTGCTGGACACCATCTGCCAAAAAATGAGCAAGACAGAAAGAGCCCCATCCGTTATCAGAGAGGATGCCTTAAATCATAATAAGGACGGAGGCAGCAAAATACACACCACCAGACGTGGAAGTGCCCAACAGAAAGAAAAGATCCAGCCTCATCTTCCAGAACACAAGCACAACTCCCCTCAACCAAGAAGCATACAGAACCCACTGAACAAACCTTAGCCGCTGGGGACAGACAACAAAAACAACAATAACTACGGGCATGACGCCTGTGAAAAGGAACCCCAAGCACAGTAAGTTAAGCAAAATGAGGAGACCGAAAAACACACAGCAGAAGAAGCAACAAGGTCAAAACGCACCAGACCTAACAAATGACGAGGAAATAGGCAGTCTACCCGAAAAATAATTCAGAATAATGATAGGAAAGACGATTCAACATCGGGGAAATAGGAGACAGAAAATACAAAAAACGTTTCACAAGGGTCGACAAGAACTGAAGAGCAAACAAACAATGATGAAGAACACAATAAATGAAAATAATTATTCTCTAGCATGGATCACTAGCACAATAACTGAGGCAGAAGAACAGTTACGTGGCCGGGAAGATAAAATAGTTCAAATAAATACTGCGGATCAAAATAAAGAACAAAGAGAAAAGGAACGGAGGACAGTCACAGCGACCCTTGGGACAACATTAAATGCACCAGTATTCGAATTATATGGGTCTCAGAAGAAGAAGAGAAATAGAAAAGGCGTGAGAATATATTTGAAGAGATTATAGTTGAAAACTTCCCTAGTATGGGAAAGGAAATAGTTAATCAAGTCCAGGAAGCACAGAGAGTCCCATACAGGATAAATCCAAGGAGAAACACGCCAAGACACGTATTCTTCAAACTATTAGAAACTAAATACATAGAAAGCAAGTAAAAAGCAGCATGGGAAAAGTAGCATATACCATACAAGGGAATCCACGTAAGTTAACAGCTGACCTTTCAGCAGAAATTCTGCAAGAGAGAAGGGAGTGGCAGTATACGTATTTAACGTAATGAAAGGAAAAAAACCTACAACCAATGTCACTGTTCTCAGCAAGAATTTCATTGAGACAGGACAGAGAAACTAAAAACTTTACAGAAAAACACACGGAAAAAGAATGCAGCACCAACAACACCTTTATAACAAAGGATAAAGGAACTTCTCTAGGCAGGAATCACAAAGCAAAAAAAGACCTCCTAGAACCAACCAGAAACAATTAACAAAACGGTAAGAGGAACATCCATACTGATAATTACCTTACATGTAAATGGATTCATTGCTCCAACCACAACAGATAAACTGGCTGAAGGGATACAACAACAAGCATATTATATATGCTGCCTAGAAGAGATCCACTTTAGACCTAGGGAGACATACAGACTGAAAGTGAGGAGATGGCAAGAGACATTCCATGCAAATGGAAATCAAAGGAAACCTGGAGTTACAATTCTCATATCAGAAGAAATAGACTTTAAGATAAAGACTATTTCAAGAAACAAACAAGGACACTACACACTGATCAAGGAATCAAATTAAGGAGAGGATATAAGAAATGCAAATACTTATGAACCCACCCGAGGAGCACTTCAATACATGAGGTATATCCTAACAGCCTTTAAGCGGAACTTGACAGTAAAACCATAAGAGTAGGGGAAATTACCACCCCACAATCACCAATGGATAGATCATCCAAAATAAAACTAAATCAGGAAACATAAGCTTTCAATGACGCATTGAACAAGAGGGAATTCATTCATATGTATACAACATTCTATTGCAAAACAACAGAAAACACTTTCTCCTCGGGTACTCATGAAACACTCTCCAAGATATATCATATGTAGGGTCACAAATAAAGCATTAGAAAACTAAGAAAATTGAAATAGCGTCAGGTATAATTTTCGCCTGCAGTGCTAGGCAACTAGATAGGAATTAAAAGAAAAACAAACTGTAAATAATACAAACACATGGAAGCTAAACAAAACGCTGTTACATAACCAAGAATACACTGCAGAAAACCAAGATGGGGTCACAAACACCTGGGAAAAATTGAAAATGAAAATAGGGCCACCCAAATCTATGGAATGGAACAAATGCAACTCTAAAAGCAGAGCTGTGCGAGCAAAGAAGCGAAAAGGTAATCTCTCCCAGCACCCGCACGAAGAGTGGATGAAATCTCCACATTCAACGTCAAGTACCCCGCATCTCTGGAACACCTGAGTAGAACAATGAATCAGTCCAAAATTGAGGAGGTGGACTTTGTGAGCATAGATATATTAGTTTTTCCAGTTTTTCACACTTTGTGAGTGTGTAGGTGTATGCTACTGTGAGTCATTTTGTCTGTGTAGCTAAGCTTTAACCATTTGTGCTAGAGTTCTTTTTGGCTGTTTATTTTTTTACATTTTAAAATTTTCTCATAAAAATATTTTTTATTCTAATAACTTCATTTTATTTGATTTTACTTTATTTTGTTTTATTTTATCCTCATTCTTTGTTTCCTCCTCTTTCTTCTCCCACTTATTCTGAGCTGTGAGGATGAAAGTCTCTAGGTGCTCTAACCAGGAGTCAGTGCTCTGCATCTGAGGTGGGAAAACCAACTTCAGGACTCTGGTCCACAGGAGACCTGACAGCTCCACATAATATCAAAAGGAGAAAATCTCCCAGAGATTTCTTTCTCAACGCCAAGACCCACATTCACTCAGTGACCAGTAAGCAACAGTGCTGGACACCGTATGCCAAACAATGAGCAAGACAGAAACAGTCCCATCCGTTATCAGAGAGGATGCTTTAAATCATCATAAGGACGGAGGCACCAAAATACACACCAGCAGTTGTGTAAATGCCCACCAGAAAGACAGGATCCAGCCTCATTCAAAAGAACACAAGCATAACTCCCCTCCACGAAGAAGCCTACACAACCCACTTAACAAACCTTAACCGCTGGGGACAGACAACAAAAACAACAATAACTACGGGCATGACGCCTGTGAAAAGGAACCCCAAGCACAGTAAGTTAACCAAAATTAGGAGACCAAAAAACACACAGCTGACGAAGCAGCAAGGTCAAAACGCACCAGACCTAACAAATGAAGAGGAATTAGGCAGTCTACCCGAAAAAGAATTCAGAATAATGATAGGAAAAACGATTCAACATCGTGGAAATAGGAGAGAGAAAATACAGGAAACGTTTCACAGGGGTCGACAAGAACTGAAGAGCAAACAAACAGTGATGAAGAACACAATAAATGAAAATAATTATTCTCTAGCATGGATCACTAGCACAATAACTGAGGCACAAGAACGGTTAAGTGGCCTGGAAGATAAAATAGTTCAAATAAATACTGCGGATCAAAATAAAGAACAAAGAATGAAAGGAACGGAGGACAGTCTCAGCGACCCTTGGGACAACATTAAATGCACCAACATTCGAATTATATGGCTCTCAGAAGAAGAAGAGAAAGAGAAAAGGCGTGAGAATATATTTGAAGAGATTATAGTTGAAAACTTCCCTAGTATGGGAAAGGAAAGAGTTAATCAAGTCCAGGAAGCACAGAGAGTCTCATACAGGATAATTCTAAGGAGAAACAGGCCAAGACACGTATTCATCAAACTATTAGAAACTAAATACATAGAAAGCATGTAAAAAGCAGCACGGGAAAAGTAGCATATACCATACAAGGGAATCCACGTAAGTTAACAGCTGACCTTTGAACAGAAATTCTGCAAGAGAGAAGGGAGTGGCAGTATACGTATTTGAAGTAATGAAAGGAAAAAAAAACCTACAACCGATGTTACTGTTCTCAGCAAGAATCTCATTGAGATTGGACAGAGAAACTAAAAACTTTACAGAAAAACACACGGAAAAAGAATTCAGCACCAACAATAGCTTTATAACAAAAGATAAAGGAACTTCTCTAGGCAGGAATCACAAGGAAAAGAAAGACCTCCTAGAACCAACCAAAAACAATTAACAAAACGGTAAGAGGAACATCCATATTGATAATTACCTTACATGTAAATGGATTCATTGCTCCAACCACAACAGATAAACTGGCTGAAGGGATACAACAAAAAGCCCATTATATATGCTGCCTAGAAGAGATCCACTTTAGACCTAGTGAGACATACAGACTGAAAGTGAGGAGATGGCAAGAGACATTCCATGCAAATGGAAATCAAAGGAAACCTGGAGTTACATTCGCATATCAGAAGAAATAGACTTTAAGATAAAGACTATTTCAAGAAACAAACAAGGACACTACACACTGATCAAGGGATCAAATTAAGGAGAGGATATAAGAAATGCAGACACTTATGAACCCAATCGAGGAGCACTTCAATACATAAAGTATATCCTAACAGCCATAAAGCAGAACTTGACAGTAAAACCATAAGAGTAGGGGACATTTCCACCCCACAATCACAAATGGATAGATCATCCAAAATGAAACTAAATCAGGAAACATAAGCTTTCAATGACGCGTTGAACAAGAGGGAATTCATTCATATGTATAAAACATTCTATTGCAAAACAACAGAAAACACTTTCTCCTCGGGTACTCATGAAACACTCTCCAAGATTTATCATATGTAGGGTCACAAATAAAGCCTTGGAAAACTAAGAAAATTGAAATAGCATCAGGTATAATTTTCGCCTGCAGTGCTATGAAACTAGAGAGGAATTAAAAGAAAAAAAAACTGTAAATAATACAAACACATGGAAGCTAAACAAAACGCTGTTACATAACCAAGAATACACTGCAGAAAACCAAGATGGGGTCACAAACACCTGGGAAAAATTGAAAATGTAAATAGGACCACCCAAATCTATGGAATGAAACAAATGCAACTCTAAAAGCAGAGCTGTGCGAGCAAAGAAGCGAAAAAGTAATCTCTCCCAACACCCGCACGAAGAGTGGATGAAATCTCCACATTCAACGTCAAGTACCCCGCATCTCTGGAACACCTGAGTAGAACAATGAATCAGTCCAAAATTGAGGAGGTGGACTTTGTGAGCATAGATATATTAGTTTTTCCAGTTTTTCACACTTTGTGAGTGTGTAGGTGTATGCTACTGTGAGTCATTTTGTCTGTGTAGCTAAGCTTTAACCATTTGTGCTAGAGTTCTTTTTGGCTGTTTATTTTTTTACATTTTAAAATTTTCTCATAAAAATATTTTTTATTCTAATAACTTCATTTTATTTGATTTTACTTTATTTTGTTTTATTTTATCCTCATTCTTTGTTTCCTCCTCTTTCTTCTCCCACTTATTCTGAGCTGTGAGGATGAAAGTCTCTAGGTGCTCTAACCAGGAGTCAGTGCTCTGCATCTGAGGTGGGAAAACCAACTTCAGGACACTGGTCCACAGGAGACCTGACAGCTCCACATAATATCAAAAGGAGAAAATCTCCCAGAGATTTCTTTCTCAACGCCAAGACCCACATTCACTCAGTGACCAGTAAGCAACAGTGCTGGACACCGTATGCCAAACAATGAGCAAGACAGAAACAGTCCCATCCGTTATCAGAGAGGATGCTTTAAATCATCATAAGGACGGAGGCACCAAAATACACACCAGCAGTTGTGTAAATGCCCACCAGAAAGACAGGATCCAGCCTCATTCAAAAGAACACAAGCATAACTCCCCTCCACGAAGAAGCCTACACAACCCACTTAACAAACCTTAGCCGCTGGGGACAGACAACAAAAACAACAATAACTACGGGCATGACGCCTGTGAAAAGGAACCCCAAGCACAGTAAGTTAACCAAAATTAGGAGACCAAAAAACACACAGCTGACGAAGCAGCAAGGTCAAAACGCACCAGTCCTAACAAATGAAGAGGAATTAGGCAGTCTACCCGAAAAAGAATTCAGAATAATGATAGGAAAAACGATTCAACATCGTGGAAATAGGAGAGAGAAAATACAGGAAACGTTTCACAGGGGTCGACAAGAACTGAAGAGCAAACAAACAGTGATGAAGAACACAATAAATGAAAATAATTATTCTCTAGCATGGATCACTAGCACAATAACTGAGGCACAAGAACGGTTAAGTGGCCTGGAAGATAAAATAGTTCAAATAAATACTGCGGATCAAAATAAAGAACAAAGAATGAAAGGAACGGAGGACAGTCTCAGCGACCCTTGGGACAACATTAAATGCACCAACATTCGAATTATATGGCTCTCAGAAGAAGAAGAGAAAGAGAAAAGGCGTGAGAATATATTTGAAGAGATTATAGTTGAAAACTTCCCTAGTATGGGAAAGGAAAGAGTTAATCAAGTCCAGGAAGCACAGAGAGTCTCATACAGGATAATTCTAAGGAGAAACAGGCCAAGACACGTATTCATCAAACTATTAGAAACTAAATACATAGAAAGCATGTAAAAAGCAGCACGGGAAAAGTAGCATATACCATACAAGGGAATCCACGTAAGTTAACAGCTGACCTTTGAACAGAAATTCTGCAAGAGAGAAGGGAGTGGCAGTATACGTATTTGAAGTAATGAAAGGAAAAAAAAACCTACAACCGATGTTACTGTTCTCAGCAAGAATCTCATTGAGATTGGACAGAGAAACTAAAAACTTTACAGAAAAACACACGGAAAAAGAATTCAGCACCAACAATAGCTTTATAACAAAAGATAAAGGAACTTCTCTAGGCAGGAATCACAAGGAAAAGAAAGACCTCCTAGAACCAACCAAAAACAATTAACAAAACGGTAAGAGGAACATCCATATTGATAATTACCTTACATGTAAATGGATTCATTGCTCCAACCACAACAGATAAACTGGCTGAAGGGATACAACAAAAAGCCCATTATATATGCTGCCTAGAAGAGATCCACTTTAGACCTAGTGAGACATACAGACTGAAAGTGAGGAGATGGCAAGAGACATTCCATGCAAATGGAAATCAAAGGAAACCTGGAGTTACAATTCGCATATCAGAAGAAATAGACTTTAAGATAAAGACTATTTCAAGAAACAAACAAGGACACTACACACTGATCAAGGGATCAAATTAAGGAGAGGATATAAGAAATGCAGACACTTATGAACCCAATCGAGGAGCACTTCAATACATAAAGTATATCCTAACAGCCATAAAGCAGAACTTGACAGTAAAACCATAAGAGTAGGGGACATTTCCACCCCACAATCACAAATGGATAGATCATCCAAAATGAAACTAAATCAGGAAACATAAGCTTTCAATGACGCATTGAACAAGAGGGAATTCATTCATATGTATAAAACATTCTATTGCAAAACAACAGAAAACACTTTCTCCTCGGGTACTCATGAAACACTCTCCAAGATTTATCATATGTAGGGTCACAAATAAAGCCTTGGAAAACTAAGAAAATTGAAATAGCATCAGGTATAATTTTCGCCTGCAGTGCTATGAAACTAGAGAGGAATTAAAAGAAAAAAAAACTGTAAATAATACAAACACATGGAAGCTAAACAAAACGCTGTTACATAACCAAGAATACACTGCAGAAAACCAAGATGAGGTCACAAACACCTGGGAAAAATTGAAAATGTAAATAGGACCACCCAAATCTATGGAATGAAACAAATGCAACTCTAAAAGCAGAGCTGTGCGAGCAAAGAAGCGAAAAAGTAATCTCTCCCAACACCCGCACGAAGAGTGGATGAAATCTCCACATTCAACGTCAAGTACCCCGCATCTCTGGAACACCTGAGTAGAACAATGAATCAGTCCAAAATTGAGGAGGTGGACTTTGTGAGCATAGATATATTAGTTTTTCCAGTTTTTCACACTTTGTGAGTGTGTAGGTGTATGCTACTGTGAGTCATTTTGTCTGTGTAGCTAAGCTTTAACCATTTGTGCTAGAGTTCTTTTTGGCTGTTTATTTTTTTACATTTTAAAATTTTCTCATAAAAATATTTTTATTCTAATAACTTCATTTTATTTGATTTTACTTTATTTTGTTTTATTTTATCCTCATTCTTTGTTTCCTCCTCTTTCTTCTCCCACTTATTCTGAGCTGTGAGGATGAAAGTCTCTAGGTGCTCTAACCAGGAGTCAGTGCTCTGCATCTGAGGTGGGAAAACCAACTTCAGGACACTGGTCCACAGGAGACCTGACAGCTCCACATAATATCAAAAGGAGAAAATCTCGCAGAGATTTCTTTCTCAACGCCAAGACCCACATTCACTCAGTGACCAGTAAGCAACAGTGCTGGACACTGTATGCCAAACAATGAGCAAGACAGAAACAGTCCCATCCGTTATCAGAGAGGATGCTTTAAATCATCATAAGGACGGAGGCACCAAAATACACACCAGCAGTTGTGGAAATGCCCACCAGAAAGACAGGATCCAGCCTCATTCAAAAGAACACAAGCATAACTCCCCTCCACGAAGAAGCCTACACAACCCACTTAACAAACCTTAGCCGCTGGGGACAGACAACAAAAACAACAATAACTACGGGCATGACGCCTGTGAAAAGGAACCCCAAGCACAGTAAGTTAACCAAAATTAGGAGACCAAAAAACACACAGCTGACGAAGCAGCAAGGTCAAAACGCACCAGACCTAACAAATGAAGAGGAAATAGGCAGTCTACCGGAAAAAGAATTCAGAATAATGATAGGAAAAACGATTCAACATCGTGGAAATAGGAGAGAGAAAATACAGGAAACGTTTCACAGGGGTCGACAAGAACTGAAGAGCAAACAAACAGTGATGAAGAACACAATAAATGAAAATAATTATTCTCTAGCATGGATCACTAGCACAATAACTGAGGCACAAGAACGGTTAAGTGGCCTGGAAGATAAAATAGTTCAAATAAATACTGCGGATCAAAATAAAGAACAAAGAATGAAAGGAACGGAGGACAGTCTCAGCGACCCTTGGGACAACATTAAATGCACCAACATTCGAATTATATGGCTCTCAGAAGAAGAAGAGAAAGAGAAAAGGCGTGAGAATATATTTGAAGAGATTATAGTTGAAAACTTCCCTAGTATGGGAAAGGAAAGAGTTAATCAAGTCCAGGAAGCACAGAGAGTCTCATACAGGATAATTCTAAGGAGAAACACGCCAAGACACGTATTCATCAAACTATTAGAAACTAAATACATAGGAAGCATGTAAAAAGCAGCACGGGAAAAGTAGCATATACCATACAAGGGAATCCACTTAAGTTAACAGCTGACCTTTGAACAGAAATTCTGCAAGAGAGAAGGGAGTGGCAGTATACGTATTTGAAGTAATGAAAGGAAAAAAAACCTACAACCGATGTTACTGTTCTCAGCAAGAATCTCATTGAGATTGGACAGAGAAACTAAAAACTTTACAGAAAAACACACGGAAAAAGAATTCAGCACCAACAATAGCTTTATAACAAAAGATAAAGGAACTTCTCTAGGCAGGAATCACAAGGAAAAGAAAGACCTCCTAGAACCAAC
This sequence comes from Balaenoptera physalus, assembly GCF_965194825.1. NCBI lineage: Eukaryota > Metazoa > Chordata > Mammalia > Artiodactyla > Balaenopteridae > Balaenoptera > Balaenoptera physalus. The sequence goes on along the minus strand of NC_138904.1, from coordinate 19,997,260 downwards.
CAAAAACAATTAACAAAACGGTAAGAGGAACATCCATATTGATAATTACCTTACATGTAAATGGATTCATTGCTCCAACCACAACAGATAAACTGGCTGAAGGGATACAACAAAAAGCCCATTATATATGCTGCCTAGAAGAGATCCACTTTAGACCTAGTGAGACATACAGACTTAAAGTGAGGAGATGGCAAGAGACATTCCATGCAAATGGAAATCAAAGGAAACCTGGAGTTGCAATTCGCATATCAGAAGAAATAGACTTTAAGATAAAGACTATTTCAAGAAACAAACAAGGACACTACACACTGATCAAGGGATCAAATTAAGGAGAGGATATAAGAAATGCAGACACTTATGAACCCAATCGAGGAGCACTTCAATACATAAAGTATATCCTAACAGCCATAAAGCGGAACTTGACAGTAAAACCATAAGAGTAGGGGACATTTCCACCCCACAATCACAAATGGATAGATCATCCAAAATGAAACTAAATCAGGAAACATAAGCTTTCAATGACGCGTTGAACAAGAGGGAATTCATTCATATGTATACAACATTCTATTGCAAAACAACAGAAAACACTTTCTCCTCGGGTACTCATGAAACACTCTCCAAGATTTATCATATGTAGGGTCACAAATAAAGCCTTGGAAAACTAAGAAAATTGAAATAGCATCAGGTATAATTTTCGCCTGCAGTGCTATGAAACTAGAGAGGAATTAAAAGAAAAAAAAACTGTAAATAATACAAACACATGGAAGCTAAACAAAACGCTGTTACATAACCAAGAATACACTGCAGAAAACCAAGATGGGGTCACAAACACCTGGGAAAAATTGAAAATGTAAATAGGACCACCCAAATCTATGGAATGAAACAAATGCAACTCTAAAAGCAGAGCTGTGCGAGCAAAGAAGCGAAAAAGTAATCTCTCCCAACACCCGCACGAAGAGTGGATGAAATCTCCACATTCAACGTCAAGTACCCCGCATCTCTGGAACACCTGAGTAGAACAATGAATCAGTCCAAAATTGAGGAGGTGGACTTTGTGACCATACATATATTAGTTTTTCCCGTTTTTCACTTTTTTTGAGTGTTTAGGTGTATGCTACTGTGAGTCATTTTGTCTGTATAGCTAAGCTTTAACCATTTGTGCTAGAGTTCTTTGTGGCTGTTTATTTTTTTACATTTTAAAATTTTCTCATAAAAATATTTTTTATTTTAATAACTTCATTTTATTTGATTTTACTTTATTTTGTTTTATTTTATCCTCATTCTTTGTTTCCTTCTCTTTCTTCTCCCACTTATTCTGAGCTGTGAGGATGAAAGTCTCTAGGTGCTCTAACCAGGAGTCAGTGCTCTGCATCTGAGGTGGGAAAACCAAATTCAGGACACTGGTCCACAGGAGACCTGACAGCTCCACATAGTTTCAAAGGGTGATAAACTCCCAGAGATTTCTTTCTTAACGCCAAGACCCACATTTACTCAGTGACCAGCAAGCTACAGTGCTGGACACCATCTGCCAAAAAATGAGCAAGACAGAAAGAGCCCCATCCGTTATCAGAGAGGATGCCTTAAATCATAATAAGGACGGAGGCAGCAAAATACACACCACCAGACGTGGAAGTGCCCACCAGAAAGAAAAGATCCAGCCTCATCTTCCAGAACACAAGCACAACTCCCCTCAACCAAGAAGCATACAGAACCCACTGAACAAACCTTAGCCGCTGGGGACAGACAACAAAAACAACAATAACTACGGGCATGACGCCTGTGAAAAGGAACCCCAAGCACAGTAAGTTAAGCAAAATGAGGAGACCGAAAAACACACAGCAGAAGAAGCAACAAGGTCAAAACGCACCAGACCTAACAAATGACGAGGAAATAGGCAGTCTACCCGAAAAATAATTCAGAATAATGATAGGAAAGACGATTCAACATCGGGGAAATAGGAGACAGAAAATACAAGAAACGTTTCACAAGGGTCGACAAGAACTGAAGAGAAAACAAACAATGATGAAGAACACAATAAATGAAAATAATTATTCTCTAGCATGGATCACTAGCACAATAACTGAGGCAGAAGAACGGTTACGTGGCCGGGAAGATAAAATAGTTCAAATAAATACTGCGGATCAAAATAAAGAACAAAGAGAAAAGGAACGGAGGACAGTCACAGCGACCCTTGGGACAACATTAAATGCACCAACATTCGAATTATATGGGTCTCAGAAGAAGAAGAGAAATAGAAAAGGCGTGAGAATATATTTGAAGAGATTATAGTTGAAAACTTCCCTAGTATGGGAAAGGAAAGAGTTAATCAAGTCCAGGAAGCACAGAGAGTCTCATACAGGATAATTCTAAGGAGAAACAGGCCAAGACACGTATTCATCAAACTATTAGAAACTAAATACATAGAAAGCATGTAAAAAGCAGCACGGGAAAAGTAGCATATACCATACAAGGGAATCCACGTAAGTTAACAGCTGACCTTTGAACAGAAATTCTGCAAGAGAGAAGGGAGTGGCAGTATACGTATTTGAAGTAATGAAAGGAAAAAAAAACCTACAACCGATGTTACTGTTCTCAGCAAGAATCTCATTGAGATTGGACAGAGAAACTAAAAACTTTACAGAAAAACACACGGAAAAAGAATTCAGCACCAACAATAGCTTTATAACAAAAGATAAAGGAACTTCTCTAGGCAGGAATCACAAGGAAAAGAAAGACCTCCTAGAACCAACCAAAAACAATTAACAAAACGGTAAGAGGAACATCCATATTGATAATTACCTTACATGTAAATGGATTCATTGCTCCAACCACAACAGATAAACTGGCTGAAGGGATACAACAAAAAGCCCATTATATATGCTGCCTAGAAGAGATCCACTTTAGACCTAGTGAGACATACAGACTGAAAGTGAGGAGATGGCAAGAGACATTCCATGCAAATGGAAATCAAAGGAAACCTGGAGTTACATTCGCATATCAGAAGAAATAGACTTTAAGATAAAGACTATTTCAAGAAACAAACAAGGACACTACACACTGATCAAGGGATCAAATTAAGGAGAGGATATAAGAAATGCAGACACTTATGAACCCAATCGAGGAGCACTTCAATACATAAAGTATATCCTAACAGCCATAAAGCAGAACTTGACAGTAAAACCATAAGAGTAGGGGACATTTCCACCCCACAATCACAAATGGATAGATCATCCAAAATGAAACTAAATCAGGAAACATAAGCTTTCAATGACGCGTTGAACAAGAGGGAATTCATTCATATGTATAAAACATTCTATTGCAAAACAACAGAAAACACTTTCTCCTCGGGTACTCATGAAACACTCTCCAAGATTTATCATATGTAGGGTCACAAATAAAGCCTTGGAAAACTAAGAAAATTGAAATAGCATCAGGTATAATTTTCGCCTGCAGTGCTATGAAACTAGAGAGGAATTAAAAGAAAAAAAAACTGTAAATAATACAAACACATGGAAGCTAAACAAAACGCTGTTACATAACCAAGAATACACTGCAGAAAACCAAGATGGGGTCACAAACACCTGGGAAAAATTGAAAATGTAAATAGGACCACCCAAATCTATGGAATGAAACAAATGCAACTCTAAAAGCAGAGCTGTGCGAGCAAAGAAGCGAAAAAGTAATCTCTCCCAACACCCGCACGAAGAGTGGATGAAATCTCCACATTCAACGTCAAGTACCCCGCATCTCTGGAACACCTGAGTAGAACAATGAATCAGTCCAAAATTGAGGAGGTGGACTTTGTGAGCATAGATATATTAGTTTTTCCAGTTTTTCACACTTTGTGAGTGTGTAGGTGTATGCTACTGTGAGTCATTTTGTCTGTGTAGCTAAGCTTTAACCATTTGTGCTAGAGTTCTTTTTGGCTGTTTATTTTTTTACATTTTAAAATTTTCTCATAAAAATATTTTTTATTCTAATAACTTCATTTTATTTGATTTTACTTTATTTTGTTTTATTTTATCCTCATTCTTTGTTTCCTCCTCTTTCTTCTCCCACTTATTCTGAGCTGTGAGGATGAAAGTCTCTAGGTGCTCTAACCAGGAGTCAGTGCTCTGCATCTGAGGTGGGAAAACCAACTTCAGGACACTGGTCCACAGGAGACCTGACAGCTCCACATAATATCAAAAGGAGAAAATCTCCCAGAGATTTCTTTCTCAACGCCAAGACCCACATTCACTCAGTGACCAGTAAGCAACAGTGCTGGACACCGTATGCCAAACAATGAGCAAGACAGAAACAGTCCCATCCGTTATCAGAGAGGATGCTTTAAATCATCATAAGGACGGAGGCACCAAAATACACACCAGCAGTTGTGTAAATGCCCACCAGAAAGACAGGATCCAGCCTCATTCAAAAGAACACAAGCATAACTCCCCTCCACGAAGAAGCCTACACAACCCACTTAACAAACCTTAGCCGCTGGGGACAGACAACAAAAACAACAATAACTACGGGCATGACGCCTGTGAAAAGGAACCCCAAGCACAGTAAGTTAACCAAAATTAGGAGACCAAAAAACACACAGCTGACGAAGCAGCAAGGTCAAAACGCACCAGACCTAACAAATGAAGAGGAATTAGGCAGTCTACCCGAAAAAGAATTCAGAATAATGATAGGAAAAACGATTCAACATCGTGGAAATAGGAGAGAGAAAATACAGGAAACGTTTCACAGGGGTCGACAAGAACTGAAGAGCAAACAAACAGTGATGAAGAACACAATAAATGAAAATAATTATTCTCTAGCATGGATCACTAGCACAATAACTGAGGCACAAGAACGGTTAAGTGGCCTGGAAGATAAAATAGTTCAAATAAATACTGCGGATCAAAATAAAGAACAAAGAATGAAAGGAACGGAGGACAGTCTCAGCGACCCTTGGGACAACATTAAATGCACCAACATTCGAATTATATGGCTCTCAGAAGAAGAAGAGAAAGAGAAAAGGCGTGAGAATATATTTGAAGAGATTATAGTTGAAAACTTCCCTAGTATGGGAAAGGAAAGAGTTAATCAAGTCCAGGAAGCACAGAGAGTCTCATACAGGATAATTCTAAGGAGAAACAGGCCAAGACACGTATTCATCAAACTATTAGAAACTAAATACATAGAAAGCATGTAAAAAGCAGCACGGGAAAAGTAGCATATACCATACAAGGGAATCCACGTAAGTTAACAGCTGACCTTTGAACAGAAATTCTGCAAGAGAGAAGGGAGTGGCAGTATACGTATTTGAAGTAATGAAAGGAAAAAAAAACCTACAACCGATGTTACTGTTCTCAGCAAGAATCTCATTGAGATTGGACAGAGAAACTAAAAACTTTACAGAAAAACACACGGAAAAAGAATTCAGCACCAACAATAGCTTTATAACAAAAGATAAAGGAACTTCTCTAGGCAGGAATCACAAGGAAAAGAAAGACCTCCTAGAACCAACCAAAAACAATTAACAAAACGGTAAGAGGAACATCCATATTGATAATTACCTTACATGTAAATGGATTCATTGCTCCAACCACAACAGATAAACTGGCTGAAGGGATACAACAAAAAGCCCATTATATATGCTGCCTAGAAGAGATCCACTTTAGACCTAGTGAGACATACAGACTGAAAGTGAGGAGATGGCAAGAGACATTCCATGCAAATGGAAATCAAAGGAAACCTGGAGTTACAATTCGCATATCAGAAGAAATAGACTTTAAGATAAAGACTATTTCAAGAAACAAACAAGGACACTACACACTGATCAAGGGATCAAATTAAGGAGAGGATATAAGAAATGCAGACACTTATGAACCCAATCGAGGAGCACTTCAATACATAAAGTATATCCTAACAGCCATAAAGCGGAACTTGACAGTAAAACCATAAGAGTAGGGGACATTTCCACCCCACAATCACAAATGGATAGATCATCCAAAATGAAACTAAATCAGGAAACATAAGCTTTCAATGACGCATTGAACAAGAGGGAATTCATTCATATGTATAAAACATTCTATTGCAAAACAACAGAAAACACTTTCTCCTCGGGTACTCATGAAACACTCTCCAAGATTTATCATATGTAGGGTCACAAATAAAGCCTTGGAAAACTAAGAAAATTGAAATAGCATCAGGTATAATTTTCGCCTGCAGTGCTATGAAACTAGAGAGGAATTAAAAGAAAAAAAAACTGTAAATAATACAAACACATGGAAGCTAAACAAAACGCTGTTACATAACCAAGAATACACTGCAGAAAACCAAGATGAGGTCACAAACACCTGGGAAAAATTGAAAATGTAAATAGGACCACCCAAATCTATGGAATGAAACAAATGCAACTCTAAAAGCAGAGCTGTGCGAGCAAAGAAGCGAAAAAGTAATCTCTCCCAACACCCGCACGAAGAGTGGATGAAATCTCCACATTCAACGTCAAGTACCCCGCATCTCTGGAACACCTGAGTAGAACAATGAATCAGTCCAAAATTGAGGAGGTGGACTTTGTGAGCATAGATATATTAGTTTTTCCAGTTTTTCACACTTTGTGAGTGTGTAGGTGTATGCTACTGTGAGTCATTTTGTCTGTGTAGCTAAGCTTTAACCATTTGTGCTAGAGTTCTTTTTGGCTGTTTATTTTTTTACATTTTAAAATTTTCTCATAAAAATATTTTTATTCTAATAACTTCATTTTATTTGATTTTACTTTATTTTGTTTTATTTTATCCTCATTCTTTGTTTCCTCCTCTTTCTTCTCCCACTTATTCTGAGCTGTGAGGATGAAAGTCTCTAGGTGCTCTAACCAGGAGTCAGTGCTCTGCATCTGAGGTGGGAAAACCAACTTCAGGACACTGGTCCACAGGAGACCTGACAGCTCCACATAATATCAAAAGGAGAAAATCTCGCAGAGATTTCTTTCTCAACGCCAAGACCCACATTCACTCAGTGACCAGTAAGCAACAGTGCTGGACACTGTATGCCAAACAATGAGCAAGACAGAAACAGTCCCATCCGTTATCAGAGAGGATGCTTTAAATCATCATAAGGACGGAGGCACCAAAATACACACCAGCAGTTGTGGAAATGCCCACCAGAAAGACAGGATCCAGCCTCATTCAAAAGAACACAAGCATAACTCCCCTCCACGAAGAAGCCTACACAACCCACTTAACAAACCTTAGCCGCTGGGGACAGACAACAAAAACAACAATAACTACGGGCATGACGCCTGTGAAAAGGAACCCCAAGCACAGTAAGTTAACCAAAATTAGGAGACCAAAAAACACACAGCTGACGAAGCAGCAAGGTCAAAACGCACCAGACCTAACAAATGAAGAGGAAATAGGCAGTCTACCGGAAAAAGAATTCAGAATAATGATAGGAAAAACGATTCAACATCGTGGAAATAGGAGAGAGAAAATACAGGAAACGTTTCACAGGGGTCGACAAGAACTGAAGAGCAAACAAACAGTGATGAAGAACACAATAAATGAAAATAATTATTCTCTAGCATGGATCACTAGCACAATAACTGAGGCACAAGAACGGTTAAGTGGCCTGGAAGATAAAATAGTTCAAATAAATACTGCGGATCAAAATAAAGAACAAAGAATGAAAGGAACGGAGGACAGTCTCAGCGACCCTTGGGACAACATTAAATGCACCAACATTCGAATTATATGGCTCTCAGAAGAAGAAGAGAAAGAGAAAAGGCGTGAGAATATATTTGAAGAGATTATAGTTGAAAACTTCCCTAGTATGGGAAAGGAAAGAGTTAATCAAGTCCAGGAAGCACAGAGAGTCTCATACAGGATAATTCTAAGGAGAAACACGCCAAGACACGTATTCATCAAACTATTAGAAACTAAATACATAGGAAGCATGTAAAAAGCAGCACGGGAAAAGTAGCATATACCATACAAGGGAATCCACTTAAGTTAACAGCTGACCTTTGAACAGAAATTCTGCAAGAGAGAAGGGAGTGGCAGTATACGTATTTGAAGTAATGAAAGGAAAAAAAACCTACAACCGATGTTACTGTTCTCAGCAAGAATCTCATTGAGATTGGACAGAGAAACTAAAAACTTTACAGAAAAACACACGGAAAAAGAATTCAGCACCAACAATAGCTTTATAACAAAAGATAAAGGAACTTCTCTAGGCAGGAATCACAAGGAAAAGAAAGACCTCCTAGAACCAACCAAAAACAATTAACAAAACGGTAAGAGGAACATCCATATTGATAATTACCTTACATGTAAATGGATTCATTGCTCCAACCACAACAGATAAACTGGCTGAAGGGATACAACAAAAAGCCCATTATATATGCTGCCTAGAAGAGATCCACTTTAGACCTAGTGAGACATACAGACTTAAAGTGAGGAGATGGCAAGAGACATTCCATGCAAATGGAAATCAAAGGAAACCTGGAGTTGCAATTCGCATATCAGAAGAAATAGACTTTAAGATAAAGACTATTTCAAGAAACAAACAAGGACACTACACACTGATCAAGGGATCAAATTAAGGAGAGGATATAAGAAATGCAGACACTTATGAACCCAATCGAGGAGCACTTCAATACATAAAGTATATCCTAACAGCCATAAAGCGGAACTTGACAGTAAAACCATAAGAGTAGGGGACATTTCCACCCCACAATCACAAATGGATAGATCATCCAAAATGAAACTAAATCAGGAAACATAAGCTTTCAATGACGCGTTGAACAAGAGGGAATTCATTCATATGTATACAACATTCTATTGCAAAACAACAGAAAACACTTTCTCCTCGGGTACTCATGAAACACTCTCCAAGATTTATCATATGTAGGGTCACAAATAAAGCCTTGGAAAACTAAGAAAATTGAAATAGCATCAGGTATAATTTTCGCCTGCAGTGCTATGAAACTAGAGAGGAATTAAAAGAAAAAAAAACTGTAAATAATACAAACACATGGAAGCTAAACAAAACGCTGTTACATAACCAAGAATACACTGCAGAAAACCAAGATGGGGTCACAAACACCTGGGAAAAATTGAAAATGTAAATAGGACCACCCAAATCTATGGAATGAAACAAATGCAACTCTAAAAGCAGAGCTGTGCGAGCAAAGAAGCGAAAAAGTAATCTCTCCCAACACCCGCACGAAGAGTGGATGAAATCTCCACATTCAACGTCAAGTACCCCGCATCTCTGGAACACCTGAGTAGAACAATGAATCAGTCCAAAATTGAGGAGGTGGACTTTGTGACCATACATATATTAGTTTTTCCCGTTTTTCACTTTTTTTGAGTGTTTAGGTGTATGCTACTGTGAGTCATTTTGTCTGTATAGCTAAGCTTTAACCATTTGTGCTAGAGTTCTTTGTGGCTGTTTATTTTTTTACATTTTAAAATTTTCTCATAAAAATATTTTTTATTTTAATAACTTCATTTTATTTGATTTTACTTTATTTTGTTTTATTTTATCCTCATTCTTTGTTTCCTTCTCTTTCTTCTCCCACTTATTCTGAGCTGTGAGGATGAAAGTCTCTAGGTGCTCTAACCAGGAGTCAGTGCTCTGCATCTGAGGTGGGAAAACCAAATTCAGGACACTGGTCCACAGGAGACCTGACAGCTCCACATAGTTTCAAAGGGTGATAAACTCCCAGAGATTTCTTTCTTAACGCCAAGACCCACATTTACTCAGTGACCAGCAAGCTACAGTGCTGGACACCATCTGCCAAAAAATGAGCAAGACAGAAAGAGCCCCATCCGTTATCAGAGAGGATGCCTTAAATCATAATAAGGACGGAGGCAGCAAAATACACACCACCAGACGTGGAAGTGCCCACCAGAAAGAAAAGATCCAGCCTCATCTTCCAGAACACAAGCACAACTCCCCTCAACCAAGAAGCATACAGAACCCACTGAACAAACCTTAGCCGCTGGGGACAGACAACAAAAACAACAATAACTACGGGCATGACGCCTGTGAAAAGGAACCCCAAGCACAGTAAGTTAAGCAAAATGAGGAGACCGAAAAACACACAGCAGAAGAAGCAACAAGGTCAAAACGCACCAGACCTAACAAATGACGAGGAAATAGGCAGTCTACCCGAAAAATAATTCAGAATAATGATAGGAAAGACGATTCAACATCGGGGAAATAGGAGACAGAAAATACAAGAAACGTTTCACAAGGGTCGACAAGAACTGAAGAGAAAACAAACAATGATGAAGAACACAATAAATGAAAATAATTATTCTCTAGCATGGATCACTAGCACAATAACTGAGGCAGAAGAACGGTTACGTGGCCGGGAAGATAAAATAGTTCAAATAAATACTGCGGATCAAAATAAAGAACAAAGAGAAAAGGAACGGAGGACAGTCACAGCGACCCTTGGGACAACATTAAATGCACCAACATTCGAATTATATGGGTCTCAGAAGAAGAAGAGAAATAGAAAAGGCGTGAGAATATATTTGAAGAGATTATAGTTGAAAACTTCCCTAGTATGGGAAAGGAAATAGTTAATCAAGTCCAGGAAGCACAGAGAGTCCCATACAGGATAAATCCAAGGAGAAACACGCCAAGACACGTATTCATCAAACTATTAGAAACTAAATACATAGAAAGCATGTAAAAAGCAGCATGGGAAAAGTAGCATATACCATACAAGGGAATCCACGTAAGTTAACAGCTGACCTTTCAGCAGAAATTCTGCAAGAGAGAAGGGAGTGGCAGTATACGTATTTAACGTAATGAAAGGAAAAAAACCTACAACCAATGTTACTGTTCTCAGCAAGAATTTCATTGAGACAGGACAGAGAAACTAAAAACTTTACAGAAAAACACACGGAAAAAGAATGCAGCACCAACAACACCTTTATAACAAAGGATAAAGGAACTTCTCTAGGCAGGAATCACAAAGAAAAAAAAGACCTCCTAGAACCAACCAGAAACAATTAACAAAACGGTAAGAGGAACATCCATACTGATAATTACCTTACATGTAAATGGATTCATTGCTCCAACCACAACAGATAAACTGGCTGAAGGGATACAACAACAAGCATATTATATATGCTGCCTAGAAGAGATCCACTTTAGACCTAGGGAGACATACAGACTGAAAGTGAGGAGATGGCAAGAGACATTCCATGCAAATGGAAATCAAAGGAAAACTGGAGTTACAATTCTCATATCAGAAGAAATAGACTTTAAGATAAAGACTATTTCAAGAAACAAACAAGGACACTACACACTGATCAAGGAATCAAATTAAGGAGAGGATATAAGAAATGCAAATACTTATGAACCCACCCGAGGAGCACTTCAATACATGAGGTATATCCTAACAGCCATTAAGCGGAACTTGACAGTAAAACCATAAGAGTAGGGGAAATTACCACCCCACAATCACCAATGGATAGATCATCCAAAATAAAACTAAATCAGGAAACATAAGCTTTCAATGACGCATTGAACAAGAGGGAATTCATTCATATGTATACAACATTCTATTGCAAAACAACAGAAAACACTTTCTCCTCGGGTACTCATGAAACCCTCTCCAAGATATATCATATGTAGGGTCACAAATAAAGCATTAGAAAACTAAGAAAATTGAAATAGCGTCAGGTATAATTTTCGCCTGCAGTGCTAGGCAACTAGATAGGAATTAAAAGAAAAACAAACTGTAAATAATACAAACACATGGAAGCTAAACAAAACGCTGTTACATAACCAAGAATACACTGCAGAAAACCAAGATGGGGTCACAAACACCTGGGAAAAATTGAAAATGAAAATAGGGCCACCCAAATCTATGGAATGGAACAAATGCAACTCTAAAAGCAGAGCTGTGCGAGCAAAGAAGCGAAAAGGTAATCTCTCCCAGCACCCGCACGAAGAGTGGATGAAATCTCCACATTCAACGTCAAGTACCCCGCATCTCTGGAACACCTGAGTAGAACAATGAATCAGTCCAAAATTGAGGAGGTGGACTTTGTGAGCATAGATATATTAGTTTTTCCAGTTTTTCACACTTTGTGAGTGTGTAGGTGTATGCTACTGTGAGTCATTTTGTCTGTGTAGCTAAGCTTTAACCATTTGTGCTAGAGTTCTTTTTGGCTGTTTATTTTTTTACATTTTAAAATTTTCTCATAAAAATATTTTTTATTCTAATAACTTCATTTTATTTGATTTTACTTTATTTTGTTTTATTTTATCCTCATTCTTTGTTTCCTCCTCTTTCTTCTCCCACTTATTCTGAGCTGTGAGGATGAAAGTCTCTAGGTGCTCTAACCAGGAGTCAGTGCTCTGCATCTGAGGTGGGAAAACCAACTTCAGGACACTGGTCCACAGGAGACCTGACAGCTCCACATAATATCAAAAGGAGAAAATCTCGCAGAGATTTCTTTCTCAACGCCAAGACCCACATTCACTCAGTGACCAGTAAGCAACAGTGCTGGACACCGTATGCCAAACAATGAGCAAGACAGAAACAGTCCCATCCGTTATCAGAGAGGATGCTTTAAATCATCATAAGGACGGAGGCACCAAAATACACACCAGCAGTTGTGGAAATGCCCACCAGAAAGACAGGATCCAGCCTCATTCAAAAGAACACAAGCATAACTCCCCTCCACGAAGAAGCCTACACAACCCACTTAACAAACCTTAGCCGCTGGGGACAGACAACAAAAACAACAATAACTACGGGCATGACGCCTGTGAAAAGGAACCCCAAGCACAGTAAGTTAACCAAAATTAGGAGACCAAAAAACACACAGCTGACGAAGCAGCAAGGTCAAAACGCACCAGACCTAACAAATGAAGAGGAAATAGGCAGTCTACCCGAAAAAGAATTCAGAATAATGATAGGAAAAACGATTCAACATCGTGGAAATAGGAGAGAGAAAATACAGGAAACGTTTCACAGGGGTCGACAAGAACTGAAGAGCAAACAAACAGTGATGAAGAACACAATAAATGAAAATAATTATTCTCTAGCATGGATCACTAGCACAATAACTGAGGCACAAGAACGGTTAAGTGGCCTGGAAGATAAAATAGTTCAAATAAATACTGCGGATCAAAATAAAGAACAAAGAATGAAAGGAACGGAGGACAGTCTCAGCGACCCTTGGGACAACATTAAATGCACCAACATTCGAATTATATGGCTCTCAGAAGAAGAAGAGAAAGAGAAAAGGCGTGAGAATATATTTGAAGAGATTATAGTTGAAAACTTCCCTAGTATGGGAAAGGAAAGAGTTAATCAAGTCCAGGAAGCACAGAGAGTCTCATACAGGATAATTCTAAGGAGAAACACGCCAAGACACGTATTCATCAAACTATTAGAAACTAAATACATAGGAAGCATGTAAAAAGCAGCACGGGAAAAGTAGCATATACCATACAAGGGAATCCACTTAAGTTAACAGCTGACCTTTGAACAGAAATTCTGCAAGAGAGAAGGGAGTGGCAGTATACGTATTTGAAGTAATGAAAGGAAAAAAAACCTACAACCGATGTTACTGTTCTCAGCAAGAATCTCATTGAGATTGGACAGAGAAACTAAAAACTTTACAGAAAAACACACGGAAAAAGAATTCAGCACCAACAATAGCTTTATAACAAAAGATAAAGGAACTTCTCTAGGCAGGAATCACAAGGAAAAGAAAGACCTCCTAGAACCAACCAAAAACAATTAACAAAACGGTAAGAGGAACATCCATATTGATAATTACCTTACATGTAAATGGATTCATTGCTCCAACCACAACAGATAAACTGGCTGAAGGGATACAACAAAAAGCCCATTATATATGCTGCCTAGAAGAGATCCACTTTAGACCTAGTGAGACATACAGACTTAAAGTGAGGAGATGGCAAGAGACATTCCATGCAAATGGAAATCAAAGGAAACCTGGAGTTGCAATTCGCATATCAGAAGAAATAGACTTTAAGATAAAGACTATTTCAAGAAACAAACAAGGACACTACACACTGATCAAGGGATCAAATTAAGGAGAGGATATAAGAAATGCAGACACTTATGAACCCAATCGAGGAGCACTTCAATACATAAAGTATATCCTAACAGCCATAAAGCGGAACTTGACAGTAAAACCATAAGAGTAGGGGACATTTCCACCCCACAATCACAAATGGATAGATCATCCAAAATGAAACTAAATCAGGAAACATAAGCTTTCAATGACGCGTTGAACAAGAGGGAATTCATTCATATGTATACAACATTCTATTGCAAAACAACAGAAAACACTTTCTCCTCGGGTACTCATGAAACACTCTCCAAGATTTCTCATATGTAGGGTCACAAATAAAGCCTTGGAAAACTAAGAAAATTGAAATAGCATCAGGTATAATTTTCGCCTGCAGTGCTATGAAACTAGAGAGGAATTAAAAGAAAAAAAAACTGTAAATAATACAAACACATGGAAGCTAAACAAAACGCTGTTACATAACCAAGAATACACTGCAGAAAACCAAGATGGGGTCACAAACACCTGGGAAAAATTGAAAATGTAAATAGGACCACCCAAATCTATGGAATGAAACAAATGCAACTCTAAAAGCAGAGCTGTGCGAGCAAAGAAGCGAAAAAGTAATCTCTCCCAACACCCGCACGAAGAGTGGATGAAATCTCCACATTCAACGTCAAGTACCCCGCATCTCTGGAACACCTGAGTAGAACAATGAATCAGTCCAAAATTGAGGAGGTGGACTTTGTGACCATACATATATTAGTTTTTCCCGTTTTTCACTTTTTTTGAGTGTTTAGGTGTATGCTACTGTGAGTCATTTTGTCTGTATAGCTAAGCTTTAACCATTTGTGCTAGAGTTCTTTGTGGCTGTTTATTTTTTTACATTTTAAAATTTTCTCATAAAAATATTTTTTATTTTAATAACTTCATTTTATTTGATTTTACTTTATTTTGTTTTATTTTATCCTCATTCTTTGTTTCCTTCTCTTTCTTCTCCCACTTATTCTGAGCTGTGAGGATGAAAGTCTCTAGGTGCTCTAACCAGGAGTCAGTGCTCTGCATCTGAGGTGGGAAAACCAAATTCAGGACACTGGTCCACAGGAGACCTGACAGCTCCACATAGTTTCAAAGGGTGATAAACTCCCAGAGATTTCTTTCTTAACGCCAAGACCCACATTTACTCAGTGACCAGCAAGCTACAGTGCTGGACACCATCTGCCAAAAAATGAGCAAGACAGAAAGAGCCCCATCCGTTATCAGAGAGGATGCCTTAAATCATAATAAGGACGGAGGCAGCAAAATACACACCACCAGACGTGGAAGTGCCCACCAGAAAGAAAAGATCCAGCCTCATCTTCCAGAACACAAGCACAACTCCCCTCAACCAAGAAGCATACAGAACCCACTGAACAAACCTTAGCCGCTGGGGACAGACAACAAAAACAACAATAACTACGGGCATGACGCCTGTGAAAAGGAACCCCAAGCACAGTAAGTTAAGCAAAATGAGGAGACCGAAAAACACACAGCAGAAGAAGCAACAAGGTCAAAACGCACCAGACCTAACAAATGACGAGGAAATAGGCAGTCTACCCGAAAAATAATTCAGAATAATGATAGGAAAGACGATTCAACATCGGGGAAATAGGAGACAGAAAATACAAGAAACGTTTCACAAGGGTCGACAAGAACTGAAGAGCAAACAAACAATGATGAAGAACACAATAAATGAAAATAATTATTCTCTAGCATGGATCACTAGCACAATAACTGAGGCAGAAGAACGGTTACGTGGCCGGGAAGATAAAATAGTTCAAATAAATACTGCGGATCAAAATAAAGAACAAAGAGAAAAGGAACGGAGGACAGTCACAGCGACCCTTGGGACAACATTAAATGCACCAACATTCGAATTATATGGGTCTCAGAAGAAGAAGAGAAATAGAAAAGGCGTGAGAATATATTTGAAGAGATTATAGTTGAAAACTTCCCTAGTATGGGAAAGGAAATAGTTAATCAAGTCCAGGAAGCACAGAGAGTCCCATACAGGATAAATCCAAGGAGAAACACGCCAAGACACGTATTCATCAAACTATTAGAAACTAAATACATAGAAAGCATGTAAAAAGCAGCATGGGAAAAGTAGCATATACCATACAAGGGAATCCACGTAAGTTAACAGCTGACCTTTCAGCAGAAATTCTGCAAGAGAGAAGGGAGTGGCAGTATACGTATTTAACGTAATGAAAGGAAAAAAACCTACAACCAATGTTACTGTTCTCAGCAAGAATTTCATTGAGACAGGACAGAGAAACTAAAAACTTTACAGAAAAACACACGGAAAAAGAATGCAGCACCAACAACACCTTTATAACAAAGGATAAAGGAACTTCTCTAGGCAGGAATCACAAAGAAAAAAAAGACCTCCTAGAACCAACCAGAAACAATTAACAAAACGGTAAGAGGAACATCCATACTGATAATTACCTTACATGTAAATGGATTCATTGCTCCAACCACAACAGATAAACTGGCTGAAGGGATACAACAACAAGCATATTATATATGCTGCCTAGAAGAGATCCACTTTAGACCTAGGGAGACATACAGACTGAAAGTGAGGAGATGGCAAGAGACATTCCATGCAAATGGAAATCAAAGGAAACCTGGAGTTACAATTCTCATATCAGAAGAAATAGACTTTAAGATAAAGACTATTTCAAGAAACAAACAAGGACACTACACACTGATCAAGGAATCAAATTAAGGAGAGGATATAAGAAATGCAAATACTTATGAACCCACCCGAGGAGCACTTCAATACATGAGGTATATCCTAACAGCCATTAAGCGGAACTTGACAGTAAAACCATAAGAGTAGGGGAAATTACCACCCCACAATCACCAATGGATAGATCATCCAAAATAAAACTAAATCAGGAAACATAAGCTTTCAATGACGCATTGAACAAGAGGGAATTCATTCATATGTATACAACATTCTATTGCAAAACAACAGAAAACACTTTCTCCTCGGGTACTCATGAAACACTCTCCAAGATATATCATATGTGGGTCACAAATAAAGCATTAGAAAACTAAGAAAATTGAAATAGCGTCAGGTATAATTTTCGCCTGCAGTGCTAGGCAACTAGATAGGAATTAAAAGAAAAACAAACTGTAAATAATACAAACACATGGAAGCTAAACAAAACGCTGTTACATAACCAAGAATACACTGCAGAAAACCAAGATGGGGTCACAAACACCTGGGAAAAATTGAAAATGAAAATAGGGCCACCCAAATCTATGGAATGGAACAAATGCAACTCTAAAAGCAGAGCTGTGCGAGCAAAGAAGCGAAAAGGTAATCTCTCCCAGCACCCGCACGAAGAGTGGATGAAATCTCCACATTCAACGTCAAGTACCCCGCATCTCTGGAACACCTGAGTAGAACAATGAATCAGTCCAAAATTGAGGAGGTGGACTTTGTGAGCATAGATATATTAGTTTTTCCAGTTTTTCACACTTTGTGAGTGTGTAGGTGTATGCTACTGTGAGTCATTTTGTCTGTGTAGCTAAGCTTTAACCATTTGTGCTAGAGTTCTTTTTGGCTGTTTATTTTTTTACATTTTAAAATTTTCTCATAAAAATATTTTTTATTCTAATAACTTCATTTTATTTGATTTTACTTTATTTTGTTTTATTTTATCCTCATTCTTTGTTTCCTCCTCTTTCTTCTCCCACTTATTCTGAGCTGTGAGGATGAAAGTCTCTAGGTGCTCTAACCAGGAGTCAGTGCTCTGCATCTGAGGTGGGAAAACCAACTTCAGGACACTGGTCCACAGGAGACCTGACAGCTCCACATAATATCAAAAGGAGAAAATCTCCCAGAGATTTCTTTCTCAACGCCAAGACCCACATTCACACAGTGACCAGTAAGCAACAGTGCTGGACACCGTATGCCAAACAATGAGCAAGACAGAAACAGTCCCATCCGTTATCAGAGAGGATGCTTTAAATCATCATAAGGACGGAGGCACCAAAATACACACCAGCAGTTGTGGAAATGCCCACCAGAAAGACAGGATCCAGCCTCATTCAAAAGAACACAAGCATAACTCCCCTCCACGAAGAAGCCTACACAACCCACTTAACAAACCTTAGCCGCTGGGGACAGACAACAAAAACAACAATAACTACGGGCATGACGCCTGTGAAAAGGAACCCCAAGCACAGTAAGTTAACCAAAATTAGGAGACCAAAAAACACACAGCTGACGAAGCAGCAAGGTCAAAACGCACCAGACCTAACAAATGAAGAGGAATTAGGCAGTCTACCCGAAAAAGAATTCAGAATAATGATAGGAAAAACGATTCAACATCGTGGAAATAGGAGATAGAAAATACAGGAAACGTTTCACAGGGGTCGACAAGAACTGAAGAGCAAACAAACAGTGATGAAGAACACAATAAATGAAAATAATTATTCTCTAGCATGGATCACTAGCACAATAACTGAGGCACAAGAACGGTTAAGTGGCCTGGAAGATAAAATAGTTCAAATAAATACTGCGGATCAAAATAAAGAACAAAGAATGAAAGGAACGGAGGACAGTCTCAGCGACCCTTGGGACAACATTAAATGCACCAACATTCGAATTATATGGCTCTCAGAAGAAGAAGAGAAAGAGAAAAGGCGTGAGAATATATTTGAAGAGATTATAGTTGAAAACTTCCCTAGTATGGGAAAGGAAAGAGTTAATCAAGTCCAGGAAGCACAGAGAGTCTCATACAGGATAATTCTAAGGAGAAACAGGCCAAGACACGTATTCATCAAACTATTAGAAACTAAATACATAGAAAGCATGTAAAAAGCAGCACGGGAAAAGTAGCATATACCATACAAGGGAATCCACGTAAGTTAACAGCTGACCTTTGAACAGAAATTCTGCAAGAGAGAAGGGAGTGGCAGTATACGTATTTGAAGTAATGAAAGGAAAAAAAAACCTACAACCGATGTTACTGTTCTCAGCAAGAATCTCATTGAGATTGGACAGAGAAACTAAAAACTTTACAGAAAAACACACGGAAAATAATTCAGCACCAACAATAGCTTTATAACAAAAGATAAAGGAACTTCTCTAGGCAGGAATCACAAGGAAAAGAAAGACCTCCTAGAACCAAGCAAAAACAATTAACAAAACGGTAAGAGGAACATCCATATTGATAATTACCTTACATGTAAATGGATTCATTGCTCCAACCACAACAGATAAACTGGCTGAAGGGATACAACAAAAAGCCCATTATATATGCTGCCTAGAAGAGATCCACTTTAGACCTAGTGAGACATACAGACTGAAAGTGAGGAGATGGCAAGAGACATTCCATGCAAATGGAAATCAAAGGAAACCTGGAGTTACAATTCGCATATCAGAAGAAATAGACTTTAAGATAAAGACTATTTCAAGAAACAAACAAGGACACTACACACTGATCAAGGGATCAAATTAAGGAGAGGATATAAGAAATGCAGACACTTATGAACCCAATCGAGGAGCACTTCAATACATAAAGTATATCCTAACAGCCATAAAGCAGAACTTGACAGTAAAACCATAAGAGTAGGGGACATTTCCACCCCACAATCACAAATGGATAGATCATCCAAAATGAAACTAAATCAGGAAACATAAGCTTTCAATGACGCATTGAACAAGAGGGAATTCATTCATATGTATAAAACATTCTATTGCAAAACAACAGAAAACACTTTCTCCTCGGGTACTCATGAAACACTCTCCAAGATTTATCATATGTAGGGTCACAAATAAAGCCTTGGAAAACTAAGAAAATTGAAATAGCATCAGGTATAATTTTCGCCTGCAGTGCTATGAAACTAGAGAGGAATGAAAAGAAAAAAAAACTGTAAATAATACAAACACATGGAAGCTAAACAAAACGCTGTTACATAACCAAGAATACACTGCAGAAAACCAAGATGGGGTCACAAACACCTGGGAAAAATTGAAAATGTAAATAGGACCATCCAAATCTATGGAATGAAACAAATGCAACTCTAAAAGCAGAGCTGTGCGAGCAAAGAAGCGAAAAAGTAATCTCTCCCAACACCCGCACGAAGAGTGGATGAAATCTCCACATTCAACGTCAAGTACCCCGCATCTCTGGAACACCTGAGTAGAACAATGAATCAGTCCAAAATTGAGGAGGTGGACTTTGTGACCATACATATATTAGTTTTTCCCGTTTTTCACTTTTTGTGAGTGTTTAGGTGTATGCTACTGTGAGTCATTTTGTCTGTATAGCTAAGCTTTAACCATTTGTGCTAGAGTTCTTTGTGGCTGTTTATTTTTTTACATTTTAAAATTTTCTCATAAAAATATTTTTTATTTTAATAACTTCATTTTATTTGATTTTACTTTATTTTGTTTTATTTTATCCTCATTCTTTGTTTCCTTCTCTTTCTTCTCCCACTTATTCTGAGCTGTGAGGATGAAAGTCTCTAGGTGCTCTAACCAGGAGTCAGTGCTCTGCATCTGAGGTGGGAAAACCAAATTCAGGACACTGGTCCACATGAGACCTGACAGCTCCACATAGTATCAAAGGGTGATAAACTCCCAGAGATTTCTTTCTTAACGCCAAGACCCACATTTACTCAGTGACCAGCAAGCTACAGTGCTGGACACCATCTGCCAAAAAATGAGCAAGACAGAAAGAGCCCCATCCGTTATCAGAGAGGATGCCTTAAATCATAATAAGGACGGAGGCAGCAAAATACACACCACCAGACGTGGAAGTGCCCACCAGAAAGAAAAGATCCAGCCTCATCTTCCAGAACACAAGCACAACTCCCCTCAACCAAGAAGCATACAGAACCCACTGAACAAACCTTAGCCGCTGGGGACAGACAACAAAAACAACAATAACTACGGGCATGACGCCTGTGAAAAGGAACCCCAAGCACAGTAAGTTAAGCAAAATGAGGAGACCGAAAAACACACAGCAGAAGAAGCAACAAGGTCAAAACGCACCAGACCTAACAAATGATGAGGAAATAGGCAGTCTACCCGAAAAATAATTCAGAATAATGATAGGAAAGACGATTCAACATCGGGGAAATAGGAGACAGAAAATACAAGAAACGTTTCACAAGGGTCGACAAGAACTGAAGAGAAAACAAACAATGATGAAGAACACAATAAATGAAAATAATTATTCTCTAGCATGGATCACTAGCACAATAACTGAGGCAGAAGAACGGTTACGTGGCCGGGAAGATAAAATAGTTCAAATAAATACTGCGGATCAAAATAAAGAACAAAGAGAAAAGGAACGGAGGACAGTCACAGCGACCCTTGGGACAACATTAAATGCACCAACATTCGAATTATATGGGTCTCAGAAGAAGAAGAGAAATAGAAAAGGCGTGAGAATATATTTGAAGAGATTATAGTTGAAAACTTCCCTAGTATGGGAAAGGAAATAGTTAATCAAGTCCAGGAAGCACAGAGAGTCCCATACAGGATAAATCCAAGGAGAAACACGCCAAGACACGTATTCATCAAACTATTAGAAACTAAATACATAGAAAGCATGTAAAAAGCAGCATGGGAAAAGTAGCATATACCATACAAGGGAATCCACGTAAGTTAACAGCTGACCTTTCAGCAGAAATTCTGCAAGAGAGAAGGGAGTGGCAGTATACGTATTTAACGTAATGAAAGGAAAAAAACCTACAACCAATGTTACTGTTCTCAGCAAGAATTTCATTGAGACAGGACAGAGAAACTAAAAACTTTACAGAAAAACACACGGAAAAAGAATGCAGCACCAACAACACCTTTATAACAAAGGATAAAGGAACTTCTCTAGGCAGGAATCACAAAGAAAAAAAAGACCTCCTAGAACCAACCAGAAACAATTAACAAAACGGTAAGAGGAACATCCATACTGATAATTACCTTACATGTAAATGGATTCATTGCTCCAACCACAACAGATAAACTGGCTGAAGGGATACAACAACAAGCATATTATATATGCTGCCTAGAAGAGATCCACTTTAGACCTAGGGAGACATACAGACTGAAAGTGAGGAGATGGCAAGAGACATTCCATGCAAATGGAAATCAAAGGAAACCTGGAGTTACAATTCTCATATCAGAAGAAATAGACTTTAAGATAAAGACTATTTCAAGAAACAAACAAGGACACTACACACTGATCAAGGAATCAAATTAAGGAGAGGATATAAGAAATGCAAATACTTATGAACCCACCCGAGGAGCACTTCAATACATGAGGTATATCCTAACAGCCATTAAGCGGAACTTGACAGTAAAACCATAAGAGTAGGGGAAATTACCACCCCACAATCACCAATGGATAGATCATCCAAAATAAAACTAAATCAGGAAACATAAGCTTTCAATGACGCATTGAACAAGAGGGAATTCATTCATATGTATACAACATTCTATTGCAAAACAACAGAAAACACTTTCTCCTCGGGTACTCATGAAACACTCTCCAAGATATATCATATGTAGGGTCACAAATAAAGCATTAGAAAACTAAGAAAATTGAAATAGCGTCAGGTATAATTTTCGCCTGCAGTGCTAGGCAACTAGATAGGAATTAAAAGAAAAACAAACTGTAAATAATACAAACACATGGAAGCTAAACAAAACGCTGTTACATAACCAAGAATACACTGCAGAAAACCAAGATGGGGTCACAAACACCTGGGAAAAATTGAAAATGAAAATAGGGCCACCCAAATCTATGGAATGAAACAAATGCAACTCTAAAAGCAGAGCTGTGCGAGCAAAGAAGCAAAAAGGTAATCTCTCCCAGCACCCGCACGAAGAGTGGATGAAATCTCCACATTCAACGTCAAGTACCCCGCATCTCTGGAACACCTGAGTAGAACAATGAATCAGTCCAAAATTGAGGAGGTAGACTTTGTGAGCATAGATATATTAGTTTTTCCAGTTTTTCACACTTTGTGAGTGTGTAGGTGTATGCTACTGTGAGTCATTTTGTCTGTGTAGCTAAGCTTTAACCATTTGTGCTAGAGTTCTTTTTGGCTGTTTATTTTTTTACATTTTAAAATTTTCTCATAAAAATATTTTTTATTCTAATAACTTCATTTTATTTGATTTTACTTTATTTTGTTTTATTTTATCCTCATTCTTTGTTTCCTCCTCTTTCTTCTCCCACTTATTCTGAGCTGTGAGGATGAAAGTCTCTAGGTGCTCTAACCAGGAGTCAGTGCTCTGCATCTGAGGTGGGAAAACCAACTTCAGGACACTGGTCCACAGGAGACCTGACAGCTCCACATAATATCAAAAGGAGAAAATCTCCCAGAGATTTCTTTCTCAACGCCAAGACCCACATTCACTCAGTGACCAGTAAGCAACAGTGCTGGACACCGTATGCCAAACAATGAGCAAGACAGAAACAGTCCCATCCGTTATCAGAGAGGATGCTTTAAATCATCATAAGGACGGCGGCACCAAAATACACACCAGCAATTGTGTAAATACCCACCAGAAAGACAGGATCCAGCCTCATTCAAAAGAACACAAGCATAACTCCCCTCCACGAAGAAGCCTACACAACCCACTTAACAAACCTTAGCCGCTGGGGACAGACAACAAAAACAACAATAACTACGGGCATGACGCCTGTGAAAAGGAACCCCAAGCACAGTAAGTTAACCAAAATTAGGAGACCAAAAAACACACAGCTGACGAAGCAGCAAGGTCAAAACGCACCAGACCTAACAAATGAAGAGGAATTAGGCAGTCTACCCGAAAAAGAATTCAGAATAATGATAGGAAAAACGATTCAACATCGTGGAAATAGGAGAGAGAAAATACAGGAAACGTTTCACAGGGGTCGACAAGAACTGAAGAGCAAACAAACAGTGATGAAGAACACAATAAATGAAAATAATTATTCTCTAGCATGGATCACTAGCACAATAACTGAGGCACAAGAACGGTTAAGTGGCCTGGAAGATAAAATAGTTCAAATAAATACTGCGGATCAAAATAAAGAACAAAGAATGAAAGGAACGGAGGACAGTCTCAGCGACCCTTGGGACAACATTAAATGCACCAACATTCGAATTATATGGCTCTCAGAAGAAGTAGAGAAAGAGAAAAGGCGTGAGAATATATTTGAAGAGATTATAGTTGAAAACTTCCCTAGTATGGGAAAGGAAAGAGTTAATCAAGTCCAGGAAGCACAGAGAGTCTCATACAGGATAATTCTAAGGAGAAACAGGCCAAGACACGTATTCATCAAACTATTAGAAACTAAATACATAGAAAGCATGTAAAAAGCAGCACGGGAAAAGTAGCATATACCATACAAGGGAATCCACGTAAGTTAACAGCTGACCTTTGAACAGAAATTCTGCAAGAGAGAAGGGAGTGGCAGTATACGTATTTGAAGTAATGAAAGGAAAAAAAAACCTACAACCGATGTTACTGTTCTCAGCAAGAATCTCATTGAGATTGGACAGAGAAACTAAAAACTTTACAGAAAAACACACGGAAAAAGAATTCAGCACCAACAATAGCTTTATAACAAAAGATAAAGGAACTTCTCTAGGCAGGAATCACAAGGAAAAGAAAGACCTCCTAGAACCAACCAAAAACAATTAACAAAACGGTAAGAGGAACATCCATATTGATAATTACCTTACATGTAAATGGATTCATTGCTCCAACCACAACAGATAAACTGGCTGAAGGGATACAACAAAAAGCCCATTATATATGCTGCCTAGAAGAGATCCACTTTAGACCTAGTGAGACATACAGACTGAAAGTGAGGAGATGGCAAGAGACATTCCATGCAAATGGAAATCAAAGGAAACCTGGAGTTACAATTCGCATATCAGAAGAAATAGACTTTAAGATAAAGACTATTTCAAGAAACAAACAAGGACACTACACACTGATCAAGGGATCAAATTAAGGAGAGGATATAAGAAATGCAGACACTTATTAACCCAATCGAGGAGCACTTCAATACATAAAGTATATCCTAACAGCCATAAAGCGGAACTTGACAGTAAAACCATAAGAGTAGGGGACATTTCCACCCCACAATCACAAATGGATAGATCATCCAAAATGAAACTAAATCAGGAAACATAAGCTTTCAATGACGCGTTGAACAAGAGGGAATTCATTCATATGTATACAACATTCTATTGCAAAACAACAGAAAACACTTTCTCCTCGGGTACTCATGAAACACTCTCCAAGATTTATCATATGTAGGGTCACAAATAAAGCCTTGGAAAACTAAGAAAATTGACATAGCATCAGGTATAATTTTCGCCTGCAGTGCTATGAAACTAGAGAGGAATTAAAAGAAAAAAAAACTGTAAATAATACAAACACATGGAAGCTAAACAAAACGCTGTTACATAACCAAGAATACACTGCAGAAAACCAAGATGGGGTCACAAACACCTGGGAAAAATTGAAAATGTAAATAGGACCATCCAAATCTATGGAATGAAACAAATGCAACTCTAAAAGCAGAGCTGTGCGAGCAAAGAAGCGAAAAAGTAATCTCTCCCAACACCCGCACGAAGAGTGGATGAAATCTCCACATTCAACGTCAAGTACCCCGCATCTCTGGAACACCTGAGTAGAACAATGAATCAGTCCAAAATTGAGGAGGTGGACTTTGTGACCATACATATATTAGTTTTTCCCGTTTTTCACTTTTTGTGAGTGTTTAGGTGTATGCTACTGTGAGTCATTTTGTCTGTATAGCTAAGCTTTAACCATTTGTGCTAGAGTTCTTTGTGGCTGTTTATTTTTTTACATTTTAAAATTTTCTCATAAAAATATTTTTTATTTTAATAACTTCATTTTATTTGATTTTACTTTATTTTGTTTTATTTTATCCTCATTCTTTGTTTCCTTCTCTTTCTTCTCCCACTTATTCTGAGCTGTGAGGATGAAAGTCTCTAGGTGCTCTAACCAGGAGTCAGTGCTCTGCATCTGAGGTGGGAAAACCAAATTCAGGACACTGGTCCACATGAGACCTGACAGCTCCACATAGTATCAAAGGGTGATAAACTCCCAGAGATTTCTTTCTTAACGCCAAGACCCACATTTACTCAGTGACCAGCAAGCTACAGTGCTGGACACCATCTGCCAAAAAATGAGCAAGACAGAAAGAGCCCCATCCGTTATCAGAGAGGATGCCTTAAATCATAATAAGGACGGAGGCAGCAAAATACACACCACCAGACGTGGAAGTGCCCACCAGAAAGAAAAGATCCAGCCTCATCTTCCAGAACACAAGCACAACTCCCCTCAACCAAGAAGCATACAGAACCCACTGAACAAACCTTAGCCGCTGGGGACAGACAACAAAAACAACAATAACTACGGGCATGACGCCTGTGAAAAGGAACCCCAAGCACAGTAAGTTAAGCAAAATGAGGAGACCGAAAAACACACAGCAGAAGAAGCAACAAGGTCAAAACGCACCAGACCTAACAAATGATGAGGAAATAGGCAGTCTACCCGAAAAATAATTCAGAATAATGATAGGAAAGACGATTCAACATCGGGGAAATAGGAGACAGAAAATACAAGAAACGTTTCACAAGGGTCGACAAGAACTGAAGAGAAAACAAACAATGATGAAGAACACAATAAATGAAAATAATTATTCTCTAGCATGGATCACTAGCACAATAACTGAGGCAGAAGAACGGTTACGTGGCCGGGAAGATAAAATAGTTCAAATAAATACTGCGGATCAAAATAAAGAACAAAGAGAAAAGGAACGGAGGACAGTCACAGCGACCCTTAGGACAACATTAAATGCACCAACATTCGAATTATATGGGTCTCAGAAGAAGAAGAGAAATAGAAAAGGCGTGAGAATATATTTGAAGAGATTATAGTTGAAAACTTCCCTAGTATGGGAAAGGAAATAGTTAATCAAGTCCAGGAAGCACAGAGAGTCCCATACAGGATAAATCCAAGGAGAAACACGCCAAGACACGTATTCATCAAACTATTAGAAACTAAATACATAGAAAGCATGTAAAAAGCAGCATGGGAAAAGTAGCATATACCATACAAGGGAATCCACGTAAGTTAACAGCTGACCTTTCAGCAGAAATTCTGCAAGAGAGAAGGGAGTGGCAGTATACGTATTTAACGTAATGAAAGGAAAAAAACCTACAACCAATGTTACTGTTCTCAGCAAGAATTTCATTGAGACAGGACAGAGAAACTAAAAACTTTACAGAAAAACACACGGAAAAAGAATGCAGCACCAACAACACCTTTATAACAAAGGATAAAGGAACTTCTCTAGGCAGGAATCACAAAGAAAAAAAAGACCTCCTAGAACCAACCAGAAACAATTAACAAAACGGTAAGAGGAACATCCATACTGATAATTACCTTACATGTAAATGGATTCATTGCTCCAACCACAACAGATAAACTGGCTGAAGGGATACAACAACAAGCATATTATATATGCTGCCTAGAAGAGATCCACTTTAGACCTAGGGAGACATACAGACTGAAAGTGAGGAGATGGCAAGAGACATTCCATGCAAATGGAAATCAAAGGAAACCTGGAGTTACAATTCTCATATCAGAAGAAATAGACTTTAAGATAAAGACTATTTCAAGAAACAAACAAGGACACTACACACTGATCAAGGAATCAAATTAAGGAGAGGATATAAGAAATGCAAATACTTATGAACCCACCCGAGGAGCACTTCAATACATGAGGTATATCCTAACAGCCATTAAGCGGAACTTGACAGTAAAACCATAAGAGTAGGGGAAATTACCACCCCACAATCACCAATGGATAGATCATCCAAAATAAAACTAAATCAGGAAACATAAGCTTTCAATGACGCATTGAACAAGAGGGAATTCATTCATATGTATACAACATTCTATTGCAAAACAACAGAAAACACTTTCTCCTCGGGTACTCATGAAACACTCTCCAAGATATATCATATGTAGGGTCACAAATAAAGCATTAGAAAACTAAGAAAATTGAAATAGCGTCAGGTATAATTTTCGCCTGCAGTGCTAGGCAACTAGATAGGAATTAAAAGAAAAACAAACTGTAAATAATACAAACACATGGAAGCTAAACAAAACGCTGTTACATAACCAAGAATACACTGCAGAAAACCAAGATGGGGTCACAAACACCTGGGAAAAATTGAAAATGAAAATAGGGCCACCCAAATCTATGGAATGAAACAAATGCAACTCTAAAAGCAGAGCTGTGCGAGCAAAGAAGCAAAAAGGTAATCTCTCCCAGCACCCGCACGAAGAGTGGATGAAATCTCCACATTCAACGTCAAGTACCCCGCATCTCTGGAACACCTGAGTAGAACAATGAATCAGTCCAAAATTGAGGAGGTAGACTTTGTGAGCATAGATATATTAGTTTTTCCAGTTTTTCACACTTTGTGAGTGTGTAGGTGTATGCTACTGTGAGTCATTTTGTCTGTGTAGCTAAGCTTTAACCATTTGTGCTAGAGTTCTTTTTGGCTGTTTATTTTTTTACATTTTAAAATTTTCTCATAAAAATATTTTTTATTCTAATAACTTCATTTTATTTGATTTTACTTTATTTTGTTTTATTTTATCCTCATTCTTTGTTTCCTCCTCTTTCTTCTCCCACTTATTCTGAGCTGTGAGGATGAAAGTCTCTAGGTGCTCTAACCAGGAGTCAGTGCTCTGCATCTGAGGTGGGAAAACCAACTTCAGGACACTGGTCCACAGGAGACCTGACAGCTCCACATAATATCAAAAGGAGAAAATCTCCCAGAGATTTCTTTCTCAACGCCAAGACCCACATTCACTCAGTGACCAGTAAGCAACAGTGCTGGACACCGTATGCCAAACAATGAGCAAGACAGAAACAGTCCCATCCGTTATCAGAGAGGATGCTTTAAATCATCATAAGGACGGCGGCACCAAAATACACACCAGCAATTGTGTAAATACCCACCAGAAAGACAGGATCCAGCCTCATTCAAAAGAACACAAGCATAACTCCCCTCCACGAAGAAGCCTACACAACCCACTTAACAAACCTTAGCCGCTGGGGACAGACAACAAAAACAACAATAACTACGGGCATGACGCCTGTGAAAAGGAACCCCAAGCACAGTAAGTTAACCAAAATTAGGAGACCAAAAAACACACAGCTGACGAAGCAGCAAGGTCAAAACGCACCAGACCTAACAAATGAAGAGGAATTAGGCAGTCTACCCGAAAAAGAATTCAGAATAATGATAGGAAAAACGATTCAACATCGTGGAAATAGGAGAGAGAAAATACAGGAAACGTTTCACAGGGGTCGACAAGAACTGAAGAGCAAACAAACAGTGATGAAGAACACAATAAATGAAAATAATTATTCTCTAGCATGGATCACTAGCACAATAACTGAGGCACAAGAACGGTTAAGTGGCCTGGAAGATAAAATAGTTCAAATAAATACTGCGGATCAAAATAAAGAACAAAGAATGAAAGGAACGGAGGACAGTCTCAGCGACCCTTGGGACAACATTAAATGCACCAACATTCGAATTATATGGCTCTCAGAAGAAGAAGAGAAAGAGAAAAGGCGTGAGAATATATTTGAAGAGATTATAGTTGAAAACTTCCCTAGTATGGGAAAGGAAAGAGTTAATCAAGTCCAGGAAGCACAGAGAGTCTCATACAGGATAATTCTAAGGAGAAACAGGCCAAGACACGTATTCATCAAACTATTAGAAACTAAATACATAGAAAGCATGTAAAAAGCAGCACGGGAAAAGTAGCATATACCATACAAGGGAATCCACGTAAGTTAACAGCTGACCTTTGAACAGAAATTCTGCAAGAGAGAAGGGAGTGGCAGTATACGTATTTGAAGTAATGAAAGGAAAAAAAAACCTACAACCGATGTTACTGTTCTCAGCAAGAATCTCATTGAGATTGGACAGAGAAACTAAAAACTTTACAGAAAAACACACGGAAAAAGAATTCAGCACCAACAATAGCTTTATAACAAAAGATAAAGGAACTTCTCTAGGCAGGAATCACAAGGAAAAGAAAGACCTCCTAGAACCAACCAAAAACAATTAACAAAACGGTAAGAGGAACATCCATATTGATAATTACCTTACATGTAAATGGATTCATTGCTCCAACCACAACAGATAAACTGGCTGAAGGGATACAACAAAAAGCCCATTATATATGCTGCCTAGAAGAGATCCACTTTAGACCTAGTGAGACATACAGACTGAAAGTGAGGAGATGGCAAGAGACATTCCATGCAAATGGAAATCAAAGGAAACCTGGAGTTACAATTCGCATATCAGAAGAAATAGACTTTAAGATAAAGACTATTTCAAGAAACAAACAAGGACACTACACACTGATCAAGGGATCAAATTAAGGAGAGGATATAAGAAATGCAGACACTTATGAACCCAATCGAGGAGCACTTCAATACATAAAGTATATCCTAACAGCCATAAAGCGGAACTTGACAGTAAAACCATAAGAGTAGGGGACATTTCCACCCCACAATCACAAATGGATAGATCATCCAAAATGAAACTAAATCAGGAAACATAAGCTTTCAATGACGCGTTGAACAAGAGGGAATTCATTCATATGTATACAACATTCTATTGCAAAACAACAGAAAACACTTTCTCCTCGGGTACTCATGAAACACTCTCCAAGATTTATCATATGTAGGGTCACAAATAAAGCCTTGGAAAACTAAGAAAATTGAAATAGCATCAGGTATAATTTTCGCCTGCAGTGCTATGAAACTAGAGAGGAATTAAAAGAAAAACAAACTGTAAATAATACAAACACATGGAAGCTAAACAAAACGCTGTTACATAACCAAGAATACACTGCAGAAAACCAAGATGGGGTCACAAACACCTGGGAAAAATTGAAAATGTAAATAGGACCACCCAAATCTATGGAATGAAACAAATGCAACTCTAAAAGCAGAGCTGTGCGAGCAAAGAAGCGAAAAAGTAATCTCTCCCAACACCCGCACGAAGAGTGGATGAAATCTCCACATTCAACGTCAAGTACCCCGCATCTCTGGAACACCTGAGTAGAACAATGAATCAGTCCAAAATTGAGGAGGTGGACTTTGTGACCATACATATATTAGTTTTTCCCGTTTTTCACTTTTTGTGAGTGTTTAGGTGTATGCTACTGTGAGTCATTTTGTCTGTATAGCTAAGCTTTAACCATTTGTGCTAGAGTTCTTTGTGGCTGTTTATTTTTTTACATTTTAAAATTTTCTCATAAAAATATTTTTTATTTTAATAACTTCATTTTATTTGATTTTACTTTATTTTGTTTTATTTTATCCTCATTCTTTGTTTCCTTCTCTTTCTTCTCCCACTTATTCTGAGCTGTGAGGATGAAAGTCTCTAGGTGCTCTAACCAGGAGTCAGTGCTCTGCATCTGAGGTGGGAAAACCAAATTCAGGACACTGGTCCACAGGAGACCTGACAGCTCCACATAGTATCAAAGGGTGATAAACTCCCAGAGATTTCTTTCTTAACGCCAAGACCCACATTTACTCAGTGACCAGCAAGCTACAGTGCTGGACACCATCTGCCAAAAAATGAGCAAGACAGAAAGAGCCCCATCCGTTATCAGAGAGGATGCCTTAAATCATAATAAGGACGGAGGCAGCAAAATACACACCACCAGACGTGGAAGTGCCCACCAGAAAGAAAAGATCCAGCCTCATCTTCCAGAACACAAGCACAACTCCCCTCAACCAAGAAGCATACAGAACCCACTGAACAAACCTTAGCCGCTGGGGACAGACAACAAAAACAACAATAACTACGGGCATGATGCCTGTGAAAAGGAACCCCAAGCACAGTAAGTTAAGCAAAATGAGGAGACCGAAAAACACACAGCAGAAGAAGCAACAAGGTCAAAACGCACCAGACCTAACAAATGACGAGGAAATAGGCAGTCTACCCGAAAAATAATTCAGAATAATGATAGGAAAGACGATTCAACATCGGGGAAATAGGAGACAGAAAATACAAAAAACGTTTCACAAGGGTCGACAAGAACTGAAGAGCAAACAAACAATGATGAAGAACACAATAAATGAAAATAATTATTCTCTAGCATGGATCACTAGCACAATAACTGAGGCAGAAGAACAGTTACGTGGCCGGGAAGATAAAATAGTTCAAATAAATACTGCGGATCAAAATAAAGAACAAAGAGAAAAGGAACGGAGGACAGTCACAGCGACCCTTGGGACAACATTAAATGCACCAATATTCGAATTATATGGGTCTCAGAAGAAGAAGAGAAATAGAAAAGGCGTGAGAATATATTTGAAGAGATTATAGTTGAAAACTTCCCTAGTATGGGAAAGGAAATAGTTAATCAAGTCCAGGAAGCACAGAGAGTCCCATACAGGATAAATCCAAGGAGAAACACGCCAAGACACGTATTCATCAAACTATTAGAAACTAAATACATAGAAAGCATGTAAAAAGCAGCATGGGAAAAGTAGCATATACCATACAAGGGAATCCACGTAAGTTAACAGCTGACCTTTCAGCAGAAATTCTGCAAGAGAGAAGGGAGTGGCAGTATACGTATTTAACGTAATGAAAGGAAAAAAACCTACAACCAATGTTACTGTTCTCAGCAAGAATTTCATTGAGACAGGACAGAGAAACTAAAAACTTTACAGAAAAACACACGGAAAAAGAATGCAGCACCAACAACACCTTTATAACAAAGGATAAAGGAACTTCTCTAGGCAGGAATCACAAAGCAAAAAAAGACCTCCTAGAACCAACCAGAAACAATTAACAAAACGGTAAGAGGAACATCCATACTGATAATTACCTTACATGTAAATGGATTCATTGCTCCAACCACAACAGATAAACTGGCTGAAGGGATACAACAACAAGCATATTATATATGCTGCCTAGAAGAGATCCACTTTAGACCTAGGGAGACATACAGACTGAAAGTGAGGAGATGGCAAGAGACATTCCATGCAAATGGAAATCAAAGGAAACCTGGAGTTACAATTCTCATATCAGAAGAAATAGACTTTAAGATAAAGACTATTTCAAGAAACAAACAAGGACACTACACACTGATCAAGGAATTAAATTAAGGAGAGGATATAAGAAATGCAAATACTTATGAACCCACCCGAGGAGCACTTCAATACATGAGGTATATCCTAACAGCCATTAAGCGGAACTTGACAGTAAAACCATAAGAGTAGGGGAAATTACCACCCCACAATCACCAATGGATAGATCATCCAAAATAAAACTAAATCAGGAAACATAAGCTTTCAATGACGCATTGAACAAGAGGGAATTCATTCATATGTATACAACATTCTATTGCAAAACAACAGAAAACACTTTCTCCTCGGGTACTCATGAAACACTCTCCAAGATATATCATATGTAGGGTCACAAATAAAGCATTAGAAAACTAAGAAAATTGAAATAGCGTCAGGTATAATTTTCGCCTGCAGTGCTAGGCAACTAGATAGGAATTAAAAGAAAAACAAACTGTAAATAATACAAACACATGGAAGCTAAACAAAACGCTGTTACATAACCAAGAATACACTGCAGAAAACTAAGATGGGGTCACAAACACCTGGGAAAAATTGAAAATGAAAATAGGGCCACCCAAATCTATGGAATGAAACAAATGCAACTCTAAAAGCAGAGCTGTGCGAGCAAAGAAGCGAAAAGGTAATCTCTCCCAGCACCCGCACGAAGAGTGGATGAAATCTCCACATTCAACGTCAAGTACCCCGCATCTCTGGAACACCTGAGTAGAACAATGAATCAGTCCAAAATTGAGGAGGTGGACTTTGTGAGCATAGATATATTAGTTTTTCCAGTTTTTCACACTTTGTGAGTGTGTAGGTGTATGCTACTGTGAGTCATTTTGTCTGTGTAGCTAAGCTTTAACCATTTGTGCTAGAGTTCTTTTTGGCTGTTTATTTTTTTACATTTTAAAATTTTCTCATAAAAATATTTTTTATTCTAATAACTTCATTTTATTTGATTTTACTTTATTTTGTTTTATTTTATCCTCATTCTTTGTTTCCTCCTCTTTCTTCTCCCACTTATTCTGAGCTGTGAGGATGAAAGTCTCTAGGTGCTCTAACCAGGAGTCAGTGCTCTGCATCTGAGGTGGGAAAACCAACTTCAGGACACTGGTCCACAGGAGACCTGACAGCTCCACATAGTATCAAAAGGAGAAAATCTCCCAGAGATTTCTTTCTCAACGCCAAGACCCACATTCACTCAGTGACCAGTAAGCAACAGTGCTGGACACTGTATGCCAAACAATGAGCAAGACAGAAACAGTCCCATCCGTTATCAGAGAGGATGCTTTAAATCATCATAAGGACGGAGGCACCAAAATACACACCAGCAGTTGTGTAAATGCCCACCAGAAAGACAGGATCCAGCCTCATTCAAAAGAACACAAGCATAACTCCCCTCCACGAAGAAGCCTACACAACCCACTTAACAAACCTTAGCCGCTGGGGACAGACAACAAAAACAACAATAACTACGGGCATGACGCCTGTGAAAAGGAACCCCAAGCACAGTAAGTTAACCAAAATTAGGAGACCAAAAAACACACAGCTGACGAAGCAGCAAGGTCAAAACGCACCAGACCTAACAAATGAAGAGGAATTAGGCAGTCTACCCGAAAAAGAATTCAGAATAATGATAGGAAAAACGATTCAACATCGTGGAAATAGGAGAGAGAAAATACAGGAAACGTTTCACAGGGGTCGACAAGAACTGAAGAGCAAACAAACAGTGATGAAGAACACAATAAATGAAAATAATTATTCTCTAGCATGGATCACTAGCACAATAACTGAGGCACAAGAACGGTTAAGTGGCCTGGAAGATAAAATAGTTCAAATAAATACTGCGGATCAAAATAAAGAACAAAGAATGAAAGGAACGGAGGACAGTCTCAGCGACCCTTGGGACAACATTAAATGCACCAACATTCGAATTATATGGCTCTCAGAAGAAGAAGAGAAAGAGAAAAGGCGTGAGAATATATTTGAAGAGATTATAGTTGAAAACTTCCCTAGTATGGGAAAGGAAAGAGTTAATCAAGTCCAGGAAGCACAGAGAGTCTCATACAGGATAATTCTAAGGAGAAACAGGCCAAGACACGTATTCATCAAACTATTAGAAACTAAATACATAGAAAGCATGTAAAAAGCAGCACGGGAAAAGTAGCATATACCATACAAGGGAATCCACGTAAGTTAACAGCTGACCTTTGAACAGAAATTCTGAAAGAGAGAAGGGAGTGGCAGTACACGTATTTGAAGTAATGAAAGGAAAAAAAAACCTACAACCGATGTTACTGTTCTCAGCAAGAATCTCATTGAGATTGGACAGAGAAACTAAAAACTTTACAGAAAAACACACGGAAAAAGAATTCAGCACCAACAATACCTTTATAACAAAAGATAAAGGAACTTCTCTAGGCAGGAATCACAAGGAAAAGAAAGACCTCCTAGAACCAACCAAAAACAATTAACAAAACGGTAAGAGGAATATCCATATTGATAATTACCTTACATGTAAATGGATTCATTGCTCCAACCACAACAGATAAACTGGCTGAAGGGATACAACAAAAAGCCCATTATATATGCTGCCTAGAAGAGATCCACTTTAGACCTAGTGAGACATACAGACTGAAAGTGAGGAGATGGCAAGAGACATTCCATGCAAATGGAAATCAAAGGAAACCTGGAGTTACAATTCGCATATCAGAAGAAATAGACTTTAAG
The DNA here is from genome assembly GCF_965194825.1 of Balaenoptera physalus. Lineage (NCBI taxonomy): Eukaryota > Metazoa > Chordata > Mammalia > Artiodactyla > Balaenopteridae > Balaenoptera > Balaenoptera physalus. Next base: position 19,961,250 of record NC_138904.1, on the reverse strand, counting down.
ATAAAGACTATTTCAGGAAACAAACAAGGACACTACACACTGATCAAGGGATCAAATTAAGGAGAGGATATAAGAAATGCAGACACTTATGAACCCAATCGAGGAGCACTTCAATACATAAAGTATATCCTAACAGCCATAAAGCGGAACTTGACAGTAAAACCATAAGAGTAGGGGACATTTCCACCCCACAATCACAAATGGATAGATCATCCAAAATGAAACTAAATCAGGAAACATAAGCTTTCAATGACGCGTTGAACAAGAGGGAATTCATTCATATGTATACAACATTCTATTGCAAAACAACAGAAAACACTTTCTCCTCGGGTACTCATGAAACACTCTCCAAGATTTCTCATATGTAGGGTCACAAATAAAGCCTTGGAAAACTAAGAAAATTGACATAGCATCAGGTATAATTTTCGCCTGCAGTGCTATGAAACTAGAGAGGAATTAAAAGAAAAAAAAACTGTAAATAATACAAACACATGGAAGCTAAACAAAACGCTGTTACATAACCAAGAATACACTGCAGAAAACCAAGATGGGGTCACAAACACCTGGGAAAAATTGAAAATGTAAATAGGACCACCCAAATCTATGGAATGAAACAAATGCAACTCTAAAAGCAGAGCTGTGCGAGCAAAGAAGCGAAAAAGTAATCTCTCCCAACACCCGCACGAAGAGTGGATGAAATCTCCACATTCAACGTCAAGTACCCCGCATCTCTGGAACACCTGAGTAGAACAATGAATCAGTCCAAAATTGAGGAGGTGGACTTTGTGACCATACATATATTAGTTTTTCCCGTTTTTCACTTTTTGTGAGTGTTTAGGTGTATGCTACTGTGAGTCATTTTGTCTGTATAGCTAAGCTTTAACCATTTGTGCTAGAGTTCTTTGTGGCTGTTTATTTTTTTACATTTTAAAATTTTCTCATAAAAATATTTTTTATTTTAATAACTTCATTTTATTTGATTTTACTTTATTTTGTTTTATTTTATCCTCATTCTTTGTTTCCTTCTCTTTCTTCTCCCACTTATTCTGCGCTGTGAGGATGAAAGTCTCTAGGTGCTCTAACCAGGAGTCAGTGCTCTGCATCTGAGGTGGGAAAACCAAATTCAGGACACTGGTCCACAGGAGACCTGACAGCTCCACATAGTATCAAAGGGTGATAAACTCCCAGAGATTTCTTTCTTAACGCCAAGACCCACATTTACTCAGTGACCAGCAAGCTACAGTGCTGGACACCATCTGCCAAAAAATGAGCAAGACAGAAAGAGCCCCATCCGTTATCAGAGAGGATGCCTTAAATCATAATAAGGACGGAGGCAGCAAAATACACACCACCAGACGTGGAAGTGCCCACCAGAAAGAAAAGATCCAGCCTCATCTTCCAGAACACAAGCACAACTCCCCTCAACCAAGAAGCATACAGAACCCACTGAACAAACCTTAGCCGCTGGGGACAGACAACAAAAACAACAATAACTACGGGCATGACGCCTGTGAAAAGGAACCCCAAGCACAGTAAGTTAAGCAAAATGAGGAGACCGAAAAACACACAGCAGAAGAAGCAACAAGGTCAAAACGCACCAGACCTAACAAATGACGAGGAAATAGGCAGTCTACCCGAAAAATAATTCAGAATAATGATAGGAAAGACGATTCAACATCGGGGAAATAGGAGACAGAAAATACAAAAAACGTTTCACAAGGGTCGACAAGAACTGAAGAGCAAACAAACAATGATGAAGAACACAATAAATGAAAATAATTATTCTCTAGCATGGATCACTAGCACAATAACTGAGGCAGAAGAACAGTTACGTGGCCGGGAAGATAAAATAGTTCAAATAAATACTGCGGATCAAAATAAAGAACAAAGAGAAAAGGAACGGAGGACAGTCACAGCGACCCTTGGGACAACATTAAATGCACCAACATTCGAATTATATGGGTCTCAGAAGAAGAAGAGAAATAGAAAAGGCGTGAGAATATATTTGAAGAGATTATAGTTGAAAACTTCCCTAGTATGGGAAAGGAAATAGTTAATCAAGTCCAGGAAGCACAGAGAGTCCCATACAGGATAAATCCAAGGAGAAACACGCCAAGACACGTATTCATCAAACTATTAGAAACTAAATACATAGAAAGCATGTAAAAAGCAGCATGGGAAAAGTAGCATATACCATACAAGGGAATCCACGTAAGTTAACAGCTGACCTTTCAGCAGAAATTCTGCAAGAGAGAAGGGAGTGGCAGTATACGTATTTAACGTAATGAAAGGAAAAAAACCTACAACCAATGTTACTGTTCTCAGCAAGAATTTCATTGAGACACGACAGAGAAACTAAAAACTTTACAGAAAAACACACGGAAAAAGAATGCAGCACCAACAACACCTTTATAACAAAGGATAAAGGAACTTCTCTAGGCAGGAATCACAAAGAAAAAAAAGACCTCCTAGAACCAACCAGAAACAATTAACAAAACGGTAAGAGGAACATCCATACTGATAATTACCTTACATGTAAATGGATTCATTGCTCCAACCACAACAGATAAACTGGCTGAAGGGATACAACAACAAGCATATTATATATGCTGCCTAGAAGAGATCCACTTTAGACCTAGGGAGACATACAGACTGAAAGTGAGGAGATGGCAAGAGACATTCCATGCAAATGGAAATCAAAGGAAACCTGGAGTTACAATTCTCATATCAGAAGAAATAGACTTTAAGATAAAGACTATTTCAAGAAACAAACAAGGACACTACACACTGATCATGGAATCAAATTAAGGAGAGGATATAAGAAATGCAAATACTTATGAACCCACCCGAGGAGCACTTCAATACATGAGGTATATCCTAACAGCCATTAAGCGGAACTTGACAGTAAAACCATAAGAGTAGGGGAAATTACCACCCCACAATCACCAATGGATAGATCATCCAAAATGAAACTAAATCAGGAAACATAAGCTTTCAATGACGCGTTGAACAAGAGGGAATTCATTCATATGTATACAACATTCTATTGCAAAACAACAGAAAACACTTTCTCCTCGGGTACTCATGAAACACTCTCCAAGATTTATCATATGTAGGGTCACAAATAAAGCCTTGGAAAACTAAGAAAATTGACATAGCATCAGGTATAATTTTCGCCTGCAGTGCTATGAAACTAGAGAGGAATTAAAAGAAAAAAAAACTGTAAATAATACAAACACATGGAAGCTAAACAAAACGCTGTTACATAACCAAGAATACACTGCAGAAAACCAAGATGGGGTCACAAACACCTGGGAAAAATTGAAAATGTAAATAGGACCACCCAAATCTATGGAATGAAACAAATGCAACTCTAAAAGCAGAGCTGTGCGAGCAAAGAAGCGAAAAAGTAATCTCTCCCAACACCCGCACGAAGAGTGGATGAAATCTCCACATTCAACGTCAAGTACCCCGCATCTCTGGAACACCTGAGTAGAACAATGAATCAGTCCAAAATTGAGGAGGTGGACTTTGTGACCATACATATATTAGTTTTTCCCGTTTTTCACTTTTTGTGAGTGTTTAGGTGTATGCTACTGTGAGTCATTTTGTCTGTATAGCTAAGCTTTAACCATTTGTGCTAGAGTTCTTTGTGGCTGTTTATTTTTTTACATTTTAAAATTTTCTCATAAAAATATTTTTTATTTTAATAACTTCATTTTATTTGATTTTACTTTATTTTGTTTTATTTTATCCTCATTCTTTGTTTCCTTCTCTTTCTTCTCCCACTTATTCTGAGCTATGAGGATGAAAGTCTCTAGGTGCTCTAACCAGGAGTCAGTGCTCTGCATCTGAGGTGGGAAAACCAACTTCAGGACACTGGTCCACAGGAGACCTGACAGCTCCACATAATATCAAAAGGAGAAAATCTCCCAGAGATTTCTTTCTCAACGCCAAGACTCACATTCACTCAGTGACCAGTAAGCAACAGTGCTGGACACCGTATGCCAAACAATGAGCAAGACAGAAACAGTCCCATCCGTTATCAGAGAGGATGCTTTAAATCATCATAAGGACGGCGGCACCAAAATACACACCAGCAGTTGTGTAAATGCCCACCAGAAAGACAGGATCCAGCCTCATTCAAAAGAACACAAGCATAACTCCCCTCCACGAAGAAGCCTACACAACCCACTTAACAAACCTTAGCCGCTGGGGACAGACAACAAAAACAACAATAACTACGGGCATGACGCCTGTGAAAAGGAACCCCAAGCACAGTAAGTTAACCAAAATTAGGAGACCAAAAAACACACAGCTGACGAAGCAGCAAGGTCAAAACGCACCAGACCTAACAAATGAAGAGGAATTAGGCAGTCTACCCGAAAAAGAATTCAGAATAATGATAGGAAAAACGATTCAACATCGTGGAAATAGGAGAGAGAAAATACAGGAAACGTTTCACAGGGGTCGACAAGAACTGAAGAGCAAACAAACAGTGATGAAGAACACAATAAATGAAAATAATTATTCTCTAGCATGGATCACTAGCACAATAACTGAGGCACAAGAACGGTTAAGTGGCCTGGAAGATAAAATAGTTCAAATAAATACTGCGGATCAAAATAAAGAACAAAGAATGAAAGGAACGGAGGACAGTCTCAGCGACCCTTGGGACAACATTAAATGCACCAACATTCGAATTATATGGCTCTCAGAAGAAGAAGAGAAAGAGAAAAGGCGTGAGAATATATTTGAAGAGATTATAGTTGAAAACTTCCCTAGTATGGGAAAGGAAAGAGTTAATCAAGTCCAGGAAGCACAGAGAGTCTCATACAGGATAATTCTAAGGAGAAACAGGCCAAGACACGTATTCATCAAACTATTAGAAACTAAATACATAGAAAGCATGTAAAAAGCAGCACGGGAAAAGTAGCATATACCATACAAGGGAATCCACGTAAGTTAACAGCTGACCTTTGAACAGAAATTCTGCAAGAGAGAAGGGAGTGGCAGTATACGTATTTGAAGTAATGAAAGGAAAAAAAAACCTACAACCGATGTTACTGTTCTCAGCAAGAATCTCATTGAGATTGGACAGAGAAACTAAAAACTTTACAGAAAAACACACGGAAAAAGAATTCAGCACCAACAATAGCTTTATAACAAAAGATAAAGGAACTTCTCTAGGCAGGAATCACAAGGAAAAGAAAGACCTCCTAGAACCAACCAAAAACAATTAACAAAACGGTAAGAGGAACATCCATATTGATAATTACCTTACATGTAAATGGATTCATTGCTCCAACCACAACAGATAAACTGGCTGAAGGGATACAACAAAAAGCCCATTATATATGCTGCCTAGAAGAGATCCACTTTAGACCTAGTGAGACATACAGACTGAAAGTGAGGAGATGGCAAGAGACATTCCATGCAAATGGAAATCAAAGGAAACCTGGAGTTACAATTCGCATATCAGAAGAAATAGACTTTAAGATAAAGACTATTTCAAGAAACAAACAAGGACACTACACACTGATCAAGGGATCAAATTAAGGAGAGGATATAAGAAATGCAGACACTTATGAACCCAATCGAGGAGCACTTCAATACATAAAGTATATCCTAACAGCCATAAAGCGGAACTTGACAGTAAAACCATAAGAGTAGGGGACATTTCCACCCAACAATCACAAATGGATAGATCATCCAAAATGAAACTAAATCAGGAAACATAAGCTTTCAATGACGCGTTGAACAAGAGGGAATTCATTCATATGTATACAACATTCTATTGCAAAACAACAGAAAACACTTTCTCCTCGGGTACTCATGAAACACTCTCCAAGATTTATCATATGTAGGGTCACAAATAAAGCCTTGGAAAACTAAGAAAATTGACATAGCATCAGGTATAATTTTCGCCTGCAGTGCTATGAAACTAGAGAGGAATTAAAAGAAAAAAAAACTGTAAATAATACAAACACATGGAAGCTAAACAAAACGCTGTTACATAACCAAGAATACACTGCAGAAAACCAAGATGGGGTCACAAACACCTGGGAAAAATTGAAAATGTAAATAGGACCACCCAAATCTATGGAATGAAACAAATGCAACTCTAAAAGCAGAGCTGTGCGAGCAAAGAAGCGAAAAAGTAATCTCTCCCAACACCCGCACGAAGAGTGGATGAAATCTCCACCTTCAACGTCAAGTACCCCACATCTCTGGAACACCTGAGTAGAACAATGAATCAGTCCAAAATTGAGGAGGTGGACTTTGTGACCATACATATATTAGTTTTTCCCGTTTTTCACTTTTTGTGAGTGTTTAGGTGTATGCTACTGTGAGTCATTTTGTCTGTATAGCTAAGCTTTAACCATTTGTGCTAGAGTTCTTTGTGGCTGTTTATTTTTTTACATTTTAAAATTTTCTCATAAAAATATTTTTTATTTTAATAACTTCATTTTATTTGATTTTACTTTATTTTGTTTTATTTTATCCTCATTCTTTGTTTCCTTCTCTTTCTTCTCCCACTTATTCTGAGCTGTGAGGATGAAAGTCTCTAGGTGCTCTAACCAGGAGTCAGTGCTCTGCATCTGAGGTGGGAAAACCAAATTCAGGACACTGGTCCACAGGAGACCTGACAGCTCCACATAGTATCAAAGGGTGATAAACTCCCAGAGATTTCTTTCTTAACGCCAAGACCCACATTTACTCAGTGACCAGCAAGCTACAGTGCTGGACACCATCTGCCAAAAAATGAGCAAGACAGAAAGAGCCCCATCCGTTATCAGAGAGGATGCCTTAAATCATAATAAGGACGGAGGCAGCAAAATACACACCACCAGACGTGGAAGTGCCCACCAGAAAGAAAAGATCCAGCCTCATCTTCCAGAACACAAGCACAACTCCCCTCAACCAAGAAGCATACAGAACCCACTGAACAAACCTTAGCCGCTGGGGACAGACAACAAAAACAACAATAACTACGGGCATGACGCCTGTGAAAAGGAACCCCAAGCACAGTAAGTTAAGCAAAATGAGGAGACCGAAAAACACACAGCAGAAGAAGCAACAAGGTCAAAACGCACCAGACCTAACAAATGACGAGGAAATAGGCAGTCTACCCGAAAAATAATTCAGAATAATGATAGGAAAGACGATTCAACATCGGGGAAATAGGAGACAGAAAATACAAAAAACGTTTCACAAGGGTCGACAAGAACTGAAGAGCAAACAAACAATGATGAAGAACACAATAAATGAAAATAATTATTCTCTAGCATGGATCACTAGCACAATAACTGAGGCAGAAGAACAGTTACGTGGCCGGGAAGATAAAATAGTTCAAATAAATACTGCGGATCAAAATAAAGAACAAAGAGAAAAGGAACGGAGGACAGTCACAGCGACCCTTGGGACAACATTAAATGCACCAACATTCGAATTATATGGGTCTCAGAAGAAGAAGAGAAATAGAAAAGGCGTGAGAATATATTTGAAGAGATTATAGTTGAAAACTTCCCTAGTATGGGAAAGGAAATAGTTAATCAAGTCCAGGAAGCACAGAGAGTCCCATACAGGATAAATCCAAGGAGAAACACGCCAAGACACGTATTCATCAAACTATTAGAAACTAAATACATAGAAAGCATGTAAAAAGCAGCATGGGAAAAGTAGCATATACCATACAAGGGAATCCACGTAAGTTAACAGCTGACCTTTCAGCAGAAATTCTGCAAGAGAGAAGGGAGTGGCAGTATACGTATTTAACGTAATGAAAGGAAAATACCTACAACCAATGTTACTGTTCTCAGCAAGAATTTCATTGAGACACGACAGAGAAACTAAAAACTTTACAGAAAAACACACGGAAAAAGAATGCAGCACCAACAACACCTTTATAACAAAGGATAAAGGAACTTCTCTAGGCAGGAATCACAAAGAAAAAAAAGACCTCCTAGAACCAACCAGAAACAATTAACAAAACGGTAAGAGGAACATCCATACTGATAATTACCTTACATGTAAATGGATTCATTGCTCCAACCACAACAGATAAACTGGCTGAAGGGATACAACAACAAGCATATTATATATGCTGCCTAGAAGAGATCCACTTTAGACCTAGGGAGACATACAGACTGAAAGTGAGGAGATGGCAAGAGACATTCCATGCAAATGGAAATCAAAGGAAACCTGGAGTTACAATTCTCATATCAGAAGAAATAGACTTTAAGATAAAGACTATTTCAAGAAACAAACAAGGACACTACACACTGATCAAGGAATCAAATTAAGGAGAGGATATAAGAAATGCAAATACTTATGAACCCACCCGAGGAGCACTTCAATACATGAGGTATATCCTAACAGCCATTAAGCGGAACTTGACAGTAAAACCATAAGAGTAGGGGAAATTACCACCCCACAATCACCAATGGATAGATCATCCAAAATAAAACTAAATCAGGAAACATAAGCTTTCAATGACGCATTGAACAAGAGGGAATTCATTCATATGTATACAACATTCTATTGCAAAACAACAGAAAACACTTTCTCCTCGGGTACTCATGAAACACTCTCCAAGATATATCATATGTAGGGTCACAAATAAAGCATTAGAAAACTAAGAAAATTGAAATAGCGTCAGGTATAATTTTCGCCTGCAGTGCTAGGCAACTAGATAGGAATTAAAAGAAAAACAAACTGTAAATAATACAAACACATGGAAGCTAAAGAAAACGCTGTTACATAACCAAGAATACACTGCAGAAAACCAAGATGGGGTCACAAACACCTGGGAAAAATTGAAAATGAAAATAGGGCCACCCAAATCTATGGAATGAAACAAATGCAACTCTAAAAGCAGAGCTGTGCGAGCAAAGAAGCGAAAAGGTAATCTCTCCCAGCACCCGCACGAAGAGTGGATGAAATCTCCACATTCAACGTCAAGTACCCCGCATCTCTGGAACACCTGAGTAGAACAATGAATCAGTCCAAAATTGAGGAGGTGGACTTTGTGAGCATAGATATATTAGTTTTTCCAGTTTTTCACACTTTGTGAGTGTGTAGGTGTATGCTACTGTGAGTCATTTTGTCTGTGTAGCTAAGCTTTAACCATTTGTGCTAGAGTTCTTTTTGGCTGTTTATTTTTTTACATTTTAAAATTTTCTCATAAAAATATTTTTTATTCTAATAACTTCATTTTATTTGATTTTACTTTATTTTGTTTTATTTTATCCTCATTCTTTGTTTCCTCCTCTTTCTTCTCCCACTTATTCTGAGCTGTGAGGATGAAAGTCTCTAGGTGCTCTAACCAGGAGTCAGTGCTCTGCATCTGAGGTGGGAAAACCAACTTCAGGACACTGGTCCACAGGAGACCTGACAGCTCCACATAATATCAAAAGGAGAAAATCTCCCAGAGATTTCTTTCTCAACGCCAAGACCCACATTCACTCAGTGACCAGTAAGCAACAGTGCTGGACACTGTATGCCAAACAATGAGCAAGACAGAAACAGTCCCATCCGTTATCAGAGAGGATGCTTTAAATCATCATAAGGACGGAGGCACCAAAATACACACCAGCAGTTGTGTAAATGCCCACCAGAAAGACAGGATCCAGCCTCATTCAAAAGAACACAAGCATAACTCCCCTCCACGAAGAAGCCTACACAACCCACTTAACAAACCTTAGCCGCTGGGGACAGACAACAAAAACAACAATAACTACGGGCATGACGCCTGTGAAAAGGAACCCCAAGCACAGTAAGTTAACCAAAATTAGGAGACCAAAAAACACACAGCTGACGAAGCAGCAAGGTCAAAACGCACCAGACCTAACAAATGAAGAGGAATTAGGCAGTCTACCCGAAAAAGAATTCAGAATAATGATAGGAAAAACGATTCAACATCGTGGAAATAGGAGAGAGAAAATACAGGAAACGTTTCACAGGGGTCGACAAGAACTGAAGAGCAAACAAACAGTGATGAAGAACACAATAAATGAAAATAATTATTCTCTAGCATGGATCACTAGCACAATAACTGAGGCACAAGAACGGTTAAGTGGCCTGGAAGATAAAATAGTTCAAATAAATACTGCGGATCAAAATAAAGAACAAAGAATGAAAGGAACGGAGGACAGTCTCAGCGACCCTTGGGACAACATTAAATGCACCAACATTCGAATTATATGGCTCTCAGAAGAAGAAGAGAAAGAGAAAAGGCGTGAGAATATATTTGAAGAGATTATAGTTGAAAACTTCCCTAGTATGGGAAAGGAAAGAGTTAATCAAGTCCAGGAAGCACAGAGAGTCTCATACAGGATAATTCTAAGGAGAAACAGGCCAAGACACGTATTCATCAAACTATTAGAAACTAAATACATAGAAAGCATGTAAAAAGCAGCACGGGAAAAGTAGCATATACCATACAAGGGAATCCACGTAAGTTAACAGCTGACCTTTGAACAGAAATTCTGCAAGAGAGAAGGGAGTGGCAGTATACGTATTTGAAGTAATGAAAGGAAAAAAAAACCTACAACCGATGTTACTGTTCTCAGCAAGAATCTCATTGAGATTGGACAGAGAAACTAAAAACTTTACAGAAAAACACACGGAAAAAGAATTCAGCACCAACAATAGCTTTATAACAAAAGATAAAGGAACTTCTCTAGGCAGGAATCACAAGGAAAAGAAAGACCTCCTAGAACCAACCAAAAACAATTAACAAAACGGTAAGAGGAACATCCATATTGATAATTACCTTACATGTAAATGGATTCATTGCTCCAACCACAACAGATAAACTGGCTGAAGGGATACAACAAAAAGCCCATTATATATGCTGCCTAGAAGAGATCCACTTTAGACCTAGTGAGACATACAGACTGAAAGTGAGGAGATGGCAAGAGACATTCCATGCAAATGGAAATCAAAGGAAACCTGGAGTTACAATTCGCATATCAGAAGAAATAGACTTTAAGATAAAGACTATTTCAAGAAACAAACAAGGACACTACACACTGATCAAGGGATCAAATTAAGGAGAGGATATAAGAAATGCAGACACTTATGAACCCAATCGAGGAGCACTTCAATACATAAAGTATATCCTAACAGCCATAAAGCGGAACTTGACAGTAAAACCATAAGAGTAGGGGACATTTCCACCCCACAATCACAAATGGATAGATCATCCAAAATGAAACTAAATCAGGAAACATAAGCTTTCAATGACGCGTTGAACAAGAGGGAATTCATTCATATGTATACAACATTCTATTGCAAAACAACAGAAAACACTTTCTCCTCGGGTACTCATGAAACACTCTCCAAGATTTATCATATGTAGGGTCACAAATAAAGCCTTGGAAAACTAAGAAAATTGAAATAGCATCAGGTATAATTTTCGCCTGCAGTGCTATGAAACTAGAGAGGAATTAAAAGAAAAACAAACTGTAAATAATACAAACACATGGAAGCTAAACAAAACGCTGTTACATAACCAAGAATACACTGCAGAAAACCAAGATGGGGTCACAAACACCTGGGAAAAATTGAAAATGTAAATAGGACCACCCAAATCTATGGAATGAAACAAATGCAACTCTAAAAGCAGAGCTGTGCGAGCAAAGAAGCGAAAAAGTAATCTCTCCCAACACCCGCACGAAGAGTGGATGAAATCTCCACATTCAACGTCAAGTACCCCGCATCTCTGGAACACCTGAGTAGAACAATGAATCAGTCCAAAATTGAGGAGGTGGACTTTGTGACCATACATATATTAGTTTTTCCCGTTTTTCACTTTTTGTGAGTGTTTAGGTGTATGCTACTGTGAGTCATTTTGTCTGTATAGCTAAGCTTTAACCATTTGTGCTAGAGTTCTTTGTGGCTGTTTATTTTTTTACATTTTAAAATTTTCTCATAAAAATATTTTTTATTTTAATAACTTCATTTTATTTGATTTTACTTTATTTTGTTTTATTTTATCCTCATTCTTTGTTTCCTTCTCTTTCTTCTCCCACTTATTCTGAGCTGTGAGGATGAAAGTCTCTAGGTGCTCTAACCAGGAGTCAGTGCTCTGCATCTGAGGTGGGAAAACCAAATTCAGGACACTGGTCCACAGGAGACCTGACAGCTCCACATAGTATCAAAGGGTGATAAACTCCCAGAGATTTCTTTCTTAACGCCAAGACCCACATTTACTCAGTGACCAGCAAGCTACAGTGCTGGACACCATCTGCCAAAAAATGAGCAAGACAGAAAGAGCCCCATCCGTTATCAGAGAGGATGCCTTAAATCATAATAAGGACGGAGGCAGCAAAATACACACCACCAGACGTGGAAGTGCCCACCAGAAAGAAAAGATCCAGCCTCATCTTCCAGAACACAAGCACAACTCCCCTCAACCAAGAAGCATACAGAACCCACTGAACAAACCTTAGCCGCTGGGGACAGACAACAAAAACAACAATAACTACGGGCATGATGCCTGTGAAAAGGAACCCCAAGCACAGTAAGTTAAGCAAAATGAGGAGACCGAAAAACACACAGCAGAAGAAGCAACAAGGTCAAAACGCACCAGACCTAACAAATGACGAGGAAATAGGCAGTCTACCCGAAAAATAATTCAGAATAATGATAGGAAAGACGATTCAACATCGGGGAAATAGGAGACAGAAAATACAAAAAACGTTTCACAAGGGTCGACAAGAACTGAAGAGCAAACAAACAATGATGAAGAACACAATAAATGAAAATAATTATTCTCTAGCATGGATCACTAGCACAATAACTGAGGCAGAAGAACAGTTACGTGGCCGGGAAGATAAAATAGTTCAAATAAATACTGCGGATCAAAATAAAGAACAAAGAGAAAAGGAACGGAGGACAGTCACAGCGACCCTTGGGACAACATTAAATGCACCAATATTCGAATTATATGGGTCTCAGAAGAAGAAGAGAAATAGAAAAGGCGTGAGAATATATTTGAAGAGATTATAGTTGAAAACTTCCCTAGTATGGGAAAGGAAATAGTTAATCAAGTCCAGGAAGCACAGAGAGTCCCATACAGGATAAATCCAAGGAGAAACACGCCAAGACACGTATTCATCAAACTATTAGAAACTAAATACATAGAAAGCATGTAAAAAGCAGCATGGGAAAAGTAGCATATACCATACAAGGGAATCCACGTAAGTTAACAGCTGACCTTTCAGCAGAAATTCTGCAAGAGAGAAGGGAGTGGCAGTATACGTATTTAACGTAATGAAAGGAAAAAAACCTACAACCAATGTTACTGTTCTCAGCAAGAATTTCATTGAGACAGGACAGAGAAACTAAAAACTTTACAGAAAAACACACGGAAAAAGAATGCAGCACCAACAACACCTTTATAACAAAGGATAAAGGAACTTCTCTAGGCAGGAATCACAAAGCAAAAAAAGACCTCCTAGAACCAACCAGAAACAATTAACAAAACGGTAAGAGGAACATCCATACTGATAATTACCTTACATGTAAATGGATTCATTGCTCCAACCACAACAGATAAACTGGCTGAAGGGATACAACAACAAGCATATTATATATGCTGCCTAGAAGAGATCCACTTTAGACCTAGGGAGACATACAGACTGAAAGTGAGGAGATGGCAAGAGACATTCCATGCAAATGGAAATCAAAGGAAACCTGGAGTTACAATTCTCATATCAGAAGAAATAGACTTTAAGATAAAGACTATTTCAAGAAACAAACAAGGACACTACACACTAATCAAGGAATTAAATTAAGGAGAGGATATAAGAAATGCAAATACTTATGAACCCACCCGAGGAGCACTTCAATACATGAGGTATATCCTAACAGCCATTAAGCGGAACTTGACAGTAAAACCATAAGAGTAGGGGAAATTACCACCCCACAATCACCAATGGATAGATCATCCAAAATAAAACTAAATCAGGAAACATAAGCTTTCAATGACGCATTGAACAAGAGGGAATTCATTCATATGTATACAACATTCTATTGCAAAACAACAAAAAACACTTTCTCCTCGGGTACTCATGAAACACTCTCCAAGATATATCATATGTAGGGTCACAAATAAAGCATTAGAAAACTAAGAAAATTGAAATAGCGTCAGGTATAATTTTCGCCTGCAGTGCTAGGCAACTAGATAGGAATTAAAAGAAAAACAAACTGTAAATAATACAAACACATGGAAGCTAAACAAAACGCTGTTACATAACCAAGAATACACTGCAGAAAACTAAGATGGGGTCACAAACACCTGGGAAAAATTGAAAATGAAAATAGGGCCACCCAAATCTATGGAATGAAACAAATGCAACTCTAAAAGCAGAGCTGTGCGAGCAAAGAAGCGAAAAGGTAATCTCTCCCAGCACCCGCACGAAGAGTGGATGAAATCTCCACATTCAACGTCAAGTACCCCGCATCTCTGGAACACCTGAGTAGAACAATGAATCAGTCCAAAATTGAGGAGGTGGACTTTGTGAGCATAGATATATTAGTTTTTCCAGTTTTTCACACTTTGTGAGTGTGTAGGTGTATGCTACTGTGAGTCATTTTGTCTGTGTAGCTAAGCTTTAACCATTTGTGCTAGAGTTCTTTTTGGCTGTTTATTTTTTTACATTTTAAAATTTTCTCATAAAAATATTTTTTATTCTAATAACTTCATTTTATTTGATTTTACTTTATTTTGTTTTATTTTATCCTCATTCTTTGTTTCCTCCTCTTTCTTCTCCCACTTATTCTGAGCTGTGAGGATGAAAGTCTCTAGGTGCTCTAACCAGGAGTCAGTGCTCTGCATCTGAGGTGGGAAAACCAACTTCAGGACACTGGTCCACAGGAGACCTGACAGCTCCACATAATATCAAAAGGAGAAAATCTCCCAGAGATTTCTTTCTCAACGCCAAGACCCACATTCACTCAGTGACCAGTAAGCAACAGTGCTGGACACTGTATGCCAAACAATGAGCAAGACAGAAACAGTCCCATCCGTTATCAGAGAGGATGCTTTAAATCATCATAAGGACGGAGGCACCAAAATACACACCAGCAGTTGTGTAAATGCCCACCAGAAAGACAGGATCCAGCCTCATTCAAAAGAACACAAGCATAACTCCCCTCCACGAAGAAGCCTACACAACCCACTTAACAAACCTTAGCCGCTGGGGACAGACAACAAAAACAACAATAACTACGGGCATGACGCCTGTGAAAAGGAACCCCAAGCACAGTAAGTTAACCAAAATTAGGAGACCAAAAAACACACAGCTGACGAAGCAGCAAGGTCAAAACGCACCAGACCTAACAAATGAAGAGGAATTAGGCAGTCTACCCGAAAAAGAATTCAGAATAATGATAGGAAAAACGATTCAACATCGTGGAAATAGGAGAGAGAAAATACAGGAAACGTTTCACAGGGGTCGACAAGAACTGAAGAGCAAACAAACAGTGATGAAGAACACAATAAATGAAAATAATTATTCTCTAGCATGGATCACTAGCACAATAACTGAGGCACAAGAACGGTTAAGTGGCCTGGAAGATAAAATAGTTCAAATAAATACTGCGGATCAAAATAAAGAACAAAGAATGAAAGGAACGGAGGACAGTCTCAGCGACCCTTGGGACAACATTAAATGCACCAACATTCGAATTATATGGCTCTCAGAAGAAGAAGAGAAAGAGAAAAGGCGTGAGAATATATTTGAAGAGATTATAGTTGAAAACTTCCCTAGTATGGGAAAGGAAAGAGTTAATCAAGTCCAGGAAGCACAGAGAGTCTCATACAGGATAATTCTAAGGAGAAACAGGCCAAGACACGTATTCATCAAACTATTAGAAACTAAATACATAGAAAGCATGTAAAAAGCAGCACGGGAAAAGTAGCATATACCATACAAGGGAATCCACGTAAGTTAACAGCTGACCTTTGAACAGAAATTCTGAAAGAGAGAAGGGAGTGGCAGTACACGTATTTGAAGTAATGAAAGGAAAAAAAAACCTACAACCGATGTTACTGTTCTCAGCAAGAATCTCATTGAGATTGGACAGAGAAACTAAAAACTTTACAGAAAAACACACGGAAAAAGAATTCAGCACCAACAATACCTTTATAACAAAAGATAAAGGAACTTCTCTAGGCAGGAATCACAAGGAAAAGAAAGACCTCCTAGAACCAACCAAAAACAATTAACAAAACGGTAAGAGGAATATCCATATTGATAATTACCTTACATGTAAATGGATTCATTGCTCCAACCACAACAGATAAACTGGCTGAAGGGATACAACAAAAAGCCCATTATATATGCTGCCTAGAAGAGATCCACTTTAGACCTAGTGAGACATACAGACTGAAAGTGAGGAGATGGCAAGAGACATTCCATGCAAATGGAAATCAAAGGAAACCTGGAGTTACAATTCGCATATCAGAAGAAATAGACTTTAAGATAAAGACTATTTCAGGAAACAAACAAGGACACTACACACTGATCAAGGGATCAAATTAAGGAGAGGATATAAGAAATGCAGACACTTATGAACCCAATCGAGGAGCACTTCAATACATAAAGTATATCCTAACAGCCATAAAGCGGAACTTGACAGTAAAACCATAAGAGTAGGGGACATTTCCACCCCACAATCACAAATGGATAGATCATCCAAAATGAAACTAAATCAGGAAACATAAGCTTTCAATGACGCGTTGAACAAGAGGGAATTCATTCATATGTATACAACATTCTATTGCAAAACAACAGAAAACACTTTCTCCTCGGGTACTCATGAAACACTCTCCAAGATTTATCATATGTAGGGTCACAAATAAAGCCTTGGAAAACTAAGAAAATTGACATAGCATCAGGTATAATTTTCGCCTGCAGTGCTATGAAACTAGAGAGGAATTAAAAGAAAAAAAAACTGTAAATAATACAAACACATGGAAGCTAAACAAAACGCTGTTACATAACCAAGAATACACTGCAGAAAACCAAGATGGGGTCACAAACACCTGGGAAAAATTGAAAATGTAAATAGGACCACCCAAATCTATGGAATGAAACAAATGCAACTCTAAAAGCAGAGCTGTGCGAGCAAAGAAGCGAAAAAGTAATCTCTCCCAACACCCGCACGAAGAGTGGATGAAATCTCCACATTCAACGTCAAGTACCCCGCATCTCTGGAACACCTGAGTAGAACAATGAATCAGTCCAAAATTGAGGAGGTGGACTTTGTGACCATACATATATTAGTTTTTCCCGTTTTTCACTTTTTGTGAGTGTTTAGGTGTATGCTACTGTGAGTCATTTTGTCTGTATAGCTAAGCTTTAACCATTTGTGCTAGAGTTCTTTGTGGCTGTTTATTTTTTTACATTTTAAAATTTTCTCATAAAAATATTTTTTATTTTAATAACTTCATTTTATTTGATTTTACTTTATTTTGTTTTATTTTATCCTCATTCTTTGTTTCCTTCTCTTTCTTCTCCCACTTATTCTGCGCTGTGAGGATGAAAGTCTCTAGGTGCTCTAACCAGGAGTCAGTGCTCTGCATCTGAGGTGGGAAAACCAAATTCAGGACACTGGTCCACAGGAGACCTGACAGCTCCACATAGTATCAAAGGGTGATAAACTCCCAGAGATTTCTTTCTTAACGCCAAGACCCACATTTACTCAGTGACCAGCAAGCTACAGTGCTGGACACCATCTGCCAAAAAATGAGCAAGACAGAAAGAGCCCCATCCGTTATCAGAGAGGATGCCTTAAATCATAATAAGGACGGAGGCAGCAAAATACACACCACCAGACGTGGAAGTGCCCACCAGAAAGAAAAGATCCAGCCTCATCTTCCAGAACACAAGCACAACTCCCCTCAACCAAGAAGCATACAGAACCCACTGAACAAACCTTAGCCGCTGGGGACAGACAACAAAAACAACAATAACTACGGGCATGACGCCTGTGAAAAGGAACCCCAAGCACAGTAAGTTAAGCAAAATGAGGAGACCGAAAAACACACAGCAGAAGAAGCAACAAGGTCAAAACGCACCAGACCTAACAAATGACGAGGAAATAGGCAGTCTACCCGAAAAATAATTCAGAATAATGATAGGAAAGACGATTCAACATCGGGGAAATAGGAGACAGAAAATACAAAAAACGTTTCACAAGGGTCGACAAGAACTGAAGAGCAAACAAACAATGATGAAGAACACAATAAATGAAAATAATTATTCTCTAGCATGGATCACTAGCACAATAACTGAGGCAGAAGAACAGTTACGTGGCCGGGAAGATAAAATAGTTCAAATAAATACTGCGGATCAAAATAAAGAACAAAGAGAAAAGGAACGGAGGACAGTCACAGCGACCCTTGGGACAACATTAAATGCACCAACATTCGAATTATATGGGTCTCAGAAGAAGAAGAGAAATAGAAAAGGCGTGAGAATATATTTGAAGAGATTATAGTTGAAAACTTCCCTAGTATGGGAAAGGAAATAGTTAATCAAGTCCAGGAAGCACAGAGAGTCCCATACAGGATAAATCCAAGGAGAAACACGCCAAGACACGTATTCATCAAACTATTAGAAACTAAATACATAGAAAGCATGTAAAAAGCAGCATGGGAAAAGTAGCATATACCATACAAGGGAATCCACGTAAGTTAACAGCTGACCTTTCAGCAGAAATTCTGCAAGAGAGAAGGGAGTGGCAGTATACGTATTTAACGTAATGAAAGGAAAAAAACCTACAACCAATGTTACTGTTCTCAGCAAGAATTTCATTGAGACAGGACAGAGAAACTAAAAACTTTACAGAAAAACACACGGAAAAAGAATGCAGCACCAACAACACCTTTATAACAAAGGATAAAGGAACTTCTCTAGGCAGGAATCACAAAGAAAAAAAAGACCTCCTAGAACCAACCAGAAACAATTAACAAAACGGTAA
The DNA here is from genome assembly GCF_965194825.1 of Balaenoptera physalus. Taxonomy (NCBI): domain Eukaryota; kingdom Metazoa; phylum Chordata; class Mammalia; order Artiodactyla; family Balaenopteridae; genus Balaenoptera; species Balaenoptera physalus. Next base: position 19,942,251 of record NC_138904.1, on the reverse strand, counting down.
GAGGAACATCCATACTGATAATTGCCTTACATGTAAATGGATTCATTGCTCCAACCACAACAGATAAACTGGCTGAAGGGATACAACAACAAGCATATTATATATGCTGCCTAGAAGAGATCCACTTTAGACCTAGGGAGACATACAGACTGAAAGTGAGGAGATGGCAAGAGACATTCCATGCAAATGGAAATCAAAGGAAACCTGGAGTTACAATTCTCATATCAGACGAAATAGACTTTAAGATAAAGACTATTTCAAGAAACAAACAAGGACACTACACACTGATCAAGGAATCAAATTAAGGAGAGGATATAAGAAATGCAAATACTTATGAACCCACCCGAGGAGCACTTCAATACATGAGGTATATCCTAACAGCCATTAAGCGGAACTTGACAGTAAAACCATAAGAGTAGGGGAAATTACCACCCCACAATCACCAATGGATACATCATCCAAAATAAAACTAAATCAGGAAACATAAGCTTTCAATGACGCATTGAACAAGAGGGAATTCATTCATATGTATACAACATTCTATTGCAAAACAACAGAAAACACTTTCTCCTCGGGTACTCATGAAACACTCTCCAAGATTTATCATATGTAGGGTCACAAATAAAGCCTTGGAAAACTAAGAAAATTGACATAGCATCAGGTATAATTTTCGCCTGCAGTGCTATGAAACTAGAGAGGAATTAAAAGAAAAAAAAACTGTAAATAATACAAACACATGGAAGCTAAACAAAACGCTGTTACATAACCAAGAATACACTGCAGAAAACCAAGATGGGGTCACAAACACCTGGGAAAAATTGAAAATGTAAATAGGACCACCCAAATCTATGGAATGAAACAAATGCAACTCTAAAAGCAGAGCTGTGCGAGCAAAGAAGCGAAAAAGTAATCTCTCCCAACACCCGCACGAAGAGTGGATGAAATCTCCACATTCAACGTCAAGTACCCCGCATCTCTGGAACACCTGAGTAGAACAATGAATCAGTCCAAAATTGAGGAGGTGGACTTTGTGACCATACATATATTAGTTTTTCCCGTTTTTCACTTTTTGTGAGTGTTTAGGTGTATGCTACTGTGAGTCATTTTGTCTGTATAGCTAAGCTTTAACCATTTGTGCTAGAGTTCTTTGTGGCTGTTTATTTTTTTACATTTTAAAATTTTCTCATAAAAATATTTTTTATTTTAATAACTTCATTTTATTTGATTTTACTTTATTTTGTTTTATTTTATCCTCATTCTTTGTTTCCTTCTCTTTCTTCTCCCACTTATTCTGAGCTGTGAGGATGAAAGTCTCTAGGTGCTCTAACCAGGAGTCAGTGCTCTGCATCTGAGGTGGGAAAACCAAATTCAGGACACTGGTCCACAGGAGACCTGACAGCTCCACATAGTATCAAAGGGTGATAAACTCCCAGAGATTTCTTTCTTAACGCCAAGACCCACATTTACTCAGTGACCAGCAAGCTACAGTGCTGGACACCATCTGCCAAAAAATGAGGAAGACAGAAAGAGCCCCATCCGTTATCAGAGAGGATGCCTTAAATCATAATAAGGACGGAGGCAGCAAAATACACACCACCAGACGTGGAAGTGCCCACCAGAAAGAAAAGATCCAGCCTCATCTTCCAGAACACAAGCACAACTCCCCTCAACCAAGAAGCATACAGAACCCACTGAACAAACCTTAGCCGCTGGGGACAGACAACAAAAACAACAATAACTACGGGCATGACGCCTGTGAAAAGGAACCCCAAGCACAGTAAGTTAAGCAAAATGAGGAGACCGAAAAACACACAGCAGAAGAAGCAACAAGGTCAAAACGCACCAGACCTAACAAATGACGAGGAAATAGGCAGTCTACCCGAAAAATAATTCAGAATAATGATAGGAAAGACGATTCAACATCGGGGAAATAGGAGACAGAAAATACAAAAAACGTTTCACAAGGGTCGACAAGAACTGAAGAGCAAACAAACAATGATGAAGAACACAATAAATGAAAATAATTATTCTCTAGCATGGATCACTAGCACAATAACTGAGGCAGAAGAACAGTTACGTGGCCGGGAAGATAAAATAGTTCAAATAAATACTGCGGATCAAAATAAAGAACAAAGAGAAAAGGAACGGAGGACAGTCACAGCGACCCTTGGGACAACATTAAATGCACCAACATTCGAATTATATGGGTCTCAGAAGAAGAAGAGAAATAGAAAAGGCGTGAGAATATATTTGAAGAGATTATAGTTGAAAACTTCCCTAGTATGGGAAAGGAAATAGTTAATCAAGTCCAGGAAGCACAGAGAGTCCCATACAGGATAAATCCAAGGAGAAACACGCCAAGACACGTATTCATCAAACTATTAGAAACTAAATACATAGAAAGCATGTAAAAAGCAGCATGGGAAAAGTAGCATATACCATACAAGGGAATCCACGTAAGTTAACAGCTGACCTTTCAGCAGAAATTCTGCAAGAGAGAAGGGAGTGGCAGTATACGTATTTAACGTAATGAAAGGAAAAAAACCTACAACCAATGTTACTGTTCTCAGCAAGAATTTCATTGAGACAGGACAGAGAAACTAAAAACTTTACAGAAAAACACACGGAAAAAGAATGCAGCACCAACAACACCTTTATAACAAAGGATAAAGGAACTTCTCTAGGCAGGAATCACAAAGAAAAAAAAGACCTCCTAGAACCAACCAGAAACAATTAACAAAACGGTAAGAGGAACATCCATACTGATAATTACCTTACATGTAAATGGATTCATTGCTCCAACCACAACAGATAAACTGGCTGAAGGGATACAACAACAAGCATATTATATATGCTGCCTAGAAGAGATCCACTTTAGACCTAGGGAGACATACAGACTGAAAGTGAGGAGATGGCAAGAGACATTCCATGCAAATGGAAATCAAAGGAAACCTGGAGTTACAATTCTCATATCAGAAGAAATAGACTTTAAGATAAAGACTATTTCAAGAAACAAACAAGGACACTACACACTGATCAAGGAATCAAATTAAGGAGAGGATATAAGAAATGCAAATACTTATGAACCCACCCGAGGAGCACTTCAATACATGAGGTATATCCTAACAGCCATTAAGCGGAACTTGACAGTAAAACCATAAGAGTAGGGGAAATTACCACCCCACAATCACCAATGGATACATCATCCAAAATAAAACTAAATCAGGAAATATAAGCTTTCAATGACGCATTGAACAAGAGGGAATTCATTCATATGTATACAACATTCTATTGCAAAACAACAGAAAACACTTTCTGCTCGGGTACTCATGAAACACTTTCCAAGATATATCATATGTAGGGTCACAAATAAAGCATTAGAAAACTAAGAAAATTGAAATAGCGTCAGGTATAATTTTCGCCTGCAGTGCTAGGCAACTAGATAGGAATTAAAAGAAAAACAAACTGTAAATAATACAAACACATGGAAGCTAAACAAAACGCTGTTACATAACCAAGAATACACTGCAGAAAACCAAGATGGGGTCACAAACACCTGGGAAAAATTGAAAATGAAAATAGGGCCACCCAAATCTATGGAATGAAACAAATGCAACTCTAAAAGCAGAGCTGTGCGAGCAAAGAAGCGAAAAGGTAATCTCTCCCAGCACCCGCACGAAGAGTGGATGAAATCTCCACATTCAACGTCAAGTACCCCGCATCTCTGGAACACCTGAGTAGAACAATGAATCAGTCCAAAATTGAGGAGGTGGACTTTGTGAGCATAGATATATTAGTTTTTCCAGTTTTTCACACTTTGTGAGTGTGTAGGTGTATGCTACTGTGAGTCATTTTGTCTGTGTAGCTAAGCTTTAACCATTTGTGCTAGAGTTCTTTTTGGCTGTTTATTTTTTTACATTTTAAAATTTTCTCATAAAAATATTTTTTATTCTAATAACTTCATTTTATTTGATTTTACTTTATTTTGTTTTATTTTATCCTCATTCTTTGTTTCCTCCTCTTTCTTCTCCCACTTCTTCTGAGCTGTGAGGATGAAAGTCTCTAGGTGCTCTAACCAGGAGTCAGTGCTCTGCATCTGAGGTGGGAAAACCAACTTCAGGACACTGGTCCACAGGAGACCTGACAGCTCCACATAATATCAAAAGGAGAAAATCTCCCAGAGATTTCTTTCTCAACGCCAAGACCCACATTCACTCAGTGACCAGTAAGCAACAGTGCTGGACACTGTATGCCAAACAATGAGCAAGACAGAAACAGTCCCATCCGTTATCAGAGAGGATGCTTTAAATCATCATAAGGACGGAGGCACCAAAATACACACCAGCAGTTGTGGAAATGCCCACCAGAAAGACAGGATCCAGCCTCATTCAAAAGAACACAAGCATAACTCCCCTCCACGAAGAAGCCTACACAACCCACTTAACAAACCTTAGCCGCTGGGGACAGACAACAAAAACAACAATAACTACGGGCATGACGCCTGTGAAAAGGAACCCCAAGCACAGTAAGTTAACCAAAATTAGGAGACCAAAAAACACACAGCTGACGAAGCAGCAAGGTCAAAACGCACCAGACCTAACAAATGAAGAGGAATTAGGCAGTCTACCCGAAAAAGAATTCAGAATAATGATAGGAAAAACGATTCAACATCGTGGAAATAGGAGAGAGAAAATACAGGAAACGTTTCACAGGGGTCGACAAGAACTGAAGAGCAAACAAACAGTGATGAAGAACACAATAAATGAAAATAATTATTCTCTAGCATGGATCACTAGCACAATAACTGAGGCACAAGAACGGTTAAGTGGCCTGGAAGATAAAATAGTTCAAATAAATACTGCGGATCAAAATAAAGAACAAAGAATGAAAGGAACGGAGGACAGTCTCAGCGACCCTTGGGACAACATTAAATGCACCAACATTCGAATTATATGGCTCTCAGAAGAAGAAGAGAAAGAGAAAAGGCGTGAGAATATATTTGAAGAGATTATAGTTGAAAACTTCCCTAGTATGGGAAAGGAAAGAGTTAATCAAGTCCAGGAAGCACAGAGAGTCTCATACAGGATAATTCTAAGGAGAAACAGGCCAAGACACGTATTCATCAAACTATTAGAAACTAAATACATAGAAAGCATGTAAAAAGCAGCACGGGAAAAGTAGCATATACCATACAAGGGAATCCACGTAAGTTAACAGCTGACCTTTGAACAGAAATTCTGCAAGAGAGAAGGGAGTGGCAGTATACGTATTTGAAGTAATGAAAGGAAAAAAAAACCTACAACCGATGTTACTGTTCTCAGCAAGAATCTCATTGAGATTGGACAGAGAAACTAAAAACTTTACAGAAAAACACACGGAAAAAGAATTCAGCACCAACAATACCTTTATAACAAAAGATAAAGGAACTTCTCTAGGCAGGAATCACAAGGAAAAGAAAGACCTCCTAGAACCAACCAAAAACAATTAACAAAACGGTAAGAGGAATATCCATATTGATAATTACCTTACATGTAAATGGATTCATTGCTCCAACCACAACAGATAAACTGGCTGAAGGGATACAACAAAAAGCCCATTATATATGCTGCCTAGAAGAGATCCACTTTAGACCTAGTGAGACATACAGACTGAAAGTGAGGAGATGGCAAGAGACATTCCATGCAAATGGAAATCAAAGGAAACCTGGAGTTACAATTCGCATATCAGAAGAAATAGACTTTAAGATAAAGACTATTTCAGGAAACAAACAAGGACACTACACACTGATCAAGGGATCAAATTAAGGAGAGGATATAAGAAATGCAGACACTTATGAACCCAATCGAGGAGCACTTCAATACATAAAGTATATCCTAACAGCCATAAAGCGGAACTTGACAGTAAAACCATAAGAGTAGGGGACATTTCCACCCCACAATAACAAATGGATAGATCATCCAAAATGAAACTAAATCAGGAAACATAAGCTTTCAATGACGCGTTGAACAAGAGGGAATTCATTCATATGTATACAACATTCTATTGCAAAACAACAGAAAACACTTTCTCCTCGGGTACTCATGAAACACTCTCCAAGATTTATCATATGTAGGGTCACAAATAAAGCCTTGGAAAACTAAGAAAATTGACATAGCATCAGGTATAATTTTCGCCTGCAGTGCTATGAAACTAGAGAGGAATTAAAAGAAAAAAAAACTGTAAATAATACAAACACATGGAAGCTAAACAAAACGCTGTTACATAACCAAGAATACACTGCAGAAAACCAAGATGGGGTCACAAACACCTGGGAAAAATTGAAAATGTAAATAGGACCACCCAAATCTATGGAATGAAACAAATGCAACTCTAAAAGCAGAGCTGTGCGAGCAAAGAAGCGAAAAAGTAATCTCTCCCAACACCCGCACGAAGAGTGGATGAAATCTCCACATTCAACGTCAAGTACCCCGCATCTCTGGAACACCTGAGTAGAACAATGAATCAGTCCAAAATTGAGGAGGTGGACTTTGTGACCATACATATATTAGTTTTTCCCGTTTTTCACTTTTTGTGAGTGTTTAGGTGTATGCTACTGTGAGTCATTTTGTCTGTATAGCTAAGCTTTAACCATTTGTGCTAGAGTTCTTTGTGGCTGTTTATTTTTTTACATTTTAAAATTTTCTCATAAAAATATTTTTTATTTTAATAACTTCATTTTATTTGATTTTACTTTATTTTGTTTTATTTTATCCTCATTCTTTGTTTCCTTCTCTTTCTTCTCCCACTTATTCTGAGCTGTGAGGATGAAAGTCTCTAGGTGCTCTAACCAGGAGTCAGTGCTCTGCATCTGAGGTGGGAAAACCAAATTCAGGACACTGGTCCACAGGAGACCTGACAGCTCCACATAGTATCAAAGGGTGATAAACTCCCAGAGATTTCTTTCTTAACGCCAAGACCCACATTTACTCAGTGACCAGCAAGCTACAGTGCTGGACACCATCTGCCAAAAAATGAGCAAGACAGAAAGAGCCCCATCCGTTATCAGAGAGGATGCCTTAAATCATAATAAGGACGGAGGCAGCAAAATACACACCACCAGACGTGGAAGTGCCCACCAGAAAGAAAAGATCCAGCCTCATCTTCCAGAACACAAGCACAACTCCCCTCAACCAAGAAGCATACAGAACCCACTGAACAAACCTTAGCCGCTGGGGACAGACAACAAAAACAACAATAACTACGGGCATGACGCCTGTGAAAAGGAACCCCAAGCACAGTAAGTTAAGCAAAATGAGGAGACCGAAAAACACACAGCAGAAGAAGCAACAAGGTCAAAACGCACCAGACCTAACAAATGACGAGGAAATAGGCAGTCTACCCGAAAAATAATTCAGAATAATGATAGGAAAGACGATTCAACATCGGGGAAATAGGAGACAGAAAATACAAAAAACGTTTCACAAGGGTCGACAAGAACTGAAGAGCAAACAAACAATGATGAAGAACACAATAAATGAAAATAATTATTCTCTAGCATGGATCACTAGCACAATAACTGAGGCAGAAGAACAGTTACGTGGCCGGGAAGATAAAATAGTTCAAATAAATACTGCGGATCAAAATAAAGAACAAAGAGAAAAGGAACGGAGGACAGTCACAGCGACCCTTGGGACAACATTAAATGCACCAACATTCGAATTATATGGGTCTCAGAAGAAGAAGAGAAATAGAAAAGGCGTGAGAATATATTTGAAGAGATTATAGTTGAAAACTTCCCTAGTATGGGAAAGGAAATAGTTAATCAAGTCCAGGAAGCACAGAGAGTCCCATACAGGATAAATCCAAGGAGAAACACGCCAAGACACGTATTCATCAAACTATTAGAAACTAAATACATAGAAAGCATGTAAAAAGCAGCATGGGAAAAGTAGCATATACCATACAAGGGAATCCACATAAGTTAACAGCTGAACTTTCAGCAGAAATTCTGCAAGAGAGAAGGGAGTGGCAGTATACGTATTTAACGTAATGAAAGGAAAAAAACCTACAACCAATGTTACTGTTCTCAGCAAGAATTTCATTGAGACAGGACAGAGAAACTAAAAACTTTACAGAAAAACACACGGAAAAAGAATGCAGCACCAACAACACCTTTATAACAAAGGATAAAGGAACTTCTCTAGGCAGGAATCACAAAGAAAAAAAAGACCTCCTAGAACCAACCAGAAACAATTAACAAAACGGTAAGAGGAACATCCATACTGATAATTACCTTACATGTAAATGGATTCATTGCTCCAACCACAACAGATAAACTGGCTGAAGGGATACAACAACAAGCATATTATATATGCTGCCTAGAAGAGATCCACTTTAGACCTAGGGAGACATACAGACTGAAAGTGAGGAGATGGCAAGAGACATTCCATGCAAATGGAAATCAAAGGAAACCTGGAGTTACAATTCTCATATCAGAAGAAATAGACTTTAAGATAAAGACTATTTCAAGAAACAAACAAGGACACTACACACTGATCAAGGAATCAAATTAAGGAGAGGATATAAGAAATGCAAATACTTATGAACCCACCCGAGGAGCACTTCAATACATGAGGTATATCCTAACAGCCATTAAGCGGAACTTGACAGTAAAACCATAAGAGTAGGGGAAATTACCACCCCACAATCACCAATGGATACATCATCCAAAATAAAACTAAATCAGGAAACATAAGCTTTCAATGACGCATTGAACAAGAGGGAATTCATTCATATGTATACAACATTCTATTGCAAAACAACAGAAAACACTTTCTCCTCGGGTACTCATGAAACACTCTCCAAGATATATCATATGTAGGGTCACAAATAAAGCATTAGAAAACTAAGAAAATTGAAATAGCGTCAGGTATAATTTTCGCCTGCAGTGCTAGGCAACTAGATAGGAATTAAAAGAAAAACAAACTGTAAATAATACAAACACATGGAAGCTAAACAAAACGCTGTTACATAACCAAGAATACACTGCAGAAAACCAAGATGGGGTCACAAACACCTGGGAAAAATTGAAAATGAAAATAGGGCCACCCAAATCTATGGAATGAAACAAATGCAACTCTAAAAGCAGAGCTGTGCGAGCAAAGAAGCGAAAAGGTAATCTCTCCCAGCACCCGCACGAAGAGTGGATGAAATCTCCACATTCAACGTCAAGTACCCCGCATCTCTGGAACACCTGAGTAGAACAATGAATCAGTCCAAAATTGAGGAGGTGGACTTTGTGAGCATAGATATATTAGTTTTTCCAGTTTTTCACACTTTGTGAGTGTGTAGGTGTATGCTACTGTGAGTCATTTTGTCTGTGTAGCTAAGCTTTAACCATTTGTGCTAGAGTTCTTTTTGGCTGTTTATTTTTTTACATTTTAAAATTTTCTCATAAAAATATTTTTTATTCTAATAACTTCATTTTATTTGATTTTACTTTATTTTGTTTTATTTTATCCTCATTCTTTGTTTCCTCCTCTTTCTTCTCCCACTTATTCTGAGCTGTGAGGATGAAAGTCTCTAGGTGCTCTAACCAGGAGTCAGTGCTCTGCATCTGAGGTGGGAAAACCAACTTCAGGACACTGGTCCACAGGAGACCTGACAGCTCCACATAATATCAAAAGGAGAAAATCTCCCAAAGATTTCTTTCTCAACGCCAAGACCCACATTCACTCAGTGACCAGTAAGCAACAGTGCTGGACACTGTATGCCAAACAATGAGCAAGACAGAAACAGTCCCATCCGTTATCAGAGAGGATGCTTTAAATCATCATAAGGACGGAGGCACCAAAATACACACCAGCAGTTGTGTAAATGCCCACCAGAAAGACAGGATCCAGCCTCATTCAAAAGAACACAAGCATAACTCCCCTCCACGAAGAAGCCTACACAACCCACTTAACAAACCTTAGCCGCTGGGGACAGACAACAAAAACAACAATAACTACGGGCATGACGCCTGTGAAAAGGAACCCCAAGCACAGTAAGTTAACCAAAATTAGGAGACCAAAAAACACACAGCTGACGAAGCAGCAAGGTCAAAACGCACCAGACCTAACAAATGAAGAGGAATTAGGCAGTCTACCCGAAAAAGAATTCAGAATAATGATAGGAAAAACGATTCAACATCGTGGAAATAGGAGAGAGAAAATACAGGAAACGTTTCACAGGGGTCGACAAGAACTGAAGAGCAAACAAACAGTGATGAAGAACACAATAAATGAAAATAATTATTCTCTAGCATGGATCACTAGCACAATAACTGAGGCACAAGAACGGTTAAGTGGCCTGGAAGATAAAATAGTTCAAATAAATACTGCGGATCAAAATAAAGAACAAAGAATGAAAGGAACGGAGGACAGTCTCAGCGACCCTTGGGACAACATTAAATGCACCAACATTCGAATTATATGGCTCTCAGAAGAAGAAGAGAAAGAGAAAAGGCGTGAGAATATATTTGAAGAGATTATAGTTGAAAACTTCCCTAGTATGGGAAAGGAAAGAGTTAATCAAGTCCAGGAAGCACAGAGAGTCTCATACAGGATAATTCTAAGGAGAAACAGGCCAAGACACGTATTCATCAAACTATTAGAAACTAAATACATAGAAAGCATGTAAAAAGCAGCACGGGAAAAGTAGCATATACCATACAAGGGAATCCACGTAAGTTAACAGCTGACCTTTAAACAGAAATTCTGCAAGAGAGAAGGGAGTGGCAGTATACGTATTTGAAGTAATGAAAGGAAAAAAAAACCTACAACCGATGTTACTGTTCTCAGCAAGAATCTCATTGAGATTGGACAGAGAAACTAAAAACTTTACAGAAAAACACACGGAAAAAGAATTCAGCACCAACAATAGCTTTATAACAAAAGATAAAGGAACTTCTCTAGGCAGGAATCACAAGGAAAAGAAAGACCTCCTAGAACCAACCAAAAACAATTAACAAAACGGTAAGAGGAACATCCATATTGATAATTACCTTACATGTAAATGGATTCATTGCTACAACCACAACAGATAAACTGGCTGAAGGGATACAACAAAAAGCCCATTATATATGCTGCCTAGAAGAGATCCACGTTAGACCTAGTGAGACATACAGACTGAAAGTGAGGAGATGGCAAGAGACATTCCATGCAAATGGAAATCAAAGGAAACCTGGAGTTACAATTCGCATATCAGAAGAAATAGACTTTAAGATAAAGACTATTTCAAGAAACAAACAAGGACACTACACACTGATCAAGGGATCAAATTAAGGAGAGGATATAAGAAATGCAGACACTTATGAACCCAATCGAGGAGCACTTCAATACATAAAGTATATCCTAACAGCCATAAAGCGGAACTTGACAGTAAAACCATAAGAGTAGGGGACATTTCCACCCCACAATCACAAATGGATAGATCATCCAAAATGAAACTAAATCAGGAAACATAAGCTTTCAATGACGCGTTGAACAAGAGGGAATTCATTCATATGTATACAACATTCTATTGCAAAACAACAGAAAACACTTTCTCCTCGGGTACTCATGAAACACTCTCCAAGATTTATCATATGTAGGGTCACAAATAAAGCCTTGGAAAACTAAGAAAATTGACATAGCATCAGGTATAATTTTCGCCTGCAGTGCTATGAAACTAGAGAGGAATTAAAAGAAAAAAAAACTGTAAATAATACAAACACATGGAAGCTAAACAAAACGCTGTTACATAACCAAGAATACACTGCAGAAAACCAAGATGGGGTCACAAACACCTGGGAAAAATTGAAAATGTAAATAGGACCACCCAAATCTATGGAATGAAACAAATGCAACTCTAAAAGCAGAGCTGTGCGAGCAAAGAAGCGAAAAAGTAATCTCTCCCAACACCCGCACGAAGAGTGGATGAAATCTCCACATTCAACGTCAAGTACCCCGCATCTCTGGAACACCTGAGTAGAACAATGAATCAGTCCAAAATTGAGGAGGTGGACTTTGTGACCATACATATATTAGTTTTTCCAGTTTTTCACTTTTTGTGAGTGTTTAGGTGTATGCTACTGTGAGTCATTTTGTCTGTATAGCTAAGCTTTAACCATTTGTGCTAGAGTTCTTTGTGGCTGTTTATTTTTTTACATTTTAAAATTTTCTCATAAAAATATTTTTTATTTTAATAACTTCATTTTATTTGATTTTACTTTATTTTGTTTTATTTTATCCTCATTCTTTGTTTCCTTCTCTTTCTTCTCCCACTTATTCTGAGCTGTGAGGATGAAAGTCTCTAGGTGCTCTAACCAGGAGTCAGTGCTCTGCATCTGAGGTGGGAAAACCAAATTCAGGACACTGGTCCACAGGAGACCTGACAGCTCCACATAGTATCAAAGGGTGATAAACGCCCAGAGATTTCTTTCTTAACGCCAAGACCCACATTTACTCAGTGACCAGCAAGCTACAGTGCTGGACACCATCTGCCAAAAAATGAGCAAGACAGAAAGAGCCCCATCCGTTATCAGAGAGGATGCCTTAAATCATAATAAGGACGGAGGCAGCAAAATACACACCACCAGACGTGGAAGTGCCCACCAGAAAGAAAAGATCCAGCCTCATCTTCCAGAACACAAGCACAACTCCCCTCAACCAAGAAGCATACAGAACCCACTGAACAAACCTTAGCCGCTGGGGACAGACAACAAAAACAACAATAACTACGGGCATGACGCCTGTGAAAAGGAACCCCAAGCACAGTAAGTTAAGCAAAATGAGGAGACCGAAAAACACACAGCAGAAGAAGCAACAAGGTCAAAACGCACCAGACCTAACAAATGACGAGGAAATAGGCAGTCTACCTGAAAAATAATTCAGAATAATGATAGGAAAGACGATTCAACATCGGGGAAATAGGAGACAGAAAATACAAAAAACGTTTCACAAGGGTCGACAAGAACTGAAGAGCAAACAAACAATGATGAAGAACACAATAAATGAAAATAATTATTCTCTAGCATGGATCACTAGCACAATAACTGAGGCAGAAGAACAGTTACGTGGCCGGGAAGATAAAATAGTTCAAATAAATACTGCGGATCAAAATAAAGAACAAAGAGAAAAGGAACGGAGGACAGTCACAGCGACCCTTGGGACAACATTAAATGCACCAATATTCGAATTATATGGGTCTCAGAAGAAGAAGAGAAATAGAAAAGGCGTGAGAATATATTTGAAGAGATTATAGTTGAAAACTTCCCTAGTATGGGAAAGGAAATAGTTAATCAAGTCCAGGAAGCACAGAGAGTCCCATACAGGATAAATCCAAGGAGAAACACGCCAAGACACGTATTCATCAAACTATTAGAAACTAAATACATAGAAAGCATGTAAAAAGCAGCATGGGAAAAGTAGCATATACCATACAAGGGAATCCACGTAAGTTAACAGCTGACCTTTCAGCAGAAATTCTGCAAGAGAGAAGGGAGTGGCAGTATACGTATTTAACGTAATGAAAGGAAAAAAACCTACAACCAATGTTACTGTTCTCAGCAACAATTTCATTGAGACAGGACAGAGAAACTAAAAACTTTACAGAAAAACACACGGAAAAAGAATGCAGCACCAACAACACCTTTATAACAAAGGATAAAGGAACTTCTCTAGGCAGGAATCACAAAGAAAAAAAAGACCTCCTAGAACCAACCAGAAACAATTAACAAAACGGTAAGAGGAACATCCATACTGATAATTACCTTACATGTAAATGGATTCATTGCTCCAACCACAACAGATAAACTGGCTGAAGGGATACAACAACAAGCATATTATATATGCTGCCTAGAAGAGATCCACTTTAGACCTAGGGAGACATACAGACTGAAAGTGAGGAGATGGCAAGAGACATTCCATGCAAATGGAAATCAAAGGAAACCTGGAGTTACAATTCTCATATCAGAAGAAATAGACTTTAAGATAAAGACTATTTCAAGAAACAAACAAGGACACTACACACTGATCAAGGAATCAAATTAAGGAGAGGATATAAGAAATGCAAATACTTATGAACCCACCCGAGGAGCACTTCAATACATGAGGTATATCCTAACAGCCATTAAGCGGAACTTGACAGTAAAACCATAAGAGTAGGGGAAATTACCACCCCACAATCACCAATGGATAGATCATCCAAAATAAAACTAAATCAGGAAACATAAGCTTTCAATGACGCATTGAACAAGAGGGAATTCATTCATATGTATACAACATTCTATTGCAAAACAACAGAAAACACTTTCTCCTCGGGTACTCATGAAACACTCTCCAAGATATATCATATGTAGGGTCACAAATAAAGCATTAGAAAACTAAGAAAATTGAAATAGCGTCAGGTATAATTTTCGCCTGCAGTGCTAGGCAACTAGATAGGAATTAAAAGAAAAACAAACTGTAAATAATACAAACACATGGAAGCTAAAGAAAACGCTGTTACATAACCAAGAATACACTGCAGAAAACCAAGATGGGGTCACAAACACCTGGGAAAAATTGAAAATGAAAATAGGGCCACCCAAATCTATGGAATGAAACAAATGCAACTCTAAAAGCAGAGCTGTGCGAGCAAAGAAGCGAAAAGGTAATCTCTCCCAGCACCCGCACGAAGAGTGGATGAAATCTCCACATTCAACGTCAAGTACCCCGCATCTCTGGAACACCTGAGTAGAACAATGAATCAGTCCAAAATTGAGGAGGTGGACTTTGTGAGCATAGATATATTAGTTTTTCCAGTTTTTCACACTTTGTGAGTGTGTAGGTGTATGCTACTGTGAGTCATTTTGTCTGTGTAGCTAAGCTTTAACCATTTGTGCTAGAGTTCTTTTTGGCTGTTTATTTTTTTACATTTTAAAATTTTCTCATAAAAATATTTTTTATTCTAATAACTTCATTTTATTTGATTTTACTTTATTTTGTTTTATTTTATCCTCATTCTTTGTTTCCTCCTCTTTCTTCTCCCACTTATTCTGAGCTGTGAGGATGAAAGTCTCTAGGTGCTCTAACCAGGAGTCAGTGCTCTGCATCTGAGGTGGGAAAACCAACTTCAGGACACTGGTCCACAGGAGACCTGACAGCTCCACATAATATCAAAAGGAGAAAATCTCCCAGAGATTTCTTTCTCAACGCCAAGACCCACATTCACTCAGTGACCAGTAAGCAACAGTGCTGGACACTGTATGCCAAACAATGAGCAAGACAGAAACAGTCCCATCCGTTATCAGAGAGGATGCTTTAAATCATCATAAGGACGGAGGCACCAAAATACACACCAGCAGTTGTGGAAATGCCCACCAGAAAGACAGGATCCAGCCTCATTCAAAAGAACACAAGCATAACTCCCCTCCACGAAGAAGCCTACACAACCCACTTAACAAACCTTAGCCGCTGGGGACAGACAACAAAAACAACAATAACTACGGGCATGACGCCTGTGAAAAGGAACCCCAAGCACAGTAAGTTAACCAAAATTAGGAGACCAAAAAACACACAGCTGACGAAGCAGCAAGGTCAAAACGCACCAGACCTAACAAATGAAGAGGAATTAGGCAGTCTACCCGAAAAAGAATTCAGAATAATGATAGGAAAAACGATTCAACATCGTGGAAATAGGAGAGAGAAAATACAGGAAACGTTTCACAGGGGTCGACAAGAACTGAAGAGCAAACAAACAGTGATGAAGAACACAATAAATGAAAATAATTATTCTCTAGCATGGATCACTAGCACAATAACTGTGGCACAAGAACGGTTAAGTGGCCTGGAAGATAAAATAGTTCAAATAAATACTGCGGATCAAAATAAAGAACAAAGAATGAAAGGAACGGAGGACAGTCTCAGCGACCCTTGGGACAACATTAAATGCACCAACATTCGAATTATATGGCTCTCAGAAGAAGAAGAGAAAGAGAAAAGGCGTGAGAATATATTTGAAGAGATTATAGTTGAAAACTTCCCTAGTATGGGAAAGGAAAGAGTTAATCAAGTCCAGGAAGCACAGAGAGTCTCATACAGGATAATTCTAAGGAGAAACAGGCCAAGACACGTATTCATCAAACTATTAGAAACTAAATACATAGAAAGCATGTAAAAAGCAGCACGGGAAAAGTAGCATATACCATACAAGGGAATCCACGTAAGTTAACAGCTGACCTTTGAACAGAAATTCTGCAAGAAGGAAGGGAGTGGCAGTATACGTATTTGAAGTAATGAAAGGAAAAAAAAACCTACAACCGATGTTACTGTTCTCAGCAAGAATCTCATTGAGATTGGACAGAGAAACTAAAAACTTTACAGAAAAACACACGGAAAAAGAATTCAGCACCAACAATAGCTTTATAACAAAAGATAAAGGAACTTCTCTAGGCAGGAATCACAAGGAAAAGAAAGACCTCCTAGAACCAACCAAAAACAATTAACAAAACGGTAAGAGGAACATCCATATTGATAATTACCTTACATGTAAATGGATTCATTGCTCCAACCACAACAGATAAACTGGCTGAAGGGATACAACAAAAAGCCCATTATATATGCTGCCTAGAAGAGATCCACTTTAGACCTAGTGAGACATACAGACTGAAAGTGAGGAGATGGCAAGAGACATTCCATGCAAATGGAAATCAAAGGAAACCTGGAGTTACAATTCGCATATCAGAAGAAATAGACTTTAAGATAAAGACTATTTCAAGAAACAAACAAGGACACTACACACTGATCAAGGGATCAAATTAAGGAGAGGATATAAGAAATGCAGACACTTATGAACCCAATCGAGGAGCACTTCAATACATAAAGTATATCCTAACAGCCATAAAGCGGAACTTGACAGTAAAACCATAAGAGTAGGGGACATTTCCACCCCACAATCACAAATGGATAGATCATCCAAAATGAAACTAAATCAGGAAACATAAGCTTTCAATGACGCGTTGAACAAGAGGGAATTCATTCATATGTATACAACATTCTATTGCAAAACAACAGAAAACACTTTCTCCTCGGGTACTCATGAAACACTCTCCAAGATTTATCATATGTAGGGTCACAAATAAAGCCTTGGAAAACTAAGAAAATTGAAATAGCATCAGGTATAATTTTCGCCTGCAGTGCTATGAAACTAGAGAGGAATTAAAAGAAAAAAAAACTGTAAATAATACAAACACATGGAAGCTAAACAAAACGCTGTTACATAACCAAGAATACACTGCAGAAAACCAAGATGGGGTCACAAACACCTGGGAAAAATTGAAAATGTAAATAGGACCACCCAAATCTATGGAATGAAACAAATGCAACTCTAAAAGCAGAGCTGTGCGAGCAAAGAAGCGAAAAAGTAATCTCTCCCAACACCCGCACGAAGAGTGGATGAAATCTCCACATTCAACGTCAAGTACCCCGCATCTCTGGAACACCTGAGTAGAACAATGAATCAGTCCAAAATTGAGGAGGTGGACTTTGTGACCATACATATATTAGTTTTTCCCGTTTTTCACTTTTTGTGAGTGTTTAGGTGTATGCTACTGTGAGTCATTTTGTCTGTATAGCTAAGCTTTAACCATTTGTGCTAGAGTTCTTTGTGGCTGTTTATTTTTTTACATTTTAAAATTTTCTCATAAAAATATTTTTTATTTTAATAACTTCATTTTATTTGATTTTACTTTATTTTGTTTTATTTTATCCTCATTCTTTGTTTCCTTCTCTTTCTTCTCCCACTTATTCTGAGCTGTGAGGATGAAAGTCTCTAGGTGCTCTAACCAGGAGTCAGTGCTCTGCATCTGAGGTGGGAAAACCAAATTCAGGACACTGGTCCACAGGAGACCTGACAGCTCCACATAGTATCAAAGGGTGATAAACTCCCAGAGATTTCTTTCTTAACGCCAAGACCCACATTTACTCAGTGACCAGCAAGCTACAGTGCTGGACACCATCTGCCAAAAAATGAGCAAGACAGAAAGAGCCCCATCCGTTATCAGAGAGGATGCCTTAAATCATAATAAGGACGGAGGCAGCAAAATACACACCACCAGACGTGGAAGTGCCCACCAGAAAGAAAAGATCCAGCCTCATCTTCCAGAACACAAGCACAACTCCCCTCAACCAAGAAGCATACAGAACCCACTGAACAAACCTTAGCCGCTGGGGACAGACAACAAAAACAACAATAACTACGGGCATGACGCCTGTGAAAAGGAACCCCAAGCACAGTAAGTTAAGCAAAATGAGGAGACCGAAAAACACACAGCAGAAGAAGCAACAAGGTCAAAACGCACCAGACCTAACAAATGACGAGGAAATAGGCAGTCTACCCGAAAAATAATTCAGAATAATGATAGGAAAGACGATTCAACTTCGGGGAAATAGGAGACAGAAAATACAAAAAACGTTTCACAAGGGTCGACAAGAACTGAAGAGCAA
Source organism: Balaenoptera physalus (assembly GCF_965194825.1). Classification (NCBI taxonomy): domain Eukaryota; kingdom Metazoa; phylum Chordata; class Mammalia; order Artiodactyla; family Balaenopteridae; genus Balaenoptera; species Balaenoptera physalus. The sequence continues at coordinate 19,923,766 of NC_138904.1, read as the reverse complement.
ACAAACAATGATGAAGAACACAATAAATGAAAATAATTATTCTCTAGCATGGATCACTAGCACAATAACTGAGGCAGAAGAACAGTTACGTGGCCGGGAAGATAAAATAGTTCAAATAAATACTGCGGATCAAAATAAAGAACAAAGAGAAAAGGAACGGAGGACAGTCACAGCGACCCTTGGGACAACATTAAATGCACCAACATTCGAATTATATGGGTCTCAGAAGAAGAAGAGAAATAGAAAAGGCGTGAGAATATATTTGAAGAGATTATAGTTGAAAACTTCCCTAGTATGGGAAAGGAAATAGTTAATCAAGTCCAGGAAGCACAGAGAGTCCCATACAGGATAAATCCAAGGAGAAACACGCCAAGACACGTATTCATCAAACTATTAGAAACTAAATACATAGAAAGCATGTAAAAAGCAGCATGGGAAAAGTAGCATATACCATACAAGGGAATCCACGTAAGTTAACAGCTGACCTTTCAGCAGAAATTCTGCAAGAGAGAAGGGAGTGGCAGTATACGTATTTAACGTAATGAAAGGAAAAAAACCTACAACCAATGTTACTGTTCTCAGCAAGAATTTCATTGAGACAGGACAGAGAAACTAAAAACTTTACAGAAAAACACACGGAAAAAGAATGCAGCACCAACAACACCTTTATAACAAAGGATAAAGGAACTTCTCTAGGCAGGAATCACAAAGAAAAAAAAGACCTCCTAGAACCAACCAGAAACAATTAACAAAACGGTAAGAGGAACATCCATACTGATAATTACCTTACATGTAAATGGATTCATTGCTCCAACCACAACAGATAAACTGGCTGAAGGGACACAACAACAAGCATATTATATATGCTGCCTAGAAGAGATCCACTTTAGACCTAGGGAGACATACAGACTGAAAGTGAGGAGATGGCAAGAGACGTTCCATGCAAATGGAAATCAAAGGAAACCTGGAGTTACAATTCTCATATCAGAAGAAATAGACTTTAAGATAAAGACTATTTCAAGAAACAAACAAGGACACTACACACTGATCAAGGAATCAAATTAAGGAGAGGATATAAGAAATGCAAATACTTATGAACCCACCCGAGGAGCACTTCAATACATGAGGTATATCCTAACAGCCATTAAGCGGAACTTGACAGTAAAACCATAAGAGTAGGGGACATTTCCACCCCACAATCACAAATGGATAGATCATCCAAAATGAAACTAAATCAGGAAACATAAGCTTTCAATGACGCGTTGAACAAGAGGGAATTCATTCATATGTATACAACATTCTATTGCAAAACAACAGAAAACACTTTCTCCTCGGGTACTCATGAAACACTCTCCAAGATTTATCATATGTAGGGTCACAAATAAAGCCTTGGAAAACTAAGAAAATTGAAATAGCATCAGGTATAATTTTCGCCTGCAGTGCTATGAAACTAGAGAGGAATTAAAAGAAAAAAAAACTGTAAATAATACAAACACATGGAAGCTAAACAAAACGCTGTTACATAACCAAGAATACACTGCAGAAAACCAAGATGGGGTCACAAACACCTGGGAAAAATTGAAAATGAAAATAGGGCCACCCAAATCTATGGAATGAAACAAAGGCAACTCTAAAAGCAGAGCTGTGCGAGCAAAGAAGCAAAAAGGTAATCTCTCCCAGCACCCGCACGAAGAGTGGATGAAATCTCCACATTCAACGTCAAGTACCCCGCATCTCTGGAACACCTGAGTAGAACAATGAATCAGTCCAAAATTGAGGAGGTGGACTTTGTGAGCATAGATATATTAGTTTTTCCAGTTTTTCACACTTTGTGAGTGTGTAGGTGTATGCTACTGTGAGTCATTTTGTCTGTGTAGCTAAGCTTTAACCATTTGTGCTAGAGTTCTTTTTGGCTGTTTATTTTTTTACATTTTAAAATTTTCTCATAAAAATATTTTTTATTCTAATAACTTCATTTTATTTGATTTTACTTTATTTTGTTTTATTTTATCCTCATTCTTTGTTTCCTCCTCTTTCTTCTCCCACTTATTCTGAGCTGTGAGGATGAAAGTCTCTAGGTGCTCTAACCAGGAGTCAGTGCTCTGCATCTGAGGTGGGAAAACCAACTTCAGGACACTGGTCCACAGGAGACCTGACAGCTCCACATAATATCAAAAGGAGAAAATCTCCCAGAGATTTCTTTCTCAACGCCAAGACCCACATTCACTCAGTGACCAGTAAGCAACAGTGCTGGACACTGTATGCCAAACAATGAGCAAGACAGAAACAGTCCCATCCGTTATCAGAGAGGATGCTTTAAATCATCATAAGGACGGAGGCACCAAAATACACACCAGCAGTTGTGGAAATGCCCACCAGAAAGACAGGATCCAGCCTCATTCCAAAGAACACAAGCATAACTCCCCTCCACGAAGAAGCCTACACAACCCACTTAACAAACCTTAGCCACTGGGGACAGACAACAAAAACAACAATAACTACGGGCATGACGCCTGTGAAAAGGAACCCCAAGCACAGTAAGTTAACCAAAATTAGGAGACCAAAAAACACACAGCTGACGAAGCAGCAAGGTCAAAATGCACCAGACCTAACAAATGAAGAGGAATTAGGCAGTCTACCCGAAAAAGAATTCAGAATAATGATAGGAAAAACGATTCAACATCGTGGAAATAGGAGAGAGAAAATACAGGAAACGTTTCACAGGGGTCGACAAGAACTGAAGAGCAAACAAACAGTGATGAAGAACACAATAAATGAAAATAATTATTCTCTAGCATGGATCACTAGCACAATAACTGAGGCACAAGAACGGTTAAGTGGCCTGGAAGATAAAATAGTTCAAATAAATACTGCGGATCAAAATAAAGAACAAAGAATGAAAGGAACGGAGGACAGTCTCAGCGACCCTTGGGACAACATTAAATGCACCAACATTCGAATTATATGGCTCTCAGAAGAAGAAGAGAAAGAGAAAAGGCGTGAGAATATATTTGAAGAGATTATAGTTGAAAACTTCCCTAGTATGGGAAAGGAAAGAGTTAATCAAGTCCAGGAAGCACAGAGAGTCTCATACAGGATAATTCTAAGGAGAAACAGGCCAAGACACGTATTCATCAAACTATTAGAAACTAAATACATAGAAAGCATGTAAAAAGCAGCACGGGAAAAGTAGCATATACCATACAAGGGAATCCACGTAAGTTAACAGCTGACCTTTGAACAGAAATTCTGCAAGAGAGAAGGGAGTGGCAGTATACGTATTTGAAGTAATGAAAGGAAAAAAACCTACAACCGATGTTACTGTTCTCAGCAAGAATCTCATTGAGATTGGACAGAGAAACTAAAAACTTTACAGAAAAACACACGGAAAAAGAATTCAGCACCAACAATAGCTTTATAACAAAAGATAAAGGAACTTCTCTAGGCAGGAATCACAAGGAAAAGAAAGACCTCCTAGAACCAACCAAAAACAATTAACAAAACGGTAAGAGGAACATCCATATTGATAATTACCTTACATGTAAATGGATTCATTGCTCCAACCACAACAGATAAACTGGCTGAAGGGATACAACAAAAAGCCCATTATATATGCTGCCTAGAAGAGATCCACTTTAGACCTAGTGAGACATACAGACTGAAAGTGAGGAGATGGCAAGAGACATTACATGCAAATGGAAATCAAAGGAAACCTGGAGTTACAATTCGCATATCAGAAGAAATAGACTTTAAGATAAAGACTATTTCAAGAAACAAACAAGGACACTACACACTGATCAAGGGATCAAATTAAGGAGAGGATATAAGAAATGCAGACACTTATGAACCCAATCGAGGAGCACTTCAATACATGAAGTATATCCTAACAGCCATAAAGCGGAACTTGACAGTAAAACCATAAGAGTAGGGGACATTTCCACCCCACAATCACAAATGGATAGATCATCCAAAATGAAACTAAATCTGGAAACATAAGCTTTCAATGACGCGTTGAACAAGAGGGAATTCATTCATATGTATACAACATTCTATTGCAAAACAACAGAAAACACTTTCTCCTCGGGTACTCATGAAACACTCTCCAAGATTTATCATATGTAGGGTCACAAATAAAGCCTTGGAAAACTAAGAAAATTGACATAGCATCAGGTATAATTTTCGCCTGCAGTGCTATGAAACTAGAGAGGAATTAAAAGAAAAAAAAAACTGTAAATAATACAAACACATGGAAGCTAAACAAAACGCTGTTACATAACCAAGAATACACTGCAGAAAACCAAGATGGGGTCACAAACACCTGGGAAAAATTGAAAATGTAAATAGGACCACCCAAATCTATGGAATGAAACAAATGCAACTCTAAAAGCAGAGCTGTGCGAGCAAAGAAGCGAAAAAGTAATCTCTCCCAACACCCGCACGAAGAGTGGATGAAATCTCCACATTCAATGTCAAGTACCCCGCATCTCTGGAACACCTGAGTAGAACAATGAATCAGTCCAAAATTGAGGAGGTGGACTTTGTGAGCATAGATATATTAGTTTTTCCAGTTTTTCACACTTTGTGAGTGTGTAGGTGTATGCTACTGTGAGTCATTTTGTCTGTGTAGCTAAGCTTTAACCATTTGTGCTAGAGTTCTTTTTGGCTGTTTATTTTTTTACATTTTAAAATTTTCTCATAAAAATATTTTTTATTCTAATAACTTCATTTTATTTGATTTTACTTTATTTTGTTTTATTTTATCCTCATTCTTTGTTTCCTCCTCTTTCTTCTCCCACTTATTCTGAGCTGTGAGGATGAAAGTCTCTAGGTGCTCTAACCAGGAGTCAGTGCTCTGCATCTGAGGTGGGAAAACCAACTTCAGGACACTGGTCCACAGGAGACCTGACAGCTCCACATAATATCAAAAGGAGAAAATCTCCCAGAGATTTCTTTCTCAACGCCAAGACCCACATTCACTCAGTGACCAGTAAGCAACAGTGCTGGACACCGTATGCCAAACAATGAGCAAGACAGAAACAGTCCCATCCGTTATCAGAGAGGATGCTTTAAATCATCATAAGGACGGAGGCACCAAAATACACACCAGCAGTTGTGGAAATGCCCACCAGAAAGACAGGATCCAGCCTCATTCAAAAGAACACAAGCATAACTCCCCTCCACGAAGAAGCCTACACAACCCACTTAACAAACCTTAGCCGCTGGGGACAGACAACAAAAACAACAATAACTACGGGCATGACGCCTGTGAAAAGGAACCCCAAGCACAGTAAGTTAACCAAAATTAGGAGACCAAAAAACACACAGCTGACGAAGCAGCAAGGTCAAAACGCACCAGACCTAACAAATGAAGAGGAAATAGGCAGTCTACCCGAAAAAGAATTCAGAATAATGATAGGAAAAACGATTCAACATCGTGGAAATAGGAGAGAGAAAATACAGGAAACGTTTCACAGGGGTCGACAAGAACTGAAGAGCAAACAAAGAGTGATGAAGAACACAATAAATGAAAATAATTATTCTCTAGCATGGATCACTAGCACAATAACTGAGGCACAAGAACGGTTAAGTGGCCTGGAAGATAAAATAGTTCAAATAAATACTGCGGATCAAAATAAAGAACAAAGAATGAAAGGAACGGAGGACAGTCTCAGCGACCCTTGGGACAACATTAAATGCACCAACATTGGAATTATATGGCTCTCAGAAGAAGAAGAGAAAGAGAAAAGGCGTGAGAATATATTTGAAGAGATTATAGTTGAAAACTTCCCTAGTATGGGAAAGGAAAGAGTTAATCAAGTCCAGGAAGCACAGAGAATCTCATACAGGATAATTCTAAGGAGAAACAGGCCAAGACACGTATTCATCAAACTATTAGAAACTAAATACATAGAAAGCATGTAAAAAGCAGCACGGGAAAAGTAGCATATACCATACAAGGGAATCCACTTAAGTTAACAGCTGACCTTTGAACAGAAATTCTGCAAGAGAGAAGGGAGTGGCAGTATACGTATTTGAAGTAATGAAAGGAAAAAAAAACCTAAAACCGATGTTACTGTTCTCAGCAAGAATCTCATTGAGATTGGACAGAGAAACTAAAAACTTTACAGAAAAACACACGGAAAAAGAATTCAGCACCAACAATAGCTTTATAACAAAAGATAAAGGAACTTCTCTAGGCAGGAATCACAAGGAAAAGAAAGACCTCCTAGAACCAACCAAAAACAATTAACAAAACGGTAAGAGGAACATCCATATTGATAATTACCTTACATGTAAATGGATTCATTGCTCCAACCACAACAGATAAACTGGCTGAAGGGATACAACAAAAAGCCCATTATATATGCTGCCTAGAAGAGATCCACTTTAGACCTAGTGAGACATACAGACTGAAAGTGAGGAGATGGCAAGAGACATTCCATGCAAATGGAAATCAAAGGAAACCTGGAGTTACAATTCGCATATCAGAAGAAATAGACTTTAAGATAAAGACTATTTCAAGAAACAAACAAGGACACTACACACTGATCAAGGGATCAAATTAAGGAGAGGATATAAGAAATGCAGACACTTATGAACCCAATCGAGGAGCACTTCAATACATAAAGTATATCCTAACAGCCATAAAGCGGAACTTGACAGTAAAACCATAAGAGTAGGGGACATTTCCACCCCACAATCACAAATGGATAGATCATCCAAAATGAAACTAAATCAGGAAACATAAGCTTTCAATGACGCGTTGAACAAGAGGGAATTCATTCATATGTATACAACATTCTATTGCAAAACAACAGAAAACACTTTCTCCTCGGGTACTCATGAAACACTCTCCAAGATTTATCATATGTAGGGTCACAAATAAAGCCTTGGAAAACTAAGAAAATTGAAATAGCATCAGGTATAATTTTCGCCTGCAGTGCTATGAAACTAGAGAGGAATTAAAAGAAAAAAAAACTGTAAATAATACAAACACATGGAAGCTAAACAAAACGCTGTTACATAACCAAGAATACACTGCAGAAAACCAAGATGGGGTCACAAACACCTGGGAAAAATTGAAAATGAAAATAGGGCCACCCAAATCTATGGAATGAAACAAAGGCAACTCTAAAAGCAGAGCTGTGCGAGCAAAGAAGCAAAAAGGTAATCTCTCCCAGCACCCGCACGAAGAGTGGATGAAATCTCCACATTCAATGTCAAGTACCCCGCATCTCTGGAACACCTGAGTAGAACAATGAATCAGTCCAAAATTGAGGAGGTGGACTTTGTGAGCATAGATATATTAGTTTTTCCAGTTTTTCACACTTTGTGAGTGTGTAGGTGTATGCTACTGTGAGTCATTTTGTCTGTGTAGCTAAGCTTTAACCATTTGTGCTAGAGTTCTTTTTGGCTGTTTATTTTTTTACATTTTAAAATTTTCTCATAAAAATATTTTTTATTCTAATAACTTCATTTTATTTGATTTTACTTTATTTTGTTTTATTTTATCCTCATTCTTTGTTTCCTCCTCTTTCTTCTCCCACTTATTCTGAGCTGTGAGGATGAAAGTCTCTAGGTGCTCTAACCAGGAGTCAGTGCTCTGCATCTGAGGTGGGAAAACCAACTTCAGGACACTGGTCCACAGGAGACCTGACAGCTCCACATAATATCAAAAGGAGAAAATCTCCCAGAGATTTCTTTCTCAACGCCAAGACCCACATTCACTCAGTGACCAGTAAGCAACAGTGCTGGACACTGTATGCCAAACAATGAGCAAGACAGAAACAGTCCCATCCGTTATCAGAGAGGATGCTTTAAATCATCATAAGGACGGAGGCACCAAAATACACACCAGCAGTTGTGGAAATGCCCACCAGAAAGACAGGATCCAGCCTCATTCAAAAGAACACAAGCATAACTCCCCTCCACGAAGAAGCCTACACAACCCACTTAACAAACCTTAGCCACTGGGGACAGACAACAAAAACAACAATAACTACGGGCATGACGCCTGTGAAAAGGAACCCCAAGCACAGTAAGTTAACCAAAATTAGGAGACCAAAAAACACACAGCTGACGAAGCAGCAAGGTCAAAATGCACCAGACCTAACAAATGAAGAGGAAATAGGCAGTCTACCCGAAAAAGAATTCAGAATAATGATAGGAAAAACGATTCAACATCGTGGAAATAGGAGAGAGAAAATACAGGAAACGTTTCACAGGGGTCGACAAGAACTGAAGAGCAAACAAAGAGTGATGAAGAACACAATAAATGAAAATAATTATTCTCTAGCATGGATCACTAGCACAATAACTGAGGCACAAGAACGGTTAAGTGGCCTGGAAGATAAAATAGTTCAAATAAATACTGCGGATCAAAATAAAGAACAAAGAATGAAAGGAACGGAGGACAGTCTCAGCGACCCTTGGGACAACATTAAATGCACCAACATTCGAATTATATGGCTCTCAGAAGAAGAAGAGAAAGAGAAAAGGCGTGAGAATATATTTGAAGAGATTATAGTTGAAAACTTCCCTAGTATGGGAAAGGAAAGAGTTAATCAAGTCCAGGAAGCACAGAGAGTCTCATACAGGATAATTCTAAGGAGAAACAGGCCAAGACACGTATTCATCAAACTATTAGAAACTAAATACATAGAAAGCATGTAAAAAGCAGCACGGGAAAAGTAGCATATACCATACAAGGGAATCCACGTAAGTTAACAGCTGACCTTTGAACAGAAATTCTGCAAGAGAGAAGGGAGTGGCAGTATACGTATTTGAAGTAATGAAAGGAAAAAAACCTACAACCGATGTTACTGTTCTCAGCAAGAATCTCATTGAGATTGGACAGAGAAACTAAAAACTTTACAGAAAAACACACGTAAAAAGAATTCAGCACCAACAATAGCTTTATAACAAAAGATAAAGGAACTTCTCTAGGCAGGAATCACAAGGAAAAGAAAGACCTCCTAGAACCAACCAAAAACAATTAACAAAACGGTAAGAGGAACATCCATATTGATAATTACCTTACATGTAAATGGATTCATTGCTCCAACCACAACAGATAAACTGGCTGAAGGGATACAACAAAAAGCCCATTATATATGCTGCCTAGAAGAGATCCACTTTAGACCTAGTGAGACATACAGACTGAAAGTGAGGAGATGGCAAGAGACATTCCATGCAAATGGAAATCAAAGGAAACCTGGAGTTACAATTCGCATATCAGAAGAAATAGACTTTAAGATAAAGACTATTTCAAGAAACAAACAAGGACACTACACACTGATCAAGGGATCAAATTAAGGAGAGGATATAAGAAATGCAGACACTTATAAACCCAATCGAGGAGCACTTCAATACATGAAGTATATCCTAACAGCCATAAAGCGGAACTTGACAGTAAAACCATAAGAGTAGGGGACATTTCCACCCCACAATCACAAATGGATAGATCATCCAAAATGAAACTAAATCTGGAAACATAAGCTTTCAATGACGCGTTGAACAAGAGGGAATTCATTCATATGTATACAACATTCTATTGCAAAACAACAGAAAACACTTTCTCCTCGGGTACTCATGAAACACTCTCCAAGATTTATCATATGTAGGGTCACAAATAAAGCCTTGGAAAACTAAGAAAATTGACATAGCATCAGGTATAATTTTCGCCTGCAGTGCTATGAAACTAGAGAGGAATTAAAAGAAAAAAAAACTGTAAATAATACAAACACATGGAAGCTAAACAAAACGCTGTTACATAACCAAGAATACACTGCAGAAAACCAAGATGGGGTCACAAACACCTGGGAAAAATTGAAAATGTAAATAGGACCACCCAAATCTATGGAATGAAACAAATGCAACTCTAAAAGCAGAGCTGTGCGAGCAAAGAAGCGAAAAAGTAATCTCTCCCAACACCCGCACGAAGAGTGGATGAAATCTCCACATTCAATGTCAAGTACCCCGCATCTCTGGAACACCTGAGTAGAACAATGAATCAGTCCAAAATTGAGGAGGTGGACTTTGTGAGCATAGATATATTAGTTTTTCCAGTTTTTCACACTTTGTGAGTGTGTAGGTGTATGCTACTGTGAGTCATTTTGTCTGTGTAGCTAAGCTTTAACCATTTGTGCTAGAGTTCTTTTTGGCTGTTTATTTTTTTACATTTTAAAATTTTCTCATAAAAATATTTTTTATTCTAATAACTTCATTTTATTTGATTTTACTTTATTTTGTTTTATTTTATCCTCATTCTTTGTTTCCTCCTCTTTCTTCTCCCACTTATTCTGAGCTGTGAGGATGAAAGTCTCTAGGTGCTCTAACCAGGAGTCAGTGCTCTGCATCTGAGGTGGGAAAACCAACTTCAGGACACTGGTCCACAGGAGACCTGACAGCTCCACATAATATCAAAAGGAGAAAATCTCCCAGAGATTTCTTTCTCAACGCCAAGACCCACATTCACTCAGTGACCAGTAAGCAACAGTGCTGGACACTGTATGCCAAACAATGAGCAAGACAGAAACAGTCCCATCCGTTATCAGAGAGGATGCTTTAAATCATCATAAGGACGGAGGCACCAAAATACACACCAGCAGTTGTGGAAATGCCCACCAGAAAGACAGGATCCAGCCTCATTCAAAAGAACACAAGCATAACTCCCCTCCACGAAGAAGCCTACACAACCCACTTAACAAACCTTAGCCGCTGGGGACAGACAACAAAAACAACAATAACTACGGGCATGACGCCTGTGAAAAGGAACCCCAAGCACAGTAAGTTAACCAAAATTAGGAGACCAAAAAACACACAGCTGACGAAGCAGCAAGGTCAAAACGCACCAGACCTAACAAATGAAGAGGAAATAGGCAGTCTACCCGAAAAAGAATTCAGAATAATGATAGGAAAAACGATTCAACATCGTGGAAATAGGAGAGAGAAAATACAGGAAACGTTTCACAGGGGTCGACAAGAACTGAAGAGCAAACAAAGAGTGATGAAGAACACAATAAATGAAAATAATTATTCTCTAGCATGGATCACTACCACAATAACTGAGGCACAAGAACGGTTAAGTGGCCTGGAAGATAAAATAGTTCAAATAAATACTGCGGATCAAAATAAAGAACAAAGAATGAAAGGAACGGAGGACAGTCTCAGCGACCCTTGGGACAACATTAAATGCACCAACATTCGAATTATATGGCTCTCAGAAGAAGAAGAGAAAGAGAAAAGGCGTGAGAATATATTTGAAGAGATTATAGTTGAAAACTTCCCTAGTATGGGAAAGGAAAGAGTTAATCAAGTCCAGGAAGCACAGAGAGTCTCATACAGGATAATTCTAAGGAGAAACAGGCCAAGACACGTATTCATCAAACTATTAGAAACTAAATACATAGGAAGCATGTAAAAAGCAGCACGGGAAAAGTAGCATATACCATACAAGGGAATCCACTTAAGTTAACAGCTGAACTTTGAACAGAAATTCTGCAAGAGAGAAGGGAGTGGCAGTATACGTATTTGAAGTAATGAAAGGAAAAAAAACCTACAACCGATGTTACTGTTCTCAGCAAGAATCTCATTGAGATTGGACAGAGAAACTAAAAACTTTACAGAAAAACACACGGAAAAAGAATTCAGCACCAACAATAGCTTTATAACAAAAGATAAAGGAACTTCTCTAGGCAGGAATCACAAGGAAAAGAAAGACCTCCTAGAACCAACCAAAAACAATTAACAAAACGGTAAGAGGAACATCCATATTGATAATTACCTTACATGTAAATGGATTCATTGCTCCAACCACAACAGATAAACTGGCTGAAGGGATACAACAAAAAGCCCATTATATATGCTGCCTAGAAGAGATCCACTTTAGACCTAGTGAGACATACAGACTGAAAGTGAGGAGATGGCAAGAGACATTCCATGCAAATGGAAATCAAAGGAAACCTGGAGTTACAATTCGCATATCAGAAGAAATAGACTTTAAGATAAAGACTATTTCAAGAAACAAACAAGGACACTACACACTGATCAAGGGATCAAATTAAGGAGAGGATATAAGAAATGCAGACAATTATGAACCCAATCGAGGAGCACTTCAATACATAAAGTATATCCTAACAGCCATAAAGCGGAACTTGACAGTAAAACCATAAGAGTAGGGGACATTTCCACCCCACAATCACAAATGGATAGATCATCCAAAATGAAACTAAATCAGGAAACATAAGCTTTCAATGACGCGTTGAACAAGAGGGAATTCATTCATATGTATACAACATTCTATTGCAAAACAACAGAAAACACTTTCTCCTCGGGTACTCATGAAACACTCTCCAAGATTTATCATATGTAGGGTCACAAATAAAGCCTTGGAAAACTAAGAAAATTGAAATAGCATCAGGTATAATTTTCGCCTGCAGTGCTATGAAACTAGAGAGGAATTAAAAGAAAAAAAAAACTGTAAATAATACAAACACATGGAAGCTAAACAAAACGCTGTTACATAACCAAGAATACACTGCAGAAAACCAAGATGGGGTCACAAACACCTGGGAAAAATTGAAAATGAAAATAGGGCCACCCAAATCTATGGAATGAAACAAAGGCAACTCTAAAAGCAGAGCTGTGCGAGCAAAGAAGCAAAAAGGTAATCTCTCCCAGCACCCGCACGAAGAGTGGATGAAATCTCCACATTCAACGTCAAGTACCCCGCATCTCTGGAACACCTGAGTAGAACAATGAATCAGTCCAAAATTGAGGAGGTGGACTTTGTGAGCATAGATATATTAGTTTTTCCAGTTTTTCATACTTTGTGAGTGTGTAGGTGTATGCTACTGTGAGTCATTTTGTCTGTGTAGCTAAGCTTTAACCATTTGTGCTAGAGTTCTTTTTGGCTGTTTATTTTTTTACATTTTAAAATTTTCTCATAAAAATATTTTTTATTCTAATAACTTCATTTTATTTGATTTTACTTTATTTTGTTTTATTTTATCCTCATTCTTTGTTTCCTCCTCTTTCTTCTCCCACTTATTCTGAGCTGTGAGGATGAAAGTCTCTAGGTGCTCTAACCAGGAGTCAGTGCTCTGCATCTGAGGTGGGAAAACCAACTTCAGGACACTGGTCCACAGGAGACCTGACAGCTCCACATAATATCAAAAGGAGAAAATCTCCCAGAGATTTCTTTCTCAACGCCAAGACCCACATTCACTCAGTGACCAGTAAGCAACAGTGCTGGACACTGTATGCCAAACAATGAGCAAGACAGAAACAGTCCCATCCGTTATCAGAGAGGATGCTTTAAATCATCATAAGGACGGAGGCACCAAAATACACACCAGCAGTTGTGGAAATGCCCACCAGAAAGACAGGATCCAGCCTCATTCAAAAGAACACAAGCATAACTCCCCTCCACGAAGAAGCCTACACAACCCACTTAACAAACCTTAGCCACTGGGGACAGACAACAAAAACAACAATAACTACGGGCATGACGCCTGTGAAAAGGAACCCCAAGCACAGTAAGTTAACCAAAATTAGGAGACCAAAAAACACACAGCTGACGAAGCAGCAAGGTCAAAATGCACCAGACCTAACAAATGAAGAGGAATTAGGCAGTCTACCCGAAAAAGAATTCAGAATAATGATAGGAAAAACGATTCAACATCGTGGAAATAGGAGAGAGAAAATACAGGAAACGTTTCACAGGGGTCGACAAGAACTGAAGAGCAAACAAACAGTGATGAAGAACACAATAAATGAAAATAATTATTCTCTAGCATGGATCACTAGCACAATAACTGAGGCACAAGAACGGTTAAGTGGCCTGGAAGATAAAATAGTTCAAATAAATACTGCGGATCAAAATAAAGAACAAAGAATGAAAGGAACGGAGGACAGTCTCAGCGACCCTTGGGACAACATTAAATGCACCAACATTGGAATTATATGGCTCTCAGAAGAAGAAGAGAAAGAGAAAAGGCGTGAGAATATATTTGAAGAGATTATAGTTGAAAACTTCCCTAGTATGGGAAAGGAAAGAGTTAATCAAGTCCAGGAAGCACAGAGAGTCTCATACAGGATAATTCTAAGGAGAAACACGCCAAGACACGTATTCATCAAACTATTAGAAACTAAATACATAGGAAGCATGTAAAAAGCAGCACGGGAAAAGTAGCATATACCATACAAGGGAATCCACTTAAGTTAACAGCTGACCTTTGAACAGAAATTCTGCAAGAGAGAAGGGAGTGGCAGTATACGTATTTGAAGTAATGAAAGGAAAAAAAACCTACAACCGATGTTACTGTTCTCAGCAAGAATCTCATTGAGATTGCACAGAGAAACTAAAAACTTTACAGAAAAACACACGGAAAAAGAATTCAGCACCAACAATAGCTTTATAACAAAAGATAAAGGAACTTCTCTAGGCAGGAATCACAAGGAAAAGAAAGACCTCCTAGAACCAACCAAAAACAATTAACAAAACGGTAAGAGGAACATCCATATTGATAATTACCTTACATGTAAATGGATTCATTGCTCCAACCACAACAGATAAACTGGCTGAAGGGATACAACAAAAAGCCCATTATATATGCTGCCTAGAAGAGATCCACTTTAGACCTAGTGAGACATACAGACTGAAAGTGAGGAGATGGCAAGAGACATTCCATGCAAATGGAAATCAAAGGAAACCTGGAGTTACAATTCGCATATCAGAAGAAATAGACTTTAAGATAAAGACTATTTCAAGAAACAAACAAGGACACTACACACTGATCAAGGGATCAAATTAAGGAGAGGATATAAGAAATGCAGACACTTATGAACCCAATCGAGGAGCACTTCAATACATAAAGTATATCCTAACAGCCATAAAGCGGAACTTGACAGTAAAACCATAAGAGTAGGGGACATTTCCACCCCACAATCACAAATGGATAGATCATCCAAAATGAAACTAAATCAGGAAACATAAGCTTTCAATGACGCGTTGAACAAGAGGGAATTCATTCATATGTATACAACATTCTATTGCAAAACAACAGAAAACACTTTCTCCTCGGGTACTCATGAAACACTCTCCAAGATTTATCATATGTAGGGTCACAAATAAAGCCTTGGAAAACTAAGAAAATTGAAATAGCATCAGGTATAATTTTCGCCTGCAGTGCTATGAAACTAGAGAGGAATTAAAAGAAAAAAAAAACTGTAAATAATACAAACACATGGAAGCTAAACAAAACGCTGTTACATAACCAAGAATACACTGCAGAAAACCAAGATGGGGTCACAAACACCTGGGAAAAATTGAAAATGTAAATAGGACCACCCAAATCTATGGAATGAAACAAATGCAACTCTAAAAGCAGAGCTGTGCGAGCAAAGAAGCGAAAAAGTAATCTCTCCCAACACCCGCACGAAGAGTGGATGAAATCTCCACATTCAACGTCAAGTACCCCGCATCTCTGGAACACCTGAGTAGAACAATGAATCAGTCCAAAATTGAGGAGGTGGACTTTGTGACCATACATATATTAGTTTTTCCCGTTTTTCACTTTTTGTGAGTGTTTAGGTGTATGCTACTGTGAGTCATTTTGTCTGTATAGCTAAGCTTTAACCATTTGTGCTAGAGTTCTTTGTGGCTGTTTATTTTTTTACATTTTAAAATTTTCTCATAAAAATATTTTTTATTTTAATAACTTCATTTTATTTGATTTTACTTTATTTTGTTTTATTTTATCCTCATTCTTTGTTTCCTTCTCTTTCTTCTCCCACTTATTCTGAGCTGTGAGGATGAAAGTCTCTAGGTGCTCTAACCAGGAGTCAGTGCTCTGCATCTGAGGTGGGAAAACCAAATTCAGGACACTGGTCCACAGGAGACCTGACAGCTCCACATAGTATCAAAGGGTGATAAACTCCCAGAGATTTCTTTCTTAACGCCAAGACCCACATTTACTCAGTGACCAGCAAGCTACAGTGCTGGACACCATCTGCCAAAAAATGAGCAAGACAGAAAGAGCCCCATCCGTTATCAGAGAGGATGCCTTAAATCATAATAAGGACGGAGGCAGCAAAATACACACCACCAGACGTGGAAGTGCCCACCAGAAAGAAAAGATCCAGCCTCATCTTCCAGAACACAAGCACAACTCCCCTCAACCAAGAAGCATACAGAACCCACTGAACAAACCTTAGCCGCTGGGGACAGACAACAAAAACAACAATAACTACGGGCATGACGCCTGTGAAAAGGAACCCCAAGCACAGTAAGTTAAGCAAAATGAGGAGACCGAAAAACACACAGCAGAAGAAGCAACAAGGTCAAAACGCACCAGACCTAACAAATGACGAGGAAATAGGCAGTCTACCCGAAAAATAATTCAGAATAATGATAGGAAAGACGATTCAACATCGGGGAAATAGGAGACAGAAAATACAAAAAACGTTTCACAAGGGTCGACAAGAACTGAAGAGCAAACAAACAATGATGAAGAACACAATAAATGAAAATAATTATTCTCTAGCATGGATCACTAGCACAATAACTGAGGCAGAAGAACAGTTACGTGGCCGGGAAGATAAAATAGTTCAAATAAATACTGCGGATCAAAATAAAGAACAAAGAGAAAAGGAACGGAGGACAGTCACAGCGACCCTTGGGACAACATTAAATGCACCAATATTCGAATTATATGGGTCTCAGAAGAAGAAGAGAAATAGAAAAGGCGTGAGAATATATTTGAAGAGATTATAGTTGAAAACTTCCCTAGTATGGGAAAGGAAATAGTTAATCAAGTCCAGGAAGCACAGAGAGTCCCATACAGGATAAATCCAAGGAGAAACACGCCAAGACACGTATTCATCAAACTATTAGAAACTAAATACATAGAAAGCATGTAAAAAGCAGCATGGGAAAAGTAGCATATACCATACAAGGGAATCCACGTAAGTTAACAGCTGACCTTTCAGCAGAAATTCTGCAAGAGAGAAGGGAGTGGCAGTATACGTATTTAACGTAATGAAAGGAAAAAAACCTACAACCAATGTTACTGTTCTCAGCAACAATTTCATTGAGACAGGACAGAGAAACTAAAAACTTTACAGAAAAACACACGGAAAAAGAATGCAGCACCAACAACACCTTTATAACAAAGGATAAAGGAACTTCTCTAGGCAGGAATCACAAAGAAAAAAAAGACCTCCTAGAACCAACCAGAAACAATTAACAAAACGGTAAGAGGAACATCCATACTGATAATTACCTTACATGTAAATGGATTCATTGCTCCAACCACAACAGATAAACTGGCTGAAGGGATACAACAACAAGCATATTATATATGCTGCCTAGAAGAGATCCACTTTAGACCTAGGGAGACATACAGACTGAAAGTGAGGAGATGGCAAGAGACATTCCATGCAAATGGAAATCAAAGGAAACCTGGAGTTACAATTCTCATATCAGAAGAAATAGACTTTAAGATAAAGACTATTTCAAGAAACAAACAAGGACACTACACACTGATCAAGGAATCAAATTAAGGAGAGGATATAAGAAATGCAAATACTTATGAACCCACCCGAGGAGCACTTCAATACATGAGGTATATCCTAACAGCCATTAAGCGGAACTTGACAGTAAAACCATAAGAGTAGGGGAAATTACCACCCCACAATCACCAATGGATAGATCATCCAAAATAAAACTAAATCAGGAAACATAAGCTTTCAATGACGCATTGAACAAGAGGGAATTCATTCATATGTATACAACATTCTATTGCAAAACAACAGAAAACACTTTCTCCTCGGGTACTCATGAAACACTCTCCAAGATATATCATATGTAGGGTCACAAATAAAGCATTAGAAAACTAAGAAAATTGAAATAGCGTCAGGTATAATTTTCGCCTGCAGTGCTAGGCAACTAGATAGGAATTAAAAGAAAAACAAACTGTAAATAATACAAACACATGGAAGCTAAACAAAACGCTGTTACATAACCAAGAATACACTGCAGAAAACCAAGATGGGGTCACAAACACCTGGGAAAAATTGAAAATGAAAATAGGGCCACCCAAATCTATGGAATGAAACAAATGCAACTCTAAAAGCAGAGCTGTGCGAGCAAAGAAGCGAAAAGGTAATCTCTCCCAGCACCCGCACGAAGAGTGGATGAAATCTCCACATTCAACGTCAAGTACCCCGCATCTCTGGAACACCTGAGTAGAACAATGAATCAGTCCAAAATTGAGGAGGTGGACTTTGTGAGCATAGATATATTAGTTTTTCCAGTTTTTCACACTTTGTGAGTGTGTAGGTGTATGCTACTGTGAGTCATTTTGTCTGTGTAGCTAAGCTTTAACCATTTGTGCTAGAGTTCTTTTTGGCTGTTTATTTTTTTACATTTTAAAATTTTCTCATAAAAATATTTTTTATTCTAATAACTTCATTTTATTTGATTTTACTTTATTTTGTTTTATTTTATCCTCATTCTTTGTTTCCTCCTCTTTCTTCTCCCACTTCTTCTGAGCTGTGAGGATGAAAGTCTCTAGGTGCTCTAACCAGGAGTCAGTGCTCTGCATCTGAGGTGGGAAAACCAACTTCAGGACACTGGTCCACAGGAGACCTGACAGCTCCACATAATATCAAAAGGAGAAAATCTCCCAGAGATTTCTTTCTCAACGCCAAGACCCACATTCACTCAGTGACCAGTAAGCAACAGTGCTGGACACTGTATGCCAAACAATGAGCAAGACAGAAACAGTCCCATCCGTTATCAGAGAGGATGCTTTAAATCATCATAAGGACGGAGGCACCAAAATACACACCAGCAGTTGTGGAAATGCCCACCAGAAAGACAGGATCCAGCCTCATTCAAAAGAACACAAGCATAACTCCCCTCCACGAAGAAGCCTACACAACCCACTTAACAAACCTTAGCCGCTGGGGACAGACAACAAAAACAACAATAACTACGGGCATGACGCCTGTGAAAAGGAACCCCAAGCACAGTAAGTTAACCAAAATTAGGAGACCAAAAAACACACAGCTGACGAAGCAGCAAGGTCAAAACGCACCAGACCTAACAAATGAAGAGGAATTAGGCAGTCTACCCGAAAAAGAATTCAGAATAATGATAGGAAAAACGATTCAACATCGTGGAAATAGGAGAGAGAAAATACAGGAAACGTTTCACAGGGGTCGACAAGAACTGAAGAGCAAACAAACAGTGATGAAGAACACAATAAATGAAAATAATTATTCTCTAGCATGGATCACTAGCACAATAACTGAGGCACAAGAACGGTTAAGTGGCCTGGAAGATAAAATAGTTCAAATAAATACTGCGGATCAAAATAAAGAACAAAGAATGAAAGGAACGGAGGACAGTCTCAGCGACCCTTGGGACAACATTAAATGCACCAACATTCGAATTATATGGCTCTCAGAAGAAGAAGAGAAAGAGAAAAGGCGTGAGAATATATTTGAAGAGATTATAGTTGAAAACTTCCCTAGTATGGGAAAGGAAAGAGTTAATCAAGTCCAGGAAGCACAGAGAGTCTCATACAGGATAATTCTAAGGAGAAACAGGCCAAGACACGTATTCATCAAACTATTAGAAACTAAATACATAGAAAGCATGTAAAAAGCAGCACGGGAAAAGTAGCATATACCATACAAGGGAATCCACGTAAGTTAACAGCTGACCTTTGAACAGAAATTCTGCAAGAGAGAAGGGAGTGGCAGTATACGTATTTGAAGTAATGAAAGGAAAAAAAAACCTACAACCGATGTTACTGTTCTCAGCAAGAATCTCATTGAGATTGGACAGAGAAACTAAAAACTTTACAGAAAAACACACGGAAAAAGAATTCAGCACCAACAATAGCTTTATAACAAAAGATAAAGGAACTTCTCTAGGCAGGAATCACAAGGAAAAGAAAGACCTCCTAGAACCAACCAAAAACAATTAACAAAACGGTAAGAGGAACATCCATATTGATAATTACCTTACATGTAAATGGATTCATTGCTCCAACCACAACAGATAAACTGGCTGAAGGGATACAACAAAAAGCCCATTATATATGCTGCCTAGAAGAGATCCACTTTAGACCTAGTGAGACATACAGACTGAAAGTGAGGAGATGGCAAGAGACATTCCATGCAAATGGAAATCAAAGGAAACCTGGAGTTACAATCCGCATATCAGAAGAAATAGACTTTAAGATAAAGACTATTTCAAGAAACAAACAAGGACACTACACACTGATCAAGGGATCAAATTAAGGAGAGGATATAAGAAATGCAGACACTTATGAACCCAATCGAGGAGCACTTAAATACATAAAGTATATCCTAACAGCCATAAAGCGGAACTTGACAGTAAAACCATAAGAGTAGGGGACATTTCCACCCCACAATCACAAATGGATAGATCATCCAAAATGAAACTAAATCAGGAAACATAAGCTTTCAATGACGCGTTGAACAAGAGGGAATTCATTCATATGTATACAACATTCTATTGCAAAACAACAGAAAACACTTTCTCCTCGGGTACTCATGAAACACTCTCCAAGATTTATCATATGTAGGGTCACAAATAAAGCCTTGGAAAACTAAGAAAATTGAAATAGCATCAGGTATAATTTTCGCCTGCAGTGCTATGAAACTAGAGAGGAATTAAAAGAAAAAAAAACTGTAAATAATACAAACACACGGAAGCTAAACAAAACGCTGTTACATAACCAAGAATACACTGCAGAAAACCAAGATGGGGTCACAAACACCTGGGAAAAATTGAAAATGAAAATAGGGCCACCCAAATCTATGGAATGAAACAAAGGCAACTCTAAAAGCAGAGCTGTGCGAGCAAAGAAGCGAAAAGGTAATCTCTCCCAGCACCCGCACGAAGAGTGGATGAAATCTCCACATTCAACGTCAAGTACCCCGCATCTCTGGAACACCTGAGTAGAACAATGAATCAGTCCAAAATTGAGGAGGTGGACTTTGTGAGCATAGATATATTAGTTTTTCCAGTTTTTCACACTTTGTGAGTGTGTAGGTGTATGCTACTGTGAGTCATTTTGTCTGTGTAGCTAAGCTTTAACCATTTGTGCTAGAGTTCTTTTTGGCTGTTTATTTTTTTACATTTTAAAATTTTCTCATAAAAATATTTTTTATTCTAATAACTTCATTTTATTTGATTTTACTTTATTTTGTTTTATTTTATCCTCATTCTTTGTTTCCTCCTCTTTCTTCTCCCACTTATTCTGAGCTGTGAGGATGAAAGTCTCTAGGTGCTCTAACCAGGAGTCAGTGCTCTGCATCTGAGGTGGGAAAACCAACTTCAGGACACTGGTCCACAGGAGACCTGACAGCTCCACATAATATCAAAAGGAGAAAATCTCCCAGAGATTTCTTTCTCAACGCCAAGACCCACATTCACTCAGTGACCAGTAAGCAACAGTGCTGGACACTGTATGCCAAACAATGAGCAAGACAGAAACAGTCCCATCCGTTATCAGAGAGGATGCTTTAAATCATCATAAGGACGGAGGCACCAAAATACACACCAGCAGTTGTGGAAATGCCCACCAGAAAGACAGGATCCAGCCTCATTCAAAAGAACACAAGCATAACTCCCCTCCACGAAGAAGCCTACACAACCCACTTAACAAACCTTAGCCGCTGGGGACAGACAACAAAAACAACAATAACTATGGGCATGACGCCTGTGAAAAGGAACCCCAAGCACAGTAAGTTAACCAAAATTAGGAGACCACAAAACACACAGCTGACGAAGCAGCAAGGTCAAAACGCACCAGACCTAACAAATGAAGAGGAATTAGGCAGTCTACCCGAAAAAGAATTCAGAATAATGATAGGAAAAACGATTCAACATCGTGGAAATAGGAGAGAGAAAATACAGGAAACGTTTCACAGGGGTCGACAAGAACTGAAGAGCAAACAAACAGTGATGAAGAACACAATAAATGAAAATAATTATTCTCTAGCATGGATCACTAGCACAATAACTGAGGCACAAGAACGGTTAAGTGGCCTGGAAGATAAAATAGTTCAAATAAATACTGCGGATCAAAATAAAGAACAAAGAATGAAAGGAACGGAGGACAGTCTCAGCGACCCTTGGGACAACATTAAATGCACCAACATTCGAATTATATGGCTCTCAGAAGAAGAAGAGAAAGAGAAAAGGCGTGAGAATATATTTGAAGAGATTATAGTTGAAAACTTCCCTAGTATGGGAAAGGAAAGAGTTAATCAAGTCCAGGAAGCACAGAGAGTCTCATACAGGATAATTCTAAGGAGAAACAGGCCAAGACACGTATTCATCAAACTATTAGAAACTAAATACATAGAAAGCATGTAAAAAGCAGCACGGGAAAAGTAGCATATACCATACAAGGGAATCCACGTAAGTTAACAGCTGACCTTTGAACAGAAATTCTGCAAGAGAGAAGGGAGTGGCAGTATACGTATTTGAAGTAATGAAAGGAAAAAAAACCTACAACCGATGTTACTGTTCTCAGCAAGAATCTCATTGAGATTGGACAGAGAAACTAAAAACTTTACAGAAAAACACACGGAAAAAGAATTCAGCACCAACAATAGCTTTATAACAAAAGATAAAGGAACTTCTCTAGGCAGGAATCACAAGGAAAAGAAAGACCTCCTAGAACCAACCAAAAACAATTAACAAAACGGTAAGAGGAACATCCATATTGATAATTACCTTACATGTAAATGGATTCATTGCTCCAACCACAACAGATAAACTGGCTGAAGGGATACAACAAAAAGCCCATTATATATGCTGCCTAGAAGAGATCCACTTTAGACCTAGTGAGACATACAGACTGAAAGTGAGGAGATGGCAAGAGACATTCCATGCAAATGGAAATCAAAGGAAACCTGGAGTTACAATTCGCATATCAGAAGAAATAGACTTTAAGATAAAGACTATTTCAAGAAACAAACAAGGACACTACACACTGATCAAGGGATCAAATTAAGGAGAGGATATAAGAAATGCAGACACTTATGAACCCAATCGAGGAGCACTTCAATACATAAAGTATATCCTAACAGCCATAAAGCGGAACTTGACAGTAAAACCATAAGAGTAGGGGACATTTCCACCCCACAATCACAAATGGATAGATCATCCAAAATGAAACTAAATCAGGAAACATAAGCTTTCAATGACGCGTTGAACAAGAGGGAATTCATTCATATGTATACAACATTCTATTGCAAAACAACAGAAAACACTTTCTCCTCGGGTACTCATGAAACACTCTCCAAGATTTATCATATGTAGGGTCACAAATAAAGCCTTGGAAAACTAAGAAAATTGAAATAGCATCAGGTATAATTTCCGCCTGCAGTGCTATGAAACTAGAGAGGAATTAAAAGAAAAAAAAACTGTAAATAATACAAGCACATGGAAGCTAAACAAAACGCTGTTACATAACCAAGAATACACTGCAGAAAACCAAGATGGGGTCACAAACACCTGGGAAAAATTGAAAATGTAAATAGGACCACCCAAATCTATGGAATGAAACAAATGCAACTCTAAAAGCAGAGCTGTGCGAGCAAAGAAGCGAAAAATTAATCTCTCCCAACACCCGCACGAAGAGTGGATGAAAGCTCCACATTCAACGTCAAGTACCCCGCATCTCTGGAACACCTGAGTAGAACAATGAATCAGTCCAAAATTGAGGAGGTGGACTTTGTGACCATACATATATTAGTTTTTCCAGTTTTTCACTTTTTGTGAGTGTTTAGGTGTATGCTACTGTGAGTCATTTTGTCTGTATAGCTAAGCTTTAACCATTTGTGCTAGAGTTCTTTGTGGCTGTTTATTTTTTTACATTTTAAAATTTTCTCATAAAAATATTTTTTATTTTAATAACTTCATTTTATTTGATTTTACTTTATTTTGTTTTATTTTATCCTCATTCTTTGTTTCCTCCTCTTTCTTCTCCCACTTATTCTGAGCTGTGAGGATGAAAGTCTCTAGGTGCTCTAACCAGGAGTCAGTGCTCTGCATCTGAGGTGGGAAAACCAACTTCAGGACACTGGTCCACAGGAGACCTGACAGCTCCACATAATATCAAAAGGAGAAAATCTCCCAGAGATTTCTTTCTCAACGCCAAGACCCACATTCACTCAGTGACCAGTAAGCAACAGTGCTGGACACTGTATGCCAAACAATGAGCAAGACAGAAACAGTCCCATCCGTTATCAGAGAGGATGCTTTAAATCATCATAAGGACGGAGGCACCAAAATACACACCAGCAGTTGTGGAAATGCCCACCAGAAAGACAGGATCCAGCCTCATTCAAAAGAACACAAGCATAACTCCCCTCCACGAAGAAGCCTACACAACCCACTTAACAAACCTTAGCCGCTGGGGACAGACAACAAAAACAACAATAACTATGGGCATGACGCCTGTGAAAAGGAACCCCAAGCACAGTAAGTTAACCAAAATTAGGAGACCAAAAAACACACAGCTGACGAAGCAGCAAGGTCAAAACGCACCAGACCTAACAAATGAAGAGGAATTAGGCAGTCTACCCGAAAAAGAATTCAGAATAATGATAGGAAAAACGATTCAACATCGTGGAAATAGGAGAGAGAAAATACAGGAAACGTTTCACAGGGGTCGACAAGAACTGAAGAGCAAACAAACAGTGATGAAGAACACAATAAATGAAAATAATTATTCTCTAGCATGGATCACTAGCACAATAACTGAGGCACAAGAACGGTTAAGTGGCCTGGAAGATAAAATAGTTCAAATAAATACTGCGGATCAAAATAAAGAACAAAGAATGAAAGGAACGGAGGACAGTCTCAGCGACCCTTGGGACAACATTAAATGCACCAACATTCGAATTATATGGCTCTCAGAAGAAGAAGAGAAAGAGAAAAGGCGTGAGAATATATTTGAAGAGATTATAGTTGAAAACTTCCCTAGTATGGGAAAGGAAAGAGTTAATCAAGTCCAGGAAGCACAGAGAGTCTCATACAGGATAATTCTAAGGAGAAACACGCCAAGACACGTATTCATCAAACTATTAGAAACTAAATACATAGAAAGCATGTAAAAAGCAGCACGGGAAAAGTAGCATATACCATACAAGGGAATCCACGTAAGTTAACAGCTGACCTTTGAACAGAAATTCTGCAAGAGAGAAGGGAGTGGCAGTATACGTATTTGAAGTAATGAAAGGAAAAAAAACCTACAACCGATGTTACTGTTCTCAGCAAGAATCTCATTGAGATTGGACAGAGAAACTAAAAACTTTACAGAAAAACACACGGAAAAAGAATTCAGCACCAACAATAGCTTTATAACAAAAGATAAAGGAACTTCTCTAGGCAGGAATCACAAGGAAAAGAAAGACCTCCTAGAACCAACCAAAAACAATTAACAAAACGGTAAGAGGAACATCCATATTGATAATTACCTTACATGTAAATGGATTCATTGCTCCAACCACAACAGATAAACTGGCTGAAGGGATACAACAAAAAGCCCATTATATATGCTGCCTAGAAGAGATCCACTTTAGACCTAGTGAGACATACAGACTGAAAGTGAGGAGATGGCAAGAGACATTCCATGCAAATGGAAATCAAAGGAAACCTGGAGTTACAATTCGCATATCAGAAGAAATAGACTTTAAGATAAAGACTATTTCAAGAAACAAACAAGGACACTACACACTGATCAAGGGATCAAATTAAGGAGAGGATATAAGAAATGCAGACACTTATGAACCCAATCGAGGAGCACTTCAATACATAAAGTATATCCTAACAGCCATAAAGCGGAACTTGACAGTAAAACCATAAGAGTAGGGGACATTTCCACCCCACAATCACAAATGGATAGATCATCCAAAATGAAACTAAATCAGGAAACATAAGCTTTCAATGACGCGTTGAACAAGAGGGAATTCATTCATATGTATACAACATTCTATTGCAAAACAACAGAAAACACTTTCTCCTCGGGTACTCATGAAACACTCTCCAAGATTTATCATATGTAGGGTCACAAATAAAGCCTTGGAAAACTAAGAAAATTGAAATAGCATCAGGTATAATTTCCGCCTGCAGTGCTATGAAACTAGAGAGGAATTAAAAGAAAAAAAAACTGTAAATAATACAAGCACATGGAAGCTAAACAAAACGCTGTTACATAACCAAGAATACACTGCAGAAAACCAAGATGGGGTCACAAACACCTGGGAAAAATTGAAAATGTAAATAGGACCACCCAAATCTATGGAATGAAACAAATGCAACTCTAAAAGCAGAGCTGTGCGAGCAAAGAAGCGAAAAATTAATCTCTCCCAACACCCGCACGAAGAGTGGATGAAAGCTCCACATTCAACGTCAAGTACCCCGCATCTCTGGAACACCTGAGTAGAACAATGAATCAGTCCAAAATTGAGGAGGTGGACTTTGTGACCATACATATATTAGTTTTTCCAGTTTTTCACTTTTTGTGAGTGTTTAGGTGTATGCTACTGTGAGTCATTTTGTCTGTATAGCTAAGCTTTAACCATTTGTGCTAGAGTTCTTTGTGGCTGTTTATTTTTTTACATTTTAAAATTTTCTCATAAAAATATTTTTTATTTTAATAACTTCATTTTATTTGATTTTACTTTATTTTGTTTTATTTTATCCTCATTCTTTGTTTCCTTCTCTTTCTTCTCCCACTTATTCTGAGCTGTGAGGATGAAAGTCTCTAGGTGCTCTAACCAGGAGTCAGTGCTCTGCATCTGAAGTGGGAAAACCAAATTCAGGACACTGGTCCACAGGAGACCTGACAGCTCCACATAGTATCAAAGGGTGATAAACTCCCAGAGATTTCTTTCTTAACGCCAAGACCCACATTTACTCAGTGACCAGCAAGCTACAGTGCTGGACACCATCTGCCAAAAAATGAGCAAGGCAGAAAGAGCCCCATCCGTTATCAGAGAGGATGCCTTAAATCATAATAAGGACGGAGGCAGCAAAATACACACGACCAGACGTGGAAGTGCCCACCAGAAAGAAAAGATCCAGCCTCATCTTCCAGAACACAAGCACAACTCCCCTCAACCAAGAAGCATACAGAACCCACTGAACAAACCTTAGCCGCTGGGGACAGACAACAAAAACAACAATAACTACGGGCATGACGCCTGTGAAAAGGAACCCCAAGCACAGTAAGTTAAGCAAAATGAGGAGACCGAAAAACACACAGCAGAAGAAGCAACAAGGTCAAAACGCACCAGACCTAACAAATGACGAGGAAATAGGCAGTCTACCCGAAAAATAATTCAGAATAATGATAGGAAAGACGATTCAACATCGGGGAAATAGGAGACAGAAAATACAAGAAACGTTTCACAAGGGTCGACAAGAACTGAAGAGCAAACAAACAATGATGAAGAACACAATAAATGAAAATAATTATTCTCTAGCATGGATCACTAGCACAATAACTGAGGCAGAAGAACGGTTACGTGGCCGGGAAGATAAAATAGTTCAAATAAATACTGCGGATCAAACTAAAGAACAAAGAGAAAAGGAACGGAGGACAGTCACAGCGACACTTGGGACAACATTAAATGCACCAACATTCGAATTATATGGGTCTCAGAAGAAGAAGAGAAATAGAAAAGGCGTGAGAATATATTTGAAGAGATTATAGTTGAAAACTTCCCTAGTATGGGAAAGGAAATAGTTAATCAAGTCCAGGAAGCACAGAGAGTCCCATACAAGATAAATCCAAGGAGAAACACGCCAAGACACGTATTCATCAAACTATTAGAAACTAAATACACAGAAAGCATGTAAAAACAGCATGGGAAAAGTAGCATATACCATACAAGGGAATCCACGTAAGTTAACAGCTGACCTTTCAGCAGAAATTCTGCAAGAGAGAAGGGAGTGGCAGTATACGTATTTAACGTAATGAAAGGAAAAAAACCTACAACCAATGTTACTGTTCTCAGCAAGAATTTCATTGAGACAGGACAGAGAAACTAAAAACTTTACAGAAAAACACACGGAAAAAGAATGCAGCACCAACAACACCTTTATAACAAAGGATAAAGGAACTTCTCCAGGCAGGAATCACAAAGAAAAAAAAGACCTCCTAGAACCAACCAGAAACAATTAACAAAACGGTAAGAGGAACATCCATACTGATAATTACCTTACATGTAAATGGATTCATTGCTCCAACCACAACAGATAAACTGGCTGAAGGGATACAACAACAAGCACATTATATATGCTGCCTAGAAGAGATCCACTTTAGACCTAGGGAGACATACAGACTGAAAGTGAGGAGATGGCAAGAGACATTCCATGCAAATGGAAATCAAAGGAAACCTGGAGTTACAATTCTCATATCAGAAGAAATAGACTTTAAGATAAAGACTATTTCAAGAAACAAACAAGGACACTACACACTGATCAAGGAATCAAATTAAGGAGAGGATATAAGAAATGCAAATACTTATGAACCCACCCGAGGAGCACTTCAATACATGAGGTATATCCTAACAGCCATTAAGCGGAACTTGACAGTAAAACCATAAGAGTAGGGGAAATTACCACCCCACAATCACCAATGGATAGATCATCCAAAATAAAACTAAATCAGGAAACATAAGCTTTCAATGACGCATTGAACAAGAGGGAATTCATTCATATGTATACAACATTCTATTGCAAAACAACAGAAAACACTTTCTCCTCGGGTACTCATGAAACACTCTCCAAGATATATCATATGTAGGGTCACAAATAAAGCATTAGAAAACTAAGAAAATTGAAATAGCGTCAGGTATAATTTTCGCCTGCAGTGCTAGGCAACTAGATAGGAATTAAAAGAAAAACAAACTGTAAATAATACAAACACATGGAAGCTAAACAAAACGCTGTTACATAACCAAGAATACACTGCAGAAAACCAAGATGGGGTCACAAACACCTGGGAAAAATTGAAAATGAAAATAGGGCCACCCAAATCTATGGAATGAAACAAATGCAACTCTAAAAGCAGAGCTGTGCGAGCAAAGAAGCGAAAAGGTAATCTCTCCCAGCACCCGCACGAAGAGTGGATGAAATCTCCACATTCAACGTCAAGTACCCCGCATCTCTGGAACACCTGAGTAGAACAATGAATCAGTCCAAAATTGAGGAGGTGGACTTTGTGAGCATAGATATATTAGTTTTTCCAGTTTTTCACACTTTGTGAGTGTGTAGGTGTATGCTACTGTGAGTCATTTTGTCTGTGTAGCTAAGCTTTAACCATTTGTGCTAGAGTTCTTTTTGGCTGTTTATTTTTTTACATTTTAAAATTTTCTCATAAAAATATTTTTTATTCTAATAACTTCATTTTATTTGATTTTACTTTATTTTGTTTTATTTTATCCTCATTCTTTGTTTCCTCCTCTTTCTTCTCCCACTTATTCTGAGCTGTGAGGATGAAAGTCTCTAGGTGCTCTAACCAGGAGTCAGTGCTCTGCATCTGAGGTGGGAAAACCAACTTCAGGACACTGGTCCACAGGAGACCTGACAGCTCCACATAATATCAAAAGGAGAAAATCTCCCAGAGATTTCTTTCTCAACGCCAAGACCCACATTCACTCAGTGACCAGTAAGCAACAGTGCTGGACACTGTATGCCAAACAATGAGCAAGACAGAAACAGTCCCATCCGTTATCAGAGAGGATGCTTTAAATCATCATAAGGACGGAGGCACCAAAATACACACCAGCAGTTGTGGAAATGCCCACCAGAAAGACAGGATCCAGCCTCATTCCAAAGAACACAAGCATAACTCCCCTCCACGAAGAAGCCTACACAACCCACTTAACAAACCTTAGCCGCTGGGGACAGACAACAAAAACAACAATAACTACGGGCATGACGCCTGTGAAAAGGAACCCCAAGCACAGTAAGTTAACCAAAATTAGGAGACCAAAAAACACACAGCTGACGAAGCAGCAAGGTCAAAACGCACCAGACCTAACAAATGAAGAGGAATTAGGCAGTCTACCCGAAAAAGAATTCAGAATAATGATAGGAAAAACGATTCAACATCGTGGAAATAGGAGAGAGAAAATACAGGAAACGTTTCACAGGGGTCGACAAGAACTGAAGAGCAAACAAACAGTGATGAAGAACACAATAAATGAAAATAATTATTCTCTAGCATGGATCACTAGCACAATAACTGAGGCACAAGAACGGTTAAGTGGCCTGGAAGATAAAATAGTTCAAAAAAATACTGCGGATCAAAATAAAGAACAAAGAATGAAAGGAACGGAGGACAGTCTCAGCGACCCTTGGGACAACATTAAATGCACCAACATTCGAATTATATGGCTCTCAGAAGAAGAAGAGAAAGAGAAAAGGCGTGAGAATATATTTGAAGAGATTATAGTTGAAAACTTCCCTAGTATGGGAAAGGAAAGAGTTAATCAAGTCCAGGAAGCACAGAGAGTCTCATACAGGATAATTCTAAGGAGAAACAGGCCAAGACACGTATTCATCAAACTATTAGAAACTAAATACATAGAAAGCATGTAAAAAGCAGCACGGGAAAAGTAGCATATACCATACAAGGGAATCCACGTAAGTTAACAGCTGACCTTTGAACAGAAATTCTGCAAGAGAGAAGGGAGTGGCAGTATACGTATTTGAAGTAATGAAAGGAAAAAAAAACCTACAACCGATGTTACTGTTCTCAGCAAGAATCTCATTGAGATTGGACAGAGAAACTAAAAACTTTACAGAAAAACACACGGAAAAAGAATTCAGCACCAACAATAGCTTTATAACAAAAGATAAAGGAACTTCTCTAGGCAGGAATCACAAGGAAAAGAAAGACCTCCTAGAACCAACCAAAAACAATTAACAAAACGGTAAGAGGAACATCCATATTGATAATTACCTTACATGTAAATGGATTCATTGCTCCAACCACAACAGATAAACTGGCTGAAGGGATACAACAAAAAGCCCATTATATATGCTGCCTAGAAGAGATCCACTTTAGACCTAGTGAGACATACAGACTGAAAGTGAGGAGATGGCAAGAGACATTCCATGCAAATGGAAATCAAAGGAAACCTGGAGTTACAATTCGCATATCAGAAGAAATAGACTTTAAGATAAAGACTATTTCAAGAAACAAACAAGGACACTACACACTGATCAAGGGATCAAATTAAGGAGAGGATATAAGAAATGCAGACACTTATGAACCCAATCGAGGAGCACTTCAATACATAAAGTATATCCTAACAGCCATAAAGCGGAACTTGACAGTAAAACCATAAGAGTAGGGGACATTTCCACCCCACAATCACAAATGGATAGATCATCCAAAATGAAACTAAATCAGGAAACATAAGCTTTCAATGACGCGTTGAACAAGAGGGAATTCATTCATATGTATACAACATTCTATTGCAAAACAACAGAAAACACTTTCTCCTCGGGTACTCATGAAACACTCTCCAAGATTTATCATATGTAGGGTCACAAATAAAGCCTTGGAAAACTAAGAAAATTGAAATAGCATCAGGTATAATTTCCGCCTGCAGTGCTATGAAACTAGAGAGGAATTAAAAGAAAAAAAAACTGTAAATAATACAAGCACATGGAAGCTAAACAAAACGCTGTTACATAACCAAGAATACACTGCAGAAAACCAAGATGGGGTCACAAACACCTGGGAAAAATTGAAAATGTAAATAGGACCACCCAAATCTATGGAATGAAACAAATGCAACTCTAAAAGCAGAGCTGTGCGAGCAAAGAAGCGAAAAATTAATCTCTCCCAACACCCGCACGAAGAGTGGATGAAAGCTCCACATTCAACGTCAAGTACCCCGCATCTCTGGAACACCTGAGTAGAACAATGAATCAGTCCAAAATTGAGGAGGTGGACTTTGTGAGCATAGATATATTAGTTTTTCCAGTTTTTCACACTTTGTGAGTGTGTAGTTGTATGCTACTGTGAGTCATTTTGTCTGTGTAGCTAAGCTTTAACCATTTGTGCTAGAGTTCTTTTTGGCTGTTTATTTTTTTACATTTTAAAATTTTCTCATAAAAATATTTTTTATTCTAATAACTTCATTTTATTTGATTTTACTTTATTTTGTTTTATTTTATCCTCATTCTTTGTTTCCTCCTCTTTCTTCTCCCACTTATTCTGAGCTGTGAGGATGAAAGTCTCTAGGTGCTCTAACCAGGAGTCAGTGCTCTGCATCTGAGGTGGGAAAACCAACTTCAGGACACTGGTCCACAGGAGACCTGACAGCTCCACATAATATCAAAAGGAGAAAATCTCCCAGAGATTTCTTTCTCAACGCCAAGACCCACATTCACTCAGTGACCAGTAAGCAACAGTGCTGGACACTGTATGCCAAACAATGAGCAAGACAGAAACAGTCCCATCCGTTATCAGAGAGGATGCTTTAAATCATCATAAGGACGGAGGCACCAAAATACACACCAGCAGTTGTGGAAATGCCCACCAGAAAGACAGGATCCAGCCTCATTCCAAAGAACACAAGCATAACTCCCCTCCACGAAGAAGCCTACACAACCCACTTAACAAACCTTAGCCGCTGGGGACAGACAACAAAAACAACAATAACTACGGGCATGACGCCTGTGAAAAGGAACCCCAAGCACAGTAAGTTAACCAAAATTAGGAGACCAAAAAACACACAGCTGACGAAGCAGCAAGGTCAAAACGCACCAGACCTAACAAATGAAGAGGAATTAGGCAGTCTACCCGAAAAAGAATTCAGAATAATGATAGGAAAAACGATTCAACATCGTGGAAATAGGAGAGAGAAAATACAGGAAACGTTTCACAGGGGTCGACAAGAACTGAAGAGCAAACAAACAGTGATGAAGAACACAATAAATGAAAATAATTATTCTCTAGCATGGATCACTAGCACAATAACTGAGGCACAAGAACGGTTAAGTGGCCTGGAAGATAAAATAGTTCAAATAAATACTGCGGATCAAAATAAAGAACAAAGAATGAAAGGAACGGAGGACAGTCTCAGCGACCCTTGGGACAACATTAAATGCACCAACATTCGAATTATATGGCTCTCAGAAGAAGAAGAGAAAGAGAAAAGGCGTGAGAATATATTTGAAGAGATTATAGTTGAAAACTTCCCTAGTATGGGAAAGGAAAGAGTTAATCAAGTCCAGGAAGCACAGAGAGTCTCATACAGGATAATTCTAAGGAGAAACAGGCCAAGACACGTATTCATCAAACTATTAGAAACTAAATACATAGAAAGCATGTAAAAAGCAGCACGGGAAAAGTAGCATATACCATACAAGGGAATCCACGTAAGTTAACAGCTGACCTTTGAACAGAAATTCTGCAAGAGAGAAGGGAGTGGCAGTATACGTATTTGAAGTAATGAAAGGGAAAAAAAACCTACAACCGATGTTACTGTTCTCAGCAAGAATCTCATTGAGATTGGACAGAGAAACTAAAAACTTTACAGAAAAACACACGGAAAAAGAATTCAGCACCAACAATAGCTTTATAACAAAAGATAAAGGAACTTCTCTAGGCAGGAATCACAAGGAAAAGAAAGACCTCCTAGAACCAACCAAAAACAATTAACAAAACGGTAAGAGGAACATCCATATTGATAATTACCTTACATGTAAATGGATTCATTGCTCCAACCACAACAGATAAACTGGCTGAAGGGATACAACAAAAAGCCCATTATATATGCTGCCTAGAAGAGATCCACTTTAGACCTAGTGAGACATACAGACTGAAAGTGAGGAGATGGCAAGAGACATTCCATGCAAATGGAAATCAAAGGAAACCTGGAGTTACAATTCGCATATCAGAAGAAATAGACTTTAAGATAAAGACTATTTCAAGAAACAAACAAGGACACTACACACTGATCAAGGGATCAAATTAAGGAGAGGATATAAGAAATGCAGACACTTATGAACCCAATCGAGGAGCACTTCAATACATAAAGTATATCCTAACAGCCATAAAGCGGAACTTGACAGTAAAACCATAAGAGTAGGGGACATTTCCACCCCACAATCACAAATGGATAGATCATCCAAAATGAAACTAAATCAGGAAACATAAGCTTTCAATGACGCGTTGAACAAGAGGGAATTCATTCATATGTATACAACATTCTATTGCAAAACAACAGAAAACACTTTCTCCTCGGGTACTCATGAAACACTCTCCAAGATTTATCATATGTAGGGTCACAAATAAAGCCTTGGAAAACTAAGAAAATTGAAATAGCATCAGGTATAATTTCCGCCTGCAGTGCTATGAAACTAGAGAGGAATTAAAAGAAAAAAAAACTGTAAATAATACAAGCACATGGAAGCTAAACAAAACGCTGTTACATAACCAAGAATACACTGCAGAAAACCAAGATGGGGTCACAAACACCTGGGAAAAATTGAAAATGTAAATAGGACCACCCAAATCTATGGAATGAAACAAATGCAACTCTAAAAGCAGAGCTGTGCGAGCAAAGAAGCGAAAAATTAATCTCTCCCAACACCCGCACGAAGAGTGGATGAAAGCTCCACATTCAACGTCAAGTACCCCGCATCTCTGGAACACCTGAGTAGAACAATGAATCAGTCCAAAATTGAGGAGGTGGACTTTGTGACCATACATATATTAGTTTTTCCAGTTTTTCACTTTTTGTGAGTGTTTAGGTGTATGCTACTGTGAGTCATTTTGTCTGTATAGCTAAGCTTTAACCATTTGTGCTAGAGTTCTTTGTGGCTGTTTATTTTTTTACATTTTAAAATTTTCTCATAAAAATATTTTTTATTTTAATAACTTCATTTTATTTGATTTTACTTTATTTTGTTTTATTTTATCCTCATTCTTTGTTTCCTTCTCTTTCTTCTCCCACTTATTCTGAGTTGTGAGGATGAAAGTCTCTAGGTGCTCTAACCAGGAGTCAGTGCTCTGCATCTGAAGTGGGAAAACCAAATTCAGGACACTGGTCCACAGGAGACCTGACAGCTCCACATAGTATCAAAGGGTGATAAACTCCCAGAGATTTCTTTCTTAACGCCAAGACCCACATTTACTCAGTGACCAGCAAGCTACAGTGCTGGACACCATCTGCCAAAAAATGAGCAAGGCAGAAAGAGCCCCATGCGTTATCAGAGAGGATGCCTTAAATCATAATAAGGACGGAGGCAGCAAAATACACACGACCAGACGTGGAAGTGCCCACCAGAAAGAAAAGATCCATCCTCATCTTCCAGAACACAAGCACAACTCCCCTCAACCAAGAAGCATACAGAACCCACTGAACAAACCTTAGCCGCTGGGGACAGACAACAAAAACAACAATAACTACGGGCATGACGCCTGTGAAAAGGAACCCCAAGCACAGTAAGTTAAGCAAAATGAGGAGACCGAAAAACACACAGCAGAAGAAGCAACAAGGTCAAAACGCACCAGACCTAACAAATGACGAGGAAATAGGCAGTCTACCCGAAAAATAATTCAGAATAATGATAGGAAAGACGATTCAACATCGGGGAAATAGGAGACAGAAAATACAAGAAACGTTTCACAAGGGTCGACAAGAACTGAAGAGCAAACAAACAATGATGAAGAACACAATAAATGAAAATAATTATTCTCTAGCATGGATCACTAGCACAATAACTGAGGCAGAAGAACGGTTACGTGGCCGGGAAGATAAAATAGTTCAAATAAATACTGCGGATCAAACTAAAGAACAAAGAGAAAAGGAACGGAGGACAGTCACAGCGACACTTGGGACAACATTAAATGCACCAACATTCGAATTATATGGGTCTCAGAAGAAGAAGAGAAATAGAAAAGGCGTGAGAATATATTTGAAGAGATTATAGTTGAAAACTTCCCTAGTATGGGAAAGGAAATAGTTAATCAAGTCCAGGAAGCACAGAGAGTCCCATACAGGATAAATCCAAGGAGAAACACGCCAAGACACGTATTCATCAAACTATTAGAAACTAAATACATAGAAAGCATGTAAAAACAGCATGGGAAAAGTAGCATATACCATACAAGGGAATCCACGTAAGTTAACAGCTGACCTTTCAGCAGAAATTCTGCAAGAGAGAAGGGAGTGGCAGTATACGTATTTAACGTAATGAAAGGAAAAAAACCTACAACCAATGTTACTGTTCTCAGCAAGAATTTCATTGAGACAGGACAGAGAAACTAAAAACTTTACAGAAAAACACACGGAAAAAGAATGCAGCACCAACAACACCTTTATAACAAAGGATAAAGGAACTTCTCCAGGCAGGAATCACAAAGAAAAAAAAGACCTCCTAGAACCAACCAGAAACAATTAACAAAACGGTAAGAGGAACATCCATACTGATAATTACCTTACATGTAAATGGATTCATTGCTCCAACCACAACAGATAAACTGGCTGAAGGGATACAACAACAAGCACATTATATATGCTGCCTAGAAGAGATCCACTTTAGACCTAGGGAGACATACAGACTGAAAGTGAGGAGATGGCAAGAGACATTCCATGCAAATGGAAATCAAAGGAAACCTGGAGTTACAATTCTCATATCAGAAGAAATAGACTTTAAGATAAAGACTATTTCAAGAAACAAACAAGGACACTACACACTGATCAAGGAATCAAATTAAGGAGAGGATATAAGAAATGCAAATACTTATGAACCCACCCGAGGAGCACTTCAATACATGAGGTATATCCTAACAGCCATTAAGCGGAACTTGACAGTAAAACCATAAGAGTAGGGGAAATTACCACCCCACAATCACCAATGGATAGATCATCCAAAATAAAACTAAATCAGGAAACATAAGCTTTCAATGACGCATTGAACAAGAGGGAATTCATTCATATGTATACAACATTCTATTGCAAAACAACAGAAAACACTTTCTCCTCGGGTACTCATGAAACACTCTCCAAGATATATCATATGTAGGGTCACAAATAAAGCATTAGAAAACTAAGAAAATTGAAATAGCGTCAGGTATAATTTTCGCCTGCAGTGCTAGGCAACTAGATAGGAATTAAAAGAAAAACAAACTGTAAATAATACAAACACATGGAAGCTAAACAAAACGCTGTTACATAACCAAGAATACACTGCAGAAAACCAAGATGGGGTCACAAACACCTGGGAAAAATTGAAAATGAAAATAGGGCCACCCAAATCTATGGAATGAAACAAATGCAACTCTAAAAGCAGAGCTGTGCGAGCAAAGAAGCGAAAAGGTAATCTCTCCCAGCACCCGCACGAAGAGTGGATGAAATCTCCACATTCAACGTCAAGTACCCCGCATCTCTGGAACACCTGAGTAGAACAATGAATCAGTCCAAAATTGAGGAGGTGGACTTTGTGAGCATAGATATATTAGTTTTTCCAGTTTTTCACACTTTGTGAGTGTGTAGGTGTATGCTACTGTGAGTCATTTTGTCTGTGTAGCTAAGCTTTAACCATTTGTGCTAGAGTTCTTTTTGGCTGTTTATTTTTTTACATTTTAAAATTTTCTCATAAAAATATTTTTTATTCTAATAACTTCATTTTATTTGATTTTACTTTATTTTGTTTTATTTTATCCTCATTCTTTGTTTCCTCCTCTTTCTTCTCCCACTTATTCTGAGCTGTGAGGATGAAAGTCTCTAGGTGCTCTAACCAGGAGTCAGTGCTCTGCATCTGAGGTGGGAAAACCAACTTCAGGACACTGGTCCACAGGAGACCTGACAGCTCCACATAATATCAAAAGGAGAAAATCTCCCAGAGATTTCTTTCTCAACGCCAAGACCCACATTCACTCAGTGACCAGTAAGCAACAGTGCTGGACACTGTATGCCAAACAATGAGCAAGACAGAAACAGTCCCATCCGTTATCAGAGAGGATGCTTTAAATCATCATAAGGACGGAGGCACCAAAATACACACCAGCAGTTGTGGAAATGCCCACCAGAAAGACAGGATCCAGCCTCATTCAAAAGAACACAAGCATAACTCCCCTCCACGAAGAAGCCTACACAACCCACTTAACAAACCTTAGCCGCTGGGGACAGACAACAAAAACAACAATAACTACGGGCATGACGCCTGTGAAAAGGAACCCCAAGCACAGTAAGTTAACCAAAATTAGGAGACCAAAAAACACACAGCTGACGAAGCAGCAAGGTCAAAACGCACCAGACCTAACAAATGAAGAGGAATTAGGCAGTCTACCCGAAAAAGAATTCAGAATAATGATAGGAAAAACGATTCAACATCGTGGAAATAGGAGAGAGAAAATACAGGAAACGTTTCACAGGGGTCGACAAGAACTGAAGAGCAAACAAACAGTGATGAAGAACACAATAAATGAAAATAATTATTCTCTAGCATGGATCACTAGCACAATAACTGAGGCACAAGAACGGTTAAGTGGCCTGGAAGATAAAATAGTTCAAATAAATACTGCGGATCAAAATAAAGAACAAAGAATGAAAGGAACGGAGGACAGTCTCAGCGACCCTTGGGACAACATTAAATGCACCAACATTCGAATTATATGGCTCTCAGAAGAAGAAGAGAAAGAGAAAAGGCGTGAGAATATATTTGAAGAGATTATAGTTGAAAACTTCCCTAGTATGGGAAAGGAAAGAGTTAATCAAGTCCAGGAAGCACAGAGAGTCTCATACAGGATAATTCTAAGGAGAAACAGGCCAAGACACGTATTCATCAAACTATTAGAAACTAAATACATAGAAAGCATGTAAAAAGCAGCACGGGAAAAGTAGCATATACCATACAAGGGAATCCACGTAAGTTAACAGCTGACCTTTGAACAGAAATTCTGCAAGAGAGAAGGGAGTGGCAGTATACGTATTTGAAGTAATGAAAGGAAAAAAAACCCTACAACCGATGTTACTGTTCTCAGCAAGAATCTCATTGAGATTGGACAGAGAAACTAAAAACTTTACAGAAAAACACACGGAAAAAGAATTCAGCACCAACAATAGCTTTATAACAAAAGATAAAGGAACTTCTCTAGGCAGGAATCACAAGGAAAAGAAAGACCTCCTAGAACCAACCAAAAACAATTAACAAAACGGTAAGAGGAACATCCATATTGATAATTACCTTACATGTAAATGGATTCATTGCTCCAACCACAACAGATAAACTGGCTGAAGGGATACAACATAAAGCCCATTATATATGCTGCCTAGAAGAGATCCACTTTAGACCTAGTGAGACATACAGACTGAAAGTGAGGAGATGGCAAGAGACATTCCATGCAAATGGAAATCAAAGGAAACCTGGAGTTACAATCCGCATATCAGAAGAAATAGACTTTAAGATAAAGACTATTTCAAGAAACAAACAAGGACACTACAGACTGATCAAGGGATCAAATTAAGGAGAGGATATAAGAAATGCAGACACTTATGAACCCAATCGAGGAGCACTTAAATACATAAAGTATATCCTAACAGCCATAAAGCGGAACTTGACAGCAAAAACATAAGAGTAGGGGACATTTCCACCCCACAATCACAAATGGATAGATCATCCAAAATGAAACTAAATCAGGAAACATAAGCTTTCAATGACGCGTTGAACAAGAGGGAATTCATTCATATGTATACAACATTCTATTGCAAAACAACAGAAAACACTTTCTCCTCGGGTACTCATGAAACACTCTCCAAGATTTATCATATGTAGGGTCACAAATAAAGCCTTGGAAAACTAAGAAAATTGAAATAGCATCAGGTATAATTTTCGCCTGCAGTGCTATGAAACTAGAGAGGAATTAAAAGAAAAAAAAACTGTAAATAATACAAACACACGGAAGCTAAACAAAACGCTGTTACATAACCAAGAATACACTGCAGAAAACCAAGATGGGGTCACAAACACCTGGGAAAAATTGAAAATGAAAATAGGGCCACCCAAATCTATGGAATGAAACAAAGGCAACTCTAAAAGCAGAGCTGTGCGAGCAAAGAAGCGAAAACGTAATCTCTCCCAGCACCCGCACGAAGAGTGGATGAAATCTCCACATTCAACGTCAAGTACCCCGCATCTCTGGAACACCTGAGTAGAACAATGAATCAGTCCAAAATTGAGGAGGTGGACTTTGTGAGCATAGATATATTAGTTTTTCCAGTTTTTCACACTTTGTGAGTGTGTAGGTGTATGCTACTGTGAGTCATTTTGTCTGTGTAGCTAAGCTTTAACCATTTGTGCTAGAGTTCTTTTTGGCTGTTTATTTTTTTACATTTTAAAATTTTCTCATAAAAATATTTTTTATTCTAATAACTTCATTTTATTTGATTTTACTTTATTTTGTTTTATTTTATCCTCATTCTTTGTTTCCTCCTCTTTCTTCTCCCACTTATTCTGAGCTGTGAGGATGAAAGTCTCTAGGTGCTCTAACCAGGAGTCAGTGCTCTGCATCTGAGGTGGGAAAACCAACTTCAGGACACTGGTCCACAGGAGACCTGACAGCTCCACATAATATCAAAAGGAGAAAATCTCCCAGAGATTTCTTTCTCAACGCCAAGACCCACATTCACTCAGTGACCAGTAAGCAACAGTGCTGGACACTGTATGCCAAACAATGAGCAAGACAGAAACAGTCCCATCCGTTATCAGAGAGGATGCTTTAAATCATCATAAGGACGGAGGAACCAAAATACACACCAGCAGTTGTGGAAATGCCCACCAGAAAGACAGGATCCAGCCTCATTCAAAAGAACACAAGCATAACTCCCCTCCACGAAGAAGCCTACACAACCCACTTAACAAACCTTAGCCGCTGGGGACAGAAAACAAAAACAACAATAACTATGGGCATGACGCCTGTGAAAAGGAACCCCAAGCACAGTAAGTTAACCAAAATTAGGAGACCAAAAAACACACAGCTGAC
The DNA here is from genome assembly GCF_965194825.1 of Balaenoptera physalus. Classification (NCBI taxonomy): domain Eukaryota; kingdom Metazoa; phylum Chordata; class Mammalia; order Artiodactyla; family Balaenopteridae; genus Balaenoptera; species Balaenoptera physalus. The sequence goes on along the minus strand of NC_138904.1, from coordinate 19,882,688 downwards.
GAAGCAGCAAGGTCAAAACGCACCAGACCTAACAAATGAAGAGGAATTAGGCAGTCTACCCGAAAAAGAATTCAGAATAATGATAGGAAAAACGATTCAACATCGTGGAAATAGGAGAGAGAAAATACAGGAAACGTTTCACAGGGGTCGACAAGAACTGAAGAGCAAACAAACAGTGATGAAGAACACAATAAATGAAAATAATTATTCTCTAGCATGGATCACTAGCACAATAACTGAGGCACAAGAACGGTTAAGTGGCCTGGAAGATAAAATAGTTCAAATAAATACTGCGGATCAAAATAAAGAACAAAGAATGAAAGGAACGGAGGACAGTCTCAGCGACCCTTGGGACAACATTAAATGCACCAACATTCGAATTATATGGCTCTCAGAAGAAGAAGAGAAAGAGAAAAGGCGTGAGAATATATTTGAAGAGATTATAGTTGAAAACTTCCCTAGTATGGGAAAGGAAAGAGTTAATCAAGTCCAGGAAGCACAGAGAGTCTCATACAGGATAATTCTAAGGAGAAACAGGCCAAGACACGTATTCATCAAACTATTAGAAACTAAATACATAGAAAGCATGTAAAAAGCAGCACGGGAAAAGTAGCATATACCATACAAGGGAATCCACGTAAGTTAACAGCTGACCTTTGAACAGAAATTCTGCAAGAGAGAAGGGAGTGGCAGTATACGTATTTGAAGTAATGAAAGGAAAAAAAACCTACAACCGATGTTACTGTTCTCAGCAAGAATCTCATTGAGATTGGACAGAGAAACTAAAAACTTTACAGAAAAACACACGGAAAAAGAATTCAGCACCAACAATAGCTTTATAACAAAAGATAAAGGAACTTCTCTAGGCAGGAATCACAAGGAAAAGAAAGACCTCCTAGAACCAACCAAAAACAATTAACAAAACGGTAAGAGGAACATCCATATTGATAATTACCTTACATGTAAATGGATTCATTGCTCCAACCACAACAGATAAACTGGCTGAAGGGATACAACAAAAAGCCCATTATATATGCTGCCTACAAGAGATCCACTTTAGACCTAGTGAGACATACAGACTGAAAGTGAGGAGATGGCAAGAGACATTCCATGCAAATGGAAATCAAAGGAAACCTGGAGTTACAATTCGCATATCAGAAGAAATAGACTTTAAGATAAAGACTATTTCAAGAAACAAACAAGGACACTACACACTGATCAAGGGATCAAATTAAGGAGAGGATATAAGAAATGCAGACACTTATGAACCCAATCGAGGAGCACTTCAATACATAAAGTATATCCTAACAGCCATAAAGCGGAACTTGACAGTAAAACCATAAGAGTAGGGGACATTTCCACCCCACAATCACAAATGGATAGATCATCCAAAATGAAACTAAATCAGGAAACATAAGCTTTCAATGACGCGTTGAACAAGAGGGAATTCATTCATATGTATACAACATTCTATTGCAAAACAACAGAAAACACTTTCTCCTCGGGTACTCATGAAACACTCTCCAAGATTTATCATATGTAGGGTCACAAATAAAGCCTTGGAAAACTAAGAAAATTGAAATAGCATCAGGTATAATTTCCGCCTGCAGTGCTATGAAACTAGAGAGGAATTAAAAGAAAAAAAAACTGTAAATAATACAAGCACATGGAAGCTAAACAAAACGCTGTTACATAACCAAGAATACACTGCAGAAAACCAAGATGGGGTCACAAACACCTGGGAAAAATTGAAAATGTAAATAGGACCACCCAAATCTATGGAATGAAACAAATGCAACTCTAAAAGCAGAGCTGTGCGAGCAAAGAAGCGAAAAATTAATCTCTCCCAACACCCGCACGAAGAGTGGATGAAAGCTCCACATTCAACGTCAAGTACCCCGCATCTCTGGAACACCTGAGTAGAACAATGAATCAGTCCAAAATTGAGGAGGTGGACTTTGTGACCATACATATATTAGTTTTTCCAGTTTTTCACTTTTTGTGAGTGTTTAGGTGTATGCTACTGTGAGTCATTTTGTCTGTATAGCTAAGCTTTAACCATTTGTGCTAGAGTTCTTTGTGGCTGTTTATTTTTTTACATTTTAAAATTTTCTCATAAAAATATTTTTTATTTTAATAACTTCATTTTATTTGATTTTACTTTATTTTGTTTTATTTTATCCTCATTCTTTGTTTCCTTCTCTTCCTTCTCCCACTTATTCTGAGCTGTGAGGATGAAAGTCTCTAGGTGCTCTAACCAGGAGTCAGTGCTCTGCATCTGAAGTGGGAAAACCAAATTCAGGACACTGGTCCACAGGAGACCTGACAGCTCCACATAGTATCAAAGGGTGATAAACTCCCAGAGATTTCTTTCTTAACGCCAAGACCCACATTTACTCAGTGACCAGCAAGCTACAGTGCTGGACACCATCTGCCAAAAAATGAGCAAGGCAGAAAGAGCCCCATCCGTTATCAGAGAGGATGCCTTAAATCATAATAAGGACGGAGGCAGCAAAATACACACGACCAGACGTGGAAGTGCCCACCAGAAAGAAAAGATCCAGCCTCATCTTCCAGAACACAAGCACAACTCCCCTCAACCAAGAAGCATACAGAACCCACTGAACAAACCTTAGCCGCTGGGGACAGACAACAAAAACAACAATAACTACGGGCATGACGCCTGTGAAAAGGAACCCCAAGCACAGTAAGTTAAGCAAAATGAGGAGACCGAAAAACACACAGCAGAAGAAGCAACAAGGTCAAAACGCACCAGACCTAACAAATGACGAGGAAATAGGCAGTCTACCCGAAAAATAATTCAGAATAATGATAGGAAAGACGATTCAACATCGGGGAAATAGGAGACAGAAAATACAAGAAACGTTTCACAAGGGTCGACAAGAACTGAAGAGCAAACAAACAATGATGAAGAACACAATAAATGAAAATAATTATTCTCTAGCATGGATCACTAGCACAATAACTGAGGCAGAAGAACGGTTACGTGGCCGGGAAGATAAAATAGTTCAAATAAATACTGCGGATCAAACTAAAGAACAAAGAGAAAAGGAACGGAGGACAGTCACAGCGACACTTGGGACAACATTAAATGCACCAACATTCGAATTATATGGGTCTCAGAAGAAGAAGAGAAATAGAAAAGGCGTGAGAATATATTTGAAGAGATTATAGTTGAAAACTTCCCTAGTATGGGAAAGGAAATAGTTAATCAAGTCCAGGAAAAACAGAGAGTCCCATACAGGATAAATCCAAGGAGAAACACGCCAAGACACGTATTCATCAAACTATTAGAAACTAAATACATAGAAAGCATGTAAAAACAGCATGGGAAAAGTAGCATATACCATACAAGGGAATCCACGTAAGTTAACAGCTGACCTTTCAGCAGAAATTCTGCAAGAGAGAAGGGAGTGGCAGTATACGTATTTAACGTAATGAAAGGAAAAAAACCTACAACCAATGTTACTGTTCTCAGCAAGAATTTCATTGAGACAGGACAGAGAAACTAAAAACTTTACAGAAAAACACACGGAAAAAGAATGCAGCACCAACAACACCTTTATAACAAAGGATAAAGGAACTTCTCCAGGCAGGAATCACAAAGAAAAAAAAGACCTCCTAGAACCAACCAGAAACAATTAACAAAACGGTAAGAGGAACATCCATACTGATAATTACCTTACATGTAAATGGATTCATTGCTCCAACCACAACAGATAAACTGGCTGAAGGGATACAACAACAAGCACATTATATATGCTGCCTAGAAGAGATCCACTTTAGACCTAGGGAGACATACAGACTGAAAGTGAGGAGATGGCAAGAGACATTCCATGCAAATGGAAATCAAAGGAAACCTGGAGTTACAATTCTCATATCAGAAGAAATAGACTTTAAGATAAAGACTATTTCAAGAAACAAACAAGGACACTACACACTGATCAAGGAATCAAATTAAGGAGAGGATATAAGAAATGCAAATACTTATGAACCCACCCGAGGAGCACTTCAATACATGAGGTATATCCTAACAGCCATTAAGCGGAACTTGACAGTAAAACCATAAGAGTAGGGGAAATTACCACCCCACAATCACCAATGGATAGATCATCCAAAATAAAACTAAATCAGGAAACATAAGCTTTCAATGACGCATTGAACAAGAGGGAATTCATTCATATGTATACAACATTCTATTGCAAAACAACAGAAAACACTTTCTCCTCGGGTACTCATGAAACACTCTCCAAGATATATCATATGTAGGGTCACAAATAAAGCATTAGAAAACTAAGAAAATTGAAATAGCGTCAGGTATAATTTTCGCCTGCAGTGCTAGGCAACTAGATAGGAATTAAAAGAAAAACAAACTGTAAATAATACAAACACATGGAAGCTAAAGAAAACGCTGTTACATAACCAAGAATACACTGCAGAAAACCAAGATGGGGTCACAAACACCTGGGAAAAATTGAAAATGAAAATAGGGCCACCCAAATCTATGGAATGAAACAAATGCAACTCTAAAAGCAGAGCTGTGCGAGCAAAGAAGCGAAAAGGTAATCTCTCCCAGCACCCGCACGAAGAGTGGATGAAATCTCCACATTCAACGTCAAGTACCCCGCATCTCTGGAACACCTGAGTAGAACAATGAATCAGTCCAAAATTGAGGAGGTGGACTTTGTGAGCATAGATATATTAGTTTTTCCAGTTTTTCACACTTTGTGAGTGTGTAGGTGTATGCTACTGTGAGTCATTTTGTCTGTGTAGCTAAGCTTTAACCATTTGTGCTAGAGTTCTTTTTGGCTGTTTATTTTTTTACATTTTAAAATTTTCTCATAAAAATATTTTTTATTCTAATAACTTCATTTTATTTGATTTTACTTTATTTTGTTTTATTTTATCCTCATTCTTTGTTTCCTCCTCTTTCTTCTCCCACTTATTCTGAGCTGTGAGGATGAAAGTCTCTAGGTGCTCTAACCAGGAGTCAGTGCTCTGCATCTGAGGTGGGAAAACCAACTTCAGGACACTGGTCCACAGGAGACCTGACAGCTCCACATAATATCAAAAGGAGAAAATCTCCCAGAGATTTCTTTCTCAACGCCAAGACCCACATTCACTCAGTGACCAGTAAGCAACAGTGCTGGACACTGTATGCCAAACAATGAGCAAGACAGAAACAGTCCCATCCGTTATCAGAGAGGATGCTTTAAATCATCATAAGGACGGAGGCACCAAAATACACACCAGCAGTTGTGGAAATGCCCACCAGAAAGACAGGATCCAGCCTCATTCCAAAGAACACAAGCATAACTCCCCTCCACGAAGAAGCCTACACAACCAACTTAACAAACCTTAGCCGCTGGGGACAGACAACAAAAACAACAATAACTACGGGCATGACGCCTGTGAAAAGGAACCCCAAGCACAGTAAGTTAACCAAAATTAGGAGACCAAAAAACACACAGCTGACGAAGCAGCAAGGTCAAAACGCACCAGACCTAACAAATGAAGAGGAATTAGGCAGTCTACCCGAAAAAGAATTCAGAATAATGATAGGAAAAACGATTCAACATCGTGGAAATAGGAGAGAGAAAATACAGGAAACGTTTCACAGGGGTCGACAAGAACTGAAGAGCAAACAAAGAGTGATGAAGAACACAATAAATGAAAATAATTATTCTCTAGCATGGATCACTAGCACAATAACTGAGGCACAAGAACGGTTAAGTGGCCTGGAAGATAAAATAGTTCAAATAAATACTGCGGATCAAAATAAAGAACAAAGAATGAAAGGAACGGAGGACAGTCTCAGCGACCCTTGGGACAACATTAAATGCACCAACATTCGAATTATATGGCTCTCAGAAGAAGAAGAGAAAGAGAAAAGGCGTGAGAATATATTTGAAGAGATTATAGTTGAAAACTTCCCTAGTATGGGAAAGGAAAGAGTTCATCAAGTCCAGGAAGCACAGAGAGTCTCATACAGGATAATTCTAAGGAGAAACAGGCCAAGACACGTATTCATCAAACTATTAGAAACTAAATACATAGAAAGCATGTAAAAAGCAGCACGGGAAAAGTAGCATATACCATACAAGGGAATCCACGTAAGTTAACAGCTGACCTTTGAACAGAAATTCTGCAAGAGAGAAGGGAGTGGCAGTATACGTATTTGAAGTAATGAAAGGAAAAAAAAACCTACAACCGATGTTACTGTTCTCAGCAAGAATCTCATTGAGATTGGACAGAGAAACTAAAAACTTTACAGAAAAACACACGGAAAAAGAATTCAGCACCAACAATAGCTTTATAACAAAAGATAAAGGAACTTCTCTAGGCAGGAATCACAAGGAAAAGAAAGACCTCCTAGAACCAACCAAAAACAATTAACAAAACTGTAAGAGGAACATCCATATTGATAATTACCTTACATGTAAATGGATTCATTGCTCCAACCACAACAGATAAACTGGCTGAAGGGATACAACAAAAAGCCCATTATATATGCTGCCTAGAAGAGATCCACTTTAGACCTAGTGAGACATACAGACTGAAAGTGAGGAGATGGCAAGAGACATTCCATGCAAATGGAAATCAAAGGAAACCTGGAGTTACAATTCGCATATCAGAAGAAATAGACTTTAAGATAAAGACTATTTCAAGAAACAAACAAGGACACTACACACTGATCAAGGGATCAAATTAAGGAGAGGATATAAGAAATGCAGACACTTATGAACCCAATCGAGGAGCACTTCAATACATAAAGTATATCCTAACAGCCATAAAGCGGAACTTGACAGTAAAACCATAAGAGTAGGGGACATTTCCACCCCACAATCACAAATGGATAGATCATCCAAAATGAAACTAAATCAGGAAACATAAGCTTTCAATGACGCGTTGAACAAGAGGGAATTCATTCATATGTATACAACATTCTATTGCAAAACAACAGAAAACACTTTCTCCTCGGGTACTCATGAAACACTCTCCAAGATTTATCATATGTAGGGTCACAAATAAAGCCTTGGAAAACTAAGAAAATTGACATAGCATCAGGTATAATTTTCGCCTGCAGTGCTATGAAACTAGAGAGGAATTAAAAGAAAAAAAAACTGTAAATAATACAAACACATGGAAGCTAAACAAAACGCTGTTACATAACCAAGAATACACTGCAGAAAACCAAGATGGGGTCACAAACACCTGGGAAAAATTGAAAATGTAAATAGGACCACCCAAATCTATGGAATGAAACAAATGCAACTCTAAAAGCAGAGCTGTGCGAGCAAAGAAGCGAAAAAGTAATCTCTCCCAACACCCGCACGAAGAGTGGATGAAATCTCCACATTCAACGTCAAGTACCCCGCATCTCTGGAACACCTGAGTAGAACAATGAATCAGTCCAAAATTGAGGAGGTGGACTTTGTGACCATACATATATTAGTTTTTCCAGTTTTTCACTTTTTGTGAGTGTTTAGGTGTATGCTACTGTGAGTCATTTTGTCTGTATAGCTAAGCTTTAACCATTTGTGCTAGAGTTCTTTGTGGCTGTTTATTTTTTTACATTTTAAAATTTTCTCATAAAAATATTTTTTATTTTAATAACTTCATTTTATTTGATTTTACTTTATTTTGTTTTATTTTATCCTCATTCTTTGTTTCCTTCTCTTTCTTCTCCCACTTATTCTGAGCTGTGAGGATGAAAGTCTCTAGGTGCTCTAACCAGGAGTCAGTGCTCTGCATCTGAGGTGGGAAAACCAAATTCAGGACACTGGTCCACAGGAGACCTGACAGCTCCACATAGTATCAAAGGGTGATAAACTCCCAGAGATTTCTTTCTTAACGCCAAGACCCACATTTACTCAGTGACCAGCAAGCTACAGTGCTGGACACCATCTGCCAAAAAATGAGCAAGACAGAAAGAGCCCCATCCGTTATCAGAGAGGATGCCTTAAATCATAATAAGGACGGAGGCAGCAAAATACACACCACCAGACGTGGAAGTGCCCACCAGAAAGAAAAGATCCAGCCTCATCTTCCAGAACACAAGCACAACTCCCCTCAACCAAGAAGCATACAGAACCCACTGAACAAACCTTAGCCGCTGGGGACAGACAACAAAAACAACAATAACTACGGGCATGACGCCTGTGAAAAGGAACCCCAAGCACAGTAAGTTAAGCAAAATGAGGAGACCGAAAAACACACAGCAGAAGAAGCAACAAGGTCAAAACGCACCAGACCTAACAAATGACGAGGAAATAGGCAGTCTACCCGAAAAATAATTCAGAATAATGATAGGAAAGACGATTCAACATCGGGGAAATAGGAGACAGAAAATACAAAAAACGTTTCACAAGGGTCGACAAGAACTGAAGAGCAAACAAACAATGATGAAGAACACAATAAATGAAAATAATTATTCTCTAGCATGGATCACTAGCACAATAACTGAGGCAGAAGAACAGTTACGTGGCCGGGAAGATAAAATAGTTCAAATAAATACTGCGGATCAAAATAAAGAACAAAGAGAAAAGGAACGGAGGACAGTCACAGCGACCCTTGGGACAACATTAAATGCACCAATATTCGAATTATATGGGTCTCAGAAGAAGAAGAGAAATAGAAAAGGCGTGAGAATATATTTGAAGAGATTATAGTTGAAAACTTCCCTAGTATGGGAAAGGAAATAGTTAATCAAGTCCAGGAAGCACAGAGAGTCCCATACAGGATAAATCCAAGGAGAAACACGCCAAGACACGTATTCATCAAACTATTAGAAACTAAATACATAGAAAGCATGTAAAAAGCAGCATGGGAAAAGTAGCATATACCATACAAGGGAATCCACGTAAGTTAACAGCTGACCTTTCAGCAGAAATTCTGCAAGAGAGAAGGGAGTGGCAGTATACGTATTTAACGTAATGAAAGGAAAAAAACCTACAACCAATGTTACTGTTCTCAGCAAGAATTTCATTGAGACAGGACAGAGAAACTAAAAACTTTACAGAAAAACACACGGAAAAAGAATGCAGCACCAACAACACCTTTATAACAAAGGATAAAGGAACTTCTCTAGGCAGGAATCACAAAGAAAAAAAAGACCTCCTAGAACCAACCAGAAACAATTAACAAAACGGTAAGAGGAACATCCATACTGATAATTACCTTACATGTAAATGGATTCATTGCTCCAACCACAACAGATAAACTGGCTGAACGGATACAACAACAAGCATATTATATATGCTGCCTAGAAGAGATCCACTTTAGACCTAGGGAGACATACAGACTGAAAGTGAGGAGATGGCAAGAGACATTCCATGCAAATGGAAATCAAAGGAAACCTGGAGTTACAATTCTCATATCAGAAGAAATAGACTTTAAGATAAAGACTATTTCAAGAAACAAACAAGGACACTACACACTGATCAAGGAATCAAATTAAGGAGAGGATATAAGAAATGCAAATACTTATGAACCCACCCGAGGAGCACTTCAATACATGAGGTATATCCTAACAGCCATTAAGCGGAACTTGACAGTAAAACCATAAGAGTAGGGGAAATTACCACCCCACAATCACCAATGGATAGATCATCCAAAATAAAACTAAATCAGGAAACATAAGCTTTCAATGACGCATTGAACAAGAGGGAATTCATTCATATGTATACAACATTCTATTGCAAAACAACAGAAAACACTTTCTCCTCGGGTACTCATGAAACACTCTCCAAGATATATCATATGTAGGGTCACAAATAAAGCATTAGAAAACTAAGAAAATTGAAATAGCGTCAGGTATAATTTTCACCTGCAGTGCTAGGCAACTAGATAGGAATTAAAAGAAAAACAAACTGTAAATAATACAAACACATGGAAGCTAAAGAAAACGCTGTTACATAACCAAGAATACACTGCAGAAAACCAAGATGGGGTCACAAACACCTGGGAAAAATTGAAAATGAAAATAGGGCCACCCAAATCTATGGAATGAAACAAATGCAACTCTAAAAGCAGAGCTGTGCGAGCAAAGAAGCGAAAAGGTAATCTCTCCCAGCACCCGCACGAAGAGTGGATGAAATCTCCACATTCAACGTCAAGTACCCCGCATCTCTGGAACACCTGAGTAGAACAATGAATCAGTCCAAAATTGAGGAGGTGGACTTTGTGAGCATAGATATATTAGTTTTTCCAGTTTTTCACACTTTGTGAGTGTGTAGGTGTATGCTACTGTGAGTCATTTTGTCTGTGTAGCTAAGCTTTAACCATTTGTGCTAGAGTTCTTTTTGGCTGTTTATTTTTTTACATTTTAAAATTTTCTCATAAAAATATTTTTTATTCTAATAACTTCATTTTATTTGATTTTACTTTATTTTGTTTTATTTTATCCTCATTCTTTGTTTCCTCCTCTTTCTTCTCCCACTTATTCTGAGCTGTGAGGATGAAAGTCTCTAGGTGCTCTAACCAGGAGTCAGTGCTCTGCATCTGAGGTGGGAAAACCAACTTCAGGACACTGGTCCACAGGAGACCTGACAGCTCCACATAATATCAAAAGGAGAAAATCTCCCAGAGATTTCTTTCTCAACGCCAAGACCCACATTCACTCAGTGACCAGTAAGCAACAGTGCTGGACACTGTATGCCAAACAATGAGCAAGACAGAAACAGTCCCATACGTTATCAGAGAGGATGCTTTAAATCATCATAAGGACGGAGGCACCAAAATACACACCAGCAGTTGTGGAAATGCCCACCAGAAAGACAGGATCCAGCCTCATTCAAAAGAACACAAGCATAACTCCCCTCCACGAAGAAGCCTACACAACCCACTTAACAAAACTTAGCCGCTGGGGACAGACAACAAAAACAACAATAACTACGGGCATGACGCCTGTGAAAAGGAACCCCAAGCACAGTAAGTTAACCAAAATTAGGAGACCAAAAAACACACAGCTGACGAAGCAGCAAGGTCAAAACGCACCAGACCTAACAAATGAAGAGGAATTAGGCAGTCTACCCGAAAAAGAATTCAGAATAATGATAGGAAAAACGATTCAACATCGTGGAAATAGGAGAGAGAAAATACAGGAAACGTTTCACAGGGGTCGACAAGAACTGAAGAGCAAACAAACAGTGATGAAGAACACAATAAGTGAAAATAATTATTCTCTAGCATGGATCACTAGCACAATAACTGAGGCACAAGAACGGTTAAGTGGCCTGGAAGATAAAATAGTTCAAATAAATACTGCGGATCAAAATAAAGAACAAAGAATGAAAGGAACGGAGGACAGTCTCAGCGACCCTTGGGACAACATTAAATGCACCAACATTCGAATTATATGGCTCTCAGAAGAAGAAGAGAAAGAGAAAAGGCGTGAGAATATATTTGAAGAGATTATAGTTGAAAACTTCCCTAGTATGGGAAAGGAAAGAGTTAATCAAGTCCAGGAAGCACAGAGAGTCTCATACAGGATAATTCTAAGGAGAAACACGCCAAGACACGTATTCATCAAACTATTAGAAACTAAATACATAGGAAGCATGTAAAAAGCAGCACGGGAAAAGTAGCATATACCATACAAGGGAATCCACGTAAGTTAACAGCTGACCTTTGAACAGAAATTCTGCAAGAGAGAAGGGAGTGGCAGTATACGTATTTGAAGTAATGAAAGGAAAAAAAAACCTACAACCGATGTTACTGTTCTCAACAAGAATCTCATTGAGATTGGACAGAGAAACTAAAAACTTTACAGAAAAACACACGGAAAAAGAATTCAGCACCAACAATAGCTTTATAACAAAAGATAAAGGAACTTCTCTAGGCAGGAATCACAAGGAAAAGAAAGACCTCCTAGAACCAACCAAAAACAATTAACAAAACGGTAAGAGGAACATCCATATTGATAATTACCTTACATGTAAATGGATTCATTGCTCCAACCACAACAGATAAACTGGCTGAAGGGATACAACAAAAAGCCCATTATATATGCTGCCTAGAAGAGATCCACTTTAGACCTAGTGAGACATACAGACTGAAAGTGAGGAGATGGCAAGAGACATTCCATGCAAATGGAAATCAAAGGAAACCTGGAGTTACAATTCGCATATCAGAAGAAATAGACTTTAAGATAAAGACTATTTCAAGAAACAAACAAGGACACTACACACTGATCAAGGGATCAAATTAAGGAGAGGATATAAGAAATGCAGACACTTATGAACCCAATCGAGGAGCACTTCAATACATAAAGTATATCCTAACAGCCATAAAGCGGAACTTGACAGTAAAACCATAAGAGTAGGGGACATTTCCACCCCACAATCACAAATGGATAGATCATCCAAAATGAAACTAAATCAGGAAACATAAGCTTTCAATGACGCGTTGAACAAGAGGGAATTCATTCATATGTATACAACATTCTATTGCAAAACAACAGAAAACACTTTCTCCTCGGGTACTCATGAAACACTCTCCAAGATTTATCATATGTAGGGTCACAAATAAAGCCTTGGAAAACTAAGAAAATTGACATAGCATCAGGTATAATTTTCGCCTGCAGTGCTATGAAACTAGAGAGGAATTAAAAGAAAAAAAAACTGTAAATAATACAAACACATGGAAGCTAAACAAAACGCTGTTACATAACCAAGAATACACTGCAGAAAACCAAGATGGGGTCACAAACACCTGGGAAAAATTGAAAATGTAAATAGGACCACCCAAATCTATGGAATGAAACAAATGCAACTCTAAAAGCAGAGCTGTGCGAGCAAAGAAGCGAAAAAGTAATCTCTCCCAACACCCGCACGAAGAGTGGATGAAATCTCCACATTCAACGTCAAGTACCCCGCATCTCTGGAACACCTGAGTAGAACAATGAATCAGTCCAAAATTGAGGAGGTGGACTTTGTGACCATACATATATTAGTTTTTCCAGTTTTTCACTTTTTGTGAGTGTTTAGGTGTATGCTACTGTGAGTCATTTTGTCTGTATAGCTAAGCTTTAACCATTTGTGCTAGAGTTCTTTGTGGCTGTTTATTTTTTTACATTTTAAAATTTTCTCATAAAAATATTTTTTATTTTAATAACTTCATTTTATTTGATTTTACTTTATTTTGTTTTATTTTATCCTCATTCTTTGTTTCCTTCTCTTTCTTCTCCCACTTATTCTGAGCTGTGAGGATGAAAGTCTCTAGGTGCTCTAACCAGGAGTCAGTGCTCTGCATCTGAGGTGGGAAAACCAAATTCAGGACACTGGTCCACAGGAGACCTGACAGCTCCACATAGTATCAAAGGGTGATAAACTCCCAGAGATTTCTTTCTTAACGCCAAGACCCACATTTACTCAGTGACCAGCAAGCTACAGTGCTGGACACCATCTGCCAAAAAATGAGCAAGACAGAAAGAGCCCCATCCGTTATCAGAGAGGATGCCTTAAATCATAATAAGGACGGAGGCAGCAAAATACACACCACCAGACGTGGAAGTGCCCACCAGAAAGAAAAGATCCAGCCTCATCTTCCAGAACACAAGCACAACTCCCCTCAACCAAGAAGCATACAGAACCCACTGAACAAACCTTAGCCGCTGGGGACAGACAACAAAAACAACAATAACTACGGGCATGACGCCTGTGAAAAGGAACCCCAAGCACAGTAAGTTAAGCAAAATGAGGAGACCGAAAAACACACAGCAGAAGAAGCAACAAGGTCAAAACGCACCAGACCTAACAAATGACGAGGAAATAGGCAGTCTACCCGAAAAATAATTCAGAATAATGATAGGAAAGACGATTCAACATCGGGGAAATAGGAGACAGAAAATACAAAAAACGTTTCACAAGGGTCGACAAGAACTGAAGAGCAAACAAACAATGATGAAGAACACAATAAATGAAAATAATTATTCTCTAGCATGGATCACTAGCACAATAACTGAGGCAGAAGAACAGTTACGTGGCCGGGAAGATAAAATAGTTCAAATAAATACTGCGGATCAAAATAAAGAACAAAGAGAAAAGGAACGGAGGACAGTCACAGCGACCCTTGGGACAACATTAAATGCACCAATATTCGAATTATATGGGTCTCAGAAGAAGAAGAGAAATAGAAAAGGCGTGAGAATATATTTGAAGAGATTATAGTTGAAAACTTCCCTAGTATGGGAAAGGAAATAGTTAATCAAGTCCAGGAAGCACAGAGAGTCCCATACAGGATAAATCCAAGGAGAAACACGCCAAGACACGTATTCATCAAACTATTAGAAACTAAATACATAGAAAGCATGTAAAAAGCAGCATGGGAAAAGTAGCATATACCATACAAGGGAATCCACGTAAGTTAACAGCTGACCTTTCAGCAGAAATTCTGCAAGAGAGAAGGGAGTGGCAGTATACGTATTTAACGTAATGAAAGGAAAAAAACCTACAACCAATGTTACTGTTCTCAGCAACAATTTCATTGAGACAGGACAGAGAAACTAAAAACTTTACAGAAAAACACACGGAAAAAGAATGCAGCACCAACAACACCTTTATAACAAAGGATAAAGGAACTTCTCTAGGCAGGAATCACAAAGAAAAAAAAGACCTCCTAGAACCAACCAGAAACAATTAACAAAACGGTAAGAGGAACATCCATACTGATAATTACCTTACATGTAAATGGATTCATTGCTCCAACCACAACAGATAAACTGGCTGAAGGGATACAACAACAAGCATATTATATATGCTGCCTAGAAGAGATCCACTTTAGACCTAGGGAGACATACAGACTGAAAGTGAGGAGATGGCAAGAGACATTCCATGCAAATGGAAATCAAAGGAAACCTGGAGTTACAATTCTCATATCAGAAGAAATAGACTTTAAGATAAAGACTATTTCAAGAAACAAACAAGGACACTACACACTGATCAAGGAATCAAATTAAGGAGAGGATATAAGAAATGCAAATACTTATGAACCCACCCGAGGAGCACTTCAATACATGAGGTATATCCTAACAGCCTTTAAGCGGAACTTGACAGTAAAACCATAAGAGTAGGGGAAATTACCACCCCACAATCACCAATGGATAGATCATCCAAAATAAAACTAAATCAGGAAACATAAGCTTTCAATGACGCATTGAACAAGAGGGAATTCATTCATATGTATACAACATTCTATTGCAAAACAACAGAAAACACTTTCTCCTCGGGTACTCATGAAACACTCTCCAAGATATATCATATGTAGAGTCACAAATAAAGCATTAGAAAACGAAGAAAATTGAAATAGCGTCAGGTATAATTTTCGCCTGCAGTGCTAGGCAACTAGATAGGAATTAAAAGAAAAACAAACTGTAAATAATACAAACACATGGAAGCTAAACAAAACGCTGTTACATAACCAAGAATACACTGCAGAAAACCAAGATGGGGTCACAAACACCTGGGAAAAATTGAAAATGAAAATAGGGCCACCCAAATCTATGGAATGAAACAAATGCAACTCTAAAAGCAGAGCTGTGCGAGCAAAGAAGCGAAAAGGTAATCTCTCCCAGCACCCGCACGAAGAGTGGATGAAATCTCCACATTCAACGTCAAGTACCCCGCATCTCTGGAACACCTGAGTAGAACAATGAATCAGTCCAAAATTGAGGAGGTGGACTTTGTGAGCATAGATATATTAGTTTTTCCAGTTTTTCACACTTTGTGAGTGTGTAGGTGTATGCTACTGTGAGTCATTTTGTCTGTGTAGCTAAGCTTTAACCATTTGTGCTAGAGTTCTTTTTGGCTGTTTATTTTTTTACATTTTAAAATTTTCTCATAAAAATATTTTTTATTCTAATAACTTCATTTTATTTGATTTTACTTTATTTTGTTTTATTTTATCCTCATTCTTTGTTTCCTCCTCTTTCTTCTCCCACTTATTCTGAGCTGTGAGGATGAAAGTCTCTAGGTGCTCTAACCAGGAGTCAGTGCTCTGCATCTGAGGTGGGAAAACCAACTTCAGGACACTGGTCCACAGGAGACCTGACAGCTCCACATAATATCAAAAGGAGAAAATCTCCCAGAGATTTCTTTCTCAACGCCAAGACCCACATTCACTCAGTGACCAGTAAGCAACAGTGCTGGACACTGTATGCCAAACAATGAGCAAGACAGAAACAGTCCCATACGTTATCAGAGAGGATGCTTTAAATCATCATAAGGACGGAGGCACCAAAATACACACCAGCAGTTGTGTAAATGCCCACCAGAAAGACAGGATCCAGCCTCATTCAAAAGAACACAAGCATAACTCCCCTCCACGAAGAAGCCTACACAACCCACTTAACAAACCTTAGCCGCTGGGGACAGACAACAAAAACAACAATAACTACGGGCATGATGCCTGTGAAAAGGAACCCCAAGCACAGTAAGTTAACCAAAATTAGGAGACCAAAAAACACACAGCTGATGAAGCAGCAAGGTCAAAACGCACCAGACCTAACAAATGAAGAGGAATTAGGCAGTCTACCCGAAAAAGAATTCAGAATAATGATAGGAAAAACGATTCAACATTGTGGAAATAGGAGAGAGAAAATACAGGAAACGTTTCACAGGGGTCGACAAGAACTGAAGAGCAAACAAACAGTGATGAAGAACACAATAAATGAAAATAATTATTCTCTAGCATGGATCACTAGCACAATAACTGAGGCACAAGAACGGTTAAGTGGCCTGGAAGATAAAATAGTTCAAATAAATACTGCGGATCAAAATAAAGAACAAAGAATGAAAGGAACGGAGGACAGTCTCAGCGACCCTTGGGACAACATTAAATGCACCAACATTCGAATTATATGGCTCTCAGAAGAAGAAGAGAAAGAGAAAAGGCGTGAGAATATATTTGAAGAGATTATAGTTGAAAACTTCCCTATTATGGGAAAGGAAAGAGTTAATCAAGTCCAGGAAGCACAGAGAGTCTCATACAGGATAATTCTAAGGAGAAACAGGCCAAGACACGTATTCATCAAACTATTAGAAACTAAATACATAGAAAGCATGTAAAAAGCAGCACGGTAAAAGTAGCATATACCATACAAGGGAATCCACGTAAGTTAACAGCTGACCTTTGAACAGAAATTCTGCAAGAGAGAAGGGAGTGGCAGTATACGTATTTGAAGTAATGAAAGGAAAAAAAAACCTACAACCGATGTTACTGTTCTCAGCAAGAATCTCATTGAGATTGGACAGAGAAACTAAAAACTTTACAGAAAAACACACGAAAAAAGAATTCAGCACCAACAATACCTTTATAACAAAAGATAAAGGAACTTCTCTAGGCAGGAATCACAAGGAAAAGAAAGACCTCCTAGAACCAACCAAAAACAATTAACAAAACGGTAAGAGGAATATCCATATTGATAATTACCTTACATGTAAATGGATTCATTGCTCCAACCACAACAGATAAACTGGCTGAAGGGATACAACAAAAAGCCCATTATATATGCTGCCTAGAAGAGATCCACTTTAGACCTAGTGAGACATACAGACTGAAAGTGAGGAGATGGCAAGAGACATTCCATGCAAATGGAAATCAAAGGAAACCTGGAGTTACAATTCGCATATCAGAAGAAATAGACTTTAAGATAAAGACTATTTCAAGAAACAAACAAGGACACTACACACTGATCAAGGGATCAAATTAAGGAGAGGATATAAGAAATGCAGACACTTATGAACCCAATCGAGGAGTACTTCAATACATAAAGTATATCCTAACAGCCATAAAGCGGAACTTGACAGTAAAACCATAAGAGTAGGGGACATTTCCACCCCACAATCACAAATGGATAGATCATCCAATATGAAACTAAATCAGGAAACATAAGCTTTCAATGACGCGTTGAACAAGAGGGAATTCATTCATATGTATACAACATTCTATTGCAAAACAACAGAAAACACTTTCTCCTCGGGTACTCATGAAACACTCTCCAAGATTTATCATATGTAGGGTCACAAATAAAGCCTTGGAAAACTAAGAAAATTGACATAGCATCAGGTATAATTTTCGCCTGCAGTGCTATGAAACTAGAGAGGAATTAAAAGAAAAACAAACTGTAAATAATACAAACACATGGAAGCTAAACAAAACGCTGTTACATAACCAAGAATACACTGCAGAAAACCAAGATGGGGTCACAAACACCTGGGAAAAATTGAAAATGTAAATAGGACCACCCAAATCTATGGAATGAAACAAATGCAACTCTAAAAGCAGAGCTGTGCGAGCAAAGAAGCGAAAAAGTAATCTCTCCCAACACCCGCACGAAGAGTGGATGAAATCTCCACATTCAACGTCAAGTACCCCGCATCTCTGGAACACCTGAGTAGAACAATGAATCAGTCCAAAATTGAGGAGGTGGACTTTGTGACCATACATATATTAGTTTTTCCAGTTTTTCACTTTTTGTGAGTGTTTAGGTGTATGCTACTGTGAGTCATTTTGTCTGTATAGCTAAGCTTTAACCATTTGTGCTAGAGTTCTTTGTGGCTGTTTATTTTTTTACATTTTAAAATTTTCTCATAAAAATATTTTTTATTTTAATAACTTCATTTTATTTGATTTTACTTTATTTTGTTTTATTTTATCCTCATTCTTTGTTTCCTTCTCTTTCTTCTCCCACTTATTCTGAGCTGTGAGGATGAAAGTCTCTAGGTGCTCTAACCAGGAGTCAGTGCTCTGCATCTGAGGTGGGAAAACCAAATTCAGGACACTGGTCCACAGGAGACCTGACAGCTCCACATAGTATCAAAGGGTGATAAACTCCCAGAGATTTCTTTCTTAACGCCAAGACCCACATTTACTCAGTGACCAGCAAGCTACAGTGCTGGACACCATCTGCCAAAAAATGAGCAAGACAGAAAGAGCCCCATCCGTTATCAGAGAGGATGCCTTAAATCATAATAAGGACGGAGGCAGCAAAATACACACCACCAGACGTGGAAGTGCCCACCAGAAAGAAAAGATCCAGCCTCATCTTCCAGAACACAAGCACAACTCCCCTCAACCAAGAAGCATACAGAACCCACTGAACAAACCTTAGCCGCTGGGGACAGACAACAAAAACAACAATAACTACGGGCATGACGCCTGTGAAAAGGAACCCCAAGCACAGTAAGTTAAGCAAAATGAGGAGACCGAAAAACACACAGCAGAAGAAGCAACAAGGTCAAAACGCACCAGACCTAACAAATGATGAGGAAATAGGCAGTCTACCCGAAAAATAATTCAGAATAATGATAGGAAAGACGATTCAACATCGGGGAAATAGGAGACAGAAAATACAAAAAACTTTTCACAAGGGTCGACAAGAACTGAAGAGCAAACAAACAATGATGAAGAACACAATAAATGAAAATAATTATTCTCTAGCATGGATCACTAGCACAATAACTGAGGCAGAAGAACAGTTACGTGGCCGGGAAGATAAAATAGTTCAAATAAATACTGCGGATCAAAATAAAGAACAAAGAGAAAAGGAACGGAGGACAGTCACAGCGACCCTTGGGACAACATTAAATGCACCAATATTCGAATTATATGGGTCTCAGAAGAAGAAGAGAAATAGAAAAGGCGTGAGAATATATTTGAAGAGATTATAGTTGAAAACTTCCCTAGTATGGGAAAGGAAAGAGTTAATCAAGTCCAGGAAGCACAGAGAGTCCCATACAGGATAAATCCAAGGAGAAACACGCCAAGACACGTATTCATCAAACTATTAGAAACTAAATACATAGAAAGCATGTAAAAAGCAGCATGGGAAAAGTAGCATATACCATACAAGGGAATCCACGTAAGTTAACAGCTGACCTTTCAGCAGAAATTCTGCAAGAGAGAAGGGAGTGGCAGTATACGTATTTAACGTAACGAAAGGAAAAAAACCTACAACCAATGTTACTGTTCTCAGCAACAATTTCATTGAGACAGGACAGAGAAACTAAAAACTTTACAGAAAAACACACGGAAAAAGAATGCAGCACCAACAACACCTTTATAACAAAGGATAAAGGAACTTCTCTAGGCAGGAATCACAAAGAAAAAAAAGACCTCCTAGAACCAACCAGAAACAATTAACAAAACGGTAAGAGGAACATCCATACTGATAATTACCTTACATGTAAATGGATTCATTGCTCCAACCACAACAGATAAACTGGCTGAAGGGATACAACAACAAGCATATTATATATGCTGCCTAGAAGAAATCCACTTTAGACCTAGGGAGACATACAGACTGAAAGTGAGGAGATGGCAAGAGACATTCCATGCAAATGGAAATCAAAGGAAACCTGGAGTTACAATTCTCATATCAGAAGAAATAGACTTTAAGATAAAGACTATTTCAAGAAACAAACAAGGACACTACACACTGATCAAGGAATCAAATTAAGGAGAGGATATAAGAAATGCAAATACTTATGAACCCACCCGAGGAGCACTTCAATACATGAGGTATATCCTAACAGCCTTTAAGCGGAACTTGACAGTAAAACCATAAGAGTAGGGGAAATTACCACCCCACAATCACCAATGGATAGATCATCCAAAATAAAACTAAATCAGGAAACATAAGCTTTCAATGACGCATTGAACAAGAGGGAATTCATTCATATGTATACAACATTCTATTGCAAAACAACAGAAAACACTTTCTCCTCGGGTACTCATGAAACACTCTCCAAGATATATCATATGTAGGGTCACAAATAAAGCATTAGAAAACTAAGAAAATTGAAATAGCGTCAGGTATAATTTTCGCCTGCAGTGCTAGGCAACTAGATAGGAATTAAAAGAAAAACAAACTGTAAATAATACAAACACATGGAAGCTAAACAAAACGCTGTTACATAACCAAGAATACACTGCAGAAAACCAAGATGGGGTCACAAACACCTGGGAAAAATTGAAAATGAAAATAGGGCCACCCAAATCTATGGAATGAAACAAATGCAACTCTAAAAGCAGAGCTGTGCGAGCAAAGAAGCGAAAAGGTAATCTCTCCCAGCACCCGCACGAAGAGTGGATGAAATCTCCACATTCAACGTCAAGTACCCCGCATCTCTGGAACACCTGAGTAGAACAATGAATCAGTCCAAAATTGAGGAGGTGGACTTTGTGAGCATAGATATATTAGTTTTTCCAGTTTTTCACACTTTGTGAGTGTGTAGGTGTATGCTACTGTGAGTCATTTTGTCTGTGTAGCTAAGCTTTAACCATTTGTGCTAGAGTTCTTTTTGGCTGTTTATTTTTTTACATTTTAAAATTTTCTCATAAAAATATTTTTTATTCTAATAACTTCATTTTATTTGATTTTACTTTATTTTGTTTTATTTTATCCTCATTCTTTGTTTCCTCCTCTTTCTTCTCCCACTTATTCTGAGCTGTGAGGATGAAAGTCTCTAGGTGCTCTAACCAGGAGTCAGTGCTCTGCATCTGAGGTGGGAAAACCAACTTCAGGACACTGGTCCACAGGAGACCTGACAGCTCCACATAATATCAAAAGGAGAAAATCTCCCAGAGATTTCTTTCTCAACGCCAAGACCCACATTCACTCAGTGACCAGTAAGCAACAGTGCTGGACACTGTATGCCAAACAATGAGCAAGACAGAAACAGTCCCATCCGTTATCAGAGAGGATGCTTTAAATCATCATAAGGACGGAGGCACCAAAATACACACCAGCAGTTGTGTAAATGCCCACCAGAAAGACAGGATCCAGCCTCATTCCAAAGAACACAAGCATAACTCCCCTCCACGAAGAAGCCTACACAACCCACTTAACAAACCTTAGCCGCTGGGGACAGACAACAAAAACAACAATAACTACGGGCATGACGCCTGTGAAAAGGAACCCCAAGCACAGTAAGTTAACCAAAATTAGGAGACCAAAAAACACACAGCTGATGAAGCAGCAAGGTCAAAACGCACCAGACCTAACAAATGAAGAGGAATTAGGCAGTCTACCCGAAAAAGAATTCAGAATAATGATAGGAAAAACGATTCAACATTGTGGAAATAGGAGAGAGAAAATACAGGAAACGTTTCACAGGGGTCGACAAGAACTGAAGAGCAAACAAACAGTGATGAAGAACACAATAAATGAAAATAATTATTCTCTAGCATGGATCACTAGCACAATAACTGAGGCACAAGAACGGTTAAGTGGCCTGGAAGATAAAATAGTTCAAATAAATACTGCGGATCAAAATAAAGAACAAAGAATGAAAGGAACGGAGGACAGTCTCAGCGACCCTTGGGACAATATTAAATGCACCAACATTCGAATTATATGGCTCTCAGAAGAAGAAGAGAAAGAGAAAAGGCGTGAGAATATATTTGAACAGATTATAGTTGAAAACTTCCCTAGTATGGGAAAGGAAAGAGTTAATCAAGTCCAGGAAGCACAGAGAGTCTCATACAGGATAATTCTAAGGAGAAACAGGCCAAGACACGTATTCATCAAACTATTAGAAACTAAATACATAGAAAGCATGTAAAAAGCAGCACGGGAAAAGTAGCATATACCATACAAGGGAATCCACGTAAGTTAACAGCTGACCTTTGAACAGAAATTCTGCAAGAGAGAAGGGAGTGGCAGTATACGTATTTGAAGTAATGAAAGGAAAAAAAAACCTACAACCGATGTTACTGTTCTCAGCAAGAATCTCATTGAGATTGGACAGAGAAACTAAAAACTTTACAGAAAAACACACGGAAAAAGAATTCAGCACCAACAATACCTTTATAACAAAAGATAAAGGAACTTCTCTAGGCAGGAATCACAAGGAAAAGAAAGACCTCCTAGAACCAACCAAAAACAATTAACAAAACGGTAAGAGGAATATCCATATTGATAATTACCTTACATGTAAATGGATTCATTGCTCCAACCACAACAGATAAACTGGCTGAAGGGATACAACAAAAAGCCCATTATATATGCTGCCTAGAAGAGATCCACTTTAGACCTAGTGAGACATACAGACTGAAAGTGAGGAGATGGCAAGAGACATTCCATGCAAATGGAAATCAAAGGAAACCTGGAGTTACAATTCGCATATCAGAAGAAATAGACTTTAAGATAAAGACTATTTCAAGAAACAAACAAGGACACTACACACTGATCAAGGGATCAAATTAAGGAGAGGATATAAGAAATGCAGACACTTATGAACCCAATCGAGGAGCACTTCAATACATAAAGTATATCCTAACAGCCATAAAGCGGAACTTGACAGTAAAACCATAAGAGTAGGGGACATTTCCACCCCACAATCACAAATGGATAGATCATCCAATATGAAACTAAATCAGGAAACATAAGCTTTCAATGACGCGTTGAACAAGAGGGAATTCATTCATATGTATACAACATTCTATTGCAAAACAACAGAAAACACTTTCTCCTCGGGTACTCATGAAACACTCTCCAAGATTTATCATATGTAGGGTCACAAATAAAGCCTTGGAAAACTAAGAAAATTGACATAGCATCAGGTATAATTTTCGCCTGCAGTGCTATGAAACTAGAGAGGAATTAAAAGAAAAACAAACTGTAAATAATACAAACACATGGAAGCTAAACAAAACGCTGTTACATAACCAAGAATACACTGCAGAAAACCAAGATGGGGTCACAAACACCTGGGAAAAATTGAAAATGTAAATAGGACCACCCAAATCTATGGAATGAAACAAATGCAACTCTAAAAGCAGAGCTGTGCGAGCAAAGAAGCGAAAAAGTAATCTCTCCCAACACCCGCACGAAGAGTGGATGAAATCTCCACATTCAACGTCAAGTACCCCGCATCTCTGGAACACCTGAGTAGAACAATGAATCAGTCCAAAATTGAGGAGGTGGACTTTGTGACCATACATATATTAGTTTTTCCAGTTTTTCACTTTTTGTGAGTGTTTAGGTGTATGCTACTGTGAGTCATTTTGTCTGTATAGCTAAGCTTTAACCATTTGTGCTAGAGTTCTTTGTGGCTGTTTATTTTTTTACATTTTAAAATTTTCTCATAAAAATATTTTTTATTTTAATAACTTCATTTTATTTGATTTTACTTTATTTTGTTTTATTTTATCCTCATTCTTTGTTTCCTTCTCTTTCTTCTCCCACTTATTCTGAGCTGTGAGGATGAAAGTCTCTAGGTGCTCTAACCAGGAGTCAGTGCTCTGCATCTGAGGTGGGAAAACCAAATTCAGGACACTGGTCCACAGGAGACCTGACAGCTCCACATAGTATCAAAGGGTGATAAACTCCCAGAGATTTCTTTCTTAACGCCAAGACCCACATTTACTCAGTGACCAGCAAGCTACAGTGCTGGACACCATCTGCCAAAAAATGAGCAAGACAGAAAGAGCCCCATCCGTTATCAGAGAGGATGCCTTAAATCATAATAAGGACGGAGGCAGCAAAATACACACCACCAGACGTGGAAGTGCCCACCAGAAAGAAAAGATCCAGCCTCATCTTCCAGAACACAAGCACAACTCCCCTCAACCAAGAAGCATACAGAACCCACTGAACAAACCTTAGCCGCTGGGGACAGACAACAAAAACAACAATAACTACGGGCATGACGCCTGTGAAAAGGAACCCCAAGCACAGTAAGTTAAGCAAAATGAGGAGACCGAAAAACACACAGCAGAAGAAGCAACAAGGTCAAAACGCACCAGACCTAACAAATGATGAGGAAATAGGCAGTCTACCCGAAAAATAATTCAGAATAATGATAGGAAAGACGATTCAACATCGGGGAAATAGGAGACAGAAAATACAAAAAACTTTTCACAAGGGTCGACAAGAACTGAAGAGCAAACAAACAATGATGAAGAACACAATAAATGAAAATAATTATTCTCTAGCATGGATCACTAGCACAATAACTGAGGCAGAAGAACAGTTACGTGGCCGGGAAGATAAAATAGTTCAAATAAATACTGCGGATCAAAATAAAGAACAAAGAGAAAAGGAACGGAGGACAGTCACAGCGACCCTTGGGACAACATTAAATGCACCAATATTCGAATTATATGGGTCTCAGAAGAAGAAGAGAAATAGAAAAGGCGTGAGAATATATTTGAAGAGATTATAGTTGAAAACTTCCCTAGTATGGGAAAGGAAAGAGTTAATCAAGTCCAGGAAGCACAGAGAGTCCCATACAGGATAAATCCAAGGAGAAACACGCCAAGACACGTATTCATCAAACTATTAGAAACTAAATACATAGAAAGCATGTAAAAAGCAGCATGGGAAAAGTAGCATATACCATACAAGGGAATCCACGTAAGTTAACAGCTGACCTTTCAGCAGAAATTCTGCAAGAGAGAAGGGAGTGGCAGTATACGTATTTAACGTAACGAAAGGAAAAAAACCTACAACCAATGTTACTGTTCTCAGCAACAATTTCATTGAGACAGGACAGAGAAACTAAAAACTTTACAGAAAAACACACGGAAAAAGAATGCAGCACCAACAACACCTTTATAACAAAGGATAAAGGAACTTCTCTAGGCAGGAATCACAAAGAAAAAAAAGACCTCCTAGAACCAACCAGAAACAATTAACAAAACGGTAAGAGGAACATCCATACTGATAATTACCTTACATGTAAATGGATTCATTGCTCCAACCACAACAGATAAACTGGCTGAAGGGATACAACAACAAGCATATTATATATGCTGCCTAGAAGAAATCCACTTTAGACCTAGGGAGACATACAGACTGAAAGTGAGGAGATGGCAAGAGACATTCCATGCAAATGGAAATCAAAGGAAACCTGGAGTTACAATTCTCATATCAGAAGAAATAGACTTTAAGATAAAGACTATTTCAAGAAACAAACAAGGACACTACACACTGATCAAGGAATCAAATTAAGGAGAGGATATAAGAAATGCAAATACTTATGAACCCACCCGAGGAGCACTTCAATACATGAGGTATATCCTAACAGCCTTTAAGCGGAACTTGACAGTAAAACCATAAGAGTAGGGGAAATTACCACCCCACAATCACCAATGGATAGATCATCCAAAATAAAACTAAATCAGGAAACATAAGCTTTCAATGACGCATTGAACAAGAGGGAATTCATTCATATGTATACAACATTCTATTGCAAAACAACAGAAAACACTTTCTCCTCGGGTACTCATGAAACACTCTCCAAGATATATCATATGTAGGGTCACAAATAAAGCATTAGAAAACTAAGAAAATTGAAATAGCGTCAGGTATAATTTTCGCCTGCAGTGCTAGGCAACTAGATAGGAATTAAAAGAAAAACAAACTGTAAATAATACAAACACATGGAAGCTAAACAAAACGCTGTTACATAACCAAGAATACACTGCAGAAAACCAAGATGGGGTCACAAACACCTGGGAAAAATTGAAAATGAAAATAGGGCCACCCAAATCTATGGAATGAAACAAATGCAACTCTAAAAGCAGAGCTGTGCGAGCAAAGAAGCGAAAAGGTAATCTCTCCCAGCACCCGCACGAAGAGTGGATGAAATCTCCACATTCAACGTCAAGTACCCCGCATCTCTGGAACACCTGAGTAGAACAATGAATCAGTCCAAAATTGAGGAGGTGGACTTTGTGAGCATAGATATATTAGTTTTTCCAGTTTTTCACACTTTGTGAGTGTGTAGGTGTATGCTACTGTGAGTCATTTTGTCTGTGTAGCTAAGCTTTAACCATTTGTGCTAGAGTTCTTTTTGGCTGTTTATTTTTTTACATTTTAAAATTTTCTCATAAAAATATTTTTTATTCTAATAACTTCATTTTATTTGATTTTACTTTATTTTGTTTTATTTTATCCTCATTCTTTGTTTCCTCCTCTTTCTTCTCCCACTTATTCTGAGCTGTGAGGATGAAAGTCTCTAGGTGCTCTAACCAGGAGTCAGTGCTCTGCATCTGAGGTGGGAAAACCAACTTCAGGACACTGGTCCACAGGAGACCTGACAGCTCCACATAATATCAAAAGGAGAAAATCTCCCAGAGATTTCTTTCTCAACGCCAAGACCCACATTCACTCAGTGACCAGTAAGCAACAGTGCTGGACACTGTATGCCAAACAATGAGCAAGACAGAAACAGTCCCATCCGTTATCAGAGAGGATGCTTTAAATCATCATAAGGACGGAGGCACCAAAATACACACCAGCAGTTGTGTAAATGCCCACCAGAAAGACAGGATCCAGCCTCATTCCAAAGAACACAAGCATAACTCCCCTCCACGAAGAAGCCTACACAACCCACTTAACAAACCTTAGCCGCTGGGGACAGACAACAAAAACAACAATAACTACGGGCATGACGCCTGTGAAAAGGAACCCCAAGCACAGTAAGTTAACCAAAATTAGGAGACCAAAAAACACACAGCTGATGAAGCAGCAAGGTCAAAACGCACCAGACCTAACAAATGAAGAGGAATTAGGCAGTCTACCCGAAAAAGAATTCAGAATAATGATAGGAAAAACGATTCAACATTGTGGAAATAGGAGAGAGAAAATACAGGAAACGTTTCACAGGGGTCGACAAGAACTGAAGAGCAAACAAACAGTGATGAAGAACACAATAAATGAAAATAATTATTCTCTAGCATGGATCACTAGCACAATAACTGAGGCACAAGAACGGTTAAGTGGCCTGGAAGATAAAATAGTTCAAATAAATACTGCGGATCAAAATAAAGAACAAAGAATGAAAGGAACGGAGGACAGTCTCAGCGACCCTTGGGACAATATTAAATGCACCAACATTCGAATTATATGGCTCTCAGAAGAAGAAGAGAAAGAGAAAAGGCGTGAGAATATATTTGAACAGATTATAGTTGAAAACTTCCCTAGTATGGGAAAGGAAAGAGTTAATCAAGTCCAGGAAGCACAGAGAGTCTCATACAGGATAATTCTAAGGAGAAACAGGCCAAGACACGTATTCATCAAACTATTAGAAACTAAATACATAGAAAGCATGTAAAAAGCAGCACGGGAAAAGTAGCATATACCATACAAGGGAATCCACGTAAGTTAACAGCTGACCTTTGAACAGAAATTCTGCAAGAGAGAAGGGAGTGGCAGTATACGTATTTGAAGTAATGAAAGGAAAAAAAAACCTACAACCGATGTTACTGTTCTCAGCAAGAATCTCATTGAGATTGGACAGAGAAACTAAAAACTTTACAGAAAAACACACGGAAAAAGAATTCAGCACCAACAATACCTTTATAACAAAAGATAAAGGAACTTCTCTAGGCAGGAATCACAAGGAAAAGAAAGACCTCCTAGAACCAACCAAAAACAATTAACAAAACGGTAAGAGGAATATCCATATTGATAATTACCTTACATGTAAATGGATTCATTGCTCCAACCACAACAGATAAACTGGCTGAAGGGATACAACAAAAAGCCCATTATATATGCTGCCTAGAAGAGATCCACTTTAGACCTAGTGAGACATACAGACTGAAAGTGAGGAGATGGCAAGAGACATTCCATGCAAATGGAAATCAAAGGAAACCTGGAGTTACAATTCGCATATCAGAAGAAATAGACTTTAAGATAAAGACTATTTCAAGAAACAAACAAGGACACTACACACTGATTAAGGGATCAAATTAAGGAGAGGATATAAGAAATGCAGACACTTATGAACCCAATCGAGGAGCACTTCAATACATAAAGTATATCCTAACAGCCATAAAGCGGAACTTGACAGTAAATCCATAAGAGTAGGGGACATTTCCACCCCACAATCACAAATGGATAGATCATCCAAAATGAAACTAAATCAGGAAACATAAGCTTTCAATGACGCGTTGAAAAAGAGGGAATTCATTCATATGTATACAACATTCTATTGCAAAACAACAGAAAACACTTTCTCCTCGGGTACTCATGAAACACTCTCCAAGATTTATCATATGTAGGGTCACAAATAAAGCCTTGGAAAACTAAGAAAATTGAAATAGCATCAGGTATAATTTTCGCCTGCAGTGCTATGAAACTAGAGAGGAATTAAAAGAAAAAAAAACTGTAAATAATACAAACACATGGAAGCTAAACAAAACGCTGTTACATAACCAAGAATACACTGCAGAAAACCAAGATGGGGTCACAAACACCTGGGAAAAATTGAAAATGTAAATAGGACCACCCAAATCTATGGAATGAAACAAATGCAACTCTAAAAGCAGAGCTGTGCGAGCAAAGAAGCGAAAAAGTAATCTCTCCCAACACCCGCACGAAGAGTGGATGAAATCTCCACATTCAACGTCAAGTACCCCGCATCTCTGGAACACCTGAGTAGAACAATGAATCAGTCCAAAATTGAGGAGGTGGACTTTGTGACCATACATATATTAGTTTTTCCCGTTTTTCACTTTTTGTGAGTGTTTAGGTGTATGCTACTGTGAGTCATTTTGTCTGTATAGCTAAGCTTTAACCATTTGTGCTAGAGTTCTTTGTGGCTGTTTATTTTTTTACATTTTAAAATTTTCTCATAAAAATATTTTTTATTTTAATAACTTCATTTTATTTGATTTTACTTTATTTTGTTTTATTTTATCCTCATTCTTTGTTTCCTTCTCTTTCTTCTCCCACTTATTCTGAGCTGTGAGGATGAAAGTCTCTAGGTGCTCTAACCAGGAGTCAGTGCTCTGCATCTGAGGTGGGAAAACCAAATTCAGGACACTGGTCCACAGGAGACCTGACAGCTCCACATAGTATCAAAGGGTGATAAACTCCCAGAGATTTCTTTCTTAACGCCAAGACCCACATTTACTCAGTGACCAGCAAGCTACAGTGCTGGACACCATCTGCCAAAAAATGAGCAAGACAGAAAGAGCCCCATCCGTTATCAGAGAGGATGCCTTAAATCATAATAAGGACGGAGGCAGCAAAATACACACCACCAGACGTGGAAGTGCCCACCAGAAAGAAAAGATCCAGCCTCATCTTCCAGAACACAAGCACAACTCCCCTCAACCAAGAAGCATACAGAACCCACTGAACAAACCTTAGCCGCTGGGGACAGACAACAAAAACAACAATAACTACGGGCATGACGCCTGTGAAAAGGAACCCCAAGCACAGTAAGTTAAGCAAAATGAGGAGACCGAAAAACACACAGCAGAAGAAGCAACAAGGTCAAAACGCACCAGACCTAACAAATGACGAGGAAATAGGCAGTCTACCCGAAAAATAATTCAGAATAATGATAGGAAAGACGATTCAACATCGGGGAAATAGGAGACAGAAAATACAAAAAACGTTTCACAAGGGTCGACAAGAACTGAAGAGCAAACAAACAATGATGAAGAACACAATAAATGAAAATAATTATTCTCTAGCATGGATCACTAGCACAATAACTGAGGCAGAAGAACAGTTACGTGGCCGAGAAGATAAAATAGTTCAAATAAATACTGCGGATCAAAATAAAGAACAAAGAGAAAAGGAACGGAGGACAGTCACAGCGACCCTTGGGACAACATTAAATGCACCAATATTCGAATTATATGGGTCTCAGAAGAAGAAGAGAAATAGAAAAGGCGTGAGAATATATTTGAAGAGATTATAGTTGAAAACTTCCCTAGTATGGGAAAGGAAATAGTTAATCAAGTCCAGGAAGCACAGAGAGTCCCATACAGGATAAATCCAAGGAGAAACACGCCAAGACACGTATTCATCAAACTATTAGAAACTAAATACATAGAAAGCATGTAAAAAGCAGCATGGGAAAAGTAGCATATACCATACAAGGGAATCCACGTAAGTTAACAGCTGACCTTTCAGCAGAAATTCTGCAAGAGAGAAGGGAGTGGCAGTATACGTATTTAACGTAATGAAAGGAAAAAAACCTACAACCAATGTTACTGTTCTCAGCAACAATTTCATTGAGACAGGACAGAGAAACTAAAAACTTTACAGAAAAACACACGGAAAAAGAATGCAGCACCAACAACACCTTTATAACAAAGGATAAAGGAACTTCTCTAGGCAGGAATCACAAAGAAAAAAAAGACCTCCTAGAACCAACCAGAAACAATTAACAAAACGGTAAGAGGAACATCCATACCGATAATTACCTTACATGTAAATGGATTCATTGCTCCAACCACAACAGATAAACTGGCTGAAGGGATACAACAACAAGCATATTATATATGCTGCCTAGAAGAGATCCACTTTAGACCTAGGGAGACATACAGACTGAAAGTGAGGAGATGGCAAGAGACATTCCATGCAAATGGAAATCAAAGGAAACCTGGAGTTACAATTCTCATATCAGAAGAAATAGACTTTAAGATAAAGCCTATTTCAAGAAACAAACAAGGACACTACACACTGATCAAGGAATCAAATTAAGGAGAGGATATAAGAAATGCAAATACTTATGAACCCACCCGAGGAGCACTTCAATACATGAGGTATATCCTAACAGCCTTTAAGCGGAACTTGACAGTAAAACCATAAGAGTAGGGGAAATTACCACCCCACAATCACCAATGGATAGATCATCCAAAATAAAACTAAATCAGGAAACATAAGCTTTCAATGACGCATTGAACAAGAGGGAATTCATTCATATGTATACAACATTCTATTGCAAAACAACAGAAAACACTTTCTCCTCGGGTACTCATGAAACACTCTCCAAGATATATCATATGTAGGGTCACAAATAAAGCATTAGAAAACTAAGAAAATTGAAATAGCGTCAGGTATAATTTTCGCCTGCAGTGCTAGGCAACTAGATAGGAATTAAAAGAAAAACAAACTGTAAATAATACAAACACATGGAAGCTAAACAAAACGCTGTTACATAACCAAGAATACACTGCAGAAAACCAAGATGGGGTCACAAACACCTGGGAAAAATTGAAAATGAAAATAGGGCCACCCAAATCTATGGAATGAAACAAATGCAACTCTAAAAGCAGAGCTGTGCGAGCAAAGAAGCGAAAAGGTAATCTCTCCCAGCACCCGCACGAAGAGTGGATGAAATCTCTACATTCAACGTCAAGTACCCCGCATCTCTGGAACACCTGAGTAGAACAATGAATCAGTCCAAAATTGAGGAGGTGGACTTTGTGAGCATAGATATATTAGTTTTTCCAGTTTTTCACACTTTGTGAGTGTGTAGGTGTATGCTACTGTGAGTCATTTTGTCTGTGTAGCTAAGCTTTAACCATTTGTGCTAGAGTTCTTTTTGGCTGTTTATTTTTTTACATTTTAAAATTTTCTCATAAAAATATTTTTTATTCTAATAACTTCATTTTATTTGATTTTACTTTATTTTGTTTTATTTTATCCTCATTCTTTGTTTCCTCCTCTTTCTTCTCCCACTTATTCTGAGCTGTGAGGATGAAAGTCTCTAGGTGCTCTAACCAGGAGTCAGTGCTCTGCATCTGAGGTGGGAAAACCAACTTCAGGACACTGGTCCACAGGAGACCTGACAGCTCCACATAATATCAAAAGGAGAAAATCTCCCAGAGATTTCTTTCTCAACGCCAAGACCCACATTCACTCAGTGACCAGTAAGCAACAGTGCTGGACACTGTATGCCAAACAATGAGCAAGACAGAAACAGTCCCATACGTTATCAGAGAGGATGCTTTAAATCATCATAAGGACGGAGGCACCAAAATACACACCAGCAGTTGTGTAAATGCCCACCAGAAAGACAGGATCCAGCCTCATTCAAAAGAACACAAGCATAACTCCCCTCCACGAAGAAGCCTACACAACCCACTTAACAAACCTTAGCCGCTGGGGACAGACAACAAAAACAACAATAACTACGGGCATGACGCCTGTGAAAAGGAACCCCAAGCACAGTAAGCTAACCAAAATTAGGAGACCAAAAAACACACAGCTGACGAAGCAGCAAGGTCAAAACGCACCAGACCTAACAAATGAAGAGGAATTAGGCAGTCTACCCGAAAAAGAATTCAGAATAATGATAGGAAAAACGATTCAACATCGTGGAAATAGGAGAGAGAAAATACAGGAAACGTTTCACAGGGGTCGACAAGAACTGAAGAGCAAACAAACAGTGATGAAGAACACAATAAATGAAAATAATTATTCTCTAGCATGGATCACTAGCACAATAACTGAGGCACAAGAACGGTTAAGTGGCCTGGAAGATAAAATAGTTCAAATAAATACTGCGGATCAAAATAAAGAACAAAGAATGAAAGGAACGGAGGACAGTCTCAGCGACCCTTGGGACAACATTAAATGCACCAACATTCGAATTATATGGCTCTCAGAAGAAGAAGAGAAAGAGAAAAGGCGTGAGAATATATTTGAAGAGATTATAGTTGAAAACTTCCCTAGTATGGGAAAGGAAAGAGTTAATCAAGTCCAGGAAGCACAGAGAGTCTCATACAGGATAATTCTAAGGAGAAACAGGCCAAGACACGTATTCATCAAACTATTAGAAACTAAATACATAGAAAGCATGTAAAAAGCAGCACGGGAAAAGTAGCATATACCATACAAGGGAATCCACGTAAGTTAACAGCTGACCTTTGAACAGAAATTCTGCAAGAGAGAAGGGAGTGGCAGTATACGTATTTGAAGTAATGAAAGGAAAAAAAAACCTACAACCGATGTTACTGTTCTCAGCAAGAATCTCATTGAGATTGGACAGAGAAACTAAAAACTTTACAGAAAAACACACGGAAAAAGAATTCAGCACCAACAATAGCTTTATAACAAAAGATAAAGGAACTTCTCTAGGCAGGAATCACAAGGAAAAGAAAGACCTCCTAGAACCAACCAAAAACAATTAACAAAACGGTAAGAGGAACATCCATATTGATAATTACCTTACATGTAAATGGATTCATTGCTCCAACCACAACAGATAAACTGGCTGAAGGGATACAACAAAAAGCCCATTATATATGCTGCCTAGAAGAGATCCACTTTAGACCTAGTGAGACATACAGACTGAAAGTGAGGAGATGGCAAGAGACATTCCATGCAAATGGAAATCAAAGGAAACCTGGAGTTACAATTCGCATATCAGAAGAAATAGACTTTAAGATAAAGACTATTTCAAGAAACAAACAAGGACACTACACACTGATCAAGGGATCAAATTAAGGAGAGGATATAAGAAATGCAGACACTTATGAACCCAATCGAGGAGCACTTCAATACATAAAGTATATCCTAACAGCCATAAAGCGGAACTTGACAGTAAAACCATAAGAGTAGGGGACATTTCCACCCCACAATCACAAATGGATAGATCATCCAAAATGAAACTAAATCAGGAAACATAAGCTTTCAATGACGCGTTGAACAAGAGGGAATTCATTCATATGTATACAACATTCTATTGCAAAACAACAGAAAACACTTTCTCCTCGGGTACTCATGAAACACTCTCCAAGATTTATCATATGTAGGGTCACAAATAAAGCCTTGGAAAACTAAGAAAATTGAAATAGCATCAGGTATAATTTTCGCCTGCAGTGCTATGAAACTAGAGAGGAATTAAAAGAAAAAAAAACTGTAAATAATACAAACACATGGAAGCTAAACAAAACGCTGTTACATAACCAAGAATACACTGCAGAAAACCAAGATGGGGTCACAAACACCTGGGAAAAATTGAAAATGTAAATAGGACCACCCAAATCTATGGAATGAAACAAATGCAACTCTAAAAGCAGAGCTGTGCGAGCAAAGAAGCGAAAAAGTAATCTCTCCCAACACCCGCACGAAGAGTGGATGAAATCTCCACATTCAACGTCAAGTACCCCGCATCTCTGGAACACCTGAGTAGAACAATGAATCAGTCCAAAATTGAGGAGGTGGACTTTGTGACCATACATATATTAGTTTTTCCCGTTTTTCACTTTTTGTGAGTGTTTAGGTGTATGCTACTGTGAGTCATTTTGTCTGTATAGCTAAGCTTTAACCATTTGTGCTAGAGTTCTTTGTGGCTGTTTATTTTTTTACATTTTAAAATTTTCTCATAAAAATATTTTTTATTTTAATAACTTCATTTTATTTGATTTTACTTTATTTTTTTTTATTTTATCCTCATTCTTTGTTTCCTTCTCTTTCTTCTCCCACTTATTCTGAGCTGTGAGGATGAAAGTCTCTAGGTGCTCTAACCAGGAGTCAGTGCTCTGCATCTGAGGTGGGAAAACCAAATTCAGGACACTGGTCCACAGGAGACCTGACAGCTCCACATAGTATCAAAGGGTGATAAACTCCCAGAGATTTCTTTCTTAACGCCAAGACCCACATTTACTCAGTGACCAGCAAGCTACAGTGCTGGACACCATCTGCCAAAAAATGAGCAAGACAGAAAGAGCCCCATCCGTTATCAGAGAGGATGCCTTAAATCATAATAAGGACGGAGGCAGCAAAATACACACCACCAGACGTGGAAGTGCCCACCAGAAAGAAAAGATCCAGCCTCATCTTCCAGAACACAAGCACAACTCCCCTCAACCAAGAAGCATACAGAACCCACTGAACAAACCTTAGCCGCTGGGGACAGACAACAAAAACAACAATAACTACGGGCATGACGCCTGTGAAAAGGAACCCCAAGCACAGTAAGTTAAGCAAAATGAGGAGACCAAAAAACAAACAGCAGAAGAAGCAACAAGGTCAAAACGCACCAGACCTAACAAATGACGAGGAAATAGGCAGTCTACCCGAAAAATAATTCAGAATAATGATAGGAAAGACGATTCAACATCGGGGAAATAGGAGACAGAAAATACAAAAAACGTTTCACAAGGGTCGACAAGAACTGAAGAGCAAACAAACAATGATGAAGAACACAATAAATGAAAATAATTATTCTCTAGCATGGATCACTAGCACAATAACTGAGGCAGAAGAACAGTTACGTGGCCGGGAAGATAAAATAGTTCAAATAAATACTGCGGATCAAAATAAAGAACAAAGAGAAAAGGAACGGAGGACAGTCACAGCGACCCTTGGGACAACATTAAATGCACCAATATTCGAATTATATGGGTCTCAGAAGAAGAAGAGAAATAGAAAAGGCGTGAGAATATATTTGAAGAGATTATAGTTGAAAACTTCCCTAGTATGGGAAAGGAAATAGTTAATCAAGTCCAGGAAGCACAGAGAGTCCCATACAGGATAAATCCAAGGAGAAACACGCCAAGACACGTATTCATCAAACTATTAGAAACTAAATACATAGAAAGCATGTAAAAAGCAGCATGGGAAAAGTAGCATATACCATACAAGGGAATCCACGTAAGTTAACAGCTGACCTTTCAGCAGAAATTCTGCAAGAGAGAAGGGAGTGGCAGTATACGTATTTAACGTAATGAAAGGAAAAAAACCTACAACCAATGTTACTGTTCTCAGCAAGAATTTCATTGAGACAGGACAGAGAAACTAAAAACTTTACAGAAAAACACACGGAAAAAGAATGCAGCACCAACAACACCTTTATAACAAAGGATAAAGGAACTTCTCTAGGCAGGAATCACAAAGAAAAAAAAGACCTCCTAGAACCAACCAGAAACAATTAACAAAACGGTAAGAGGAACATCCATACTGATAATTACCTTACATGTAAATGGATTCATTGCTCCAACCACAACAGATAAACTGGCTGAAGGGATACAACAACAAGCATATTATATATGCTGCCTAGAAGAGATCCACTTTAGACCTAGGGAGACATACAGACTGAAAGTGAGGAGATGGCAAGAGACATTCCATGCAAATGGAAATCAAAGGAAACCTGGAGTTACAATTCTCATATCAGAAGAAATAGACTTTAAGATAAAGACTATTTCAAGAAACAAACAAGGACACTACACACTGATCAAGGAATCAAATTAAGGAGAGGATATAAGAAATGCAAATACTTATGAACCCACCCGAGGAGCACTTCAATACATGAGTTATATCCTAACAGCCATTAAGCGGAACTTGACAGTAAAACCATAAGAGTAGGGGAAATTACCACCCCACAATCACCAATGGATAGATCATCCAAAATAAAACTAAATCAGGAAACATAAGCTTTCAATGACGCATTGAACAAGAGGGAATTCATTCATATGTATACAACATTCTATTGCAAAACAACAGAAAACACTTTCTCCTCGGGTACTCATGAAACACTCTCCAAGATATATCATATGTAGGGTCACAAATAAAGCATTAGAAAACTAAGAAAATTGAAATAGCGTCAGGTATAATTTTCGCCTGCAGTGCTAGGCAACTAGATAGGAATTAAAAGAAAAACAAACTGTAAATAATACAAACACATGGAAGCTAAACAAAACGCTGTTACATAACCAAGAATACACTGCAGAAAACCAAGATGGGGTCACAAACACCTGGGAAAAATTGAAAATGAAAATAGGGCCACCCAAATCTATGGAATGAAACAAATGCAACTCTAAAAGCAGAGCTGTGCGAGCAAAGAAGCGAAAAGTTAATCTCTCCCAGCACCCGCACGAAGAGTGGATGAAATCTCCACATTCAACGTCAAGTACCCCGCATCTCTGGAACACCTGAGTAGAACAATGAATCAGTCCAAAATTGAGGAGGTGGACTTTGTGAGCATAGATATATTAGTTTTTCCAGTTTTTCACACTTTGTGAGTGTGTAGGTTTATGCTACTGTGAGTCATTTTGTCTGTGTAGCTAAGCTTTAACCATTTGTGCTAGAGTTCTTTTTGGCTGTTTATTTTTTTACATTTTAAAATTTTCTCATAAAAATATTTTTTATTCTAATAACTTCATTTTATTTGATTTTACTTTATTTTGTTTTATTTTATCCTCATTCTTTGTTTCCTCCTCTTTCTTCTCCCACTTATTCTGAGCTGTGAGGATGAAAGTCTCTAGGTGCTCTAACCAGGAGTCAGTGCTCTGCATCTGAGGTGGGAAAACCAACTTCAGGACACTGGTCCACAGGAGACCTGACAGCTCCACATAATATCAAAAGGAGAAAATCTCCCAGAGATTTCTTTCTCAACGCCAAGACCCACATTCACTCAGTGACCAGTAAGCAACAGTGCTGGACACTGTATGCCAAACAATGAGCAAGACAGAAACAGTCCCATCCGTTATCAGAGAGGATGCTTTAAATCATCATAAGGACGGAGGCACCAAAATACACACCAGCAGTTGTGGAAATGCCCACCAGAAAGACAGGATCCAGCCTCATTCCAAAGAACACAAGCATAACTCCCCTCCACGAAGAAGCCTACACAACCCACTTAACAAACCTTAGCCGCTGGGGACAGACAACAAAAACAACAATAACTACGGGCATGACGCCTGTGAAAAGGAACCCCAAGCACAGTAAGTTAACCAAAATTAGGAGACCAAAAAACACACAGCTGACGAAGCAGCAAGGTCAAAACGCACCAGACCTAACAAATGAAGAGGAATTAGGCAGTCTACCCGAAAAAGAATTCAGAATAATGATAGGAAAAACGATTCAACATCGTGGAAATAGGAGAGAGAAAATACAGGAAACGTTTCACAGGGGTCGACAAGAACTGAAGAGCAAACAAACAGTGATGAAGAACACAATAAATGAAAATAATTATTCTCTAGCATGGATCACTAGCACAATAACTGAGGCACAAGAACGGTTAAGTGGCCTGGAAGATAAAATAGTTCAAATAAATACTGCGGATCAAAATAAAGAACAAAGAATGAAAGGAACGGAGGACAGTCTCAGCGACCCTTGGGACAACATTAAATGCACCAACATTCGAATTATATGGCTCTCAGAAGAAGAAGAGAAAGAGAAAAGGCGTGAGAATATATTTGAAGAGATTATAGTTGAAAACTTCCCTAGTATGGGAAAGGAAAGAGTTCATCAAGTCCAGGAAGCACAGAGAGTCTCATACAGGATAATTCTAAGGAGAAACAGGCCAAGACACGTATTCATCAAACTATTAGAAACTAAATACATAGAAAGCATGTAAAAAGCAGCACGGGAAAAGTAGCATATACCAT
Organism: Balaenoptera physalus; assembly: GCF_965194825.1. NCBI lineage: Eukaryota > Metazoa > Chordata > Mammalia > Artiodactyla > Balaenopteridae > Balaenoptera > Balaenoptera physalus. The sequence goes on along the minus strand of NC_138904.1, from coordinate 19,843,574 downwards.
ACAAGGGAATCCACGTAAGTTAACAGCTGACCTTTGAACAGAAATTCTGCAAGAGAGAAGGGAGTGGCAGTATACGTATTTGAAATAATGAAAGGAAAAAAAAACCTACAACCGATGTTACTGTTCTCAGCAAGAATCTCATTGAGATTGGACAGAGAAACTAAAAACTTTACAGAAAAACACACGGAAAAAGAATTCAGCACCAACAATAGCTTTATAACAAAAGATAAAGGAACTTCTCTAGGCAGGAATCACAAGGAAAAGAAAGACCTCCTAGAACCAACCAAAAACAATTAACAAAACGGTAAGAGGAACATCCATATTGATAATTACCTTACATGTAAATGGATTCATTGCTCCAACCACAACAGATAAACTGGCTGAAGGGATACAACAAAAAGCCCATTATATATGCTGCCTAGAAGAGATCCACTTTAGACCTAGTGAGACATACAGACTGAAAGTGAGGAGATGGCAAGAGACATTCCATGCAAATGGAAATCAAAGGAAACCTGGAGTTACAATTCGCATATCAGAAGAAATAGACTTTAAGATAAAGACTATTTCAAGAAACAAACAAGGACACTACACACTGATCAAGGGATCAAATTAAGGAGAGGATATAAGAAATGCAGACACTTATGAACCCAATCGAGGAGCACTTCAATACATAAAGTATATCCTAACAGCCATAAAGCGGAACTTGACAGTAAAACCATAAGAGTAGGGGACATTTCCACCCCACAATCACAAATGGATAGATCATCCAAAATGAAACTAAATCAGGAAACATAAGCTTTCAATGACGCGTTGAACAAGAGGGAATTCATTCATATGTATACAACATTCTATTGCAAAACAACAGAAAACACTTTCTCCTCGGGTACTCATGAAACACTCTCCAAGATTTATCATATGTAGGGTCACAAATAAAGCCTTGGAAAACTAAGAAAATTGACATAGCATCAGGTATAATTTTCGCCTGCAGTGCTATGAAACTAGAGAGGAATTAAAAGAAAAAAAAACTGTAAATAATACAAACACATGGAAGCTAAACAAAACGCTGTTACATAACCAAGAATACACTGCAGAAAACCAAGATGGGGTCACAAACACCTGGGAAAAATTGAAAATGTAAATAGGACCACCCAAATCTATGGAATGAAACAAATGCAACTCTAAAAGCAGAGCTGTGCGAGCAAAGAAGCGAAAAAGTAATCTCTCCCAACACCCGCACGAAGAGTGGATGAAATCTCCACATTCAACGTCAAGTACCCCGCATCTCTGGAACACCTGAGTAGAACAATGAATCAGTCCAAAATTGAGGAGGTGGACTTTGTGACCATACATATATTAGTTTTTCCAGTTTTTCACTTTTTGTGAGTGTTTAGGTGTATGCTACTGTGAGTCATTTTGTCTGTATAGCTAAGCTTTAACCATTTGTGCTAGAGTTCTTTGTGGCTGTTTATTTTTTTACATTTTAAAATTTTCTCATAAAAATATTTTTTATTTTAATAACTTCATTTTATTTGATTTTACTTTATTTTTTTTTATTTTATCCTCATTCTTTGTTTCCTTCTCTTTCTTCTCCCACTTATTCTGAGCTGTGAGGATGAAAGTCTCTAGGTGCTCTAACCAGGAGTCAGTGCTCTGCATCTGAGGTGGGAAAACCAAATTCAGGACACTGGTCCACAGGAGACCTGACAGCTCCACATAGTATCAAAGGGTGATAAACTCCCAGAGATTTCTTTCTTAACGCCAAGACCCACATTTACTCAGTGACCAGCAAGCTACAGTGCTGGACACCATCTGCCAAAAAATGAGCAAGACAGAAAGAGCCCCATCCGTTATCAGAGAGGATGCCTTAAATCATAATAAGGACGGAGGCAGCAAAATACACACCACCAGACGTGGAAGTGCCCACCAGAAAGAAAAGATCCAGCCTCATCTTCCAGAACACAAGCACAACTCCCCTCAACCAAGAAGCATACAGAACCCACTGAACAAACCTTAGCCGCTGGGGACAGACAACAAAAACAACAATAACTACGGGCATGACGCCTGTGAAAAGGAACCCCAAGCACAGTAAGTTAAGCAAAATGAGGAGACCGAAAAACACACAGCAGAAGAAGCAACAAGGTCAAAACGCACCAGACCTAACAAATGACGAGGAAATAGGCAGTCTACCCGAAAAATAATTCAGAATAATGATAGGAAAGACGATTCAACATCGGGGAAATAGGAGACAGAAAATACAAAAAACGTTTCACAAGGGTCGACAAGAACTGAAGAGCAAACAAACAATGATGAAGAACACAATAAATGAAAATAATTATTCTCTAGCATGGATCACTAGCACAATAACTGAGGCAGAAGAACAGTTACGTGGCCGGGAAGATAAAATAGTTCAAATAAATACTGCGGATCAAAATAAAGAACAAAGAGAAAAGGAACGGAGGACAGTCACAGCGACCCTTGGGACAACATTAAATGCACCAATATTCGAATTATATGGGTCTCAGAAGAAGAAGAGAAATAGAAAAGGCGTGAGAATATATTTGAAGAGATTATAGTTGAAAACTTCCCTAGTATGGGAAAGGAAATAGTTAATCAAGTCCAGGAAGCACAGAGAGTCCCATACAGGATAAATCCAAGGAGAAACACGCCAAGACACGTATTCATCAAACTATTAGAAACTAAATACATAGAAAGCATGTAAAAAGCAGCATGGGAAAAGTAGCATATACCATACAAGGGAATCCACGTAAGTTAACAGCTGACCTTTCAGCAGAAATTCTGCAAGAGAGAAGGGAGTGGCAGTATACGTATTTAACGTAATGAAAGGAAAAAAACCTACAACCAATGTTACTGTTCTCAGCAAGAATTTCATTGAGACAGGACAGAGAAACTAAAAACTTTACAGAAAAACACACGGAAAAAGAATGCAGCACCAACAACACCTTTATAACAAAGGATAAAGGAACTTCTCTAGGCAGGAATCACAAAGAAAAAAAAGACCTCCTAGAACCAACCAGAAACAATTAACAAAACGGTAAGAGGAACATCCATACTGATAATTACCTTACATGTAAATGGATTCATTGCTCCAACCACAACAGATAAACTGGCTGAAGGGATACAACAACAAGCATATTATATATGCTGCCTAGAAGAGATCCACTTTAGACCTAGGGAGACATACAGACTGAAAGTGAGGAGATGGCAAGAGACATTCCATGCAAATGGAAATCAAAGGAAACCTGGAGTTACAATTCTCATATCAGAAGAAATAGACTTTAAGATAAAGACTATTTCAAGAAACAAACAAGGACACTACACACTGATCAAGGAATCAAATTAAGGAGAGGATATAAGAAATGCAAATACTTATGAACCCACCCGAGGAGCACTTCAATACATGAGTTATATCCTAACAGCCATTAAGCGGAACTTGACAGTAAAACCATAAGAGTAGGGGAAATTACCACCCCACAATCACCAATGGATAGATCATCCAAAATAAAACTAAATCAGGAAACATAAGCTTTCAATGACGCATTGAACAAGAGGGAATTCATTCATATGTATACAACATTCTATTGCAAAACAACAGAAAACACTTTCTCCTCGGGTACTCATGAAACACTCTCCAAGATATATCATATGTAGGGTCACAAATAAAGCATTAGAAAACTAAGAAAATTGAAATAGCGTCAGGTATAATTTTCGCCTGCAGTGCTAGGCAACTAGATAGGAATTAAAAGAAAAACAAACTGTAAATAATACAAACACATGGAAGCTAAACAAAACGCTGTTACATAACCAAGAATACACTGCAGAAAACCAAGATGGGGTCACAAACACCTGGGAAAAATTGAAAATGAAAATAGGGCCACCCAAATCTATGGAATGAAACAAATGCAACTCTAAAAGCAGAGCTGTGCGAGCAAAGAAGCGAAAAGGTAATCTCTCCCAGCACCCGCACGAAGAGTGGATGAAATCTCCACATTCAACGTCAAGTACCCCGCATCTCTGGAACACCTGAGTAGAACAATGAATCAGTCCAAAATTGAGGAGGTGGACTTTGTGAGCATAGATATATTAGTTTTTCCAGTTTTTCACACTTTGTGAGTGTGTAGGTGTATGCTACTGTGAGTCATTTTGTCTGTGTAGCTAAGCTTTAACCATTTGTGCTAGAGTTCTTTTTGGCTGTTTATTTTTTTACATTTTAAAATTTTCTCATAAAAATATTTTTTATTCTAATAACTTCATTTTATTTGATTTTACTTTATTTTGTTTTATTTTATCCTCATTCTTTGTTTCCTCCTCTTTCTTCTCCCACTTATTCTGAGCTGTGAGGATGAAAGTCTCTAGGTGCTCTAACCAGGAGTCAGTGCTCTGCATCTGAGGTGGGAAAACCAACTTCAGGACACTGGTCCACAGGAGACCTGACAGCTCCACATAATATCAAAAGGAGAAAATCTCCCAGAGATTTCTTTCTCAACGCCAAGACCCACATTCACTCAGTGACCAGTAAGCAACAGTGCTGGACACTGTATGCCAAACAATGAGCAAGACAGAAACAGTCCCATCCGTTATCAGAGAGGATGCTTTAAATCATCATAAGGACGGAGGCACCAAAATACACACCAGCAGTTGTGGAAATGCCCACCAGAAAGACAGGATCCAGCCTCATTCCAAAGAACACAAGCATAACTCCCCTCCACGAAGAAGCCTACACAACCCACTTAACAAACCTTAGCCGCTGGGGACAGACAACAAAAACAACAATAACTACGGGCATGACGCCTGTGAAAAGGAACCCCAAGCACAGTAAGTTAACCAAAATTAGGAGACCAAAAAACACACAGCTGACGAAGCAGCAAGGTCAAAACGCACCAGACCTAACAAATGAAGAGGAATTAGGCAGTCTACCCGAAAAAGAATTCAGAATAATGATAGGAAAAACGATTCAACATCGTGGAAATAGGAGAGAGAAAATACAGGAAACGTTTCACAGGGGTCGACAAGAACTGAAGAGCAAACAAACAGTGATGAAGAACACAATAAATGAAAATAATTATTCTCTAGCATGGATCACTAGCACAATAACTGAGGCACAAGAACGGTTAAGTGGCCTGGAAGATAAAATAGTTCAAATAAATACTGCGGATCAAAATAAAGAACAAAGAATGAAAGGAACGGAGGACAGTCTCAGCGACCCTTGGGACAACATTAAATGCACCAACATTCGAATTATATGGCTCTCAGAAGAAGAAGAGAAAGAGAAAAGGCGTGAGAATATATTTGAAGAGATTATAGTTGAAAACTTCCCTAGTATGGGAAAGGAAAGAGTTAATCAAGTCCAGGAAGCACAGAGAGTCTCATACAGGATAATTCTAAGGAGAAACAGGCCAAGACACGTATTCATCAAACTATTAGAAACTAAATACATAGAAAGCATGTAAAAAGCAGCACGGGAAAAGTAGCATATACCATACAAGGGAATCCACGTAAGTTAACAGCTGACCTTTGAACAGAAATTCTGCAAGAGAGAAGGGAGTGGCAGTATACGTATTTGAAGTAATGAAAGGAAAAAAAAACCTACAACCGATGTTACTGTTCTCAGCAAGAATCTCATTGAGATTGGACAGAGAAACTAAAAACTTTACAGAAAAACACACGGAAAAAGAATTCAGCACCAACAATAGCTTTATAACAAAAGATAAAGGAACTTCTCTAGGCAGGAATCACAAGGAAAAGAAAGACCTCCTAGAACCAACCAAAAACAATTAACAAAACGGTAAGAGGAACATCCATATTGATAATTACCTTACATGTAAATGGATTCATTGCTCCAACCACAACAGATAAACTGGCTGAAGGGATACAACAAAAAGCCCATTATATATGCTGCCTAGAAGAGATCCACTTTAGACCTAGTGAGACATACAGACTGAAAGTGAGGAGATGGCAAGAGACATTCCATGCAAATGGAAATCAAAGGAAACCTGGAGTTACAATTCGCATATCAGAAAAAATAGACTTTAAGATAAAGACTATTTCAAGAAACAAACAAGGACACTACACACTGATCAAGGGATCAAATTAAGGAGAGGATATAAGAAATGCAGACACTTATGAACCCAATCGAGGAGCACTTCAATACATAAAGTATATCCTAACAGCCATAAAGCGGAACTTGACAGTAAAACCATAAGAGTAGGGGACATTTCCACCCCACAATCACAAATGGATAGATCATCCAAAATGAAACTAAATCAGGAAACATAAGCTTTCAATGACGCGTTGAACAAGAGGGAATTCATTCATATGTATACAACATTCTATTGCAAAACAACAGAAAACACTTTCTCCTCGGGTACTCATGAAACACTCTCCAAGATTTATCATATGTAGGGTCACAAATAAAGCCTTGGAAAACTAAGAAAATTGACATAGCATCAGGTATAATTTTCGCCTGCAGTGCTATGAAACTAGAGAGGAATTAAAAGAAAAAAAACTGTAAATAATACAAACACATGGAAGCTAAACAAAACGCTGTTACATAACCAAGAATACACTGCAGAAAACCAAGATGGGGTCACAAACACCTGGGAAAAATTGAAAATGTAAATAGGACCACCCAAATCTATGGAATGAAACAAATGCAACTCTAAAAGCAGAGCTGTGCGAGCAAAGAAGCGAAAAAGTAATCTCTCCCAACACCCGCACGAAGAGTGGATGAAATCTCCACATTCAACGTCAAGTACCCCGCATCTCTGGAACACCTGAGTAGAACAATGAATCAGTCCAAAATTGAGGAGGTGGACTTTGTGACCATACATATATTAGTTTTTCCCGTTTTTCACTTTTTGTGAGTGTTTAGGTGTATGCTACTGTGAGTCATTTTGTCTGTATAGCTAAGCTTTAACCATTTGTGCTAGAGTTCTTTGTGGCTGTTTATTTTTTTACATTTTAAAATTTTCTCATAAAAATATTTTTTATTTTAATAACTTCATTTTATTTGATTTTACTTTATTTTGTTTTATTTTATCCTCATTCTTTGTTTCCTTCTCTTTCTTCTCCCACTTATTCTGAGCTGTGAGGATGAAAGTCTCTAGGTGCTCTAACCAGGAGTCAGTGCTCTGCATCTGAGGTGGGAAAACCAAATTCAGGACACTGGTCCACAGGAGACCTGACAGCTCCACATAGTATCAAAGGGTGATAAACTCCCAGAGATTTCTTTCTTAACGCCAAGACCCACATTTACTCAGTGACCAGCAAGCTACAGTGCTGGACACCATCTGCCAAAAAATGAGCAAGACAGAAAGAGCCCCATCCGTTATCAGAGAGGATGCCTTAAATCATAATAAGGACGGAGGCAGCAAAATACACACCACCAGACGTGGAAGTGCCCACCAGAAAGAAAAGATCCAGCCTCATCTTCCAGAACACAAGCACAACTCCCCTCAACCAAGAAGCATACAGAACCCACTGAACAAACCTTAGCCGCTGGGGACAGACAACAAAAACAACAATAACTACGGGCATGACGCCTGTGAAAAGGAACCCCAAGCACAGTAAGTTAAGCAAAATGAGGAGACCGAAAAACACACAGCAGAAGAAGCAACAAGGTCAAAACGCACCAGACCTAACAAATGACGAGGAAATAGGCAGTCTACCCGAAAAATAATTCAGAATAATGATAGGAAAGACGATTCAACATCGGGGAAATAGGAGACAGAAAATACAAAAAACGTTTCACAAGGGTCGACAAGAACTGAAGAGCAAACAAACAATGATGAAGAACACAATAAATGAAAATAATTATTCTCTAGCATGGATCACTAGCACAATAACTGAGGCAGAAGAACAGTTACGTGGCCGGGAAGATAAAATAGTTCAAATAAATACTGCGGATCAAAATAAAGAACAAAGAGAAAAGGAACGGAGGACAGTCACAGCGACCCTTGGGACAACATTAAATGCACCAATATTCGAATTATATGGGTCTCAGAAGAAGAAGAGAAATAGAAAAGGCGTGAGAATATATTTGAAGAGATTATAGTTGAAAACTTCCCTAGTATGGGAAAGGAAATAGTTAATCAAGTCCAGGAAGCACAGAGAGTCCCATACAGGATAAATCCAAGGAGAAACACGCCAAGACACGTATTCATCAAACTATTAGAAACTAAATACATAGAAAGCATGTAAAAAGCAGCATGGGAAAAGTAGCATATACCATACAAGGGAATCCACGTAAGTTAACAGCTGACCTTTCAGCAGAAATTCTGCAAGAGAGAAGGGAGTGGCAGTATACGTATTTAACGTAATGAAAGGAAAAAAACCTACAACCAATGTTACTGTTCTCAGCAAGAATTTCATTGAGACAGGACAGAGAAACTAAAAACTTTACAGAAAAACACACGGAAAAAGAATGCAGCACCAACAACACCTTTATAACAAAGGATAAAGGAACTTCTCTAGGCAGGAATCACAAAGAAAAAAAAGACCTCCTAGAACCAACCAGAAACAATTAACAAAACGGTAAGAGGAACATCCATACTGATAATTACCTTACATGTAAATGGATTCATTGCTCCAACCACAACAGATAAACTGGCTGAAGGGATACAACAACAAGCATATTATATATGCTGCCTAGAAGAGATCCACTTTAGACCTAGGGAGACATACAGACTGAAAGTGAGGAGATGGCAAGAGACATTCCATGCAAATGGAAATCAAAGGAAACCTGGAGTTACAATTCTCATATCAGAAGAAATAGACTTTAAGATAAAGACTATTTCAAGAAACAAACAAGGACACTACACACTGATCAAGGAATCAAATTAAGGAGAGGATATAAGAAATGCAAATACTTATGAACCCACCCGAGGAGCACTTCAATACATGAGTTATATCCTAACAGCCATTAAGCGGAACTTGACAGTAAAACCATAAGAGTAGGGGAAATTACCACCCCACAATCACCAATGGATAGATCATCCAAAATAAAACTAAATCAGGAAACATAAGCTTTCAATGACGCATTGAACAAGAGGGAATTCATTCATATGTATACAACATTCTATTGCAAAACAACAGAAAACACTTTCTCCTCGGGTACTCATGAAACACTCTCCAAGATATATCATATGTAGGGTCACAAATAAAGCATTAGAAAACTAAGAAAATTGAAATAGCGTCAGGTATAATTTTCGCCTGCAGTGCTAGGCAACTAGATAGGAATTAAAAGAAAAACAAACTGTAAATAATACAAACACATGGAAGCTAAACAAAACGCTGTTACATAACCAAGAATACACTGCAGAAAACCAAGATGGGGTCACAAACACCTGGGAAAAATTGAAAATGAAAATAGGGCCACCCAAATCTATGGAATGAAACAAATGCAACTCTAAAAGCAGAGCTGTGCGAGCAAAGAAGCGAAAAGGTAATCTCTCCCAGCACCCGCACGAAGAGTGGATGAAATCTCCACATTCAACGTCAAGTACCCCGCATCTCTGGAACACCTGAGTAGAACAATGAATCAGTCCAAAATTGAGGAGGTGGACTTTGTGAGCATAGATATATTAGTTTTTCCAGTTTTTCACACTTTGTGAGTGTGTAGGTGTATGCTACTGTGAGTCATTTTGTCTGTGTAGCTAAGCTTTAACCATTTGTGCTAGAGTTCTTTTTGGCTGTTTATTTTTTTACATTTTAAAATTTTCTCATAAAAATATTTTTTATTCTAATAACTTCATTTTATTTGATTTTACTTTATTTTGTTTTATTTTATCCTCATTCTTTGTTTCCTCCTCTTTCTTCTCCCACTTATTCTGAGCTGTGAGGATGAAAGTCTCTAGGTGCTCTAACCAGGAGTCAGTGCTCTGCATCTGAGGTGGGAAAACCAACTTCAGGACACTGGTCCACAGGAGACCTGACAGCTCCACATAATATCAAAAGGAGAAAATCTCCCAGAGATTTCTTTCTCAACGCCAAGACCCACATTCACTCAGTGACCAGTAAGCAACAGTGCTGGACACTGTATGCCAAACAATGAGCAAGACAGAAACAGTCCCATCCGTTATCAGAGAGGATGCTTTAAATCATCATAAGGACGGAGGCACCAAAATACACACCAGCAGTTGTGGAAATGCCCACCAGAAAGACAGGATCCAGCCTCATTCCAAAGAACACAAGCATAACTCCCCTCCACGAAGAAGCCTACACAACCCACTTAACAAACCTTAGCCGCTGGGGACAGACAACAAAAACAACAATAACTACGGGCATGACGCCTGTGAAAAGGAACCCCAAGCACAGTAAGTTAACCAAAATTAGGAGACCAAAAAACACACAGCTGACGAAGCAGCAAGGTCAAAACGCACCAGACCTAACAAATGAAGAGGAATTAGGCAGTCTACCCGAAAAAGAATTCAGAATAATGATAGGAAAAACGATTCAACATCGTGGAAATAGGAGAGAGAAAATACAGGAAACGTTTCACAGGGGTCGACAAGAACTGAAGAGCAAACAAACAGTGATGAAGAACACAATAAATGAAAATAATTATTCTCTAGCATGGATCACTAGCACAATAACTGAGGCACAAGAACGGTTAAGTGGCCTGGAAGATAAAATAGTTCAAATAAATACTGCGGATCAAAATAAAGAACAAAGAATGAAAGGAACGGAGGACAGTCTCAGCGACCCTTGGGACAACATTAAATGCACCAACATTCGAATTATATGGCTCTCAGAAGAAGAAGAGAAAGAGAAAAGGCGTGAGAATATATTTGAAGAGATTATAGTTGAAAACTTCCCTAGTATGGGAAAGGAAAGAGTTAATCAAGTCCAGGAAGCACAGAGAGTCTCATACAGGATAATTCTAAGGAGAAACAGGCCAAGACACGTATTCATCAAACTATTAGAAACTAAATACATAGAAAGCATGTAAAAAGCAGCACGGGAAAAGTAGCATATACCATACAAGGGAATCCACGTAAGTTAACAGCTGACCTTTGAACAGAAATTCTGCAAGAGAGAAGGGAGTGGCAGTATACGTATTTGAAGTAATGAAAGGAAAAAAAAACCTACAACCGATGTTACTGTTCTCAGCAAGAATCTCATTGAGATTGGACAGAGAAACTAAAAACTTTACAGAAAAACACACGGAAAAAGAATTCAGCACCAACAATAGCTTTATAACAAAAGATAAAGGAACTTCTCTAGGCAGGAATCACAAGGAAAAGAAAGACCTCCTAGAACCAACCAAAAACAATTAACAAAACGGTAAGAGGAACATCCATATTGATAATTACCTTACATGTAAATGGATTCATTGCTCCAACCACAACAGATAAACTGGCTGAAGGGATACAACAAAAAGCCCATTATATATGCTGCCTAGAAGAGATCCACTTTAGACCTAGTGAGACATACAGACTGAAAGTGAGGAGATGGCAAGAGACATTCCATGCAAATGGAAATCAAAGGAAACCTGGAGTTACAATTCGCATATCAGAAGAAATAGACTTTAAGATAAAGACTATTTCAAGAAACAAACAAGGACACTACACACTGATCAAGGGATCAAATTAAGGAGAGGATATAAGAAATGCAGACACTTATGAACCCAATCGAGGAGCACTTCAATACATAAAGTATATCCTAACAGCCATAAAGCGGAACTTGACAGTAAAACCATAAGAGTAGGGGACATTTCCACCCCACAATCACAAATGGATAGATCATCCAAAATGAAACTAAATCAGGAAACATAAGCTTTCAAGGACGCGTTGAACAAGAGGGAATTCATTCATATGTATACAACATTCTATTGCAAAACAACAGAAAACACTTTCTCCTCGGGTACTCATGAAACACTCTCCAAGATTTATCATATGTAGGGTCACAAATAAAGCCTTGGAAAACTAAGAAAATTGACATAGCATCAGGTATAATTTTCGCCTGCAGTGCTATGAAACTAGAGAGGAATTAAAAGAAAAAAAAACTGTAAATAATACAAACACATGGAAGCTAAACAAAACGCTGTTACATAACCAAGAATACACTGCAGAAAACCAAGATGGGGTCACAAACACCTGGGAAAAATTGAAAATGTAAATAGGACCACCCAAATCTATGGAATGAAACAAATGCAACTCTAAAAGCAGAGCTGTGCGAGCAAAGAAGCGAAAAAGTAATCTCTCCCAACACCCGCACGAAGAGTGGATGAAATCTCCACATTCAACGTCAAGTACCCCGCATCTCTGGAACACCTGAGTAGAACAATGAATCAGTCCAAAATTGAGGAGGTGGACTTTGTGACCATACATATATTAGTTTTTCCCGTTTTTCACTTTTTGTGAGTGTTTAGGTGTATGCTACTGTGAGTCATTTTGTCTGTATAGCTAAGCTTTAACCATTTGTGCTAGAGTTCTTTGTGGCTGTTTATTTTTTTACATTTTAAAATTTTCTCATAAAAATATTTTTTATTTTAATAACTTCATTTTATTTGATTTTACTTTATTTTGTTTTATTTTATCCTCATTCTTTGTTTCCTTCTCTTTCTTCTCCCACTTATTCTGAGCTGTGAGGATGAAAGTCTCTAGGTGCTCTAACCAGGAGTCAGTGCTCTGCATCTGAGGTGGGAAAACCAAATTCAGGACACTGGTCCACAGGAGACCTGACAGCTCCACATAGTATCAAAGGGTGATAAACTCCCAGAGATTTCTTTCTTAACGCCAAGACCCACATTTACTCAGTGACCAGCAAGCTACAGTGCTGGACACCATCTGCCAAAAAATGAGCAAGACAGAAAGAGCCCCATCCGTTATCAGAGAGGATGCCTTAAATCATAATAAGGACGGAGGCAGCAAAATACACACCACCAGACGTGGAAGTGCCCACCAGAAAGAAAAGATCCAGCCTCATCTTCCAGAACACAAGCACAACTCCCCTCAACCAAGAAGCATACAGAACCCACTGAACAAACCTTAGCCGCTGGGGACAGACAACAAAAACAACAATAACTACGGGCATGACGCCTGTGAAAAGGAACCCCAAGCACAGTAAGTTAAGCAAAATGAGGAGACCGAAAAACACACAGCAGAAGAAGCAACAAGGTCAAAACGCACCAGACCTAACAAATGACGAGGAAATAGGCAGTCTACCCGAAAAATAATTCAGAATAATGATAGGAAAGACGATTCAACATCGGGGAAATAGGAGACAGAAAATACAAAAAACGTTTCACAAGGGTCGACAAGAACTGAAGAGCAAACAAACAATGATGAAGAACACAATAAATGAAAATAATTATTCTCTAGCATGGATCACTAGCACAATAACTGAGGCAGAAGAACAGTTACGTGGCCGGGAAGATAAAATAGTTCAAATAAATACTGCGGATCAAAATAAAGAACAAAGAGAAAAGGAACGGAGGACAGTCACAGCGACCCTTGGGACAACATTAAATGCACCAATATTCGAATTATATGGGTCTCAGAAGAAGAAGAGAAATAGAAAAGGCGTGAGAATATATTTGAAGAGATTATAGTTGAAAACTTCCCTAGTATGGGAAAGGAAATAGTTAATCAAGTCCAGGAAGCACAGAGAGTCCCATACAGGATAAATCCAAGGAGAAACACGCCAAGACACGTATTCATCAAACTATTAGAAACTAAATACATAGAAAGCATGTAAAAAGCAGCATGGGAAAAGTAGCATATACCATACAAGGGAATCCACGTAAGTTAACAGCTGACCTTTCAGCAGAAATTCTGCAAGAGAGAAGGGAGTGGCAGTATACGTATTTAACGTAATGAAAGGAAAAAAACCTACAACCAATGTTACTGTTCTCAGCAAGAATTTCATTGAGACAGGACAGAGAAACTAAAAACTTTACAGAAAAACACACGGAAAAAGAATGCAGCACCAACAACACCTTTATAACAAAGGATAAAGGAACTTCTCTAGGCAGGAATCACAAAGAAAAAAAAGACCTCCTAGAACCAACCAGAAACAATTAACAAAACGGTAAGAGGAACATCCATACTGATAATTACCTTACATGTAAATGGATTCATTGCTCCAACCACAACAGATAAACTGGCTGAAGGGATACAACAACAAGCATATTATATATGCTGCCTAGAAGAGATCCACTTTAGACCTAGGGAGACATACAGACTGAAAGTGAGGAGATGGCAAGAGACATTCCATGCAAATGGAAATCAAAGGAAACCTGGAGTTACAATTCTCATATCAGAAGAAATAGACTTTAAGATAAAGACTATTTCAAGAAACAAACAAGGACACTACACACTGATCAAGGAATCAAATTAAGGAGAGGATATAAGAAATGCAAATACTTATGAACCCACCCGAGGAGCACTTCAATACATGAGTTATATCCTAACAGCCATTAAGCGGAACTTGACAGTAAAACCATAAGAGTAGGGGAAATTACCACCCCACAATCACCAATGGATAGATCATCCAAAATAAAACTAAATCAGGAAACATAAGCTTTCAATGACGCATTGAACAAGAGGGAATTCATTCATATGTATACAACATTCTATTGCAAAACAACAGAAAACACTTTCTCCTCGGGTACTCATGAAACACTCTCCAAGATATATCATATGTAGGGTCACAAATAAAGCATTAGAAAACTAAGAAAATTGAAATAGCGTCAGGTATAATTTTCGCCTGCAGTGCTAGGCAACTAGATAGGAATTAAAAGAAAAACAAACTGTAAATAATACAAACACATGGAAGCTAAACAAAACGCTGTTACATAACCAAGAATACACTGCAGAAAACCAAGATGGGGTCACAAACACCTGGGAAAAATTGAAAATGAAAATAGGGCCACCCAAATCTATGGAATGAAACAAAGGCAACTCTAAAAGCAGAGCTGTGCGAGCAAAGAAGCGAAAAGGTAATCTCTCCCAGCACCCGCACGAAGAGTGGATGAAATCTCCACATTCAACGTCAAGTACCCCGCATCTCTGGAACACCTGAGTAGAACAATGAATCAGTCCAAAATTGAGGAGGTGGACTTTGTGAGCATAGATATATTAGTTTTTCCAGTTTTTCACACTTTGTGAGTGTGTAGGTGTATGCTACTGTGAGTCATTTTGTCTGTGTAGCTAAGCTTTAACCATTTGTGCTAGAGTTCTTTTTGGCTGTTTATTTTTTTACATTTTAAAATTTTCTCATAAAAATATTTTTTATTCTAATAACTTCATTTTATTTGATTTTACTTTATTTTGTTTTATTTTATCCTCATTCTTTGTTTCCTCCTCTTTCTTCTCCCACTTATTCTGAGCTGTGAGGATGAAAGTCTCTAGGTGCTCTAACCAGGAGTCAGTGCTCTGCATCTGAGGTGGGAAAACCAACTTCAGGACACTGGTCCACAGGAGACCTGACAGCTCCACATAATATCAAAAGGAGAAAATCTCCCAGAGATTTCTTTCTCAACGCCAAGACCCACATTCACTCAGTGACCAGTAAGCAACAGTGCTGGACACTGTATGCCAAACAATGAGCAAGACAGAAACAGTCCCATCCGTTATCAGAGAGGATGCTTTAAATCATCATAAGGACGGAGGCACCAAAATACACACCAGCAGTTGTGTAAATGCCCACCAGAAAGACAGGATCCAGCCTCATTCAAAAGAACACAAGCATAACTCCCCTCCACGAAGAAGCCTACACAACCCACTTAACAAACCTTAGCCGCTGGGGACAGACAACAAAAACAACAATAACTACGGGCATGACGCCTGTGAAAAGGAACCCCAAGCACAGTAAGTTAACCAAAATTAGGAGACCAAAAAACACACAGCTGATGAAGCAGCAAGGTCAAAACGCACCAGACCTAACAAATGAAGAGGAATTAGGCAGTCTACCCGAAAAATAATTCAGAATAATGATAGGAAAAACGATTCAACATTGTGGAAATAGGAGAGAGAAAATACAGGAAACGTTTCACAGGGGTCGACAAGAACTGAAGAGCAAACAAACAGTGATGAAGAACACAATAAATGAAAATAATTATTCTCTAGCATGGATCACTAGCACAATAACTGAGGCACAAGAACGGTTAAGTGGCCTGGAAGATAAAATAGTTCAAATAAATACTGCGGATCAAAATAAAGAACAAAGAATGAAAGGAACGGAGGACAGTCTCAGCGACCCTTGGGACAATATTAAATGCACCAACATTCGAATTATATGGCTCTCAGAAGAAGAAGAGAAAGAGAAAAGGCGTGAGAATATATTTGAACAGATTATAGTTGAAAACTTCCCTAGTATGGGAAAGGAAAGAGTTAATCAAGTCCAGGAAGCACAGAGAGTCTCATACAGGATAATTCTAAGGAGAAACAGGCCAAGACACGTATTCATCAAACTATTAGAAACTAAATACATAGAAAGCATGTAAAAAGCAGCACGGGAAAAGTAGCATATACCATACAAGGGAATCCACGTAAGTTAACAGCTGACCTTTGAACAGAAATTCTGCAAGAGAGAAGGGAGTGGCAGTATACGTATTTGAAGTAATGAAAGGAAAAAAAAACCTACAACCGATGTTACTGTTCTCAGCAAGAATCTCATTGAGATTGGACAGAGAAACTAAAAACTTTACAGAAAAACACACGGAAAAAGAATTCAGCACCAACAATAGCTTTATAACAAAAGATAAAGGAACTTCTCTAGGCAGGAATCACAAGGAAAAGAAAGACCTCCTAGAACCAACCAAAAACAATTAACAAAACGGTAAGAGGAATATCCATATTGATAATTACCTTACATGTAAATGGATTCATTGCTCCAACCACAACAGATAAACTGGCTGAAGGGATACAACAAAAAGCCCATTATATATGCTGCCTAGAAGAGATCCACTTTAGACCTAGTGAGACATACAGACTGAAAGTGAGGAGATGGCAAGAGACATTCCATGCAAATGGAAATCAAAGGAAACCTGGAGTTACAATTCGCATATCAGAAGAAATAGACTTTAAGATAAAGACTATTTCAAGAAACAAACAAGGACACTACACACTGATTAAGGGATCAAATTAAGGAGAGGATATAAGAAATGCAGACACTTATGAACCCAATCGAGGAGCACTTCAATACATAAAGTATATCCTAACAGCCATAAAGCGGAACTTGACAGTAAATCCATAAGAGTAGGGGACATTTCCACCCCACAATCACAAATGGATAGATCATCCAAAATGAAACTAAATCAGGAAACATAAGCTTTCAATGACGCGTTGAACAAGAGGGAATTCATTCATATGTATACAACATTCTATTGCAAAACAACAGAAAACACTTTCTCCTCGGGTACTCATGAAACACTCTCCAAGATTTATCATATGTAGGGTCACAAATAAAGCCTTGGAAAACTAAGAAAATTGAAATAGCATCAGGTATAATTTTCGCCTGCAGTGCTATGAAACTAGAGAGGAATTAAAAGAAAAAAAAACTGTAAATAATACAAACACATGGAAGCTAAACAAAACGCTGTTACATAACCAAGAATACACTGCAGAAAACCAAGATGGGGTCACAAACACCTGGGAAAAATTGAAAATGTAAATAGGACCACCCAAATCTATGGAATGAAACAAATGCAACTCTAAAAGCAGAGCTGTGCGAGCAAAGAAGCGAAAAAGTAATCTCTCCCAACACCCGCACGAAGAGTGGATGAAATCTCCACATTCAACGTCAAGTACCCCGCATCTCTGGAACACCTGAGTAGAACAATGAATCAGTCCAAAATTGAGGAGGTGGACTTTGTGACCATACATATATTAGTTTTTCCCGTTTTTCACTTTTTGTGAGTGTTTAGGTGTATGCTACTGTGAGTCATTTTGTCTGTATAGCTAAGCTTTAACCATTTGTGCTAGAGTTCTTTGTGGCTGTTTATTTTTTTACATTTTAAAATTTTCTCATAAAAATATTTTTTATTTTAATAACTTCATTTTATTTGATTTTACTTTATTTTGTTTTATTTTATCCTCATTCTTTGTTTCCTTCTCTTTCTTCTCCCACTTATTCTGAGCTGTGAGGATGAAAGTCTCTAGGTGCTCTAACCAGGAGTCAGTGCTCTGCATCTGAGGTGGGAAAACCAAATTCAGGACACTGGTCCACAGGAGACCTGACAGCTCCACATAGTATCAAAGGGTGATAAACTCCCAGAGATTTCTTTCTTAACGCCAAGACCCACATTTACTCAGTGACCAGCAAGCTACAGTGCTGGACACCATCTGCCAAAAAATGAGCAAGACAGAAAGAGCCCCATCCGTTATCAGAGAGGATGCCTTAAATCATAATAAGGACGGAGGCAGCAAAATACACACCACCAGACGTGGAAGTGCCCACCAGAAAGAAAAGATCCAGCCTCATCTTCCAGAACACAAGCACAACTCCCCTCAACCAAGAAGCATACAGAACCCACTGAACAAACCTTAGCCGCTGGGGACAGACAACAAAAACAACAATAACTACGGGCATGACGCCTGTGAAAAGGAACCCCAAGCACAGTAAGTTAAGCAAAATGAGGAGACCGAAAAACACACAGCAGAAGAAGCAACAAGGTCAAAACGCACCAGACCTAACAAATGACGAGGAAATAGGCAGTCTACCCGAAAAATAATTCAGAATAATGATAGGAAAGACGATTCAACATCGGGGAAATAGGAGACAGAAAATACAAAAAACGTTTCACAAGGGTCGACAAGAACTGAAGAGCAAACAAACAATGATGAAGAACACAATAAATGAAAATAATTATTCTCTAGCATGGATCACTAGCACAATAACTGAGGCAGAAGAACAGTTACGTGGCCGGGAAGATAAAATAGTTCAAATAAATACTGCGGATCAAAATAAAGAACAAAGAGAAAAGGAACGGAGGACAGTCACAGCGACCCTTGGGACAACATTAAATGCACCAATATTCGAATTATATGGGTCTCAGAAGAAGAAGAGAAATAGAAAAGGCGTGAGAATATATTTGAAGAGATTATAGTTGAAAACTTCCCTAGTATGGGAAAGGAAATAGTTAATCAAGTCCAGGAAGCACAGAGAGTCCCATACAGGATAAATCCAAGGAGAAACACGCCAAGACACGTATTCATCAAACTATTAGAAACTAAATACATAGAAAGCATGTAAAAAGCAGCATGGGAAAAGTAGCATATACCATACAAGGGAATCCACGTAAGTTAACAGCTGACCTTTCAGCAGAAATTCTGCAAGAGAGAAGGGAGTGGCAGTATACGTATTTAACGTAATGAAAGGAAAAAAACCTACAACCAATGTTACTGTTCTCAGCAAGAATTTCATTGAGACAGGACAGAGAAACTAAAAACTTTACAGAAAAACACACGGAAAAAGACTGCAGCACCAACAACACCTTTATAACAAAGGATAAAGGAACTTCTCTAGGCAGGAATCACAAAGAAAAAAAAGACCTCCTAGAACCAACCAGAAACAATTAACAAAACGGTAAGAGGAACATCCATACTGATAATTACCTTACATGTAAATGGATTCATTGCTCCAACCACAACAGATAAACTGGCTGAAGGGATACAACAACAAGCATATTATATATGCTGCCTAGAAGAGATCCACTTTAGACCTAGGGAGACATACAGACTGAAAGTGAGGAGATGGCAAGAGACATTCCATGCAAATGGAAATCAAAGGAAACCTGGAGTTACAATTCTCATATCAGAAGAAATAGACTTTAAGATAAAGACTATTTCAAGAAACAAACAAGGACACTACACACTGATCAAGGAATCAAATTAAGGAGAGGATATAAGAAATGCAAATACTTATGAACCCACCCGAGGAGCACTTCAATACATGAGTTATATCCTAACAGCCATTAAGCGGAACTTGACAGTAAAACCATAAGAGTAGGGGAAATTACCACCCCACAATCACCAATGGATAGATCATCCAAAATAAAACTAAATCAGGAAACATAAGCTTTCAATGACGCATTGAACAAGAGGGAATTCATTCATATGTATACAACATTCTATTGCAAAACAACAGAAAACACTTTCTCCTCGGGTACTCATGAAACACTCTCCAAGATATATCATATGTAGGGTCACAAATAAAGCATTAGAAAACTAAGAAAATTGAAATAGCGTCAGGTATAATTTTCGCCTGCAGTGCTAGGCAACTAGATAGGAATTAAAAGAAAAACAAACTGTAAATAATACAAACACATGGAAGCTAAACAAAACGCTGTTACATAACCAAGAATACACTGCAGAAAACCAAGATGGGGTCACAAACACCTGGGAAAAATTGAAAATGAAAATAGGGCCACCCAAATCTATGGAATGAAACAAATGCAACTCTAAAAGCAGAGCTGTGCGAGCAAAGAAGCGAAAAGTTAATCTCTCCCAGCACCCGCACGAAGAGTGGATGAAATCTCCACATTCAACGTCAAGTACCCCGCATCTCTGGAACACCTGAGTAGAACAATGAATCAGTCCAAAATTGAGGAGGTGGACTTTGTGAGCATAGATATATTAGTTTTTCCAGTTTTTCACACTTTGTGAGTGTGTAGGTGTATGCTACTGTGAGTCATTTTGTCTGTGTAGCTAAGCTTTAACCATTTGTGCTAGAGTTCTTTTTGGCTGTTTATTTTTTTACATTTTAAAATTTTCTCATAAAAATATTTTTTATTCTAATAACTTCATTTTATTTGATTTTACTTTATTTTGTTTTATTTTATCCTCATTCTTTGTTTCCTCCTCTTTCTTCTCCCACTTATTCTGAGCTGTGAGGATGAAAGTCTCTAGGTGCTCTAACCAGGAGTCAGTGCTCTGCATCTGAGGTGGGAAAACCAACTTCAGGACACTGGTCCACAGGAGACCTGACAGCTCCACATAATATCAAAAGGAGAAAATCTCCCAGAGATTTCTTTCTCAACGCCAAGACCCACATTCACTCAGTGACCAGTAAGCAACAGTGCTGGACACTGTATGCCAAACAATGAGCAAGACAGAAACAGTCCCATCCGTTATCAGAGAGGATGCTTTAAATCATCATAAGGACGGAGGCACCAAAATACACACCAGCAGTTGTGGAAATGCCCACCAGAAAGACAGGATCCAGCCTCATTCCAAAGAACACAAGCATAACTCCCCTCCACGAAGAAGCCTACACAACCCACTTAACAAACCTTAGCCGCTGGGGACAGACAACAAAAACAACAATAACTACGGGCATGACGCCTGTGAAAAGGAACCCCAAGCACAGTAAGTTAACCAAAATTAGGAGACCAAAAAACACACAGCTGACGAAGCAGCAAGGTCAAAACGCACCAGACCTAACAAATGAAGAGGAATTAGGCAGTCTACCCGAAAAAGAATTCAGAATAATGATAGGAAAAACGATTCAACATCGTGGAAATAGGAGAGAGAAAATACAGGAAACGTTTCACAGGGGTCGACAAGAACTGAAGAGCAAACAAACAGTGATGAAGAACACAATAAATGAAAATAATTATTCTCTAGCATGGATCACTAGCACAATAACTGAGGCACAAGAACGGTTAAGTGGCCTGGAAGATAAAATAGTTCAAATAAATACTGCGGATCAAAATAAAGAACAAAGAATGAAAGGAACGGAGGACAGTCTCAGCGACCCTTGGGACAACATTAAATGCACCAACATTCGAATTATATGGCTCTCAGAAGAAGAAGAGAAAGAGAAAAGGCGTGAGAATATATTTGAAGAGATTATAGTTGAAAACTTCCCTAGTATGGGAAAGGAAAGAGTTCATCAAGTCCAGGAAGCACAGAGAGTCTCATACAGGATAATTCTAAGGAGAAACAGGCCAAGACACGTATTCATCAAACTATTAGAAACTAAATACATAGAAAGCATGTAAAAAGCAGCACGGGAAAAGTAGCATATACCATACAAGGGAATCCACGTAAGTTAACAGCTGACCTTTGAACAGAAATTCTGCAAGAGAGAAGGGAGTGGCAGTATACGTATTTGAAATAATGAAAGGAAAAAAAAACCTACAACCGATGTTACTGTTCTCAGCAAGAATCTCATTGAGATTGGACAGAGAAACTAAAAACTTTACAGAAAAACACACGGAAAAAGAATTCAGCACCAACAATAGCTTTATAACAAAAGATAAAGGAACTTCTCTAGGCAGGAATCACAAGGAAAAGAAAGACCTCCTAGAACCAACCAAAAACAATTAACAAAACGGTAAGAGGAACATCCATATTGATAATTACCTTACATGTAAATGGATTCATTGCTCCAACCACAACAGATAAACTGGCTGAAGGGATACAACAAAAAGCCCATTATATATGCTGCCTAGAAGAGATCCACTTTAGACCTAGTGAGACATACAGACTGAAAGTGAGGAGATGGCAAGAGACATTCCATGCAAATGGAAATCAAAGGAAACCTGGAGTTACAATTCGCATATCAGAAGAAATAGACTTTAAGATAAAGACTATTTCAAGAAACAAACAAGGACACTACACACTGATCAAGGGATCAAATTAAGGAGAGGATATAAGAAATGCAGACACTTATGAACCCAATCGAGGAGCACTTCAATACATAAAGTATATCCTAACAGCCATAAAGCGGAACTTGACAGTAAAACCATAAGAGTAGGGGACATTTCCACCCCACAATCACAAATGGATAGATCATCCAAAATGAAACTAAATCAGGAAACATAAGCTTTCAATGACGCGTTGAACAAGAGGGAATTCATTCATATGTATACAACATTCTATTGCAAAACAACAGAAAACACTTTCTCCTCGGGTACTCATGAAACACTCTCCAAGATTTATCATATGTAGGGTCACAAATAAAGCCTTGGAAAACTAAGAAAATTGACATAGCATCAGGTATAATTTTCGCCTGCAGTGCTATGAAACTAGAGAGGAATTAAAAGAAAAAAAAACTGTAAATAATACAAACACATGGAAGCTAAACAAAACGCTGTTACATAACCAAGAATACACTGCAGAAAACCAAGATGGGGTCACAAACACCTGGGAAAAATTGAAAATGTAAATAGGACCACCCAAATCTATGGAATGAAACAAATGCAACTCTAAAAGCAGAGCTGTGCGAGCAAAGAAGCGAAAAAGTAATCTCTCCCAACACCCGCACGAAGAGTGGATGAAATCTCCACATTCAACGTCAAGTACCCCGCATCTCTGGAACACCTGAGTAGAACAATGAATCAGTCCAAAATTGAGGAGGTGGACTTTGTGACCATACATATATTAGTTTTTCCAGTTTTTCACTTTTTGTGAGTGTTTAGGTGTATGCTACTGTGAGTCATTTTGTCTGTATAGCTAAGCTTTAACCATTTGTGCTAGAGTTCTTTGTGGCTGTTTATTTTTTTACATTTTAAAATTTTCTCATAAAAATATTTTTTATTTTAATAACTTCATTTTATTTGATTTTACTTTATTTTTTTTTATTTTATCCTCATTCTTTGTTTCCTTCTCTTTCTTCTCCCACTTATTCTGAGCTGTGAGGATGAAAGTCTCTAGGTGCTCTAACCAGGAGTCAGTGCTCTGCATCTGAGGTGGGAAAACCAAATTCAGGACACTGGTCCACAGGAGACCTGACAGCTCCACATAGTATCAAAGGGTGATAAACTCCCAGAGATTTCTTTCTTAACGCCAAGACCCACATTTACTCAGTGACCAGCAAGCTACAGTGCTGGACACCATCTGCCAAAAAATGAGCAAGACAGAAAGAGCCCCATCCGTTATCAGAGAGGATGCCTTAAATCATAATAAGGACGGAGGCAGCAAAATACACACCACCAGACGTGGAAGTGCCCACCAGAAAGAAAAGATCCAGCCTCATCTTCCAGAACACAAGCACAACTCCCCTCAACCAAGAAGCATACAGAACCCACTGAACAAACCTTAGCCGCTGGGGACAGACAACAAAAACAACAATAACTACGGGCATGACGCCTGTGAAAAGGAACCCCAAGCACAGTAAGTTAAGCAAAATGAGGAGACCGAAAAACACACAGCAGAAGAAGCAACAAGGTCAAAACGCACCAGACCTAACAAATGACGAGGAAATAGGCAGTCTACCCGAAAAATAATTCAGAATAATGATAGGAAAGACGATTCAACATCGGGGAAATAGGAGACAGAAAATACAAAAAACGTTTCACAAGGGTCGACAAGAACTGAAGAGCAAACAAACAATGATGAAGAACACAATAAATGAAAATAATTATTCTCTAGCATGGATCACTAGCACAATAACTGAGGCAGAAGAACAGTTACGTGGCCGGGAAGATAAAATAGTTCAAATAAATACTGCGGATCAAAATAAAGAACAAAGAGAAAAGGAACGGAGGACAGTCACAGCGACCCTTGGGACAACATTAAATGCACCAATATTCGAATTATATGGGTCTCAGAAGAAGAAGAGAAATAGAAAAGGCGTGAGAATATATTTGAAGAGATTATAGTTGAAAACTTCCCTAGTATGGGAAAGGAAATAGTTAATCAAGTCCAGGAAGCACAGAGAGTCCCATACAGGATAAATCCAAGGAGAAACACGCCAAGACACGTATTCATCAAACTATTAGAAACTAAATACATAGAAAGCATGTAAAAAGCAGCATGGGAAAAGTAGCATATACCATACAAGGGAATCCACGTAAGTTAACAGCTGACCTTTCAGCAGAAATTCTGCAAGAGAGAAGGGAGTGGCAGTATACGTATTTAACGTAATGAAAGGAAAAAAACCTACAACCAATGTTACTGTTCTCAGCAAGAATTTCATTGAGACAGGACAGAGAAACTAAAAACTTTACAGAAAAACACACGGAAAAAGAATGCAGCACCAACAACACCTTTATAACAAAGGATAAAGGAACTTCTCTAGGCAGGAATCACAAAGAAAAAAAAGACCTCCTAGAACCAACCAGAAACAATTAACAAAACGGTAAGAGGAACATCCATACTGATAATTACCTTCCATGTAAATGGATTCATTGCTCCAACCACAACAGATAAACTGGCTGAAGGGATACAACAACAAGCATATTATATATGCTGCCTAGAAGAGATCCACTTTAGACCTAGGGAGACATACAGACTGAAAGTGAGGAGATGGCAAGAGACATTCCATGCAAATGGAAATCAAAGGAAACCTGGAGTTACAATTCTCATATCAGAAGAAATAGACTTTAAGATAAAGACTATTTCAAGAAACAAACAAGGACACTACACACTGATCAAGGAATCAAATTAAGGAGAGGATATAAGAAATGCAAATACTTATGAACCCACCCGAGGAGCACTTCAATACATGAGTTATATCCTAACAGCCATTAAGCGGAACTTGACAGTAAAACCATAAGAGTAGGGGAAATTACCACCCCACAATCACCAATGGATAGATCATCCAAAATAAAACTAAATCAGGAAACATAAGCTTTCAATGACGCATTGAACAAGAGGGAATTCATTCATATGTATACAACATTCTATTGCAAAACAACAGAAAACACTTTCTCCTCGGGTACTCATGAAACACTCTCCAAGATATATCATATGTAGGGTCACAAATAAAGCATTAGAAAACTAAGAAAATTGAAATAGCGTCAGGTATAATTTTCGCCTGCAGTGCTAGGCAACTAGATAGGAATTAAAAGAAAAACAAACTGTAAATAATACAAACACATGGAAGCTAAACAAAACGCTGTTACATAACCAAGAATACACTGCAGAAAACCAAGATGGGGTCACAAACACCTGGGAAAAATTGAAAATGAAAATAGGGCCACCCAAATCTATGGAATGAAACAAATGCAACTCTAAAAGCAGAGCTGTGCGAGCAAAGAAGCGAAAAGGTAATCTCTCCCAGCACCCGCACGAAGAGTGGATGAAATCTCCACATTCAACGTCAAGTACCCCGCATCTCTGGAACACCTGAGTAGAACAATGAATCAGTCCAAAATTGAGGAGGTGGACTTTGTGAGCATAGATATATTAGTTTTTCCAGTTTTTCACACTTTGTGAGTGTGTAGGTGTATGCTACTGTGAGTCATTTTGTCTGTGTAGCTAAGCTTTAACCATTTGTGCTAGAGTTCTTTTTGGCTGTTTATTTTTTTACATTTTAAAATTTTCTCATAAAAATATTTTTTATTCTAATAACTTCATTTTATTTGATTTTACTTTATTTTGTTTTATTTTATCCTCATTCTTTGTTTCCTCCTCTTTCTTCTCCCACTTATTCTGAGCTGTGAGGATGAAAGTCTCTAGGTGCTCTAACCAGGAGTCAGTGCTCTGCATCTGAGGTGGGAAAACCAACTTCAGGACACTGGTCCACAGGAGACCTGACAGCTCCACATAATATCAAAAGGAGAAAATCTCCCAGAGATTTCTTTCTCAACGCCAAGACCCACATTCACTCAGTGACCAGTAAGCAACAGTGCTGGACACTGTATGCCAAACAATGAGCAAGACAGAAACAGTCCCATCCGTTATCAGAGAGGATGCTTTAAATCATCATAAGGACGGAGGCACCAAAATACACACCAGCAGTTGTGGAAATGCCCACCAGAAAGACAGGATCCAGCCTCATTCAAAAGAACACAAGCATAACTCCCCTCCACGAAGAAGCCTACACAACCCACTTAACAAACCTTAGCCGCTGGGGACAGACAACAAAAACAACAATAACTACGGGCATGACGCCTGTGAAAAGGAACCCCAAGCACAGTAAGTTAACCAAAATTAGGAGACCAAAAAACACACAGCTGACGAAGCAGCAAGGTCAAAACGCACCAGACCTAACAAATGAAGAGGAATTAGGCAGTCTACCCGAAAAAGAATTCAGAATAATGATAGGAAAAACGATTCAACATCGTGGAAATAGGAGAGAGAAAATACAGGAAACGTTTCACAGGGGTCGACAAGAACTGAAGAGCAAACAAACAGTGATGAAGAACACAATAAATGAAAATAATTATTCTCTAGCATGGATCACTAGCACAATAACTGAGGCACAAGAACGGTTAAGTGGCCTGGAAGATAAAATAGTTCAAATAAATACTGCGGATCAAAATAAAGAACAAAGAATGAAAGGAACGGAGGACAGTCTCAGCGACCCTTGGGACAACATTAAATGCACCAACATTCGAATTATATGGCTCTCAGAAGAAGAAGAGAAAGAGAAAAGGCGTGAGAATATATTTGAAGAGATTATAGTTGAAAACTTCCCTAGTATGGGAAAGGAAAGAGTTAATCAAGTCCAGGAAGCACAGAGAGTCTCATACAGGATAATTCTAAGGAGAAACAGGCCAAGACACGTATTCATCAAACTATTAGAAACTAAATACATAGAAAGCATGTAAAAAGCAGCACGGGAAAAGTAGCATATACCATACAAGGGAATCCACGTAAGTTAACAGCTGACCTTTGAACAGAAATTCTGCAAGAGAGAAGGGAGTGGCAGTATACGTATTTGAAGTAATGAAAGGAAAAAAAAACCTACAACCGATGTTACTGTTCTCAGCAAGAATCTCATTGAGATTGGACAGAGAAACTAAAAACTTTACAGAAAAACACACGGAAAAAGAATTCAGCACCAACAATAGCTTTATAACAAAAGATAAAGGAACTTCTCTAGGCAGGAATCACAAGGAAAAGAAAGACCTCCTAGAACCAACCAAAAACAATTAACAAAACGGTAAGAGGAACATCCATATTGATAATTACCTTACATGTAAATGGATTCATTGCTCCAACCACAACAGATAAACTGGCTGAAGGGATACAACAAAAAGCCCATTATATATGCTGCCTAGAAGAGATCCACTTTAGACCTAGTGAGACATACAGACTGAAAGTGAGGAGATGGCAAGAGACATTCCATGCAAATGGAAATCAAAGGAAACCTGGAGTTACAATTCGCATATCAGAAGAAATAGACTTTAAGATAAAGACTATTTCAAGAAACAAACAAGGACACTACACACTGATCAAGGGATCAAATTAAGGAGAGGATATAAGAAATGCAGACACTTATGAACCCAATCGAGGAGCACTTCAATACATAAAGTATATCCTAACAGCCATAAAGCGGAACTTGACAGTAAAACCATAAGAGTAGGGGACATTTCCACCCCACAATCACAAATGGATAGATCATCCAAAATGAAACTAAATCAGGAAACATAAGCTTTCAATGACGCGTTGAACAAGAGGGAATTCATTCATATGTATACAACATTCTATTGCAAAACAACAGAAAACACTTTCTCCTCGGGTACTCATGAAACACTCTCCAAGATTTATCATATGTAGGGTCACAAATAAAGCCTTGGAAAACTAAGAAAATTGACATAGCATCAGGTATAATTTTCGCCTGCAGTGCTATGAAACTAGAGAGGAATTAAAAGAAAAAAAAACTGTAAATAATACAAACACATGGAAGCTAAACAAAACGCTGTTACATAACCAAGAATACACTGCAGAAAACCAAGATGGGGTCACAAACACCTGGGAAAAATTGAAAATGTAAATAGGACCACCCAAATCTATGGAATGAAACAAATGCAACTCTAAAAGCAGAGCTGTGCGAGCAAAGAAGCGAAAAAGTAATCTCTCCCAACACCCGCACGAAGAGTGGATGAAATCTCCACATTCAACGTCAAGTACCCCGCATCTCTGGAACACCTGAGTAGAACAATGAATCAGTCCAAAATTGAGGAGGTGGACTTTGTGACCATACATATATTAGTTTTTCCCGTTTTTCACTTTTTGTGAGTGTTTAGGTGTATGCTACTGTGAGTCATTTTGTCTGTATAGCTAAGCTTTAACCATTTGTGCTAGAGTTCTTTGTGGCTGTTTATTTTTTTACATTTTAAAATTTTCTCATAAAAATATTTTTTATTTTAATAACTTCATTTTATTTGATTTTACTTTATTTTGTTTTATTTTATCCTCATTCTTTGTTTCCTTCTCTTTCTTCTCCCACTTATTCTGAGCTGTGAGGATGAAAGTCTCTAGGTGCTCTAACCAGGAGTCAGTGCTCTGCATCTGAGGTGGGAAAACCAAATTCAGGACACTGGTCCACAGGAGACCTGACAGCTCCACATAGTATCAAAGGGTGATAAACTCCCAGAGATTTCTTTCTTAACGCCAAGACCCACATTTACTCAGTGACCAGCAAGCTACAGTGCTGGACACCATCTGCCAAAAAATGAGCAAGACAGAAAGAGCCCCATCCGTTATCAGAGAGGATGCCTTAAATCATAATAAGGACGGAGGCAGCAAAATACACACCACCAGACGTGGAAGTGCCCACCAGAAAGAAAAGATCCAGCCTCATCTTCCAGAACACAAGCACAACTCCCCTCAACCAAGAAGCATACAGAACCCACTGAACAAACCTTAGCCGCTGGGGACAGACAACAAAAACAACAATAACTACGGGCATGACGCCTGTGAAAAGGAACCCCAAGCACAGTAAGTTAAGCAAAATGAGGAGACCGAAAAACACACAGCAGAAGAAGCAACAAGGTCAAAACGCACCAGACCTAACAAATGACGAGGAAATAGGCAGTCTACCCGAAAAATAATTCAGAATAATGATAGGAAAGACGATTCAACATCGGGGAAATAGGAGACAGAAAATACAAAAAACGTTTCACAAGGGTCGACAAGAACTGAAGAGCAAACAAACAATGATGAAGAACACAATAAATGAAAATAATTATTCTCTAGCATGGATCACTAGCACAATAACTGAGGCAGAAGAACAGTTACGTGGCCGGGAAGATAAAATAGTTCAAATAAATACTGCGGATCAAAATAAAGAACAAAGAGAAAAGGAACGGAGGACAGTCACAGCGACCCTTGGGACAACATTAAATGCACCAATATTCGAATTATATGGGTCTCAGAAGAAGAAGAGAAATAGAAAAGGCGTGAGAATATATTTGAAGAGATTATAGTTGAAAACTTCCCTAGTATGGGAAAGGAAATAGTTAATCAAGTCCAGGAAGCACAGAGAGTCCCATACAGGATAAATCCAAGGAGAAACACGCCAAGACACGTATTCATCAAACTATTAGAAACTAAATACATAGAAAGCATGTAAAAAGCAGCATGGGAAAAGTAGCATATACCATACAAGGGAATCCACGTAAGTTAACAGCTGACCTTTCAGCAGAAATTCTGCAAGAGAGAAGGGAGTGGCAGTATACGTATTTAACGTAATGAAAGGAAAAAACCTACAACCAATGTTACTGTTCTCAGCAAGAATTTCATTGAGACAGGACAGAGAAACTAAAAACTTTACAGAAAAACACACGGAAAAAGAATGCAGCACCAACAACACCTTTATAACAAAGGATAAAGGAACTTCTCTAGGCAGGAATCACAAAGAAAAAAAAGACCTCCTAGAACCAACCAGAAACAATTAACAAAACGGTAAGAGGAACATCCATACTGATAATTACCTTACATGTAAATGGATTCATTGCTCCAACCACAACAGATAAACTGGCTGAAGGGATACAACAACAAGCATATTATATATGCTGCCTAGAAGAGATCCACTTTAGACCTAGGGAGACATACAGACTGAAAGTGAGGAGATGGCAAGAGACATTCCATGCAAATGGAAATCAAAGGAAACCTGGAGTTACAATTCTCATATCAGAAGAAATAGACTTTAAGATAAAGACTATTTCAAGAAACAAACAAGGACACTACACACTGATCAAGGAATCAAATTAAGGAGAGGATATAAGAAATGCAAATACTTATGAACCCACCCGAGGAGCACTTCAATACATGAGTTATATCCTAACAGCCATTAAGCGGAACTTGACAGTAAAACCATAAGAGTAGGGGAAATTACCACCCCACAATCACCAATGGATAGATCATCCAAAATAAAACTAAATCAGGAAACATAAGCTTTCAATGACGCATTGAACAAGAGGGAATTCATTCATATGTATACAACATTCTATTGCAAAACAACAGAAAACACTTTCTCCTCGGGTACTCATGAAACACTCTCCAAGATATATCATATGTAGGGTCACAAATAAAGCATTAGAAAACTAAGAAAATTGAAATAGCGTCAGGTATAATTTTCGCCTGCAGTGCTAGGCAACTAGATAGGAATTAAAAGAAAAACAAACTGTAAATAATACAAACACATGGAAGCTAAACAAAACGCTGTTACATAACCAAGAATACACTGCAGAAAACCAAGATGGGGTCACAAACACCTGGGAAAAATTGAAAATGAAAATAGGGCCACCCAAATCTATGGAATGAAACAAATGCAACTCTAAAAGCAGAGCTGTGCGAGCAAAGAAGCGAAAAGGTAATCTCTCCCAGCACCCGCACGAAGAGTGGATGAAATCTCCACATTCAACGTCAAGTACCCCGCATCTCTGGAACACCTGAGTAGAACAATGAATCAGTCCAAAATTGAGGAGGTGGACTTTGTGAGCATAGATATATTAGTTTTTCCAGTTTTTCACACTTTGTGAGTGTGTAGGTGTATGCTACTGTGAGTCATTTTGTCTGTGTAGCTAAGCTTTAACCATTTGTGCTAGAGTTCTTTTTGGCTGTTTATTTTTTTACATTTTAAAATTTTCTCATAAAAATATTTTTTATTCTAATAACTTCATTTTATTTGATTTTACTTTATTTTGTTTTATTTTATCCTCATTCTTTGTTTCCTCCTCTTTCTTCTCCCACTTATTCTGAGCTGTGAGGATGAAAGTCTCTAGGTGCTCTAACCAGGAGTCAGTGCTCTGCATCTGAGGTGGGAAAACCAACTTCAGGACACTGGTCCACAGGAGACCTGACAGCTCCACATAATATCAAAAGGAGAAAATCTCCCAGAGATTTCTTTCTCAACGCCAAGACCCACATTCACTCAGTGACCAGTAAGCAACAGTGCTGGACACTGTATGCCAAACAATGAGCAAGACAGAAACAGTCCCATCCGTTATCAGAGAGGATGCTTTAAATCATCATAAGGACGGAGGCACCAAAATACACACCAGCAGTTGTGGAAATGCCCACCAGAAAGACAGGATCCAGCCTCATTCAAAAGAACACAAGCATAACTCCCCTCCACGAAGAAGCCTACACAACCCACTTAACAAACCTTAGCCGCTGGGGACAGACAACAAAAACAACAATAACTACGGGCATGACGCCTGTGAAAAGGAACCCCAAGCACAGTAAGTTAACCAAAATTAGGAGACCAAAAAACACACAGCTGACGAAGCAGCAAGGTCAAAACGCACCAGACCTAACAAATGAAGAGGAATTAGGCAGTCTACCCGAAAAAGAATTCAGAATAATGATAGGAAAAACGATTCAACATCGTGGAAATAAGAGAGAGAAAATACAGGAAACGTTTCACAGGGGTCGACAAGAACTGAAGAGCAAACAAACAGTGATGAAGAACACAATAAATGAAAATAATTATTCTCTAGCATGGATCACTAGCACAATAACTGAGGCACAAGAACGGTTAAGTGGCCTGGAAGATAAAATAGTTCAAATAAATACTGCGGATCAAAATAAAGAACAAAGAATGAAAGGAACGGAGGACAGTCTCAGCGACCCTTGGGACAACATTAAATGCACCAACATTCGAATTATATGGCTCTCAGAAGAAGAAGAGAAAGAGAAAAGGCGTGAGAATATATTTGAAGAGATTATAGTTGAAAACTTCCCTAGTATGGGAAAGGAAAGAGTTAATCAAGTCCAGGAAGCACAGAGAGTCTCATACAGGATAATTCTAAGGAGAAACAGGCCAAGACACGTATTCATCAAACTATTAGAAACTAAATACATAGAAAGCATGTAAAAAGCAGCACGGGAAAAGTAGCATATACCATACAAGGGAATCCACGTAAGTTAACAGCTGACCTTTGAACAGAAATTCTGCAAGAGAGAAGGGAGTGGCAGTATACGTATTTGAAGTAATGAAAGGAAAAAAAAACCTACAACCGATGTTACTGTTCTCAGCAAGAATCTCATTGAGATTGGACAGAGAAACTAAAAACTTTACAGAAAAACACACGGAAAAAGAATTCAGCACCAACAATAGCTTTATAACAAAAGATAAAGGAACTTCTCTAGGCAGGAATCACAAGGAAAAGAAAGACCTCCTAGAACCAACCAAAAACAATTAACAAAACGGTAAGAGGAACATCCATATTGATAATTACCTTACATGTAAATGGATTCATTGCTCCAACCACAACAGATAAACTGGCTGAAGGGATACAACAAAAAGCCCATTATATATGCTGCCTAGAAGAGATCCACTTTAGACCTAGTGAGACATACAGACTGAAAGTGAGGAGATGGCAAGAGACATTCCATGCAAATGGAAATCAAAGGAAACCTGGAGTTACAATTCGCATATCAGAAGAAATAGACTTTAAGATAAAGACTATTTCAAGAAACAAACAAGGACACTACACACTGATCAAGGGATCAAATTAAGGAGAGGATATAAGAAATGCAGACACTTATGAACCCAATCGAGGAGCACTTCAATACATAAAGTATATCCTAACAGCCATAAAGCGGAACTTGACAGTAAAACCATAAGAGTAGGGGACATTTCCACCCCACAATCACAAATGGATAGATCATCCAAAATGAAACTAAATCAGGAAACATAAGCTTTCAAGGACGCGTTGAACAAGAGGGAATTCATTCATATGTATACAACATTCTATTGCAAAACAACAGAAAACACTTTCTCCTCGGGTACTCATGAAACACTCTCCAAGATTTATCATATGTAGGGTCACAAATAAAGCCTTGGAAAACTAAGAAAATTGACATAGCATCAGGTATAATTTTCGCCTGCAGTGCTATGAAACTAGAGAGGAATTAAAAGAAAAAAAAACTGTAAATAATACAAACACATGGAAGCTAAACAAAACGCTGTTACATAACCAAGAATACACTGCAGAAAACCAAGATGGGGTCACAAACACCTGGGAAAAATTGAAAATGTAAATAGGACCACCCAAATCTATGGAATGAAACAAATGCAACTCTAAAAGCAGAGCTGTGCGAGCAAAGAAGCGAAAAAGTAATCTCTCCCAACACCCGCACGAAGAGTGGATGAAATCTCCACATTCAACGTCAAGTACCCCGCATCTCTGGAACACCTGAGTAGAACAATGAATCAGTCCAAAATTGAGGAGGTGGACTTTGTGACCATACATATATTAGTTTTTCCCGTTTTTCACTTTTTGTGAGTGTTTAGGTGTATGCTACTGTGAGTCATTTTGTCTGTATAGCTAAGCTTTAACCATTTGTGCTAGAGTTCTTTGTGGCTGTTTATTTTTTTACATTTTAAAATTTTCTCATAAAAATATTTTTTTTTTAATAACTTCATTTTATTTGATTTTACTTTATTTTGTTTTATTTTATCCTCATTCTTTGTTTCCTTCTCTTTCTTCTCCCACTTATTCTGAGCTGTGAGGATGAAAGTCTCTAGGTGCTCTAACCAGGAGTCAGTGCTCTGCATCTGAGGTGGGAAAACCAAATTCAGGACACTGGTCCACAGGAGACCTGACAGCTCCACATAGTATCAAAGGGTGATAAACTCCCAGAGATTTCTTTCTTAACGCCAAGACCCACATTTACTCAGTGACCAGCAAGCTACAGTGCTGGACACCATCTGCCAAAAAATGAGCAAGACAGAAAGAGCCCCATCCGTTATCAGAGAGGATGCCTTAAATCATAATAAGGACGGAGGCAGCAAAATACACACCACCAGACGTGGAAGTGCCCACCAGAAAGAAAAGATCCAGCCTCATCGTCCAGAACACAAGCACAACTCCCCTCAACCAAGAAGCATACAGAACCCACTGAACAAACCTTAGCCGCTGGGGACAGACAACAAAAACAACAATAACTACGGGCATGACGCCTGTGAAAAGGAACCCCAAGCACAGTAAGTTAAGCAAAATGAGGAGAACGAAAAACACACAGCAGAAGAAGCAACAAGGTCAAAACGCACCAGACCTAACAAATGACGAGGAAATAGGCAGTCTACCCGAAAAATAATTCAGAATAATGATAGGAAAGACGATTCAACATCGGGGAAATAGGAGACAGAAAATACAAAAAACGTTTCACAAGGGTCGACAAGAACTGAAGAGCAAACAAACAATGATGAAGAACACAATAAATGAAAATAATTATTCTCTAGCATGGATCACTAGCACAATAACTGAGGCAGAAGAACAGTTACGTGGCCGGGAAGATAAAATAGTTCAAATAAATACTGCGGATCAAAATAAAGAACAAAGAGAAAAGGAACGGAGGACAGTCACAGCGACCCTTGGGACAACATTAAATGCACCAATATTCGAATTATATGGGTCTCAGAAGAAGAAGAGAAATAGAAAAGGCGTGAGAATATATTTGAAGAGATTATAGTTGAAAACTTCCCTAGTATGGGAAAGGAAATAGTTAATCAAGTCCAGGAAGCACAGAGAGTCCCATACAGGATAAATCCAAGGAGAAACACGCCAAGACACGTATTCATCAAACTATTAGAAACTAAATACATAGAAAGCATGTAAAAAGCAGCATGGGAAAAGTAGCATATACCATACAAGGGAATCCACGTAAGTTAACAGCTGACCTTTCAGCAGAAATTCTGCAAGAGAGAAGGGAGTGGCAGTATACGTATTTAACGTAATGAAAGGAAAAAAACCTACAACCAATGTTACTGTTCTCAGCAAGAATTTCATTGAGACAGGACAGAGAAACTAAAAACTTTACAGAAAAACACACGGAAAAAGAATGCAGCACCAACAACACCTTTATAACAAAGGATAAAGGAACTTCTCTAGGCAGGAATCACAAAGAAAAAAAAGACCTCCTAGAACCAACCAGAAACAATTAACAAAACGGTAAGAGGAACATCCATACTGATAATTACCTTACATGTAAATGGATTCATTGCTCCAACCACAACAGATAAACTGGCTGAAGGGATACAACAACAAGCATATTATATATGCTGCCTAGAAGAGATCCACTTTAGACCTAGGGAGACATACAGACTGAAAGTGAGGAGATGGCAAGAGACATTCCATGCAAATGGAAATCAAAGGAAACCTGGAGTTACAATTCTCATATCAGAAGAAATAGACTTTAAGATAAAGACTATTTCAAGAAACAAACAAGGACACTACACACTGATCAAGGAATCAAATTAAGGAGAGGATATAAGAAATGCAAATACTTATGAACCCACCCGAGGAGCACTTCAATACATGAGTTATATCCTAACAGCCATTAAGCGGAACTTGACAGTAAAACCATAAGAGTAGGGGAAATTACCACCCCACAATCACCAATGGATAGATCATCCAAAATAAAACTAAATCAGGAAACATAAGCTTTCAATGACGCATTGAACAAGAGGGAATTCATTCATATGTATACAACATTCTATTGCAAAACAACAGAAAACACTTTCTCCTCGGGTACTCATGAAACACTCTCCAAGATATATCATATGTAGGGTCACAAATAAAGCATTAGAAAACTAAGAAAATTGAAATAGCGTCAGGTATAATTTTCGCCTGCAGTGCTAGGCAACTAGATAGGAATTAAAAGAAAAACAAACTGTAAATAATACAAACACATGGAAGCTAAACAAAACGCTGTTACATAACCAAGAATACACTGCAGAAAACCAAGATGGGGTCACAAACACCTGGGAAAAATTGAAAATGAAAATAGGGCCACCCAAATCTATGGAATGAAACAAATGCAACTCTAAAAGCAGAGCTGTGCGAGCAAAGAAGCGAAAAGGTAATCTCTCCCAGCACCCGCACGAAGAGTGGATGAAATCTCCACATTCAACGTCAAGTACCCCGCATCTCTGGAACACCTGAGTAGAACAATGAATCAGTCCAAAATTGAGGAGGTGGACTTTGTGACCATACATATATTAGTTTTTCCCGTTTTTCACTTTTTGTGAGTGTTTAGGTGTATGCTACTGTGAGTCATTTTGTCTGTATAGCTAAGCTTTAACCATTTGTGCTAGAGTTCTTTGTGGCTGTTTATTTTTTTACATTTTAAAATTTTCTCATAAAAATATTTTTTTTTTAATAACTTCATTTTATTTGATTTTACTTTATTTTGTTTTATTTTATCCTCATTCTTTGTTTCCTTCTCTTTCTTCTCCCACTTATTCTGAGCTGTGAGGATGAAAGTCTCTAGGTGCTCTAACCAGGAGTCAGTGCTCTGCATCTGAGGTGGGAAAACCAAATTCAGGACACTGGTCCACAGGAGACCTGACAGCTCCACATAGTATCAAAGGGTGATAAACTCCCAGAGATTTCTTTCTTAACGCCAAGACCCACATTTACTCAGTGACCAGCAAGCTACAGTGCTGGACACCATCTGCCAAAAAATGAGCAAGACAGAAAGAGCCCCATCCGTTATCAGAGAGGATGCCTTAAATCATAATAAGGACGGAGGCAGCAAAATACACACCACCAGACGTGGAAGTGCCCACCAGAAAGAAAAGATCCAGCCTCATCTTCCAGAACACAAGCACAACTCCCCTCAACCAAGAAGCATACAGAACCCACTGAACAAACCTTAGCCGCTGGGGACAGACAACAAAAACAACAATAACTACGGGCATGACGCCTGTGAAAAGGAACCCCAAGCACAGTAAGTTAAGCAAAATGAGGAGACCGAAAAACACACAGCAGAAGAAGCAACAAGGTCAAAACGCACCAGACCTAACAAATGACGAGGAAATAGGCAGTCTACCCGAAAAATAATTCAGAATAATGATAGGAAAGACGATTCAACATCGGGGAAATAGGAGACAGAAAATACAAAAAACGTTTCACAAGGGTCGACAAGAACTGAAGAGCAAACAAACAATGATGAAGAACACAATAAATGAAAATAATTATTCTCTAGCATGGATCACTAGCACAATAACTGAGGCAGAAGAACAGTTACGTGGCCGGGAAGATAAAATAGTTCAAATAAATACTGCGGATCAAAATAAAGAACAAAGAGAAAAGGAACGGAGGACAGTCACAGCGACCCTTGGGACAACATTAAATGCACCAATATTCGAATTATATGGGTCTCAGAAGAAGAAGAGAAATAGAAAAGGCGTGAGAATATATTTGAAGAGATTATAGTTGAAAACTTCCCTAGTATGGGAAAGGAAATAGTTAATCAAGTCCAGGAAGCACAGAGAGTCCCATACAGGATAAATCCAAGGAGAAACACGCCAAGACACGTATTCATCAAACTATTAGAAACTAAATACATAGAAAGCATGTAAAAAGCAGCATGGGAAAAGTAGCATATACCATACAAGGGAATCCACGTAAGTTAACAGCTGACCTTTCAGCAGAAATTCTGCAAGAGAGAAGGGAGTGGCAGTATACGTATTTAACGTAATGAAAGGAAAAAAACCTACAACCAATGTTACTGTTCTCAGCAAGAATTTCATTGAGACAGGACAGAGAAACTAAAAACTTTACAGAAAAACACACGGAAAAAGAATGCAGCACCAACAACACCTTTATAACAAAGGATAAAGGAACTTCTCTAGGCAGGAATCACAAAGAAAAAAAAGACCTCCTAGAACCAACCAGAAACAATTAACAAAACGGTAAGAGGAACATCCATACTGATAATTACCTTACATGTAAATGGATTCATTGCTCCAACCACAACAGATAAACTGGCTGAAGGGATACAACAACAAGCATATTATATATGCTGCCTAGAAGAGATCCACTTTAGACCTAGGGAGACATACAGACTGAAAGTGAGGAGATGGCAAGAGACATTCCATGCAAATGGAAATCAAAGGAAACCTGGAGTTACAATTCTCATATCAGAAGAAATAGACTTTAAGATAAAGACTATTTCAAGAAACAAACAAGGACACTACACACTGATCAAGGAATCAAATTAAGGAGAGGATATAAGAAATGCAAATACTTATGAACCCACCCGAGGAGCACTTCAATACATGAGTTATATCCTAACAGCCATTAAGCGGAACTTGACAGTAAAACCATAAGAGTAGGGGAAATTACCACCCCACAATCACCAATGGATAGATCATCCAAAATAAAACTAAATCAGGAAACATAAGCTTTCAATGACGCATTGAACAAGAGGGAATTCATTCATATGTATACAACATTCTATTGCAAAACAACAGAAAACACTTTCTCCTCGGGTACTCATGAAACACTCTCCAAGATATATCATATGTAGGGTCACAAATAAAGCATTAGAAAACTAAGAAAATTGAAATAGCGTCAGGTATAATTTTCGCCTGCAGTGCTAGGCAACTAGATAGGAATTAAAAGAAAAACAAACTGTAAATAATACAAACACATGGAAGCTAAACAAAACGCTGTTACATAACCAAGAATACACTGCAGAAAACCAAGATGGGGTCACAAACACCTGGGAAAAATTGAAAATGAAAATAGGGCCACCCAAATCTATGGAATGAAACAAATGCAACTCTAAAAGCAGAGCTGTGCGAGCAAAGAAGCGAAAAGGTAATCTCTCCCAGCACCCGCACGAAGAGTGGATGAAATCTCCACATTCAACGTCAAGTACCCCGCATCTCTGGAACACCTGAGTAGAACAATGAATCAGTCCAAAATTGAGGAGGTGGACTTTGTGAGCATAG
Organism: Balaenoptera physalus; assembly: GCF_965194825.1. Classification (NCBI taxonomy): domain Eukaryota; kingdom Metazoa; phylum Chordata; class Mammalia; order Artiodactyla; family Balaenopteridae; genus Balaenoptera; species Balaenoptera physalus. The sequence goes on along the minus strand of NC_138904.1, from coordinate 19,803,740 downwards.
ATATATTAGTTTTTCCAGTTTTTCACACTTTGTGAGTGTGTAGGTGTATGCTACTGTGAGTCATTTTGTCTGTGTAGCTAAGCTTTAACCATTTGTGCTAGAGTTCTTTTTGGCTGTTTATTTTTTTACATTTTAAAATTTTCTCATAAAAATATTTTTTATTCTAATAACTTCATTTTATTTGATTTTACTTTATTTTGTTTTATTTTATCCTCATTCTTTGTTTCCTCCTCTTTCTTCTCCCACTTATTCTGAGCTGTGAGGATGAAAGTCTCTAGGTGCTCTAACCAGGAGTCAGTGCTCTGCATCTGAGGTGGGAAAACCAACTTCAGGACACTGGTCCACAGGAGACCTGACAGCTCCACATAATATCAAAAGGAGAAAATCTCCCAGAGATTTCTTTCTCAACGCCAAGACCCACATTCACTCAGTGACCAGTAAGCAACAGTGCTGGACACTGTGTGCCAAACAATGAGCAAGACAGAAACAGTCCCATCCGTTATCAGAGAGGATGCTTTAAATCATCATAAGGACGGAGGCACCAAAATACACACCAGCAGTTGTGGAAATGCCCACCAGAAAGACAGGATCCAGCCTCATTCCAAAGAACACAAGCATAACTCCCCTCCACGAAGAAGCCTACACAACCCACTTAACAAACCTTAGCCGCTGGGGACAGACAACAAAAACAACAATAACTACGGGCATGACGCCTGTGAAAAGGAACCCCAAGCACAGTAAGTTAACCAAAATTAGGAGACCAAAAAACACACAGCTGACGAAGCAGCAAGGTCAAAACGCACCAGACCTAACAAATGAAGAGGAATTAGGCAGTCTACCCGAAAAAGAATTCAGAATAATGATAGGAAAAACGATTCAACATCGTGGAAATAGGAGAGAGAAAATACAGGAAACGTTTCACAGGGGTCGACAAGAACTGAAGAGCAAACAAACAGTGATGAAGAACACAATAAATGAAAATAATTATTCTCTAGCATGGATCACTAGCACAATAACTGAGGCACAAGAACGGTTAAGTGGCCTGGAAGATAAAATAGTTCAAATAAATACTGCGGATCAAAATAAAGAACAAAGAATGAAAGGAACGGAGGACAGTCTCAGCGACCCTTGGGACAACATTAAATGCACCAACATTGGAATTATATGGCTCTCAGAAGAAGAAGAGAAAGAGAAAAGGCGTGAGAATATATTTGAAGAGATTATAGTTGTAAACTTCCCTAGTATGGGAAAGGAAAGAGTTAATCAAGTCCAGGAAGCACAGAGAGTCTCATACAGGATAATTCTAAGGAGAAACAGGCCAAGACACGTATTCATCAAACTATTAGAAACTAAATACATAGAAAGCATGTAAAAAGCAGCACGGGAAAAGTAGCATATACCATACAAGGGAATCCACGTAAGTTAACAGCTGACCTTTGAACAGAAATTCTGCAAGAGAGAAGGGAGTGGCAGTATACGTATTTGAAGTAATGAAAGGAAAAAAAAACCTACAACCGATGTTACTGTTCTCAGCAAGAATCTCATTGAGATTGGACAGAGAAACTAAAAACTTTACAGAAAAACACACGGAAAAAGAATTCAGCACCAACAATAGCTTTATAACAAAAGATAAAGGAACTTCTCTAGGCAGGAATCACAAGGAAAAGAAAGACCTCCTAGAACCAACCAAAAACAATTAACAAAACGGTAAGAGGAACATCCATATTGATAATTACCTTACATGTAAATGGATTCATTGCTCCAACCACAACAGATAAACTGGCTGAAGGGATACAACAAAAAGCCCATTATATATGCTGCCTAGAAGAGATCCACTTTAGACCTAGTGAGACATACAGACTGAAAGTGAGGAGATGGCAAGAGACATTCCATGCAAATGGAAATCAAAGGAAACCTGGAGTTACAATTCGCATATCAGAAGAAATAGACTTTAAGATAAAGACTATTTCAAGAAACAAACAAGGACACTACACACTGATCAAGGGATCAAATTAAGGAGAGGATATAAGAAATGCAGACACTTATGAACCCAATCGAGGAGCACTTCAATACATAAAGTATATCCTAACAGCCATAAAGCGGAACTTGACAGTAAAACCATAAGAGTAGGGGACATTTCCACCCCACAATCACAAATGGATAGATCATCCAAAATGAAACTAAATCAGGAAACATAAGCTTTCAAGGACGCGTTGAACAAGAGGGAATTCATTCATATGTATACAACATTCTATTGCAAAACAACAGAAAACACTTTCTCCTCGGGTACTCATGAAACACTCTCCAAGATTTATCATATGTAGGGTCACAAATAAAGCCTTGGAAAACTAAGAAAATTGACATAGCATCAGGTATAATTTTCGCCTGCAGTGCTATGAAACTAGAGAGGAATTAAAAGAAAAAAAAACTGTAAATAATACAAACACATGGAAGCTAAACAAAACGCTGTTACATAACCAAGAATACACTGCAGAAAACCAAGATGGGGTCACAAACACCTGGGAAAAATTGAAAATGTAAATAGGACCACCCAAATCTATGGAATGAAACAAATGCAACTCTAAAAGCAGAGCTGTGCGAGCAAAGAAGCGAAAAAGTAATCTCTCCCAACACCCGCACGAAGAGTGGATGAAATCTCCACATTCAACGTCAAGTACCCCGCATCTCTGGAACACCTGAGTAGAACAATGAATCAGTCCAAAATTGAGGAGGTGGACTTTGTGACCATACATATATTAGTTTTTCCCGTTTTTCACTTTTTGTGAGTGTTTAGGTGTATGCTACTGTGAGTCATTTTGTCTGTATAGCTAAGCTTTAACCATTTGTGCTAGAGTTCTTTGTGGCTGTTTATTTTTTTACATTTTAAAATTTTCTCATAAAAATATTTTTTATTTTAATAACTTCATTTTATTTGATTTTACTTTATTTTTTTTTATTTTATCCTCATTCTTTGTTTCCTTCTCTTTCTTCTCCCACTTATTCTGAGCTGTGAGGATGAAAGTCTCTAGGTGCTCTAACCAGGAGTCAGTGCTCTGCATCTGAGGTGGGAAAACCAAATTCAGGACACTGGTCCACAGGAGACCTGACAGCTCCACATAGTATCAAAGGGTGATAAACTCCCAGAGATTTCTTTCTTAACGCCAAGACCCACATTTACTCAGTGACCAGCAAGCTACAGTGCTGGACACCATCTGCCAAAAAATGAGCAAGACAGAAAGAGCCCCATCCGTTATCAGAGAGGATGCCTTAAATCATAATAAGGACGGAGGCAGCAAAATACACACCACCAGACGTGGAAGTGCCCACCAGAAAGAAAAGATCCAGCCTCATCTTCCAGAACACAAGCACAACTCCCCTCAACCAAGAAGCATACAGAACCCACTGAACAAACCTTAGCCGCTGGGGACAGACAACAAAAACAACAATAACTACGGGCATGACGCCTGTGAAAAGGAACCCCAAGCACAGTAAGTTAAGCAAAATGAGGAGACCGAAAAACACACAGCAGAAGAAGCAACAAGGTCAAAACGCACCAGACCTAACAAATGACGAGGAAATAGGCAGTCTACCCGAAAAATAATTCAGAATAATGATAGGAAAGACGATTCAACATCGGGGAAATAGGAGACAGAAAATACAAAAAACGTTTCACAAGGGTCGACAAGAACTGAAGAGCAAACAAACAATGATGAAGAACACAATAAATGAAAATAATTATTCTCTAGCATGGATCACTAGCACAATAACTGAGGCAGAAGAACAGTTACGTGGCCGGGAAGATAAAATAGTTCAAATAAATACTGCGGATCAAAATAAAGAACAAAGAGAAAAGGAACGGAGGACAGTCACAGCGACCCTTGGGACAACATTAAATGCACCAATATTCGAATTATATGGGTCTCAGAAGAAGAAGAGAAATAGAAAAGGCGTGAGAATATATTTGAAGAGATTATAGTTGAAAACTTCCCTAGTATGGGAAAGGAAATAGTTAATCAAGTCCAGGAAGCACAGAGAGTCCCATACAGGATAAATCCAAGGAGAAACACGCCAAGACACGTATTCATCAAACTATTAGAAACTAAATACATAGAAAGCATGTAAAAAGCAGCATGGGAAAAGTAGCATATACCATACAAGGGAATCCACGTAAGTTAACAGCTGACCTTTCAGCAGAAATTCTGCAAGAGAGAAGGGAGTGGCAGTATACGTATTTAACGTAATGAAAGGAAAAAAACCTACAACCAATGTTACTGTTCTCAGCAAGAATTTCATTGAGACAGGACAGAGAAACTAAAAACTTTACAGAAAAACACACGGAAAAAGAATGCAGCACCAACAACACCTTTATAACAAAGGATAAAGGAACTTCTCTAGGCAGGAATCACAAAGAAAAAAAAGACCTCCTAGAACCAACCAGAAACAATTAACAAAACGGTAAGAGGAACATCCATACTGATAATTACCTTACATGTAAATGGATTCATTGCTCCAACCACAACAGATAAACTGGCTGAAGGGATACAACAACAAGCATATTATATATGCTGCCTAGAAGAGATCCACTTTAGACCTAGGGAGACATACAGACTGAAAGTGAGGAGATGGCAAGAGACATTCCATGCAAATGGAAATCAAAGGAAACCTGGAGTTACAATTCTCATATCAGAAGAAATAGACTTTAAGATAAAGACTATTTCAAGAAACAAACAAGGACACTACACACTGATCAAGGAATCAAATTAAGGAGAGGATATAAGAAATGCAAATACTTATGAACCCACCCGAGGAGCACTTCAATACATGAGTTATATCCTAACAGCCATTAAGCGGAACTTGACAGTAAAACCATAAGAGTAGGGGAAATTACCACCCCACAATCACCAATGGATAGATCATCCAAAATAAAACTAAATCAGGAAACATAAGCTTTCAATGACGCATTGAACAAGAGGGAATTCATTCATATGTATACAACATTCTATTGCAAAACAACAGAAAACACTTTCTCCTCGGGTACTCATGAAACACTCTCCAAGATATATCATATGTAGGGTCACAAATAAAGCATTAGAAAACTAAGAAAATTGAAATAGCGTCAGGTATAATTTTCGCCTGCAGTGCTAGGCAACTAGATAGGAATTAAAAGAAAAACAAACTGTAAATAATACAAACACATGGAAGCTAAACAAAACGCTGTTACATAACCAAGAATACACTGCAGAAAACCAAGATGGGGTCACAAACACCTGGGAAAAATTGAAAATGAAAATAGGGCCACCCAAATCTATGGAATGAAACAAATGCAACTCTAAAAGCAGAGCTGTGCGAGCAAAGAAGCGAAAAGGTAATCTCTCCCAGCACCCGCACGAAGAGTGGATGAAATCTCCACATTCAACGTCAAGTACCCCGCATCTCTGGAACACCTGAGTAGAACAATGAATCAGTCCAAAATTGAGGAGGTGGACTTTGTGAGCATAGATATATTAGTTTTTCCAGTTTTTCACACTTTGTGAGTGTGTAGGTGTATGCTACTGTGAGTCATTTTGTCTGTGTAGCTAAGCTTTAACCATTTGTGCTAGAGTTCTTTTTGGCTGTTTATTTTTTTACATTTTAAAATTTTCTCATAAAAATATTTTTTATTCTAATAACTTCATTTTATTTGATTTTACTTTATTTTGTTTTATTTTATCCTCATTCTTTGTTTCCTCCTCTTTCTTCTCCCACTTATTCTGAGCTGTGAGGATGAAAGTCTCTAGGTGCTCTAACCAGGAGTCAGTGCTCTGCATCTGAGGTGGGAAAACCAACTTCAGGACACTGGTCCACAGGAGACCTGACAGCTCCACATAATATCAAAAGGAGAAAATCTCCCAGAGATTTCTTTCTCAACGCCAAGACCCACATTCACTCAGTGACCAGTAAGCAACAGTGCTGGACACTGTATGCCAAACAATGAGCAAGACAGAAACAGTCCCATCCGTTATCAGAGAGGATGCTTTAAATCATCATAAGGACGGAGGCACCAAAATACACACCAGCAGTTGTGGAAATGCCCACCAGAAAGACAGGATCCAGCCTCATTCCAAAGAACACAAGCATAACTCCCCTCCACGAAGAAGCCTACACAACCCACTTAACAAACCTTAGCCGCTGGGGACAGACAACAAAAACAACAATAACTACGGGCATGACGCCTGTGAAAAGGAACCCCAAGCACAGTAAGTTAACCAAAATTAGGAGACCAAAAAACACACAGCTGACGAAGCAGCAAGGTCAAAACGCACCAGACCTAACAAATGAAGAGGAATTAGGCAGTCTACCCGAAAAAGAATTCAGAATAATGATAGGAAAAACGATTCAACATCGTGGAAATAGGAGAGAGAAAATACAGGAAACGTTTCACAGGGGTCGACAAGAACTGAAGAGCAAACAAACAGTGATGAAGAACACAATAAATGAAAATAATTATTCTCTAGCATGGATCACTAGCACAATAACTGAGGCACAAGAACGGTTAAGTGGCCTGGAAGATAAAATAGTTCAAATAAATACTGCGGATCAAAATAAAGAACAAAGAATGAAAGGAACGGAGGACAGTCTCAGCGACCCTTGGGACAACATTAAATGCACCAACATTCGAATTATATGGCTCTCAGAAGAAGAAGAGAAAGAGAAAAGGCGTGAGAATATATTTGAAGAGATTATAGTTGAAAACTTCCCTAGTATGGGAAAGGAAAGAGTTAATCAAGTCCAGGAAGCACAGAGAGTCTCATACAGGATAATTCTAAGGAGAAACAGGCCAAGACACGTATTCATCAAACTATTAGAAACTAAATACATAGAAAGCATGTAAAAAGCAGCACGGGAAAAGTAGCATATACCATACAAGGGAATCCACGTAAGTTAACAGCTGACCTTTGAACAGAAATTCTGCAAGAGAGAAGGGAGTGGCAGTATACGTATTTGAAGTAATGAAAGGAAAAAAAAACCTACAACCGATGTTACTGTTCTCAGCAAGAATCTCATTGAGATTGGACAGAGAAACTAAAAACTTTACAGAAAAACACACGGAAAAAGAATTCAGCACCAACAATAGCTTTATAACAAAAGATAAAGGAACTTCTCTAGGCAGGAATCACAAGGAAAAGAAAGACCTCCTAGAACCAACCAAAAACAATTAACAAAACGGTAAGAGGAACATCCATATTGATAATTACCTTACATGTAAATGGATTCATTGCTCCAACCACAACAGATAAACTGGCTGAAGGGATACAACAAAAAGCCCATTATATATGCTGCCTAGAAGAGATCCACGTTAGACCTAGTGAGACATACAGACTGAAAGTGAGGAGATGGCAAGAGACATTACATGCAAATGGAAATCAAAGGAAACCTGGAGTTACAATTCGCATATCAGAAGAAATAGACTTTAAGATAAAGACTATTTCAAGAAACAAACAAGGACACTACACACTGATCAAGGGATCAAATTAAGGAGAGGATATAAGAAATGCAGACACTTATGAACCCAATCGAGGAGCACTTAAATACATGAAGTATATCCTAACAGCCATAAAGCGGAACTTGACAGTAAAACCATAAGAGTAGGGGACATTTCCACCCCACAATCACAAATGGATAGATCATCCAAAATGAAACTAAATCTGGAAACATAAGCTTTCAATGACGCGTTGAACAAGAGGGAATTCATTCATATGTATACAACATTCTATTGCAAAACAACAGAAAACACTTTCTCCTCGGGTACTCATGAAACACTCTCCAAGATTTATCATATGTAGGGTCACAAATAAAGCCTTGGAAAACTAAGAAAATTGACATAGCATCAGGTATAATTTTCGCCTGCAGTGCTATGAAACTAGAGAGGAATTAAAAGAAAAAAAAACTGTAAATAATACAAACACATGGAAGCTAAACAAAACGCTGTTACGTAACCAAGAATACACTGCAGAAAACCAAGATGGGGTCACAAACACCTGGGAAAAATTGAAAATGTAAATAGGACCACCCAAATCTATGGAATGAAACAAATGCAACTCTAAAAGCAGAGCTGTGCGAGCAAAGAAGCGAAAAAGTAATCTCTCCCAACACCCGCACGAAGAGTGGATGAAATCTCCACATTCAACGTCAAGTACCCCGCATCTCTGGAACACCTGAGTAGAACAATGAATCAGTCCAAAATTGGGGAGGTGGACTTTGTGAGCATAGATATATTAGTTTTTCCAGTTTTTCACACTTTGTGAGTGTGTAGGTGTATGCTACTGTGAGTCATTTTGTCTGTGTAGCTAAGCGTTAACCATTTGTGCTAGAGTTCTTTTTGGCTGTTTATTTTTTTACATTTTAAAATTTTCTCATAAAAATATTTTTTATTCTAATAACTTCATTTTATTTGATTTTACTTTATTTTCTTTTATTTTATCCTCATTCTTTGTTTCCTCCTCTTTCTTCTCCCACTTATTCTGAGCTGTGAGGATGAAAGTCTCTAGGTGCTCTAACCAGGAGTCAGTGCTCTGCATCTGAGGTGGGAAAACCAACTTCAGGACACTGGTCCACAGGAGACCTGACAGCTCCACATAATATCAAAAGGAGAAAATCTCCCAGAGATTTCTTTCTCAACGCCAAGACCCACATTCACTCAGTGACCAGTAAGCAACAGTGCTGGACACCGTATGCCAAACAATGAGCAAGACAGAAACAGTCCCATCCGTTATCAGAGAGGATGCCTTAAATCATCATAAGGACGGAGGCACCAAAATACACACCAGCAGTTGTGGAAATGCCCACCAGAAAGACAGGATCCAGCCTCATTCAAAAGAACACAAGCATAACTCCCCTCCACGAAGAAGCCTACACAACCCACTTAACAAACCTTAGCCGCTGGGGACAGACAACGAAAACAACAATAACTACGGGCATGACGCCTGTGAAAAGGAACCCCAAGCACAGTAAGTTAACCAAAATTAGGAGACCAAAAAACACACAGCTGACGAAGCAGCAAGGTCAAAACGCACCAGACCTAACAAATGAAGAGGAAATAGGCAGTCTACCCGAAAAAGAATTCAGAATAATGATAGGAAAAACGATTCAACATCGTGGAAATAGGAGAGAGAAAATACAGGAAACGTTTCACAGGGGTCGACAAGAACTGAAGAGCAAACAAACAGTGATGAAGAACACAATAAATGAAAATAATTATTCTCTAGCATGGATCACTAGCACAATAACTGAGGCACAAGAACGGTTAAGTGACCTGGAAGATAAAATAGTTCAAATAAATACTGCGGATCAAAATAAAGAACAAAGAATGAAAGGAACGGAGGACAGTCTCAGCGACCCTTGGGACAACATTAAATGCACCAACATTGGAATTATATGGCTCTCAGAAGAAGAAGAGAAAGAGAAAAGGCGTGAGAATATATTTCAAGAGATTATAGTTGAAAACTTCCCTAGTATGGGAAAGGAAAGAGTTAATCAAGTCCAGGAAGCACAGAGAGTCTCATACAGGATAATTCTAAGGAGAAACACGCCAAGACACGTATTCATCAAACTATTAGAAACTAAATACATAGGAAGCATGTAAAAAGCAGCACGGGAAAAGTAGCATATACCATACAAGGGAATCCACTTAAGTTAACAGCTGACCTTTGAACAGAAATTCTGCAAGAGAGAAGGGAGTGGCAGTATACGTATTTGAAGTAATGAAAGGAAAAAAAACCTACAACCGATGTTACTGTTCTCAGCAAGAATCTCATTGAGATTGGACAGAGAAACTAAAAACTTTACAGAAAAACACACGGAAAAAGAATTCAGCACCAACAATAGCTTTATAACAAAAGATAAAGGAACTTCTCTAGGCAGGAATCACAAGGAAAAGAAAGACCTCCTAGAACCAACCAAAAACAATTAACAAAACGGTAAGAGGAACATCCATATTGATAATTACCTTACATGTAAATGGATTCATTGCTCCAACCACAACAGATAAACTGGCTGAAGGGATACAACAAAAAGCCCATTATATATGCTGCCTAGAAGAGATCCACTTTAGACCTAGTGAGACATACAGACTGAAAGTGAGGAGATGGCAAGAGACATTCCATGCAAATGGAAATCAAAGGAAACCTGGAGTTACAATTCGCATATCAGAAGAAATAGACTTTAAGATAAAGACTATTTCAAGAAACAAACAAGGACACTACACACTGATCAAGGGATCAAATTAAGGAGAGGATATAAGAAATGCAGACACTTATGAACCCAATCGAGGAGCACTTCAATACATAAGGTATATCCTAACAGCCATAAAGCGGAACTTGACAGTAAAACCATAAGAGTAGGGGACATTTCCACCCCACAATCACAAATGGATAGATCATCCAAAATGAAACTAAATCAGGAAACATAAGCTTTCAATGACGCGTTGAACAAGAGGGAATTCATTCATATGTATAAAACATTCTATTGCAAAACAACAGAAAACACTTTCTCCTCGGGTACTCATGAAACACTCTCCAAGATTTATCATATGTAGGGTCACAAATAAAGCCTTGGAAAACTAAGAAAATTGAAATAGCATCAGGTATAATTTCCGCCTGCAGTGCTATGAAACTAGAGAGGAATTAAAAGAAAAAAAAACTGTAAATAATACAAGCACATGGAAGCTAAACAAAACGCTGTTACATAACAAAGAATACACTGCAGAAAACCAAGATGGGGTCACAAACACCTGGGAAAAATTGAAAATGTAAATAGGACCACCCAAATCTATGGAATGAAACAAATGCAACTCTAAAAGCAGAGCTGTGCGAGCAAAGAAGCGAAAAAGTAATCTCTCCCAACACCCGCACGAAGAGTGGATGAAAGCTCCACATTCAACGTCAAGTACCCCGCATCTCTGGAACACCTGAGTAGAACAATGAATCAGTCCAAAATTGAGGAGGTGGACTTTGTGACCATACATATATTAGTTTTTCCAGTTTTTCACTTTTTGTGAGTGTTTAGGTGTATGCTACTGTGAGTCATTTTGTCTGTATAGCTAAGCTTTAACCATTTGTGCTAGAGTTCTTTGTGGCTGTTTATTTTTTTACATTTTAAAATTTTCTCATAAAAATATTTTTTATTTTAATAACTTCATTTTATTTGATTTTACTTTATTTTGTTTTATTTTATCCTCATTCTTTGTTTCCTTCTCTTTCTTCTCCCACTTATTCTGAGCTGTGAGGATGAAAGTCTCTAGGTGCTCTAACCAGGAGTCAGTGCTCTGCATCTGAAGTGGGAAAACCAAATTCAGGACACTGGTCCACAGGAGACCTGACAGCTCCACATAGTATCAAAGGGTGATAAACTCCCAGAGATTTCTTTCTTAACGCCAAGACCCACATTTACTCAGTGACCAGCAAGCTACAGTGCTGGACACCATCTGCCAAAAAATGAGCAAGACAGAAAGAGCCCCATCCGTTATCAGAGAGGATGCCTTAAATCATAATAAGGACGGAGGCAGCAAAATACACACCACCAGACGTGGAAGTGCCCACCAGAAAGAAAAGATCCAGCCTCATCTTCCAGAACACAAGCACAACTCCCCTCAACCAAGAAGCATACAGAACCCACTGAACAAACCTTAGCCGCTGGGGACAGACAACAAAAACAACAATAACTACGGGCATGACGCCTGTGAAAAGGAACCCCAAGCACAGTAAGTTAAGCAAAATGAGGAGACCGAAAAACACACAGCAGAAGAAGCAACAAGGTCAAAACGCACCAGACCTAACAAATGACGAGGAAATAGGCAGTCTACCCGAAAAATAATTCAGAATAATGATAGGAAAGACGATTCAACATCGGGGAAATAGGAGACAGAAAATACAAGAAACGTTTCACAAGGGTCGACAAGAACTGAAGAGCAAACAAACAATGATGAAGAACACAATAAATGAAAATAATTATTCTCTAGCATGGATCACTAGCACAATAACTGAGGCAGAAGAACGGTTACGTGGCCGGGAAGATAAAATAGTTCAAATAAATACTGCGGATCAAACTAAAGAACAAAGAGAAAAGGAACGGAGGACAGTCACAGTGACACTTGGGACAACATTAAATGCACCAACATTCGAATTATATGGGTCTCAGAAGAAGAAGAGAAATAGAAAAGGCGTGAGAATATATTTGAAGAGATTATAGTTGAAAACTTCCCTAGTATGGGAAAGGAAATAGTTAATCAAGTCCAGGAAGCACAGAGAGTCCCATACAGGATAAATCCAAGGAGAAACACGCCAAGACACGTATTCATCAAACTATTAGAAACTAAATACATAGAAAGCATGTAAAAACAGAATGGGAAAAGTAGCATATACCATACAAGGGAATCCACGTAAGTTAACAGCTGACCTTTCAGCAGAAATTCTGCAAGAGAGAAGGGAGTGGCAGTATACGTATTTAACGTAATGAAAGGAAAAAAACCTACAACCAATGTTACTGTTCTCAGCAAGAATTTCATTGAGACAGGACAGAGAAACTAAAAACTTTACAGAAAAACACACGGAAAAAGAATGCAGCACCAACAACACCTTTATAACAAAGGATAAAGGAACTTCTCCAGGCAGGAATCACAAAGAAAAAAAAGACCTCCTAGAACCAACCAGAAACAATTAACAAAACGGTAAGAGGAACATCCATACTGATAATTACCTTACATGTAAATGGATTCATTGCTCCAACCACAACAGATAAACTGGCTGAAGGGATACAACAACAAGCACATTATATATGCTGCCTAGAAGAGATCCACTTTAGACCTAGTGAGACATACAGACTGAAAGTGAGGAGATGGCAAGAGACATTCCATGCAAATGGAAATCAAAGGAAACCTGGAGTTACAATTCTCATATCAGAAGAAATAGACTTTAAGATAAAGACTATTTCAAGAAACAAACAAGGACACTACACACTGATCAAGGAATCAAATTAAGGAGAGGATATAAGAAATGCAAATACTTATGAACCCACCCGAGGAGCACTTCAATACATGAGGTATATCCTAACAGCCATTAAGCGGAACTTGACAGTAAAACCATAAGAGTAGGGGAAATTACCACCCCACAATCACCAATGGATAGATCATCCAAAATAAAACTAAATCAGGAAACATAAGCTTTCAATGACGCATTGAACAAGAGGGAATTCATTCATATGTATACAACATTCTATTGCAAAACAACAGAAAACACTTTCTCCTCGGGTACTCATGAAACACTCTCCAAGATATATCATATGTAGGGTCACAAATAAAGCATTAGAAAACTAAGAAAATTGAAATAGCGTCAGGTATAATTTTCGCCTGCAGTGCTAGGCAACTAGATAGGAATTAAAAGAAAAACAAATTGTAAATAATACAAACACATGGAAGCTAAAGAAAACGCTGTTACATAACCAAGAATACACTGCAGAAAACCAAGATGGGGTCACAAACACCTGGGAAAAATTGAAAATGATAATAGGGCCACCCAAATCTATGGAATGAAACAAATGCAACTCTAAAAGCAGAGCTGTGCGAGCAAAGAAGCGAAAAGGTAATCTCTCCCAGCACCCGCACGAAGAGTGGATGAAATCTCCACATTCAACGTCAAGTACCCCGCATCTCTGGAACACCTGAGTAGAACAATGAATCAGTCCAAAATTGAGGAGGTGGACTTTGTGAGCATAGATATATTAGTTTTTCCAGTTTTTCACACTTTGTGAGTGTGTAGGTGTATGCTACTGTGAGTCATTTTGTCTGTGTAGCTAAGCTTTAACCATTTGTGCTAGAGTTCTTTTTGGCTGTTTATTTTTTTACATTTTAAAATTTTCTCATAAAAATATTTTTTATTCTAATAACTTCATTTTATTTGATTTTACTTTATTTTGTTTTATTTTATCCTCATTCTTTGTTTCCTCCTCTTTCTTCTCCCACTTATTCTGAGCTGTGAGGATGAAAGTCTCTAGGTGCTCTAACCAGGAGTCAGTGCTCTGCATCTGAGGTGGGAAAACCAACTTCAGGACACTGGTCCACAGGAGACCTGACAGCTCCACATAATATCAAAAGGAGAAAATCTCCCAGAGATTTCTTTCTCAACGCCAAGACCCACATTCACTCAGTGACCAGTAAGCAACAGTGCTGGACACTGTATGCCAAACAATGAGCAAGACAGAAACAGTCCCATACGTTATCAGAGAGGATGCTTTAAATCATCATAAGGACGGAGGCACCAAAATACACACCAGCAGTTGTGTAAATGCCCACCAGAAAGACAGGATCCAGCCTCATTCAAAAGAACACAAGCATAACTCCCCTCCACGAAGAAGCCTACACAACCCACTTAACAAACCTTAGCCGCTGGGGACAGACAACAAAAAAAACAATAACTACGGGCATGACGCCTGTGAAAAGGAACCCCAAGCACAGTAAGTTAACCAAAATTAGGAGACCAAAAAACACACAGCTGACGAAGCAGCAAGGTCAAAACGCACCAGACCTAACAAATGAAGAGGAATTAGGCAGTCTACCCGAAAAAGAATTCAGAATAATGATAGGAAAAACGATTCAACATCGTGGAAATAGGAGAGAGAAAATACAGGAAACGTTTCACAGGGGTCGACAAGAACTGAAGAGCAAACAAACAGTGATGAAGAACACAATAAATGAAAATAATTATTCTCTAGCATGGATCACTAGCACAATAACTGAGGCACAAGAACGGTTAAGTGGCCTGGAAGATAAAATAGTTCAAATAAATACTGCGGATCAAAATAAAGAACAAAGAATGAAAGGAACGGAGGACAGTCTCAGCGACCCTTGGGACAACATTAAATGCACCAACATTCGAATTATATGGCTCTCAGAAGAAGAAGAGAAAGAGAAAAGGCGTGAGAATATATTTGAAGAGATTATAGTTGAAAACTTCCCTAGTATGGGAAAGGAAAGAGTTAATCAAGTCCAGGAAGCACAGAGAGTCTCATACAGGATAATTCTAAGGAGAAACAGGCCAAGACACGTATTCATCAAACTATTAGAAACTAAATACATAGAAAGCATGTAAAAAGCAGCACGGGAAAAGTAGCATATACCATACAAGGGAATCCACGTAAGTTAACAGCTGACCTTTGAACAGAAATTCTGCAAGAGAGAAGGGAGTGGCAGTATACGTATTTGAAGTAATGAAAGGAAAAAAAAACCTACAACCGATGTTACTGTTCTCAGCAAGAATCTCATTGAGATTGGACAGAGAAACTAAAAACTTTACAGAAAAACACACGGAAAAAGAATTCAGCACCAACAATAGCTTTATAACAAAAGATAAAGGAACTTCTCTAGGCAGGAATCACAAGGAAAAGAAAGACCTCCTAGAACCAACCAAAAACAATTAACAAAACGGTAAGAGGAACATCCATATTGATAATTACCTTACATGTAAATGGATTCATTGCTCCAACCACAACAGATAAACTGGCTGAAGGGATACAACAAAAAGCCCATTATATATGCTGCCTAGAAGAGATCCACTTTAGACCTAGTGAGACATACAGACTGAAAGTGAGGAGATGGCAAGAGACATTCCATGCAAATGGAAATCAAAGGAAACCTGGAGTTACAATTCGCATATCAGAAGAAATAGACTTTAAGATAAAGACTATTTCAAGAAACAAACAAGGACACTACACACTGATCAAGGGATCAAATTAAGGAGAGGATATAAGAAATGCAGACACTTATGAACCCAATCGAGGAGCACTTCAATACATAAAGTATATCCTAACAGCCATAAAGCGGAACTTGACAGTAAAACCATAAGAGTAGGGGACATTTCCACCCCACAATCACAAATGGATAGATCATCCAAAATGAAACTAAATCAGGAAACATAAGCTTTCAATGACGCGTTGAACAAGAGGGAATTCATTCATATGTATACAACATTCTATTGCAAAACAACAGAAAACACTTTCTCCTCGGGTACTCATGAAACACTCTCCAAGATTTATCATATGTAGGGTCACAAATAAAGCCTTGGAAAACTAAGAAAATTGAAATAGCATCAGGTATAATTTTCGCCTGCAGTGCTATGAAACTAGAGAGGAATTAAAAGAAAAAAAAACTGTAAATAATACAAACACATGGAAGCTAAACAAAACGCTGTTACATAACCAAGAATACACTGCAGAAAACCAAGATGGGGTCACAAACACCTGGGAAAAATTGAAAATGAAAATAGGGCCACCCAAATCTATGGAATGAAACAAAGGCAACTCTAAAAGCAGAGCTGTGCGAGCAAAGAAGCAAAAAGGTAATCTCTCCCAGCACCCGCACGAAGAGTGGATGAAATCTCCACATTCAACGTCAAGTACCCCGCATCTCTGGAACACCTGAGTAGAACAATGAATCAGTCCAAAATTGAGGAGGTGGACTTTGTGAGCATAGATATATTAGTTTTTCCAGTTTTTCACACTTTGTGAGTGTGTAGGTGTATGCTACTGTGAGTCATTTTGTCTGTGTAGCTAAGCTTTAACCATTTGTGCTAGAGTTCTTTTTGGCTGTTTATTTTTTTACATTTTAAAATTTTCTCATAAAAATATTTTTTATTCTAATAACTTCATTTTATTTGATTTTACTTTATTTTGTTTTATTTTATCCTCATTCTTTGTTTCCTCCTCTTTCTTCTCCCACTTATTCTGAGCTGTGAGGATGAAAGTCTCTAGGTGCTCTAACCAGGAGTCAGTGCTCTGCATCTGAGGTGGGAAAACCAACTTCAGGACACTGGTCCACAGGAGACCTGACAGCTCCACATAATATCAAAAGGAGAAAATCTCCCAGAGATTTCTTTCTCAACGCCAAGACCCACATTCACTCAGTGACCAGTAAGCAACAGTGCTGGACACTGTATGCCAAACAATGAGCAAGACAGAAACACTCCCATACGTTATCAGAGAGGATGCTTTAAATCATCATAAGGACGGAGGCACCAAAATACACACCAGCAGTTGTGTAAATGCCCACCAGAAAGACAGGATCCAGCCTCATTCAAAAGAACACAAGCATAACTCCCCTCCACGAAGAAGCCTACACAACCCACTTAACAAACCTTAGCCGCTGGGGACAGACAACAAAAAAAACAATAACTACGGGCATGACGCCTGTGAAAAGGAACCCCAAGCACAGTAAGTTAACCAAAATTAGGAGACCAAAAAACACACAGCTGACGAAGCAGCAAGGTCAAAACGCACCAGACCTAACAAATGAAGAGGAATTAGGCAGTCTACCCGAAAAAGAATTCAGAATAATGATAGGAAAAACCATTCAACATCGTGGAAATAGGAGAGAGAAAATACAGGAAACGTTTCACAGGGGTCGACAAGAACTGAAGAGCAAACAAACAGTGATGAAGAACACAATAAATGAAAATAATTATTCTCTAGCATGGATCACTAGCACAATAACTGAGGCACAAGAACGGTTAAGTGGCCTGGAAGATAAAATAGTTCAAATAAATACTGCGGATCAAAATAAAGAACAAAGAATGAAAGGAACGGAGGACAGTCTCAGCGACCCTTGGGACAACATTAAATGCACCAACATTCGAATTATATGGCTCTCAGAAGAAGAAGAGAAAGAGAAAAGGCGTGAGAATATATTTGAAGAGATTATAGTTGAAAACTTCCCTAGTATGGGAAAGGAAAGAGTTAATCAAGTCCAGGAAGCACAGAGAGTCTCATACAGGATAATTCTAAGGAGAAACAGGCCAAGACACGTATTCATCAAACTATTAGAAACTAAATACATAGAAAGCATGTAAAAAGCAGCACGGGAAAAGTAGCATATACCATACAAGGGAATCCACGTAAGTTAACAGCTGACCTTTGAACAGAAATTCTGCAAGAGAGAAGGGAGTGGCAGTATACGTATTTGAAGTAATGAAAGGAAAAAAAAACCTACAACCGATGTTACTGTTCTCAGCAAGAATCTCATTGAGATTGGACAGAGAAACTAAAAACTTTACAGAAAAACACACGGAAAAAGAATTCAGCACCAACAATAGCTTTATAACAAAAGATAAAGGAACTTCTCTAGGCAGGAATCACAAGGAAAAGAAAGACCTCCTAGAACCAACCAAAAACAATTAACAAAACGGTAAGAGGAACATCCATATTGATAATTACCTTACATGTAAATGGATTCATTGCTCCAACCACAACAGATAAACTGGCTGAAGGGATACAACAAAAAGCCCATTATATATGCTGCCTAGAAGAGATCCACTTTAGACCTAGTGAGACATACAGACTGAAAGTGAGGAGATGGCAAGAGACATTCCATGCAAATGGAAATCAAAGGAAACCTGGAGTTACAATTCGCATATCAGAAGAAATAGACTTTAAGATAAAGACTATTTCAAGAAACAAACAAGGACACTACACACTGATCAAGGGATCAAATTAAGGAGAGGATATAAGAAATGCAGACACTTATGAACCCAATCGAGGAGCACTTCAATACATAAAGTATATCCTAACAGCCATAAAGCGGAACTTGACAGTAAAACCATAAGAGTAGGGGACATTTCCACCCCACAATCACAAATGGATAGATCATCCAAAATGAAACTAAATCAGGAAACATAAGCTTTCAATGACGCGTTGAACAAGAGGGAATTCATTCATATGTATACAACATTCTATTGCAAAACAACAGAAAACACTTTCTCCTCGGGTACTCATGAAACACTCTCCAAGATTTATCATATGTAGGGTCACAAATAAAGCCTTGGAAAACTAAGAAAATTGAAATAGCATCAGGTATAATTTTCGCCTGCAGTGCTATGAAACTAGAGAGGAATTAAAAGAAAAAAAAACTGTAAATAATACAAACACATGGAAGCTAAACAAAACGCTGTTACATAACCAAGAATACACTGCAGAAAACCAAGATGGGGTCACAAACACCTGGGAAAAATTGAAAATGAAAATAGGGCCACCCAAATCTATGGAATGAAACAAAGGCAACTCTAAAAGCAGAGCTGTGCGAGCAAAGAAGCAAAAAGGTAATCTCTCCCAGCACCCGCACGAAGAGTGGATGAAATCTCCACATTCAACGTCAAGTACCCCGCATCTCTGGAACACCTGAGTAGAACAATGAATCAGTCCAAAATTGAGGAGGTGGACTTTGTGAGCATAGATATATTAGTTTTTCCAGTTTTTCACACTTTGTGAGTGTGTAGGTGTATGCTACTGTGAGTCATTTTGTCTGTGTAGCTAAGCTTTAACCATTTGTGCTAGAGTTCTTTTTGGCTGTTTATTTTTTTACATTTTAAAATTTTCTCATAAAAATATTTTTTATTCTAATAACTTCATTTTATTTGATTTTACTTTATTTTGTTTTATTTTATCCTCATTCTTTGTTTCCTCCTCTTTCTTCTCCCACTTATTCTGAGCTGTGAGGATGAAAGTCTCTAGGTGCTCTAACCAGGAGTCAGTGCTCTGCATCTGAGGTGGGAAAACCAACTTCAGGACACTGGTCCACAGGAGACCTGACAGCTCCACATAATATCAAAAGGAGAAAATCTCCCAGAGATTTCTTTCTCAACGCCAAGACCCACATTCACTCAGTGACCAGTAAGCAACAGTGCTGGACACTGTATGCCAAACAATGAGCAAGACAGAAACAGTCCCATCCGTTATCAGAGAGGATGCTTTAAATCATCATAAGGACGGAGGCACCAAAATACACACCAGCAGTTGTGGAAATGCCCACCAGAAAGACAGGATCCAGCCTCATTCAAAAGAACACAAGCATAACTCCCCTCCACGAAGAAGCCTACACAACCCACTTAACAAACCTTAGCCGCTGGGGACAGACAACAAAAACAACAATAACAATGGGCA
Source organism: Balaenoptera physalus (assembly GCF_965194825.1). NCBI lineage: Eukaryota > Metazoa > Chordata > Mammalia > Artiodactyla > Balaenopteridae > Balaenoptera > Balaenoptera physalus. Next base: position 19,783,784 of record NC_138904.1, on the reverse strand, counting down.
TGACGCCTGTGAAAAGGAACCCCAAGCACAGTAAGTTAACCAAAATTAGGAGACCAAAAAACACACAGCTGACGAAGCAGCAAGGTCAAAACGCACCAGACCTAACAAATGAAGAGGAATTAGGCAGTCTACCCGAAAAAGAATTCAGAATAATGATAGGAAAAACGATTCAACATCGTGGAAATAGGAGAGAGAAAATACAGGAAACGTTTCACAGGGGTCGACAAGAACTGAAGAGCAAACAAACAGTGATGAAGAACACAATAAATGAAAATAATTATTCTCTAGCATGGATCACTAGCACAATAACTGAGGCACAAGAACGGTTAAGTGGCCTGGAAGATAAAATAGTTCAAATAAATACTGCGGATCAAAATAAAGAACAAAGAATGAAAGGAACGGAGGACAGTCTCAGCGACCCTTGGGACAACATTAAATGCACCAACATTCGAATTATATGGCTCTCAGAAGAAGAAGAGAAAGAGAAAAGGCGTGAGAATATATTTGAAGAGATTATAGTTGAAAACTTCCCTAGTATGGGAAAGGAAAGAGTTAATCAAGTCCAGGAAGCACAGAGAGTCTCATACAGGATAATTCTAAGGAGAAACAGGCCAAGACACGTATTCATCAAACTATTGAAACTAAATACATAGAAAGCATGTAAAAAGCAGCACGGGAAAAGTAGCATATACCATACAAGGGAATCCACGTAAGTTAACAGCTGACCTTTGAACAGAAATTCTGCAAGAGAGAAGGGAGTGGCAGTATACGTATTTGAATTAATGAAAGGAAAAAAAAACCTACAACCGATGTTACTGTTCTCAGCAAGAATCTCATTGAGATTGGACAGAGAAACTAAAAACTTTACAGAAAAACACACGGAAAAAGAATTCAGCACCAACAATAGCTTTATAACAAAAGATAAAGGAACTTCTCTAGGCAGGAATCACAAGGAAAAGAAAGACCTCCTAGAACCAACCAAAAACAATTAACAAAACGGTAAGAGGAACATCCATATTGATAATTACCTTACATGTAAATGGATTCATTGCTCCAACCACAACAGATAAACTGGCTGAAGGGATACAACAAAAAGCCCATTATATATGCTGCCTAGAAGAGATCCACTTTAGACCTAGTGAGACATACAGACTGAAAGTGAGGAGATGGCAAGAGACATTCCATGCAAATGGAAATCAAAGGAAACCTGGAGTTACAATTCGCATATCAGAAGAAATAGACTTTAAGATAAAGACTATTTCAAGAAACAAACAAGGACACTACACACTGATCAAGGGATCAAATTAAGGAGAGGATATAAGAAATGCAGACACTTATGAACCCAATCGAGGAGCACTTCAATACATAAAGTATATCCTAACAGCCATAAAGCGGAACTTGACAGTAAAACCATAAGAGTAGGGGACATTTCCACCCCACAATCACAAATGGATAGATCATCCAAAATGAAACTAAATCAGGAAACATAAGCTTTCAATGACGCGTTGAACAAGAGGGAATTCATTCATATGTATACAACATTCTATTGCAAAACAACAGAAAACACTTTCTCCTCGGGTACTCATGAAACACTCTCCAAGATTTATCATATGTAGGGTCACAAATAAAGCCTTGGAAAACTAAGAAAATTGAAATAGCATCAGGTATAATTTTCGCCTGCAGTGCTATGAAACTAGAGAGGAATTAAAAGAAAAAAAAACTGTAAATAATACAAACACATGGAAGCTAAACAAAACGCTGTTACATAACCAAGAATACACTGCAGAAAACCAAGATGGGGTCACAAACACCTGGGAAAAATTGAAAATGAAAATAGGGCCACCCAAATCTATGGAATGAAACAAAGGCAACTCTAAAAGCAGAGCTGTGCGAGCAAAGAAGCAAAAAGGTAATCTCTCCCAGCACCCGCACGAAGAGTGGATGAAATCTCCACATTCAACGTCAAGTACCCCGCATCTCTGGAACACCTGAGTAGAACAATGAATCAGTCCAAAATTGAGGAGGTGGACTTTGTGAGCATAGATATATTAGTTTTTCCAGTTTTTCACACTTTGTGAGTGTGTAGGTGTATGCTACTGTGAGTCATTTTGTCTGTGTAGCTAAGCTTTAACCATTTGTGCTAGAGTTCTTTTTGGCTGTTTATTTTTTTACATTTTAAAATTTTCTCATAAAAATATTTTTTATTCTAATAACTTCATTTTATTTGATTTTACTTTATTTTGTTTTATTTTATCCTCATTCTTTGTTTCCTCCTCTTTCTTCTCCCACTTATTCTGAGCTGTGAGGATGAAAGTCTCTAGGTGCTCTAACCAGGAGTCAGTGCTCTGCATCTGAGGTGGGAAAACCAACTTCAGGACACTGGTCCACAGGAGACCTGACAGCTCCACATAATATCAAAAGGAGAAAATCTCCCAGAGATTTCTTTCTCAACGCCAAGACCCACATTCACTCAGTGACCAGTAAGCAACAGTGCTGGACACTGTATGCCAAACAATGAGCAAGACAGAAACAGTCCCATCCGTTATCAGAGAGGATGCTTTAAATCATCATAAGGACGGAGGCACCAAAATACACACCAGCAGTTGTGGAAATGCCCACCAGAAAGACAGGATCCAGCCTCATTCAAAAGAACACAAGCATAACTCCCCTCCACGAAGAAGCCTACACAACCCACTTAACAAACCTTAGCCGCTGGGGACAGACAACAAAAACAACAATAACAATGGGCATGACGCCTGTGAAAAGGAACCCCAAGCACAGTAAGTTAACCAAAATTAGGAGACCAAAAAACACACAGCTGACGAAGCAGCAAGGTCAAAACGCACCAGACCTAACAAATGAAGAGGAATTAGGCAGTCTACCCGAAAAAGAATTCAGAATAATGATAGGAAAAACGATTCAACATCGTGGAAATAGGAGAGAGAAAATACAGGAAACGTTTCACAGGGGTCGACAAGAACTGAAGAGCAAACAAACAGTGATGAAGAACACAATAAATGAAAATAATTATTCTCTAGCATGGATCACTATCACAATAACTGAGGCACAAGAACGGTTAAGTGGCCTGGAAGATAAAATAGTTCAAATAAATACTGCGGATCAAAATAAAGAACAAAGAATGAAAGGAACGGAGGACAGTCTCAGCGACCCTTGGGACAACATTAAATGCACCAACATTCGAATTATATGGCTCTCAGAAGAAGAAGAGAAAGAGAAAAGGCGTGAGAATATATTTGAAGAGATTATAGTTGAAAACTTCCCTAGTATGGGAAAGGAAAGAGTTAATCAAGTCCAGGAAGCACAGAGAGTCTCATACAGGATAATTCTAAGGAGAAACAGGCCAAGACACGTATTCATCAAACTATTGAAACTAAATACATAGAAAGCATGTAAAAAGCAGCACGGGAAAAGTAGCATATACCATACAAGGGAATCCACGTAAGTTAACAGCTGACCTTTGAACAGAAATTCTGCAAGAGAGAAGGGAGTGGCAGTATACGTATTTGAAGTAATGAAAGGAAAAAAAACCTACAACCGATGTTACGGTTCTCAGCAAGAATCTCATTGAGATTGGACAGAGAAACTAAAAACTTTACAGAAAAACACACGGAAAAAGAATTCAGCACCAACAATAGCTTTATAACAAAAGATAAAGGAACTTCTCAAGGCAGGAATCACAAGGAAAAGAAAGACCTCCTAGAACCAACCAAAAACAATTAACAAAACGGTAAGAGGAACATCCATATTGATAATTACCTTACATGTAAATGGATTCATTGCTCCAACCACAACAGATAAACTGGCTGAAGGGATACAACAAAAAGCCCATTATATATGCTGCCTAGAAGAGATCCACTTTAGACCTAGTGAGACATACAGACTGAAAGTGAGGAGATGGCAAGAGACATTCCATGCAAATGGAAATCAAAGGAAACCTGGAGTTACAATTTGCATATCAGAAGAAATAGACTTTAAGATAAAGACTATTTCAAGAAACAAACAAGGACACTACACACTGATCAAGGGATCAAATTAAGGAGAGGATATAAGAAATGCAGACACTTATGAACCCAATCGAGGAGCACTTCAATACATAAAGTATATCCTAACAGCCATAAAGCGGAACTTGACAGTAAAACCATAAGAGTAGGAGACATTTCCACCCCACAATCACAAATGGATAGATCATCCAAAATGAAACTAAATCAGGAAACATAAGCTTTCAATGACGCGTTGAACAAGAGGGAATTCATTCATATGTATACAACATTCTATTGCAAAACAACAGAAAACACTTTCTCCTCGGGTACTCATGAAACACTCTCCAAGATTTATCATATGTAGGGTCACAAATAAAGCCTTGGAAAACAAAGAAAATTGAAATAGCATCAGGTATAATTTTCGCCTGCAGTGCTATGAAACTAGAGAGGAATTAAAAGAAAAAAAAACTGTAAATAATACAAACACATGGAAGCTAAACAAAACGCTGTTACATAACCAAGAATACACTGCAGAAAACCAAGATGGGGTCACAAACACCTGGGAAAAATTGAAAATGAAAATAGGGCCACCCAAATCTATGGAATGAAACAAAGGCAACTCTAAAAGCAGAGCTGTGCGAGCAAAGAAGCAAAAAGGTAATCTCTCCCAGCACCCGCACGAAGAGTGGATGAAATCTCCACATTCAACGTCAAGTACCACGCATCTCTGGAACACCTGAGTAGAACAATGAATCAGTCCAAAATTGAGGAGGTGGACTTTGTGAGCATAGATATATTAGTTTTTCCAGTTTTTCACACTTTGTGAGTGTGTAGGTGTATGCTACTGTGAGTCATTTTGTCTGTGTAGCTAAGCTTTAACCATTTGTGCTAGAGTTCTTTTTGGCTGTTTATTTTTTACATTTTAAAATTTTCTCATAAAAATATTTTTTATTCTAATAACTTCATTTTATTTGATTTTACTTTATTTTGTTTTATTTTATCCTCATTCTTTGTTTCCTCCTCTTTCTTCTCCCACTTATTCTGAGCTGTGAGGATGAAAGTCTCTAGGTGCTCTAACCAGGAGTCAGTGCTCTGCATCTGAGGTGGGAAAACCAACTTCAGGACACTGGTCCACAGGAGACCTGACAGCTCCACATAATATCAAAAGGAGAAAATCTCCCAGAGATTTCTTTCTCAACGCCAAGACCCACATTCACTCAGTGACCAGTAAGCAACAGTGCTGGACACCGTATGCCAAACAATGAGCAAGACAGAAACAGTCCCATCCGTTATCAGAGAGGATGCCTTAAATCATCATAAGGACGGAGGCACCAAAATACACACCAGCAGTTGTGGAAATGCCCACCAGAAAGACAGGATCCAGCCTCATTCAAAAGAACACAAGCATAACTCCCCTCCACGAAGAAGCCTACACAACCCACTTAACAAACCTTAGCCGCTGGGGACAGACAACAAAAACAACAATAACTACGGGCATGACGCCTGTGAAAAGGAACCCCAAGCACAGTAAGTTAACCAAAATTAGGAGACCAAAAAACACACAGCTGACGAAGCAGCAAGGTCAAAACGCACCAGACCTAACAAATGAAGAGGAAATAGGCAGTCTACCCGAAAAAGAATTCAGAATAATGATAGGAAAAACGATTCAACATCGTGGAAATAGGAGAGAGAAAATACAGGAAACGTTTCACAGGGGTCGACAAGAACTGAAGAGCAAACAAACAGTGATGAAGAACACAATAAATGAAAATAATTATTCTCTAGCATGGATCACTAGCACAATAACTGAGGCACAAGAACGGTTAAGTGACCTGGAAGATAAAATAGTTCAAATAAATACTGCGGATCAAAATAAAGAACAAAGAATGAAAGGAACGGAGGACAGTCTCAGCGACCCTTGGGACAACATTAAATGCACCAACATTGGAATTATATGGCTCTCAGAAGAAGAAGAGAAAGAGAAAAGGCGTGAGAATATATTTCAAGAGATTATAGTTGAAAACTTCCCTAGTATGGGAAAGGAAAGAGTTAATCAAGTCCAGGAAGCACAGAGAGTCTCATACAGGATAATTCTAAGGAGAAACACGCCAAGACACGTATTCATCAAACTATTAGAAACTAAATACATAGGAAGCATGTAAAAAGCAGCACGGGAAAAGTAGCATATACCATACAAGGGAATCCACTTAAGTTAACAGCTGACCTTTGAACAGAAATTCTGAAAGAGAGAAGGGAGTGGCAGTATACGTATTTGAAGTAATGAAAGGAAAAAAAACCTACAACCGATGTTACTGTTCTCAGCAAGAATCTCATTGAGATTGGACAGAGAAACTAAAAACTTTACAGAAAAACACACGGAAAAAGAATTCAGCACCAACAATAGCTTTATAACAAAAGATAAAGGAACTTCTCTAGGCAGGAATCACAAGGAAAAGAAAGACCTCCTAGAACCAACCAAAAACAATTAACAAAACGGTAAGAGGAACATCCATATTGATAATTACCTTACATGTAAATGGATTCATTGCTCCAACCACAACAGATAAACTGGCTGAAGGGATACAACAAAAAGCCCATTATATATGCTGCCTAGAAGAGATCCACTTTAGACCTAGTGAGACATACAGACTGAAAGTGAGGAGATGGCAAGAGACATTCCATGCAAATGGAAATCAAAGGAAACCTGGAGTTACAATTCGCATATCAGAAGAAATAGACTTTAAGATAAAGACTATTTCAAGAAACAAACAAGGACACTACACACTGATCAAGGGATCAAATTAAGGAGAGGATATAAGAAATGCAGACACTTATGAACCCAATCGAGGAGCACTTCAATACATAAAGTATATCCTAACAGCCATAAAGCGGAACTTGACAGTAAAACCATAAGAGTAGGGGACATTTCCACCCCACAATCACAAATGGATAGATCATCCAAAATGAAACTAAATCAGGAAACATAAGCTTTCAATGACGCGTTGAACAAGAGGGAATTCATTCATATGTATACAACATTCTATTGCAAAACAACAGAAAACACTTTCTCCTCGGGTACTCATGAAACACTCTCCAAGATTTCTCATATGTAGGGTCACAAATAAAGCCTTGGAAAACTAAGAAAATTGACATAGCATCAGGTATAATTTTCGCCTGCAGTGCTATGAAACTAGAGAGGAATTAAAAGAAAAAAAAACTGTAAATAATACAAACACATGGAAGCTAAACAAAACGCTGTTACATAACCAAGAATACACTGCAGAAAACCAAGATGGGGTCACAAACACCTGGGAAAAATTGAAAATGTAAATAGGACCACCCAAATCTATGGAATGAAACAAATGCAACTCTAAAAGCAGAGCTGTGCGAGCAAAGAAGCGAAAAAGTAATCTCTCCCAACACCCGCACGAAGAGTGGATGAAATCTCCACATTCAACGTCAAGTACCCCGCATCTCTGGAACACCTGAGTAGAACAATGAATCAGTCCAAAATTGAGGAGGTGGACTTTGTGACCATACATATATTAGTTTTTCCAGTTTTTCACTTTTTGTGAGTGTTTAGGTGTATGCTACTGTGAGTCATTTTGTCTGTATAGCTAAGCTTTAACCATTTGTGCTAGAGTTCTTTTTGGCTGTTTATTTTTTTACATTTTAAAATTTTCTCATAAAAATATTTTTTATTCTAATAACTTCATTTTATTTGATTTTACTTTATTTTGTTTTATTTTATCCTCATTCTTTGTTTCCTTCTCTTTCTTCTCCCACTTATTCTGAGCTGTGAGGATGAAAGTCTCTAGGTGCTCTAACCAGGAGTCAGTGCTCTGCATCTGAGGTGGGAAAACCAAATTCAGGACACTGGTCCACAGGAGACCTGACAGCTCCACATAGTATCAAAGGGTGATAAACTCCCAGAGATTTCTTTCTTAACGCCAAGACCCACATTTACTCAGTGACCAGCAAGCTACAGTGCTGGACACCATCTGCCAAAAAATGAGCAAGACAGAAAGAGCCCCATCCGTTATCAGAGAGGATGCCTTAAATCATAATAAGGACGGAGGCAGCAAAATACACACCACCAGACGTGGAAGTGCCCACCAGAAAGAAAAGATCCAGCCTCATCTTCCAGAACACAAGCACAACTCCCCTCAACCAAGAAGCATACAGAACCCACTGAACAAACCTTAGCCGCTGGGGACAGACAACAAAAACAACAATAACTACGGGCATGACGCCTGTGAAAAGGAACCCCAAGCACAGTAAGTTAAGCAAAATGAGGAGACCGAAAAACACACAGCAGAAGAAGCAACAAGGTCAAAACGCACCAGACCTAACAAATGACGAGGAAATAGGCAGTCTACCCGAAAAATAATTCAGAATAATGATAGGAAAGACGACTCAACATCGGGGAAATAGGAGACAGAAAATACAAGAAACGTTTCACAAGGGTCGACAAGAACTGAAGAGCAAACAAACAATGATGAAGAACACAATAAATGAAAATAATTATTCTCTAGCATGGATCACTAGCACAATAACTGAGGCAGAAGAACGGTTACGTGGCCGGGAAGATAAAATAGTTCAAATAAATACTGCGGATCAAACTAAAGAACAAAGAGAAAAGGAACGGAGGACAGTCACAGCGACACTTCGGACAACATTAAATGCACCAACATTCGAATTATATGGGTCTCAGAAGAAGAAGAGAAATAGAAAAGGCGTGAGAATATATTTGAAGAGATTATAGTTGAAAACTTCCCTAGTATGGGAAAGGAAATAGTTAATCAAGTCCAGGAAGCACAGAGAGTCCCATACAGGATAAATCCAAGGAGAAACACGCCAAGACACGTATTCATCAAACTATTAGAAACTAAATACATAGAAAGCATGTAAAAACAGCATGGGAAAAGTAGCATATACCATACAAGGGAATCCACGTAAGTTAACAGCTGACCTTTCAGCAGAAATTCTGCAAGAGAGAAGGGAGTGGCAGTATACGTATTTAACGTAATGAAAGGAAAAAAACCTACAACCAATGTTACTGTTCTCAGCAAGAATTTCATTGAGACAGGACAGAGAAACTAAAAACTTTACAGAAAAACACACGGAAAAAGAATGCAGCACCAACAACACCTTTATAACAAAGGATAAAGGAACTTCTCCAGGCAGGAATCACAAAGAAAAAAAAGACCTCCTAGAACCAACCAGAAACAATAAACAAAACGGTAAGAGGAACATCCATACTGATAATTACCTTACATGTAAATGGATTCATTGCTCCAACCACAACAGATAAACTGGCTGAAGGGATACAACAACAAGCACATTATATATGCTGCCTAGAAGAGATCCACTTTAGACCTAGGGAGACATACAGACTGAAAGTGAGGAGATGGCAAGAGACATTCCATGCAAATGGAAATCAAAGGAAACCTGGAGTTACAATTCTCATATCAGAAGAAATAGACTTTAAGATAAAGACTATTTCAAGAAACAAACAAGGACACTACACACTGATCAAGGAATCAAATTAAGGAGAGGATATAAGAAATGCAAATACTTATGAACCCACCCGAGGAGCACTTCAATACATGAGGTATATCCTAACAGCCATTAAGCGGAACTTGACAGTAAAACCATAAGAATAGGGGAAATTACCACCCCACAATCACCAATGGATATATCATCCAAAATAAAACTAAATCAGGAAACATAAGCTTTCAATGACGCATTGAACAAGAGGGAATTCATTCATATGTATAAACATTCTATTGCAAAACAACAGAAAACACTTTCTCCTCGGGTACTCATGAAACACTCTCCAAGATATATCATATGTAGGGTCACAAATAAAGCATTAGAAAACTAAGAAAATTGAAATAGCGTCAGGTATAATTTTCGCCTGCAGTGCTAGGCAACTAGATAGGAATTAAAAGAAAAACAAACTGTAAATAATACAAACACATGGAAGCTAAACAAAACGCTGTTACGTAACCAAGAATACACTGCAGAAAACCAAGATGGGGTCACAAACACCTGGGAAAAATTGAAAATGAAAATAGTGCCACCCAAATCTATGGAATGAAACAAATGCAACTCTAAAAGCAGAGCTGTGCGAGCAAAGAAGCGAAAAGGTAATCTCTCCCAGCACCCGCACGAAGAGTGGATGAAATCTCCACATTCAACGTCAAGTACCCCGCATCTCTGGAACACCTGAGTAGAACAATGAATCAGTCCAAAATTGAGGAGGTGGACTTTGTGAGCATAGATATATTAGTTTTTCCAGTTTTTCACACTTTGTGAGTGTGTAGGTGTATGCTACTGTGAGTCATTTTGTCTGTATAGCTAAGCTTTAACCATTTGTGCTAGAGTTCTTTTTGGCTGTTTATTTTTTTACATTTTAAAATTTTCTCATAAAAATATTTTTTATTCTAATAACTTCATTTTATTTGATTTTACTTTATTTTGTTTTATTTTATCCTCATTCTTTGTTTCCTCCTCTTTCTTCTCCCACTTATTCTGAGCTGTGAGGATGAAAGTCTCTAGGTGCTCTAACCAGGAGTCAGTGCTCTGCATCTGAGGTGGGAAAACCAACTTCAGGACACTGGTCCACAGGAGACCTGACAGCTCCACATAATATCAAAAGGAGAAAATCTCCCAGAGATTTCTTTCTCAACGCCAAGACCCACATTCACTCAGTGACCAGTAAGCAACAGTGCTGGACACCGTATGCCAAACAATGAGCAAGACAGAAACAGTCCCATCCGTTATCAGAGAGGATGCCTTAAATCATCATAAGGACGGAGGCACCAAAATACACACCAGCAGTTGTGGAAATGCCCACCAGAAAGACAGGATCCAGCCTCATTCAAAAGAACACAAGCATAACTCCCCTCCACGAAGAAGCCTACACAACCCACTTAACAAACCTTAGCCGCTGGGGACAGACAACAAAAACAACAATAACTACGGGCATGACGCCTGTGAAAAGGAACCCCAAGCACAGTAAGTTAACCAAAATTAGGAGACCAAAAAACACACAGCTGACGAAGCAGCAAGGTCAAAACGCACCAGACCTAACAAATGAAGAGGAAATAGGCAGTCTACCCGAAAAAGAATTCAGAATAATGATAGGAAAAACGATTCAACATCGTGGAAATAGGAGAGAGAAAATACAGGAAACGTTTCACAGGGGTCGACAAGAACTGAAGAGCAAACAAACAGTGATGAAGAACACAATAAATGAAAATAATTATTCTCTAGCATGGATCACTAGCACAATAACTGAGGCACAAGAACGGTTAAGTGGCCTGGAAGATAAAATAGTTCAAATAAATACTGCGGATCAAAATAAAGAACAAAGAATGAAAGGAACGGAGGACAGTCTCAGCGACCCTTGGGACAACATTAAATGCACCAACATTGGAATTATATGGCTCTCAGAAGAAGAAGAGAAAGAGAAAAGGCGTGAGAATATATTTGAAGAGATTATAGTTGAAAACTTCCCTAGTATGGGAAAGGAAAGAGTTAATCAAGTCCAGGAAGCACAGAGAGTCTCATACAGGATAATTCTAAGGAGAAACACGCCAAGACACGTATTCATCAAACTATTAGAAACTAAATACATAGGAAGCATGTAAAAAGCAGCACGGGAAAAGTAGCATATACCATACAAGGGAATCCACTTAAGTTAACAGCTGACCTTTGAACAGAAATTCTGCAAGAGAGAAGGGAGTGGCAGTATACGTATTTGAAGTAATGAAAGGAAAAAAAACCTACAACCGATGTTACTGTTCTCAGCAAGAATCTCATTGAGATTGGACAGAGAAACTAAAAACTTTACAGAAAAACACACGGAAAAAGAATTCAGCACCAACAATAGCTTTATAACAAAAGATAAAGGAACTTCTCTAGGCAGGAATCACAAGGAAAAGAAAGACCTCCTAGAACCAACCAAAAACAATTAACAAAACGGTAAGAGGAACATCCATATTGATAATTACCTTACATGTAAATGGATTCATTGCTCCAACCACAACAGATAAACTGGCTGAAGGGATACAACAAAAAGCCCATTATATATGCTGCCTAGAAGAGATCCACTTTAGACCTAGTGAGACATACAGACTGAAAGTGAGGAGATGGCAAGAGACATTCCATGCAAATGGAAATCAAAGGAAACCTGGAGTTACAATTCGCATATCAGAAGAAATAGACTTTAAGATAAAGACTATTTCAAGAAACAAACAAGGACACTACACACTGATCAAGGGATCAAATTAAGGAGAGGATATAAGAAATGCAGACACTTATGAACCCAATCGAGGAGCACTTCAATACATAAAGTATATCCTAACAGCCATAAAGCGGAACTTGACAGTAAAACCATAAGAGTAGGGGACATTTCCACCCCACAATCACAAATGGATAGATCATCCAAAATGAAACTAAATCAGGAAACATAAGCTTTCAATGACGCGTTGAACAAGAGGGAATTCATTCATATGTATACAACATTCTATTGCAAAACAACAGAAAACACTTTCTCCTCGGGTACTCATGAAACACTCTCCAAGATTTATCATATGTAGGGTCACAAATAAAGCCTTGGAAAACTAAGAAAATTGAAATAGCATCAGGTATAATTTCCGCCTGCAGTGCTATGAAACTAGAGAGGAATTAAAAGAAAAAAAAACTGTAAATAATACAAGCACATGGAAGCTAAACAAAACGCTGTTACATAACCAAGAATACACTGCAGAACACCAAGATGGGGTCACAAACACCTGGGAAAAATTGAAAATGTAAATAGGACCACCCAAATCTATGGAATGAAACAAATGCAACTCTAAAAGCAGAGCTGTGCGAGCAAAGAAGCGAAAAAGTAATCTCTCCCAACACCCGCACGAAGAGTGGATGAAAGCTCCACATTCAACGTCAAGTACCCCGCATCTCTGGAACACCTGAGTAGAACAATGAATCAGTCCAAAATTGAGGAGGTGGACTTTGTGACCATACATATATTAGTTTTTCCAGTTTTTCACTTTTTGTGAGTGTTTAGGTGTATGCTACTGTGAGTCATTTTGTCTGTATAGCTAAGCTTTAACCATTTGTGCTAGAGTCCTTTGTGGCTGTTTATTTTTTTACATTTTAAAATTTTCTCATAAAAATATTTTTTATTTTAATAACTTCATTTTATTTGATTTTACTTTATTTTGTTTTATTTTATCCTCATTCTTTGTTTCCTTCTCTTTCTTCTCCCACTTATTCTGAGCTGTGAGGATGAAAGTCTCTAGGTGCTCTAACCAGGAGTCAGTGCTCTGCATCTGAAGTGGGAAAACCAAATTCAGGACACTGGTCTACAGGAGACCTGACAGCTCCACATAGTATCAAAGGGTGATAAACTCCCAGAGATTTCTTTCTTAACGCCAAGACCCACATTTACTCAGTGACCAGCAAGCTACAGTGCTGGACACCATCTGCCAAAAAATGAGCAAGACAGAAAGAGCCCCATCCGTTATCAGAGAGGATGCCTTAAATCATAATAAGGACGGAGGCAGCAAAATACACACCACCAGACGTGGAAGTGCCCACCAGAAAGAAAAGATCCAGCCTCATCTTCCAGAACACAAGCACAACTCCCCTCAACCAAGAAGCATACAGAACCCACTGAACAAACCTTAGCCGCTGGGGACAGACAACAAAAACAACAATAACTACGGGCATGACGCCTGTGAAAAGGAACCCCAAGCACAGTAAGTTAAGCAAAATGAGGAGACCGAAAAAAACACAGCAGAAGAAGCAACAAGGTCAAAACGCACCAGACCTAACAAATGACGAGGAAATAGGCAGTCTACCCGAAAAATAATTCAGAATAATGATAGGAAAGACGATTCAACATCGGGGAAATAGGAGACAGAAAATACAAGAAACGTTTCACAAGGGTCGACAAGAACTGAAGAGCAAACAAACAATGATGAAGAACACAATAAATGAAAATAATTATTCTCTAGCATGGATCACTAGCACAATAACTGAGGCAGAAGAACGGTTACGTGGCCGGGAAGATAAAATAGTTCAAATAAATACTGCGGATCAAACTAAAGAACAAAGAGAAAAGGAACGGAGGACAGTCACAGCGACACTTGGGACAACATTAAATGCACCAACATTCGAATTATATGGGTCTCAGAAGAAGAAGAGAAATAGAAAAGGCGTGAGAATATATTTGAAGAGATTATAGTTGAAAACTTCCCTAGTATGGGAAAGGAAATAGTTAATCAAGTCCAGGAAGCACAGAGAGTCCCATACAGGATAAATCCAAGGAGAAACACGCCAAGACACGTATTCATCAAACTATTAGAAACTAAATACATAGAAAGCATGTAAAAACAGCATGGGAAAAGTAGCATATACCATACAAGGGAATCCACGTAAGTTAACAGCTGACCTTTCAGCAGAAATTCTGCAAGAGAGAAGGGAGTGGCAGTATACGTATTTAACGTAATGAAAGGAAAAAAACCTACAACCAATGTTACTGTTCTCAGCAAGAATTTCATTGAGACAGGACAGAGAAACTAAAAACTTTACAGAAAAACACACGGAAAAAGAATGCAGCACCAACAACACCTTTATAACAAAGGATAAAGGAACTTCTCCAGGCAGGAATCACAAAGAAAAAAAAGACCTCCTAGAACCAACCAGAAACAATAAACAAAACGGTAAGAGGAACATCCATACTGATAATTACCTTACATGTAAATGGATTCATTGCTCCAACCACAACAGATAAACTGGCTGAAGGGATACAACAACAAGCACATTATATATGCTGCCTAGAAGAGATCCACTTTAGACCTAGGGAGACATACAGACTGAAAGTGAGGAGATGGCAAGAGACATTCCATGCAAATGGAAATCAAAGGAAACCTGGAGTTACAATTCTCATATCAGAAGAAATAGACTTTAAGATAAAGACTATTTCAAGAAACAAACAAGGACACTACACACTGATCAAGGAATCAAATTAAGGAGAGGATATAAGAAATGCAAATACTTATGAACCCACCCGAGGAGCACTTCAATACATGAGGTATATCCTAACAGCCATTAAGCGGAACTTGACAGTAAAACCATAAGAATAGGGGAAATTACCACCCCACAATCACCAATGGATATATCATCCAAAATAAAACTAAATCAGGAAACATAAGCTTTCAATGACGCATTGAACAAGAGGGAATTCATTCATATGTATACAACATTCTATTGCAAAACAACAGAAAACACTTTCTCCTCGGGTACTCATGAAACACTCTCCAAGATATATCATATGTAGGGTCACAAATAAAGCATTAGAAAACTAAGAAAATTGAAATAGCGTCAGGTATAATTTTCGCCTGCAGTGCTAGGCAACTAGATAGGAATTAAAAGAAAAACAAACTGTAAATAATACAAACACATGGAAGCTAAACAAAACGCTGTTACGTAACCAAGAATACACTGCAGAAAACCAAGATGGGGTCACAAACACCTGGGAAAAATTGAAAATGAAAATAGGGCCACCCAAATCTATGGAATGAAACAAATGCAACTCTAAAAGCAGAGCTGTGCGAGCAAAGAAGCGAAAAGGTAATCTCTCCCAGCACCCGCACGAAGAGTGGATGAAATCTCCACATTCAACGTCAAGTACCCCGCATCTCTGGAACACCTGAGTAGAACAATGAATCAGTCCAAAATTGAGGAGGTGGACTTTGTGAGCATAGATATATTAGTTTTTCCAGTTTTTCACACTTTGTGAGTGTGTAGGTGTATGCTACTGTGAGTCATTTTGTCTGTGTAGCTAAGCTTTAACCATTTGTGCTAGAGTTCTTTTTGGCTGTTTATTTTTTTACATTTTAAAATTTTCTCATAAAAATATTTTTTATTCTAATAACTTCATTTTATTTGATTTTACTTTATTTTGTTTTATTTTATCCTCATTCTTTGTTTCCTCCTCTTTCTTCTCCCACTTATTCTGAGCTGTGAGGATGAAAGTCTCTAGGTGCTCTAACCAGGAGTCAGTGCTCTGCATCTGAGGTGGGAAAACCAACTTCAGGACACTGGTCCACAGGAGACCTGACAGCTCCACATAATATCAAAAGGAGAAAATCTCCCAGAGATTACTTTCTCAACGCCAAGACCCACATTCACTCAGTGACCAGTAAGCAACAGTGCTGGACACCGTATGCCAAACAATGAGCAAGACAGAAACAGTCCCATCCGTTATCAGAGAGGATGCCTTAAATCATCATAAGGACGGAGGCACCAAAATACACACCAGCAGTTGTGGAAATGCCCACCAGAAAGACAGGATCCAGCCTCATTCAAAAGAACACAAGCATAACTCCCCTCCACGAAGAAGCCTACACAACCCACTTAACAAACCTTAGCCGCTGGGGACAGACAACAAAAACAACAATAACTACGGGCATGACGCCTGTGAAAAGGAACCCCAAGCACAGTAAGTTAACCAAAATTAGGAGACCAAAAAACACACAGCTGACGAAGCAGCAAGGTCAAAACGCACCAGACCTAACAAATGAAGAGGAAATAGGCAGTCTACCCGAAAAAGAATTCAGAATAATGATAGGAAAAACGATTCAACATCGTGGAAATAGGAGAGAGAAAATACAGGAAACGTTTCACAGGGGTCGACAAGAACTGAAGAGCAAACAAACAGTGATGAAGAACACAATAAATGAAAATAATTATTCTCTAGCATGGATCACTAGCACAATAACTGAGGCACAAGAACGGTTAAGTGGCCTGGAAGATAAAATAGTTCAAATAAATACTGCGGATCAAAATAAAGAACAAAGAATGAAAGGAACGGAGGACAGTCTCAGCGACCCTTGGGACAACATTAAATGCACCAACATTGGAATTATATGGCTCTCAGAAGAAGAAGAGAAAGAGAAAAGGCGTGAGAATATATTTGAAGAGATTATAGTTGAAAACTTCCCTAGTATGGGAAAGGAAAGAGTTAATCAAGTCCAGGAAGCACAGAGAGTCTCATACACGATAATTCTAAGGAGAAACACGCCAAGACACGTATTCATCAAACTATTAGAAACTAAATACATAGGAAGCATGTAAAAAGCAGCACGGGAAAAGTAGCATATACCATACAAGGGAATCCACTTAAGTTAACAGCTGACCTTTGAACAGAAATTCTGCAAGAGAGAAGGGAGTGGCAGTATACGTATTTGAAGTAATGAAAGGAAAAAAAACCTACAACCGATGTTACGGTTCTCAGCAAGAATCTCATTGAGATTGGACAGAGAAACTAAAAACTTTACAGAAAAACACACGGAAAAAGAATTCAGCACCAACAATAGCTTTATAACAAAAGATAAAGGAACTTCTCTAGGCAGGAATCACAAGGAAAAGAAAGACCTCCTAGAACCAACCAAAAACAATTAACAAAACGGTAAGAGGAACATCCATATTGATAATTACCTTACATGTAAATGGATTCATTGCTCCAACCACAACAGATAAACTGGCTGAAGGGATACAACAAAAAGCCCATTATATATGCTGCCTAGAAGAGATCCACTTTAGACCTAGTGAGACATACAGACTGAAAGTGAGGAGATGGCAAGAGACATTCCATGCAAATGGAAATCAAAGGAAACCTGGAGTTACAATTCGCATATCAGAAGAAATAGACTTTAAGATAAAGACTATTTCAAGAAACAAACAAGGACACTACACACTGATCAAGGGATCAAATTAAGGAGAGGATATAAGAAATGCAGACACTTATGAACCCAATCGAGGAGCACTTCAATACATAAAGTATATCCTAACAGCCATAAAGCGGAACTTGACAGTAAAACCATAAGAGTAGGGGACATTTCCACCCCACAATCACAAATGGATAGATCATCCAAAATGAAACTAAATCAGGAAACATAAGCTTTCAATGACGCGTTGAACAAGAGGGAATTCATTCATATGTATACAACATTCTATTGCAAAACAACAGAAAACACTTTCTCCTCGGGTACTCATGAAACACTCTCCAAGATTTCTCATATGTAGGGTCACAAATAAAGCCTTGGAAAACTAAGAAAATTGAAATAGCATCAGGTATAATTTCCGCCTGCAGTGCTATGAAACTAGAGAGGAATTAAAAGAAAAAAAAACTGTAAATAATACAAGCACATGGAAGCTAAACAAAACGCTGTTACATAACCAAGAATACACTGCAGAAAACCAAGATGGGGTCACAAACACCTGGGAAAAATTGAAAATGTAAATAGGACCACCCAAATCTATGGAATGAAACAAATGCAACTCTAAAAGCAGAGCTGTGCGAGCAAAGAAGCGAAAAAGTAATCTCTCCCAACACCCGCACGAAGAGTGGATGAAAGCTCCACATTCAACGTCAAGTACCCCGCATCTCTGGAACACCTGAGTAGAACAATGAATCAGTCCAAAATTGAGGAGGTGGACTTTGTGACCATACATATATTAGTTTTTCCAGTTTTTCACTTTTTGTGAGTGTTTAGGTGTATGCTACTGTGAGTCATTTTGTCTGTATAGCTAAGCTTTAACCATTTGTGCTAGAGTTCTTTGTGGCTGTTTATTTTTTTACATTTTGAAATTTTCTCATAAAAATATTTTTTATTTTAATAACTTCATTTTATTTGATTTTACTTTATTTTGTTTTATTTTATCCTCATTCTTTGTTTCCTTCTCTTTCTTCTCCCACTTATTCTGAGCTGTGAGGATGAAAGTCTCTAGGTGCTCTAACCAGGAGTCAGTGCTCTGCATCTGAAGTGGGAAAACCAAATTCAGGACACTGGTCCACAGGAGACCTGACAGCTCCACATAGTATCAAAGGGTGATAAACTCCCAGAGATTTCTTTCTTAACGCCAAGACCCACATTTACTCAGTGACCAGCAAGCTACAGTGCTGGACACCATCTGCCAAAAAATGAGCAAGACAGAAAGAGCCCCATCCGTTATCAGAGAGGATGCCTTAAATCATAATAAGGACGGAGGCAGCAAAATACACACCACCAGACGTGGAAGTGCCCACCAGAAAGAAAAGATCCAGCCTCATCTTCCAGAACACAAGCACAACTCCCCTCAACCAAGAAGCATACAGAACCCACTGAACAAACCTTAGCCGCTGGGGACAGACAACAAAAACAACAATAACTACGGGCATGACGCCTGTGAAAAGGAACCCCAAGCACAGTAAGTTAAGCAAAATGAGGAGACCGAAAAAAACACAGCAGAAGAAGCAACAAGGTCAAAACGCACCAGACCTAACAAATGACGAGGAAATAGGCAGTCTACCCGAAAAATAATTCAGAATAATGATAGGAAAGACGATTCAACATCGGGGAAATAGGAGACAGAAAATACAAGAAACGTTTCACAAGGGTCGACAAGAACTGAAGAGCAAACAAACAATGATGAAGAACACAATAAATGAAAATAATTATTCTCTAGCATGGATCACTAGCACAATAACTGAGGCAGAAGAACGGTTACGTGGCCGGGAAGATAAAATAGTTCAAATAAATACTGCGGATCAAACTAAAGAACAAAGAGAAAAGGAACGGAGGACAGTCACAGCGACACTTGGGACAACATTAAATGCACCAACATTCGAATTATATGGGTCTCAGAAGAAGAAGAGAAATAGAAAAGGCGTGAGAATATATTTGAAGAGATTATAGTTGAAAACTTCCCTAGTATGGGAAAGGAAATAGTTAATCAAGTCCAGGAAGCACAGAGAGTCCCATACAGGATAAATCCAAGGAGAAACACGCCAAGACACGTATTCATCAAACTATTAGAAACTAAATACATAGAAAGCATGTAAAAACAGCATGGGAAAAGTAGCATATACCATACAAGGGAATCCACGTAAGTTAACAGCTGACCTTTCAGCAGAAATTCTGCAAGAGAGAAGGGAGTGGCAGTATACGTATTTAACGTAATGAAAGGAAAAAAACCTACAACCAATGTTACTGTTCTCAGCAAGAATTTCATTGAGACAGGACAGAGAAACTAAAAACTTTACAGAAAAACACACGGAAAAAGAATGCAGCACCAACAACACCTTTATAACAAAGGATAAAGGAACTTCTCCAGGCAGGAATCACAAAGAAAAAAAAGACCTCCTAGAACCAACCAGAAACAATAAACAAAACGGTAAGAGGAACATCCATACTGATAATTACCTTATATGTAAATGGATTCATTGCTCCAACCACAACAGATAAACTGGCTGAAGGGATACAACAACAAGCACATTATATATGCTGCCTAGAAGAGATCCACTTTAGACCTAGGGAGACATACAGACTGAAAGTGAGGAGATGGCAAGAGACATTCCATGCAAATGGAAATCAAAGGAAACCTGGAGTTACAATTCTCATATCAGAAGAAATAGACTTTAAGATAAAGACTATTTCAAGAAACAAACAAGGACACTACACACTGATCAAGGAATCAAATTAAGGAGAGGATATAAGAAATGCAAATACTTATGAACCCACCCGAGGAGCACTTCAATACATGAGGTATATCCTAACAGCCATTAAGCGGAACTTGACAGTAAAACCATAAGAATAGGGGAAATTACCACCCCACAATCACCAATGGATATATCATCCAAAATAAAACTAAATCAGGAAACATAAGCTTTCAATGACGCATTGAACAAGAGGGAATTCATTCATATGTATACAACATTCTATTGCAAAACAACAGAAAACACTTTCTCCTCGGGTACTCATGAAACACTCTCCAAGATATATCATATGTAGGGTCACAAATAAAGCATTAGAAAACTAAGAAAATTGAAATAGCGTCAGGTATAATTTTCGCCTGCAGTGCTAGGCAACTAGATAGGAATTAAAAGAAAAACAAACTGTAAATAATACAAACACATGGAAGCTAAACAAAACGCTGTTACGTAACCAAGAATACACTGCAGAAAACCAAGATGGGGTCACAAACACCTGGGAAAAATTGAAAATGAAAATAGGGCCACCCAAATCTATGGAATGAAACAAATGCAACTCTAAAAGCAGAGCTGTGCGAGCAAAGAAGCGAAAAGGTAATCTCTCCCAGCACCCGCACGAAGAGTGGATGAAATCTCCACATTCAACGTCAAGTACCCCGCATCTCTGGAACACCTGAGTAGAACAATGAATCAGTCCAAAATTGAGGAGGTGGACTTTGTGAGCATAGATATATTAGTTTTTCCAGTTTTTCACACTTTGTGAGTGTGTAGGTGTATGCTACTGTGAGTCATTTTGTCTGTGTAGCTAAGCTTTAACCATTTGTGCTAGAGTTCTTTTTGGCTGTTTATTTTTTTACATTTTAAAATTTTCTCATAAAAATATTTTTTATTCTAATAACTTCATTTTATTTGATTTTACTTTATTTTGTTTTATTTTATCCTCATTCTTTGTTTCCTCCTCTTTCTTCTCCCACTTATTCTGAGCTGTGAGGATGAAAGTCTCTAGGTGCTCTAACCAGGAGTCAGTGCTCTGCATCTGAGGTGGGAAAACCAACTTCAGGACACTGGTCCACAGGAGACCTGACAGCTCCACATAATATCAAAAGGAGAAAATCTCCCAGAGATTTCTTTCTCAACGCCAAGACCCACATTCACTCAGTGACCAGTAAGCAACAGTGCTGGACACCGTATGCCAAACAATGAGCAAGACAGAAACAGTCCCATCCGTTATCAGAGAGGATGCCTTAAATCATCATAAGGACGGAGGCACCAAAATACACACCAGCAGTTGTGGAAATGCCCACCAGAAAGACAGGATCCAGCCTCATTCAAAAGAACACAAGCATAACTCCCCTCCACGAAGAAGCCTACACAACCCACTTAACAAACCTTAGCCGCTGGGGACAGACAACAAAAACAACAATAACTACGGGCATGACGCCTGTGAAAAGGAACCCCAAGCACAGTAAGTTAACCAAAATTAGGAGACCAAAAAACACACAGCTGACGAAGCAGCAAGGTCAAAACGCACCAGACCTAACAAATGAAGAGGAAATAGGCAGTCTACCCGAAAAAGAATTCAGAATAATGATAGGAAAAACAATTCAACATCGTGGAAATAGGAGAGAGAAAATACAGGAAACGTTTCACAGGGGTCGACAAGAACTGAAGAGCAAACAAACAGTGATGAAGAACACAATAAATGAAAATAATTATTCTCTAGCATGGATCACTAGCACAATAACTGAGGCACAAGAACGGTTAAGTGGCCTGGAAGATAAAATAGTTCAAATAAATACTGCGGATCAAAATAAAGAACAAAGAATGAAAGGAACGGAGGACAGTCTCAGCGACCCTTGGGACAACATTAAATGCACCAACATTCGAATTATATGGCTCTCAGAAGAAGAAGAGAAAGAGAAAAGGCGTGAGAATATATTTGAAGAGATTATAGTTGAAAACTTCCCTAGTATGGGAAAGGAAAGAGTTAATCAAGTCCAGGAAGCACAGAGAGTCTCATACAGGATAATTCTAAGGAGAAACACGCCAAGACACGTATTCATCAAACTATTAGAAACTAAATACATAGGAAGCATGTAAAAAGCAGCACGGGAAAAGTAGCATATACCATACAAGGGAATCCACTTAAGTTAACAGCTGACCTTTGAACAGAAATTCTGCAAGAGAGAAGGGAGTGGCAGTATACGTATTTGAAGTAATGAAAGGAAAAAAAACCTACAACCGATGTTACGGTTCTCAGCAAGAATCTCATTGAGATTGGACAGAGAAACTAAAAACTTTACAGAAAAACACACGGAAAAAGAATTCAGCACCAACAATAGCTTTATAACAAAAGATAAAGGAACTTCTCTAGGCAGGAATCACAAGGAAAAGAAAGACCTCCTAGAACCAACCAAAAACAATTAACAAAACGGTAAGAGGAACATCCATATTGATAATTACCTTACATGTAAATGGATTCATTGCTCCAACCACAACAGATAAACTGGCTGAAGGGATACAACAAAAAGCCCATTATATATGCTGCCTAGAAGAGATCCACTTTAGACCTAGTGAGACATACAGACTGAAAGTGAGGAGATGGCAAGAGACATTCCATGCAAATGGAAATCAAAGGAAACCTGGAGTTACAATTCGCATATCAGAAGAAATAGACTTTAAGATAAAGACTATTTCAAGAAACAAACAAGGACACTACACACTGATCAAGGGATCAAATTAAGGAGAGGATATAAGAAATGCAGACACTTATGAACCCAATCGAGGAGCACTTCAATACATAAAGTATATCCTAACAGCCATAAAGCGGAACTTGACAGTAAAACCATAAGAGTAGGGGACATTTCCACCCCACAATCACAAATGGATAGATCATCCAAAATGAAACTAAATCAGGAAACATAAGCTTTCAATGACGCGTTGAACAAGAGGGAATTCATTCATATGTATACAACATTCTATTGCAAAACAACAGAAAACACTTTCTCCTCGGGTACTCATGAAACACTCTCCAAGATTTATCATATGTAGGGTCACAAATAAAGCCTTGGAAAACTAAGAAAATTGAAATAGCATCAGGTATAATTTCCGCCTGCAGTGCTATGAAACTAGAGAGGAATTAAAAGAAAAAAAAACTGTAAATAATACAAGCACATGGAAGCTAAACAAAACGCTGTTACATAACCAAGAATACACTGCAGAAAACCAAGATGGGGTCACAAACACCTGGGAAAAATTGAAAATGTAAATAGGACCACCCAAATCTATGGAATGAAACAAATGCAACTCTAAAAGCAGAGCTGTGCGAGCAAAGAAGCGAAAAAGTAATCTCTCCCAACACCCGCACGAAGAGTGGATGAAAGCTCCACATTCAACGTCAAGTACCCCGCATCTCTGGAACACCTGAGTAGAACAATGAATCAGTCCAAAATTGAGGAGGTGGACTTTGTGACCATACATATATTAGTTTTTCCAGTTTTTCACTTTTTGTGAGTGTTTAGGTGTATGCTACTGTGAGTCATTTTGTCTGTATAGCTAAGCTTTAACCATTTGTGCTAGAGTTCTTTGTGGCTGTTTATTTTTTTACATTTTAAAATTTTCTCATAAAAATATTTTTTATTTTAATAACTTCATTTTATTTGATTTTACTTTATTTTGTTTTATTTTATCCTCATTCTTTGTTTCCTTCTCTTTCTTCTCCCACTTATTCTGAGCTGTGAGGATGAAAGTCTCTAGGTGCTCTAACCAGGAGTCAGTGCTCTGCATCTGAAGTGGGAAAACCAAATTCAGGACACTGGTCCACAGGAGACCTGACAGCTCCACATAGTATCAAAGGGTGATAAACTCCCAGAGATTTCTTTCTTAACGCCAAGACCCACATTTACTCAGTGACCAGCAAGCTACAGTGCTGGACACCATCTGCCAAAAAATGAGCAAGACAGAAAGAGCCCCATCCGTTATCAGAGAGGATGCCTTAAATCATAATAAGGACGGAGGCAGCAAAATACACACCACCAGACGTGGAAGTGCCCACCAGAAAGAAAAGATCCAGCCTCATCTTCCAGAACACAAGCACAACTCCCCTCAACCAAGAAGCATACAGAACCCACTGAACAAACCTTAGCCGCTGGGGACAGACAACAAAAACAACAATAACTACGGGCATGACGCCTGTGAAAAGGAACCCCAAGCACAGTAAGTTAAGCAAAATGAGGAGACCGAAAAAAACACAGCAGAAGAAGCAACAAGGTCAAAACGCACCAGACCTAACAAATGACGAGGAAATAGGCAGTCTACCCGAAAAATAATTCAGAATAATGATAGGAAAGACGATTCAACATCGGGGAAATAGGAGACAGAAAATACAAGAAACGTTTCACAAGGGTCGACAAGAACTGAAGAGCAAACAAACAATGATGAAGAACACAATAAATGAAAATAATTATTCTCTAGCATGGATCACTAGCACAATAACTGAGGCAGAAGAACGGTTACGTGGCCGGGAAGATAAAATAGTTCAAATAAATACTGCGGATCAAACTAAAGAACAAAGAGAAAAGGAACGGAGGACAGTCACAGCGACACTTGGGACAACATTAAATGCACCAACATTCGAATTATATGGGTCTCAGAAGAAGAAGAGAAATAGAAAAGGCGTGAGAATATATTTGAAGAGATTATAGTTGAAAACTTCCCTAGTATGGGAAAGGAAATAGTTAATCAAGTCCAGGAAGCACAGAGAGTCCCATACAGGATAAATCCAAGGAGAAACACGCCAAGACACGTATTCATCAAACTATTAGAAACTAAATACATAGAAAGCATGTAAAAACAGCATGGGAAAAGTAGCATATACCATACAAGGGAATCCACGTAAGTTAACAGCTGACCTTTCAGCAGAAATTCTGCAAGAGAGAAGGGAGTGGCAGTATACGTATTTAACGTAATGAAAGGAAAAAAACCTACAACCAATGTTACTGTTCTCAGCAAGAATTTCATTGAGACAGGACAGAGAAACTAAAAACTTTACAGAAAAACACACGGAAAAAGAATGCAGCACCAACAACACCTTTATAACAAAGGATAAAGGAACTTCTCCAGGCAGGAATCACAAAGAAAAAAAAGACCTCCTAGAACCAACCAGAAACAATTAACAAAACGGTAAGAGGAACATCCATACTGATAATTACCTTACATGTAAATGGATTCATTGCTCCAACCACAACAGATAAACTGGCTGAAGGGATACAACAACAAGCACATTATATATGCTGCCTAGAAGAGATCCACTTTAGACCTAGGGAGACATACAGACTGAAAGTGAGGAGATGGCAAGAGACATTCCATGCAAATGGAAATCAAAGGAAACCTGGAGTTACAATTCTCATATCAGAAGAAATAGACTTTAAGATAAAGACTATTTCAAGAAACAAACAAGGACACTACACACTGATCAAGGAATCAAATTAAGGAGAGGATATAAGAAATGCAAATACTTATGAACCCACCCGAGGAGCACTTCAATACATGAGGTATATCCTAACAGCCATTAAGCGGAACTTGACAGTAAAACCATAAGAATAGGGGAAATTACCACCCCACAATCACCAATGGATATATCATCCAAAATAAAACTAAATCAGGAAACATAAGCTTTCAATGACGCATTGAACAAGAGGGAATTCATTCATATGTATACAACATTCTATTGCAAAACAACAGAAAACACTTTCTCCTCGGGTACTCATGAAACACTCTCCAAGATATATCATATGTAGGGTCACAAATAAAGCATTAGAAAACTAAGAAAATTGAAATAGCGTCAGGTATAATTTTCGCCTGCAGTGCTAGGCAACTAGATAGGAATTAAAAGAAAAACAAACTGTAAATAATACAAACACATGGAAGCTAAACAAAACGCTGTTACGTAACCAAGAATACACTGCAGAAAACCAAGATGGGGTCACAAACACCTGGGAAAAATTGAAAATGAAAATAGGGCCACCCAAATCTATGGAATGAAACAAATGCAACTCTAAAAGCAGAGCTGTGCGAGCAAAGAAGCGAAAAGGTAATCTCTCCCAGCACCCGCACGAAGAGTGGATGAAATCTCCACATTCAACGTCAAGTACCCCGCATCTCTGGAACACCTGAGTAGAACAATGAATCAGTCCAAAATTGAGGAGGTGGACTTTGTGAGCATAGATATATTAGTTTTTCCAGTTTTTCACACTTTGTGAGTGTGTAGGTGTATGCTACTGTGAGTCATTTTGTCTGTGTAGCTAAGCTTTAACCATTTGTGCTAGAGTTCTTTTTGGCTGTTTATTTTTTTACATTTTAAAATTTTCTCATAAAAATATTTTTTATTCTAATAACTTCATTTTATTTGATTTTACTTTATTTTGTTTTATTTTATCCTCATTCTTTGTTTCCTCCTCTTTCTTCTCCCACTTATTCTGAGCTGTGAGGATGAAAGTCTCTAGGTGCTCTAACCAGGAGTCAGTGCTCTGCATCTGAGGTGGGAAAACCAACTTCAGGACACTGGTCCACAGGAGACCTGACAGCTCCACATAATATCAAAAGGAGAAAATCTCCCAGAGATTTCTTTCTCAACGCCAAGACCCACATTCACTCAGTGACCAGTAAGCAACAGTGCTGGACACCGTATGCCAAACAATGAGCAAGACAGAAACAGTCCCATCCGTTATCAGAGAGGATGCCTTAAATCATCATAAGGACGGAGGCACCAAAATACACACCAGCAGTTGTGGAAATGCCCACCAGAAAGACAGGATCCAGCCTCATTCAAAAGAACACAAGCATAACTCCCCTCCACGAAGAAGCCTACACAACCCACTTAACAAACCTTAGCCGCTGGGGACAGACAACAAAAACAACAATAACTACGGGCATGACGCCTGTGAAAAGGAACCCCAAGCACAGTAAGTTAACCAAAATTAGGAGACCAAAAAACACACAGCTGACGAAGCAGCAAGGTCAAAACGCACCAGACCTAACAAATGAAGAGGAAATAGGCAGTCTACCCGAAAAAGAATTCAGAATAATGATAGGAAAAACGATTCAACATCGTGGAAATAGGAGAGAGAAAATACAGGAAACGTTTCACAGGGGTCGACAAGAACTGAAGAGCAAACAAACAGTGATGAAGAACACAATAAATGAAAATAATTATTCTCTAGCATGGATCACTAGCACAATAACTGAGGCACAAGAACGGTTAAGTGGCCTGGAAGATAAAATAGTTCAAATAAATACTGCGGATCAAAATAAAGAACAAAGAATGAAAGGAACGGAGGACAGTCTCAGCGACCCTTGGGACAACATTAAATGCACCAACATTGGAATTATATGGCTCTCAGAAGAAGAAGAGAAAGAGAAAAGGCGTGAGAATATATTTGAAGAGATTATAGTTGAAAACTTCCCTAGTATGGGAAAGGAAAGAGTTAATCAAGTCCAGGAAGCACAGAGAGTCTCATACAGGATAATTCTAAGGAGAAACACGCCAAGACACGTATTCATCAAACTATTAGAAACTAAATACATAGGAAGCATGTAAAAAGCAGCACGGGAAAAGTAGCATATACCATACAAGGGAATCCACTTAAGTTAACAGCTGACCTTTGAACAGAAATTCTGCAAGAGAGAAGGGAGTGGCAGTATACGTATTTGAAGTAATGAAAGGAAAAAAAACCTACAACCGATGTTACTGTTCTCAGCAAGAATCTCATTGAGATTGGACAGAGAAACTAAAAACTTTACAGAAAAACACACGGAAAAAGAATTCAGCACCAACAATAGCTTTATAACAAAAGATAAAGGAACTTCTCTAGGCAGGAATCACAAGGAAAAGAAAGACCTCCTAGAACCAACCAAAAACAATTAACAAAACGGTAAGAGGAACATCCATATTGATAATTACCTTACATGTAAATGGATTCATTGCTCCAACCACAACAGATAAACTGGCTGAAGGGATACAACAACAAGCCCATTATATATGCTGCCTAGAAGAGATCCACTTTAGACCTAGTGAGACATACAGACTGAAAGTGAGGAGATGGCAAGAGACATTCCATGCAAATGGAAATCAAAGGAAACCTGGAGTTACAATTCGCATATCAGAAGAAATAGACTTTAAGATAAAGACTATTTCAAGAAACAAACAAGGACACTACACACTGATCAAGGGATCAAATTAAGGAGAGGATATAAGAAATGCAGACACTTATGAACCCAATCGAGGAGCACTTCAATACACAAAGTATATCCTAACAGCCATAAAGCGGAACTTGACAGTAAAACCATAAGAGTAGGGGACATTTCCACCCCACAATCACAAATGGATAGATCATCCAAAATGAAACTAAATCAGGAAACATAAGCTTTCAATGACGCGTTGAACAAGAGGGAATTCATTCATATGTATACAACATTCTATTGCAAAACAACAGAAAACACTTTCTCCTCGGGTACTCATGAAACACTCTCCAAGATTTATCATATGTAGGGTCACAAATAAAGCCTTGGAAAACTAAGAAAATTGACATAGCATCAGGTATAATTTTCGCCTGCAGTGCTATGAAACTAGAGAGGAATTAAAAGAAAAAAAAACTGTAAATAATACAAACACATGGAAGCTAAACAAAACGCTGTTACATAACCAAGAATACACTGCAGAAAACCAAGATGGGGTCACAAACACCTGGGAAAAATTGAAAATGTAAATAGGACCACCCAAATCTATGGAATGAAACAAATGCAACTCTAAAAGCAGAGCTGTGCGAGCAAAGAAGCGAAAAAGTAATCTCTCCCAACACCCGCACGAAGAGTGGATGAAATCTCCACATTCAACGTCAAGTACCCCGCATCTCTGGAACACCTGAGTAGAACAATGAATCAGTCCAAAATTGAGGAGGTGGACTTTGTGACCATACATATATTAGTTTTTCCCGTTTTTCACTTTTTGTGAGTGTTTAGGTGTATGCTACTGTGAGTCATTTTGTCTCTATAGCTAAGCTTTAACCATTTGTGCTAGAGTTCTTTGTGGCTGTTTATTTTTTTACATTTTAAAATTTTCTCATAAAAATATTTTTTATTTTAATAACTTCATTTTATTTGATTTTACTATATTTTGTTTTATTTTATCCTCATTCTTTGTTTCCTTCTCTTTCTTCTCCCACTTATTCTGAGCTGTGAGGATGAAAGTCTCTAGGTGCTCTAACCAGGAGTCAGTGCTCTGCATCTGAGGTGGGAAAACCAAATTCAGGACACTGGTCCACAGGAGACCTGACAGCTCCACATAGTATCAAAGGGTGATAAACTCCCAGAGATTTCTTTCTTAACGCCAAGACCCACATTTACTCAGTGACCAGCAAGCTACAGTGCTGGACACCATCTGCCAAAAAATGAGCAAGACAGAAAGAGCCCCATCCGTTATCAGAGAGGATGCCTTAAATCATAATAAGGACGGAGGCAGCAAAATACACACCACCAGACGTGGAAGTGCCCACCAGAAAGAAAAGATCCAGCCTCATCTTCCAGAACACAAGCACAACTCCCCTCAACCAAGAAGCATACAGAACCCACTGAACAAACATTAGCCGCTGGGGACAGACAACAAAAACAACAATAACTACGGGCATGACGCCTGTGAAAAGGAACCCCAAGCACAGTAAGTTAAGCAAAATGAGGAGACCGAAAAACACACAGCAGAAGAAGCAACAAGGTCAAAACGCACCAGACCTAACAAATGACGAGGAAATAAGCAGTCTACCCGAAAAATAATTCAGAATAATGATAGGAAAGACGATTCAACATCGGGGAAATAGGAGACAGAAAATACAAAAAACGTTTCACAAGGGTCGACAAGAACTGAAGAGCAAACAAACAATGATGAAGAACACAATAAATGAAAATAATTATTCTCTAGCATGGATCACTAGCACAATAACTGAGGCAGAAGAACAGTTACGTGGCCGGGAAGATAAAATAGTTCAAATAAATACTGCGGATCAAAATAAAGAACAAAGAGAAAAGGAACGGAGGACAGTCACAGCGACCCTTGGGACAACATTAAATGCACCAATATTCGAATTATATGGGTCTCAGAAGAAGAAGAGAAATAGAAAAGGCGTGAGAATATATTTGAAGAGATTATAGTTGAAAACTTCCATAGTATGGGAAAGGAAATAGTTAATCAAGTCCAGGAAGCACAGAGAGTCCCATAC
Organism: Balaenoptera physalus; assembly: GCF_965194825.1. Lineage (NCBI taxonomy): Eukaryota > Metazoa > Chordata > Mammalia > Artiodactyla > Balaenopteridae > Balaenoptera > Balaenoptera physalus. Next base: position 19,752,963 of record NC_138904.1, on the reverse strand, counting down.
AGGATAAATCCAAGGAGAAACACGCCAAGACACGTATTCATCAAACTATTAGAAACTAAATACATAGAAAGCAAGTAAAAAGCAGCATGGGAAAAGTAGCATATACCATACAAGGGAATCCACGTAAGTTAACAGCTGACCTTTCAGCAGAAATTCTGCAAGAGAGAAGGGAGTGGCAGTATACGTATTTAACGTAATGAAAGGAAAAAAACCTACAACCAATGTTACTGTTCTCAGCAAGAATTTCATTGAGACAGGACAGAGAAACTAAAAACTTTACAGAAAAACACACGGAAAAAGAATGCAGCACCAACAACACCTTTATAACAAAGGATAAAGGAACTTCTCTAGGCAGGAATCACAAAGAAAAAAAAGACCTCCTAGAACCAACCAGAAACAATTAACAAAACGGTAAGAGGAACATCCATACTGATAATTACCTTACATGTAAATGGATTCATTGCTCCAACCACAACAGATAAACTGGCTGAAGGGATACAACAACAAGCATATTATATATGCTGCCTAGAATAGATCCACTTTAGACCTAGGGAGACATACAGACTGAAAGTGAGGAGATGGCAAGAGACATTCCATGCAAATGGAAATCAAAGGAAACCTGGAGTTACAATTCTCATATCAGAAGAAATAGACTTTAAGATAAAGACTATTTCAAGAAACAAACAAGGACACTACACACTGATCAAGGAATCAAATTAAGGAGAGGATATAAGAAATGCAAATACTTATGAACCCACCCGAGGAGCACTTCAATACATGAGGTATATCCTAACAGCCATTAAGCGGAACTTGACAGTAAAACCATAAGAGTAGGGGAAATTACCACCCCACAATCACCAATGGATAGATCATCCAAAATAAAACTAAATCAGGAAACATAAGCTTTCAATGACGCATTGAACAAGAGGGAATTCATTCATATGTATACAACATTCTATTGCAAAACAACAGAAAACACTTTCTCCTCGGGTACTCATGAAACACTCTCCAAGATATATCATATGTAGGGTCACAAATAAAGCATTAGAAAACTAAGAAAATTGAAATAGCGTCAGGTATAATTTTCGCCTGCAGTGCTAGGCAACTAGATAGGAATTAAAAGAAAAACAAACTGTAAATAATACAAACACATGGAAGCTAAACAAAACGCTGTTACATAACCAAGAATACACTGCAGAAAACCAAGATGGGGTCACAAACACCTGGGAAAAATTGAAAATGTAAATAGGACCACCCAAATCTATGGAATGAAACAAATGCAACTCTAAAAGCAGAGCTGTGCGAGCAAAGAAGCGAAAAAGTAATCTCTCCCAACACCCGCACGAAGAGTGGATGAAATCTCCACATTCAACGTCAAGTACCCCGCATCTCTGGAACACCTGAGTAGAACAATGAATCAGTCCAAAATTGAGGAGGTGGACTTTGTGACCATACATATATTAGTTTTTCCCGTTTTTCACTTTTTGTGAGTGTTTAGGTGTATGCTACTGTGAGTCATTTTGTCTCTATAGCTAAGCTTTAACCATTTGTGCTAGAGTTCTTTGTGGCTGTTTATTTTTTTACATTTTAAAATTTTCTCATAAAAATATTTTTTATTTTAATAACTTCATTTTATTTGATTTTACTTTATTTTGTTTTATTTTATCCTCATTCTTTGTTTCCTTCTCTTTCTTCTCCCACTTATTCTGAGCTGTGAGGATGAAAGTCTCTAGGTGCTCTAACCAGGAGTCAGTGCTCTGCATCTGAGGTGGGAAAACCAAATTCAGGACACTGGTCCACAGGAGACCTGACAGCTCCACATAGTATCAAAGGGTGATAAACTCCCAGAGATTTCTTTCTTAACGCCAAGACCCACATTTACTCAGTGACCAGCAAGCTACAGTGCTGGACACCATCTGCCAAAAAATGAGCAAGACAGAAGGAGCCCCATCCGTTATCAGAGAGGATGCCTTAAATCATAATAAGGACGGAGGCAGCAAAATACACACCACCAGACGTGGAAGTGCCCACCAGAAAGAAAAGATCCAGCCTCATCTTCCAGAACACAAGCACAACTCCCCTCAACCAAGAAGCATACAGAACCCACTGAACAAACCTTAGCCGCTGGGGACAGACAACAAAAACAACAATAACTACGGGCATGACGCCTGTGAAAAGGAACCCCAAGCACAGTAAGTTAAGCAAAATGAGGAGACCGAAAAACACACAGCAGAAGAAGCAACAAGGTCAAAACGCACCAGACCTAACAAATGACGAGGAAATAAGCAGTCTACCCGAAAAATAATTCAGAATAATGATAGGAAAGACGATTCAACATCGGGGAAATAGGAGACAGAAAATACAAAAAACGTTTCACAAGGGTCGACAAGAACTGAAGAGCAAACAAACAATGATGAAGAACACAATAAATGAAAATAATTATTCTCTAGCATGGATCACTAGCACAATAACTGAGGCAGAAGAACAGTTACGTGGCCGGGAAGATAAAATAGTTCAAATAAATACTGCGGATCAAAATAAAGAACAAAGAGAAAAGGAACGGAGGACAGTCACAGCGACCCTTGGGACAACATTAAATGCACCAATATTCGAATTATATGGGTCTCAGAAGAAGAAGAGAAATAGAAAAGGCGTGAGAATATATTTGAAGAGATTATAGTTGAAAACTTCCCTAGTATGGGAAAGGAAATAGTTAATCAAGTCCAGGAAGCACAGAGAGTCCCATACAGGATAAATCCAAGGAGAAACACGCCAAGACACGTATTCATCAAACTATTAGAAACTAAATACATAGAAAGCAAGTAAAAAGCAGCATGGGAAAAGTAGCATATACCATACAAGGGAATCCACGTAAGTTAACAGCTGACCTTTCAGCAGAAATTCTGCAAGAGAGAAGGGAGTGGCAGTATACGTATTTAACGTAATGAAAGGAAAAAAACCTACAACCAATGTTACTGTTCTCAGCAAGAATTTCATTGAGACAGGACAGAGAAACTAAAAACTTTACAGAAAAACACACGGAAAAAGAATGCAGCACCAACAACACCTTTATAACAAAGGATAAAGGAACTTCTCTAGGCAGGAATCACAAAGAAAAAAAAGACCTCCTAGAACCAACCAGAAACAATTAACAAAACGGTAAGAGGAACATCCATACTGATAATTACCTTACATGTAAATGGATTCATTGCTCCAACCACAACAGATAAACTGGCTGAAGGGATACAACAACAAGCATATTATATATGCTGCCTAGAAGAGATCCACTTTAGACCTAGGGAGACATACAGACTGAAAGTGAGGAGATGGCAAGAGACATTCCATGCAAATGGAAATCAAAGGAAACCTGGAGTTACAATTCTCATATCAGAAGAAATAGACTTTAAGATAAAGACTATTTCAAGAAACAAACAAGGACACTACACACTGATCAAGGAATCAAATTAAGGAGAGGATATAAGAAATGCAAATACTTATGAACCCACCCGAGGAGCACTTCAATACATGAGGTATATCCTAACAGCCATTAAGCGGAACTTGACAGTAAAACCATAAGAGTAGGGGAAATTACCACCCCACAATCACCAATGGATAGATCATCCAAAATAAAACTAAATCAGGAAACATAAGCTTTCAATGACGCATTGAACAAGAGGGAATTCATTCATATGTATACAACATTCTATTGCAAAACAACAGAAAACACTTTCTCCTCGGGTACTCATGAAACACTCTCCAAGATATATCATATGTAGGGTCACAAATAAAGCATTAGAAAACTAAGAAAATTGAAATAGCGTCAGGTATAATTTTCGCCTGCAGTGCTAGGCAACTAGATAGGAATTAAAAGAAAAACAAACTGTAAATAATACAAACACATGGAAGCTAAACAAAACGCTGTTACATAACCAAGAATACACTGCAGAAAACCAAGATGGGGTCACAAACACCTGGGAAAAATTGAAAATGTAAATAGGACCACCCAAATCTATGGAATGAAACAAATGCAACTCTAAAAGCAGAGCTGTGCGAGCAAAGAAGCGAAAAAGTAATCTCTCCCAACACCCGCACGAAGAGTGGATGAAATCTCCACATTCAACGTCAAGTACCCCGCATCTCTGGAACACCTGAGTAGAACAATGAATCAGTCCAAAATTGAGGAGGTGGACTTTGTGACCATACATATATTAGTTTTTCCCGTTTTTCACTTTTTGTGAGTGTTTAGGTGTATGCTACTGTGAGTCATTTTGTCTCTATAGCTAAGCTTTAACCATTTGTGCTAGAGTTCTTTGTGGCTGTTTATTTTTTTACATTTTAAAATTTTCTCATAAAAATATTTTTTATTTTAATAACTTCATTTTATTTGATTTTACTTTATTTTGTTTTATTTTATCCTCATTCTTTGTTTCCTTCTCTTTCTTCTCCCACTTATTCTGAGCTGTGAGGATGAAAGTCTCTAGGTGCTCTAACCAGGAGTCAGTGCTCTGCATCTGAGGTGGGAAAACCAAATTCAGGACACTGGTCCACAGGAGACCTGACAGCTCCACATAGTATCAAAGGGTGATAAACTCCCAGAGATTTCTTTCTTAACGCCAAGACCCACATTTACTCAGTGACCAGCAAGCTACAGTGCTGGACACCATCTGCCAAAAAATGAGCAAGACAGAAAGAGCCCCATCCGTTATCAGAGAGGATGCCTTAAATCATAATAAGGACGGAGGCAGCAAAATACACACCACCAGACGTGGAAGTGCCCACCAGAAAGAAAAGATCCAGCCTCATCTTCCAGAACACAAGCACAACTCCCCTCAACCAAGAAGCATACAGAACCCACTGAACAAACCTTAGCCGCTGGGGACAGACAACAAAAACAACAATAACTACGGGCATGACGCCTGTGAAAAGGAACCCCAAGCACAGTAAGTTAAGCAAAATGAGGAGACCGAAAAACACACAGCAGAAGAAGCAACAAGGTCAAAACGCACCAGACCTAACAAATGACGAGGAAATAAGCAGTCTACCCGAAAAATAATTCAGAATAATGAAAGGAAAGACGATTCAACATCGGGGAAATAGGAGACAGAAAATACAAAAAACGTTTCACAAGGGTCGACAAGAGCTGAAGAGCAAACAAACAATGATGAAGAACACAATAAATGAAAATAATTATTCTCTAGCATGGATCACTAGCACAATAACTGAGGCAGAAGAACAGTTACGTGGCCGGGAAGATAAAATAGTTCAAATAAATACTGCGGATCAAAATAAAGAACAAAGAGAAAAGGAACGGAGGACAGTCACAGCGACCCTTGGGACAACATTAAATGCACCAATATTCGAATTATATGGGTCTCAGAAGAAGAAGAGAAATAGAAAAGGCGTGAGAATATATTTGAAGAGATTATAGTTGAAAACTTCCCTAGTATGGGAAAGGAAATAGTTAATCAAGTCCAGGAAGCACAGAGAGTCCCACACAGGATAAATCCAAGGAGAAACACGCCAAGACACGTATTCATCAAACTATTAGAAACTAAATACATAGAAAGCATGTAAAAAGCAGCATGGGAAAAGTAGCATATACCATACAAGGGAATCCACGTAAGTTAACAGCTGACCTTTCAGCAGAAATTCTGCAAGAGAGAAGGGAGTGGCAGTATACGTATTTAACGTAATGAAAGGAAAAAAACCTACAACCAATGTTACTGTTCTCAGCAAGAATTTCATTGAGACAGGACAGAGAAACTAAAAACTTTACAGAAAAACACACGGAAAAAGAATGCAGCACCAACAACACCTTTATAACAAAGGATAAAGGAACTTCTCTAGGCAGGAATCACAAAGAAAAAAAAGACCTCCTAGAACCAACCAGAAACAATTAACAAAACGGTAAGAGGAACATCCATACTGATAATTACCTTACATGTAAATGGATTCATTGCTCCAACCACAACAGATAAACTGGCTGAAGGGATACAACAACAAGCATATTATATATGCTGCCTAGAAGAGATCCACTTTAGACCTAGGGAGACATACAGACTGAAAGTGAGGAGATGGCAAGAGACATTCCATGCAAATGGAAATCAAAGGAAACCTGGAGTTACAATTCTCATATCAGAAGAAATAGACTTTAAGATAAAGACTATTTCAAGAAACAAACAAGGACACTACACACTGATCAAGGAATCAAATTAAGGAGAGGATATAAGAAATGCAAATACTTATGAACCCACCCGAGGAGCACTTCAATACATGAGGTATATCCTAACAGCCATTAAGCGGAACTTGACAGTAAAACCATAAGAGTAGGGGAAATTACCAACCCACAATCACCAATGGATAGATCATCCAAAATAAAACTAAATCAGGAAACATAAGCTTTCAATGACGCATTGAACAAGAGGGAATTCATTCATATGTATACAACATTCTATTGCAAAACAACAGAAAACACTTTCTCCTCGGGTACTCATGAAACACTCTCCAAGATATATCATATGTAGGGTCACAAATAAAGCATTAGAAAACTAAGAAAATTGAAATAGCGTCAGGTATAATTTTCGCCTGCAGTGCTAGGCAACTAGATAGGAATTAAAAGAAAAACAAACTGTAAATAATACAAACACATGGAAGCTAAACAAAACGCTGTTACATAACCAAGAATACACTGCAGAAAACCAAGATGGGGTCACAAACACCTGGGAAAAATTGAAAATGAAAATAGGGCCACCCAAATCTATGGAATGAAACAAATGCAACTCTAAAAGCAGAGCTGTGCGAGCAAAGAAGCGAAAAAGTAATCTCTCCCAACACCCGCACGAAGAGTGGATGAAATCTCCACATTCAACGTCAAGTACCCCGCATCTCTGGAACACCTGAGTAGAACAATGAATCAGTCCAAAATTGAGGAGGTGGACTTTGTGACCATACATATATTAGTTTTTCCCGTTTTTCACTTTTTGTGAGTGTTTAGGTGTATGCTACTGTGAGTCATTTTGTCTCTATAGCTAAGCTTTAACCATTTGTGCTAGAGTTCTTTGTGGCTGTTTATTTTTTTACATTTTAAAATTTTCTCATAAAAATATTTTTTATTTTAATAACTTCATTTTATTTGATTTTACTTTATTTTGTTTTATTTTATCCTCATTCTTTGTTTCCTTCTCTTTCTTCTCCCACTTATTCTGAGCTGTGAGGATGAAAGTCTCTAGGTGCTCTAACCAGGAGTCAGTGCTCTGCATCTGAAGTGGGAAAACCAAATTCAGGACACTGGTCCACAGGAGACCTGACAGCTCCACATAGTATCAAAGGGTGATAAACTCCCAGATATTTCTTTCTTAACGCCAGGACCCACATTTACTCAGTGACCAGCAAGCTACAGTGCTGGACACCATCTGCCAAAAAATGAGCAAGACAGAAAGAGCCCCATCCGTTATCAGAGAGGATGCCTTAAATCATAATAAGGACGGAGGCAGCAAAATACACACCACCAGACGTGGAAGTGCCCACCAGAAAGAAAAGATCCAGCCTCATCTTCCAGAACACAAGCACAACTCCCCTCAACCAAGAAGCATACAGAACCCACTGAACAAACCTTAGCCGCTGGGGACAGACAACAAAAACAACAATAACTACGGGCATGACGCCTGTGAAAAGGAACCCCAAGCACAGTAAGTTAACCAAAATTAGGAGACCAAAAAACACACAGCTGACGAAGCAGCAAGGTCAAAACGCACCAGACCTAACAAATGAAGAGGAAATAGGCAGTCTACCCGAAAAAGAATTCAGAATAATGATAGGAAAAACGATTCAACATCGTGGAAATAGGAGAGAGAAAATACAGGAAACGTTTCACAGGGGTCGACAAGAACTGAAGAGCAAACAAAGAGTGATGAAGAACACAATAAATGAAAATAATTATTCTCTAGCATGGATCACTAGCACAATAACTGAGGCACAAGAACGGTTAAGTGGCCTGGAAGATAAAATAGTTCAAATAAATACTGCGGATCAAAATAAAGAACAAAGAATGAAAGGAACGGAGGACAGTCTCAGCGACCCTTGGGACAACATTAAATGCACCAACATTCGAATTATATGGCTCTCAGAAGAAGAAGAGAAAGAGAAAAGGCGTGAGAATATATTTGAAGAGATTATAGTTGAAAACTTCCCTAGTATGGGAAAGGAAAGAGTTAATCAAGTCCAGGAAGCACAGAGAGTCTCATACAGGATAATTCTAAGGAGAAACACGCCAAGACACGTATTCATCAAACTATTAGAAACTAAATACATAGGAAGCATGTAAAAAGCAGCACGGGAAAAGTAGCATATACCATACAAGGGAATCCACTTAAGTTAACAGCTGACCTTTGAACAGAAATTCTGCAAGAGAGAAGGGAGTGGCAGTATACGTATTTGAAGTAATGAAAGGAAAAAAAACCTACAACCGATGTTACTGTTCTCAGCAAGAATCTCATTGAGATTGGACAGAGAAACTGAAAACTTTACAGAAAAACACACGGAAAAAGAATTCAGCACCAACAATAGCTTTATAACAAAAGATAAAGGAACTTCTCTAGGCAGGAATCACAAGGAAAAGAAAGACCTCCTAGAACCAACCAAAAACAATTAACAAAACGGTAAGAGGAACATCCATATTGATAATTACCTTACATGTAAATGGATTCATTGCTCCAACCACAACAGATAAACTGGCTGAAGGGATACAACAAAAAGCCCATTATATATGCTGCCTAGAAGAGATCCACTTTAGACCTAGTGAGACATACAGACTGAAAGTGAGGAGATGGCAAGAGACATTCCATGCAAATGGAAATCAAAGGAAACCTGGAGTTACAATTCGCATATCAGAAGAAATAGACTTTAAGATAAAGACTATTTCAAGAAACAAACAAGGACACTACACACTGATCAAGGGATCAAATTAAGGAGAGGATATAAGAAATGCAGACACTTATGAACCCAATCGAGGAGCACTTCAATACATAAAGTATATCCTAACAGCCATAAAGCGGAACTTGACAGTAAAACCATAAGAGTAGGGGACATTTCCACCCCACAATCACAAATGGATAGATCATCCAAAATGAAACTAAATCAGGAAACATAAGCTTTCAATGACGCGTTGAACAAGAGGGAATTCATTCATATGTATACAACATTCTATTGCAAAACAACAGAAAACACTTTCTCCTCGGGTACTCATGAAACACTCTCCAAGATTTATCATACGTAGGGTCACAAATAAAGCCTTGGAAAACTAAGAAAATTGAAATAGCATCAGGTATAATTTTCGCCTGCAGTGCTATGAAACTAGAGAGGAATTAAAAGAAAAAAAATCTGTAAATAATACAAACACATGGAAGCTAAACAAAACGCTGTTACATAACCAAGAATACACTGCAGAAAACCAAGATGGGGTCACAAACACCTGGGAAAAATTGAAAATGTAAATAGGACCACCCAAATCTATGGAATGAAACAAATGCAACTCTAAAAGCAGAGCTGTGCGAGCAAAGAAGCGAAAAAGTAATCTCTCCCAACACCCGCACGAAGAGTGGATGAAATCTCCACATTCAACGTCAAGTACCCCGCATCTCTGGAACACCTGAGTAGAACAATGAATCAGTCCAAAATTGAGGAGGTGGACTTTGTGACCATACATATATTAGTTTTTCCCGTTTTTCACTTTTTGTGAGTGTTTAGGTGTATGCTACTGTGAGTCATTTTGTCTCTATAGCTAAGCTTTAACCATTTGTGCTAGAGTTCTTTGTGGCTGTTTATTTTTTTACATTTTAAAATTTTCTCATAAAAATATTTTTTATTTTAATAACTTCATTTTATTTGATTTTACTTTATTTTGTTTTATTTTATCCTCATTCTTTGTTTCCTTCTCTTTCTTCTCCCACTTATTCTGAGCTGTGAGGATGAAAGTCTCTAGGTGCTCTAACCAGGAGTCAGTGCTCTGCATCTGAGGTGGGAAAACCAAATTCAGGACACTGGTCCACAGGAGACCTGACAGCTCCACATAGTATCAAAGGGTGATAAACTCCCAGAGATTTCTTTCTTAACGCCAAGACCCACATTTACTCAGTGACCAGCAAGCTACAGTGCTGGACACCATCTGCCAAAAAATGAGCAAGACAGAAAGAGCCCCATCCGTTATCAGAGAGGATGCCTTAAATCATAATAAGGACGGAGGCAGCAAAATACACACCACCAGACGTGGAAGTGCCCACCAGAAAGAAAAGATCCAGCCTCATCTTCCAGAACACAAGCACAACTCCCCTCAACCAAGAAGCATACAGAACCCACTGAACAAACCTTAGCCGCTGGGGACAGACAACAAAAACAACAATAACTACGGGCATGACGCCTGTGAAAAGGAACCCCAAGCACAGTAAGTTAAGCAAAATGAGGAGACCGAAAAACACACAGCAGAAGAAGCAACAAGGTCAAAACGCACCAGACCTAACAAATGACGAGGAAATAAGCAGTCTACCCGAAAAATAATTCAGAATAATGATAGGAAAGACGATTCAACATCGGGGAAATAGGAGACAGAAAATACAAAAAACGTTTCACAAGGGTCGACAAGAACTGAAGAGCAAACAAACAATGATGAAGAACACAATAAATGAAAATAATTATTCTCTAGCATGGATCACTAGCACAATAACTGAGGCAGAAGAACAGTTACGTGGCCGGGAAGATAAAATAGTTCAAATAAATACTGCGGATCAAAATAAAGAACAAAGAGAAAAGGAACGGAGGACAGTCACAGCGACCCTTGGGACAACATTAAATGCACCAATATTCGAATTATATGGGTCTCAGAAGAAGAAGAGAAATAGAAAAGGCGTGAGAATATATTTGAAGAGATTATAGTTGAAAACTTCCCTAGTATGGGAAAGGAAATAGTTAATCAAGTCCAGGAAGCACAGAGAGTCCCATACAGGATAAATCCAAGGAGAAACACGCCAAGACACGTATTCATCAAACTATTAGAAACTAAATACATAGAAAGCAAGTAAAAAGCAGCATGGGAAAAGTAGCATATACCATACAAGGGAATCCACGTAAGTTAACAGCTGACCTTTCAGCAGAAATTCTGCAAGAGAGAAGGGAGTGGCAGTATACGTATTTAACGTAATGAAAGGAAAAAAACCTACAACCAATGTTACTGTTCTCAGCAAGAATTTCATTGAGACAGGACAGAGAAACTAAAAACTTTACAGAAAAACACACGGAAAAAGAATGCAGCACCAACAACACCTTTATAACAAAGGATAAAGGAACTTCTCTAGGCAGGAATCACAAAGAAAAAAAAGACCTCCTAGAACCAACCAGAAACAATTAACAAAACGGTAAGAGGAACATCCATACTGATAATTACCTTACATGTAAATGGATTCATTGCTCCAACCACAACAGATAAACTGGCTGAACGGATACAACAACAAGCATATTATATATGCTGCCTAGAAGAGATCCACTTTAGACCTAGGGAGACATACAGACTGAAAGTGAGGAGATGGCAAGAGACATTCCATGCAAATGGAAATCAAAGGAAACCTGGAGTTACAATTCTCATATCAGAAGAAATAGACTTTAAGATAAAGACTATTTCAAGAAACAAACAAGGACACTACACACTGATCAAGGAATCAAATTAAGGAGAGGATATAAGAAATGCAAATACTTATGAACCCACCCGAGGAGCACTTCAATACATGAGGTATATCCTAACAGCCATTAAGCGGAACTTGACAGTAAAACCATAAGAGTAGGGGAAATTACCACCCCACAATCACCAATGGATAGATCATCCAAAATAAAACTAAATCAGGAAACATAAGCTTTCAATGACGCATTGAACAAGAGGGAATTCATTCATATGTATACAACATTCTATTGCAAAACAACAGAAAACACTTTCTCCTCGGGTACTCATGAAACACTCTCCAAGATATATCATATGTAGGGTCACAAATAAAGCATTAGAAAACTAAGAAAATTGAAATAGCGTCAGGTATAATTTTCGCCTGCAGTGCTAGGCAACTAGATAGGAATTAAAAGAAAAACAAACTGTAAATAATACAAACACATGGAAGCTAAACAAAACGCTGTTACATAACCAAGAATACACTGCAGAAAACCAAGATGGGGTCACAAACACCTGGGAAAAATTGAAAATGTAAATAGGACCACCCAAATCTATGGAATGAAACAAATGCAACTCTAAAAGCAGAGCTGTGCGAGCAAAGAAGCGAAAAAGTAATCTCTCCCAACACCCGCACGAAGAGTGGATGAAATCTCCACATTCAACGTCAAGTACCCCGCATCTCTGGAACACCTGAGTAGAACAATGAATCAGTCCAAAATTGAGGAGGTGGACTTTGTGACCATACATATATTAGTTTTTCCCGTTTTTCACTTTTTGTGAGTGTTTAGGTGTATGCTACTGTGAGTCATTTTGTCTCTATAGCTAAGCTTTAACCATTTGTGCTAGAGTTCTTTGTGGCTGTTTATTTTTTTACATTTTAAAATTTTCTCATAAAAATATTTTTTATTTTAATAACTTCATTTTATTTGATTTTACTTTATTTTGTTTTATTTTATCCTCATTCTTTGTTTCCTTCTCTTTCTTCTCCCACTTATTCTGAGCTGTGAGGATGAAAGTCTCTAGGTGCTCTAACCAGGAGTCAGTGCTCTGCATCTGAGGTGGGAAAACCAAATTCAGGACACTGGTCCACAGGAGACCTGACAGCTCCACATAGTATCAAAGGGTGATAAACTCCCAGAGATTTCTTTCTTAACGCCAAGACCCACATTTACTCAGTGACCAGCAAGCTACAGTGCTGGACACCATCTGCCAAAAAATGAGCAAGACAGAAAGAGCCCCATCCGTTATCAGAGAGGATGCCTTAAATCATAATAAGGACGGAGGCAGCAAAATACACACCACCAGACGTGGAAGTGCCCACCAGAAAGAAAAGATCCAGCCTCATCTTCCAGAACACAAGCACAACTCCCCTCAACCAAGAAGCATACAGAACCCACTGAACAAACCTTAGCCGCTGGGGACAGACAACAAAAACAACAATAACTACGGGCATGACGCCTGTGAAAAGGAACCCCAAGCACAGTAAGTTAAGCAAAATGAGGAGACCGAAAAACACACAGCAGAAGAAGCAACAAGGTCAAAACGCACCAGACCTAACAAATGACGAGGAAATAAGCAGTCTACCCGAAAAATAATTCAGAATAATGATAGGAAAGACGATTCAACATCGGGGAAATAGGAGACAGAAAATACAAAAAACGTTTCACAAGGGTCGACAAGAACTGAAGAGCAAACAAACAATGATGAAGAACACAATAAATGAAAATAATTATTCTCTAGCATGGATCACTAGCACAATAACTGAGGCAGAAGAACAGTTACGTGGCCGGGAAGATAAAATAGTTCAAATAAATACTGCGGATCAAAATAAAGAACAAAGAGAAAAGGAACGGAGGACAGTCACAGCGACCCTTGGGACAACATTAAATGCACCAATATTCGAATTATATGGGTCTCAGAAGAAGAAGAGAAATAGAAAAGGCGTGAGAATATATTTGAAGAGATTATAGTTGAAAACTTCCCTAGTATGGGAAAGGAAATAGTTAATCAAGTCCAGGAAGCACAGAGAGTCCCACACAGGATAAATCCAAGGAGAAACACGCCAAGACACGTATTCATCAAACTATTAGAAACTAAATACATAGAAAGCATGTAAAAAGCAGCATGGGAAAAGTAGCATATACCATACAAGGGAATCCACGTAAGTTAACAGCTGACCTTTCAGCAGAAATTCTGCAAGAGAGAAGGGAGTGGCAGTATACGTATTTAACGTAATGAAAGGAAAAAAACCTACAACCAATGTTACTGTTCTCAGCAAGAATTTCATTGAGACAGGACAGAGAAACTAAAAACTTTACAGAAAAACACACGGAAAAAGAATGCAGCACCAACAACACCTTTATAACAAAGGATAAAGGAACTTCTCTAGGCAGGAATCACAAAGAAAAAAAAGACCTCCTAGAACCAACCAGAAACAATTAACAAAACGGTAAGAGGAACATCCATACTGATAATTACCTTACATGTAAATGGATTCATTGCTCCAACCACAACAGATAAACTGGCTGAAGGGATACAACAACAAGCATATTATATATGCTGCCTAGAAGAGATCCACTTTAGACCTAGGGAGACATACAGACTGAAAGTGAGGAGATGGCAAGAGACATTCCATGCAAATGGAAATCAAAGGAAACCTGGAGTTACAATTCTCATATCAGAAGAAATAGACTTTAAGATAAAGACTATTTCAAGAAACAAACAAGGACACTACACACTGATCAAGGAATCAAATTAAGGAGAGGATATAAGAAATGCAAATACTTATGAACCCACCCGAGGAGCACTTCAATACATGAGGTATATCCTAACAGCCATTAAGCGGAACTTGACAGTAAAACCATAAGAGTAGGGGAAATTACCACCCCACAATCACCAATGGATAGATCATCCAAAATAAAACTAAATCAGGAAACATAAGCTTTCAATGACGCATTGAACAAGAGGGAATTCATTCATATGTATACAACATTCTATTGCAAAACAACAGAAAACACTTTCTCCTCGGGTACTCATGAAACACTCTCCAAGATATATCATATGTAGGGTCACAAATAAAGCATTAGAAAACTAAGAAAATTGAAATAGCGTCAGGTATAATTTTCGCCTGCAGTGCTAGGCAACTAGATAGGAATTAAAAGAAAAACAAACTGTAAATAATACAAACACATGGAAGCTAAACAAAACGCTGTTACATAACCAAGAATACACTGCAGAAAACCAAGATGGGGTCACAAACACCTGGGAAAAATTGAAAATGAAAATAGGGCCACCCAAATCTATGGAATGAAACAAATGCAACTCTAAAAGCAGAGCTGTGCGAGCAAAGAAGCGAAAAAGTAATCTCTCCCAACACCCGCACGAAGAGTGGATGAAATCTCCACATTCAACGTCAAGTACCCCGCATCTCTGGAACACCTGAGTAGAACAATGAATCAGTCCAAAATTGAGGAGGTGGACTTTGTGACCATACATATATTAGTTTTTCCCGTTTTTCACTTTTTGTGAGTGTTTAGGTGTATGCTACTGTGAGTCATTTTGTCTCTATAGCTAAGCTTTAACCATTTGTGCTAGAGTTCTTTGTGGCTGTTTATTTTTTTACATTTTAAAATTTTCTCATAAAAATATTTTTTATTTTAATAACTTCATTTTATTTGATTTTACTTTATTTTGTTTTATTTTATCCTCATTCTTTGTTTCCTTCTCTTTCTTCTCCCACTTATTCTGAGCTGTGAGGATGAAAGTCTCTAGGTGCTCTAACCAGGAGTCAGTGCTCTGCATCTGAGGTGGGAAAACCAAATTCAGGACACTGGTCCACAGGAGACCTGACAGCTCCACATAGTATCAAAGGGTGATAAACTCCCAGAGATTTCTTTCTTAACGCCAAGACCCACATTTACTCAGTGACCAGCAAGCTACAGTGCTGGACACCATCTGCCAAAAAATGAGCAAGACAGAAAGAGCCCCATCCGTTATCAGAGAGGATGCCTTAAATCATAATAAGGACGGAGGCAGCAAAATACACACCACCAGACGTGGAAGTGCCCACCAGAAAGAAAAGATCCAGCCTCATCTTCCAGAACACAAGCACAACTCCCCTCAACCAAGAAGCATACAGAACCCACTGAACAAACCTTAGCCGCTGGGGACAGACAACAAAAACAACAATAACTACGGGCATGACGCCTGTGAAAAGGAACCCCAAGCACAGTAAGTTAACCAAAATGAGGAGACCGAAAAACACACAGCAGAAGAAGCAACAAGGTCAAAACGCACCAGACCTAACAAATGACGAGGAAATAAGCAGTCTACCCGAAAAATAATTCAGAATAATGATAGGAAAGACGATTCAACATCGGGGAAATAGGAGACAGAAAATACAAAAAACGTTTCACAAGGGTCGACAAGAACTGAAGAGCAAACAAACAATGATGAAGAACACAATAAATGAAAATAATTATTCTCTAGCATGGATCACTAGCACAATAACTGAGGCAGAAGAACAGTTACGTGGCCGGGAAGATAAAATAGTTCAAATAAATACTGCGGATCAAAATAAAGAACAAAGAGAAAAGGAACGGAGGACAGTCACAGCGACCCTTGGGACAACATTAAATGCACCAATATTCGAATTATATGGGTCTCAGAAGAAGAAGAGAAATAGAAAAGGCGTGAGAATATATTTGAAGAGATTATAGTTGAAAACTTCCCTAGTATGGGAAAGGAAATAGTTAATCAAGTCCAGGAAGCACAGAGAGTCCCACACAGGATAAATCCAAGGAGAAACACGCCAAGACACGTATTCATCAAACTATTAGAAACTAAATACATAGAAAGCATGTAAAAAGCAGCATGGGAAAAGTAGCATATACCATACAAGGGAATCCACGTAAGTTAACAGCTGACCTTTCAGCAGAAATTCTGCAAGAGAGAAGGGAGTGGCAGTATACGTATTTAACGTAATGAAAGGAAAAAAACCTACAACCAATGTTACTGTTCTCAGCAAGAATTTCATTGAGACAGGACAGAGAAACTAAAAACTTTACAGAAAAACACACGGAAAAAGAATGCAGCACCAACAACACCTTTATAACAAAGGATAAAGGAACTTCTCTAGGCAGGAATCACAAAGAAAAAAAAGACCTCCTAGAACCAACCAGAAACAATTAACAAAACGGTAAGAGGAACATCCATACTGATAATTACCTTACATGTAAATGGATTCATTGCTCCAACCACAACAGATAAACTGGCTGAAGGGATACAACAACAAGCATATTATATATGCTGCCTAGAAGAGATCCACTTTAGACCTAGGGAGACATACAGACTGAAAGTGAGGAGATGGCAAGAGACATTCCATGCAAATGGAAATCAAAGGAAACCTGGAGTTACAATTCTCATATCAGAAGAAATAGACTTTAAGATAAAGACTATTTCAAGAAACAAACAAGGACACTACACACTGATCAAGGAATCAAATTAAGGAGAGGATATAAGAAATGCAAATACTTATGAACCCACCCGAGGAGCACTTCAATACATGAGGTATATCCTAACAGCCATTAAGCGGAACTTGACAGTAAAACCATAAGAGTAGGGGAAATTACCACCCCACAATCACCAATGGATAGATCATCCAAAATAAAACTAAATCAGGAAACATAAGCTTTCAATGACGCATTGAACAAGAGGGAATTCATTCATATGTATACAACATTCTATTGCAAAACAACAGAAAACACTTTCTCCTCGGGTACTCATGAAACACTCTCCAAGATATATCATATGTAGGGTCACAAATAAAGCATTAGAAAACTAAGAAAATTGAAATAGCGTCAGGTATAATTTTCGCCTGCAGTGCTAGGCAACTAGATAGGAATTAAAAGAAAAACAAACTGTAAATAATACAAACACATGGAAGCTAAACAAAACGCTGTTACATAACCAAGAATACACTGCAGAAAACCAAGATGGGGTCACAAACACCTGGGAAAAATTGAAAATGAAAATAGGGCCACCCAAATCTATGGAATGAAACAAATGCAACTCTAAAAGCAGAGCTGTGCGAGCAAAGAAGCGAAAAAGTAATCTCTCCCAACACCCGCACGAAGAGTGGATGAAATCTCCACATTCAACGTCAAGTACCCCGCATCTCTGGAACACCTGAGTAGAACAATGAATCAGTCCAAAATTGAGGAGGTGGACTTTGTGACCATACATATATTAGTTTTTCCCGTTTTTCACTTTTTGTGAGTGTTTAGGTGTATGCTACTGTGAGTCATTTTGTCTCTATAGCTAAGCTTTAACCATTTGTGCTAGAGTTCTTTGTGGCTGTTTATTTTTTTACATTTTAAAATTTTCTCATAAAAATATTTTTTATTTTAATAACTTCATTTTATTTGATTTTACTTTATTTTGTTTTATTTTATCCTCATTCTTTGTTTCCTTCTCTTTCTTCTCCCACTTATTCTGAGCTGTGAGGATGAAAGTCTCTAGGTGCTCTAACCAGGAGTCAGTGCTCTGCATCTGAAGTGGGAAAACCAAATTCAGGACACTGGTCCACAGGAGACCTGACAGCTCCACATAGTATCAAAGGGTGATAAACTCCCAGATATTTCTTTCTTAACGCCAGGACCCACATTTACTCAGTGACCAGCAAGCTACAGTGCTGGACACCATCTGCCAAAAAATGAGCAAGACAGAAAGAGCCCCATCCGTTATCAGAGAGGATGCCTTAAATCATAATAAGGACGGAGGCAGCAAAATACACACCACCAGACGTGGAAGTGCCCACCAGAAAGAAAAGATCCAGCCTCATCTTCCAGAACACAAGCACAACTCCCCTCAACCAAGAAGCATACAGAACCCACTGAACAAACCTTAGCCGCTGGGGACAGACAACAAAAACAACAATAACTACGGGCATGACGCCTGTGAAAAGGAACCCCAAGCACAGTAAGTTAACCAAAATTAGGAGACCAAAAAACACACAGCTGACGAAGCAGCAAGGTCAAAACGCACCAGACCTAACAAATGAAGAGGAAATAGGCAGTCTACCCGAAAAAGAATTCAGAATAATGATAGGAAAAACGATTCAACATCGTGGAAATAGGAGAGAGAAAATACAGGAAACGTTTCACAGGGGTCGACAAGAACTGAAGAGCAAACAAAGAGTGATGAAGAACACAATAAATGAAAATAATTATTCTCTAGCATGGATCACTAGCACAATAACTGAGGCACAAGAACGGTTAAGTGGCCTGGAAGATAAAATAGTTCAAATAAATACTGCGGATCAAAATAAAGAACAAAGAATGAAAGGAACGGAGGACAGTCTCAGCGACCCTTGGGACAACATTAAATGCACCAACATTCGAATTATATGGCTCTCAGAAGAAGAAGAGAAAGAGAAAAGGCGTGAGAATATATTTGAAGAGATTATAGTTGAAAACTTCCCTAGTATGGGAAAGGAAAGAGTTAATCAAGTCCAGGAAGCACAGAGAGTCTCATACAGGATAATTCTAAGGAGAAACAGGCCAAGACACGTATTCATCAAACTATTAGAAACTAAATACATAGGAAGCATGTAAAAAGCAGCACGGGAAAAGTAGCATATACCATACAAGGGAATCCACTTAAGTTAACAGCTGACCTTTGAACAGAAATTCTGCAAGAGAGAAGGGAGTGGCAGTATACGTATTTGAAGTAATGAAAGGAAAAAAAACCTACAACCGATGTTACTGTTCTCAGCAAGAATCTCATTGAGATTGGACAGAGAAACTGAAAACTTTACAGAAAAACACACGGAAAAAGAATTCAGCACCAACAATAGCTTTATAACAAAAGATAAAGGAACTTCTCTAGGCAGGAATCACAAGGAAAAGAAAGACCTCCTAGAACCAACCAAAAACAATTAACAAAACGGTAAGAGGAACATCCATATTGATAATTACCTTACATGTAAATGGATTCATTGCTCCAACCACAACAGATAAACTGGCTGAAGGGATACAACAAAAAGCCCATTATATATGCTGCCTAGAAGAGATCCACTTTAGACCTAGTGAGACATACAGACTGAAAGTGAGGAGATGGCAAGAGACATTCCATGCAAATGGAAATCAAAGGAAACCTGGAGTTACAATTCGCATATCAGAAGAAATAGACTTTAAGATAAAGACTATTTCAAGAAACAAACAAGGACACTACACACTGATCAAGGGATCAAATTAAGGAGAGGATATAAGAAATGCAGACACTTATGAACCCAATCGAGGAGCACTTCAATACATAAAGTATATCCTAACAGCCATAAAGCGGAACTTGACAGTAAAACCATAAGAGTAGGGGACATTTCCACCCCACAATCACAAATGGATAGATCATCCAAAATGAAACTAAATCAGGAAACATAAGCTTTCAATGACGCGTTGAACAAGAGGGAATTCATTCATATGTATACAACATTCTATTGCAAAACAACAGAAAACACTTTCTCCTCGGGTACTCATGAAACACTCTCCAAGATTTATCATATGTAGGGTCACAAATAAAGCCTTGGAAAACTAAGAAAATTGACATAGCATCAGGTATAATTTTCGCCTGCAGTGCTATGAAACTAGAGAGGAATTAAAAGAAAAAAAAACTGTAAATAATACAAACACATGGAAGCTAAACAAAACGCTGTTACATAACCAAGAATACACTGCAGAAAACCAAGATGGGGTCACAAACACCTGGGAAAAATTGAAAATGTAAATAGGACCACCCAAATCTATGGAATGAAACAAATGCAACTCTAAAAGCAGAGCTGTGCGAGCAAAGAAGCGAAAAAGTAATCTCTCCCAACACCCGCACGAAGAGTGGATGAAATCTCCACATTCAACGTCAAGTACCCCGCATCTCTGGAACACCTGAGTAGAACAATGAATCAGTCCAAAATTGAGGAGGTGGACTTTGTGACCATACATATATTAGTTTTTCCCGTTTTTCACTTTTTGTGAGTGTTTAGGTGTATGCTACTGTGAGTCATTTTGTCTGTATAGCTAAGCTTTAACCATTTGTGCTAGAGTTCTTTGTGGCTGTTTATTTTTTACATTTTAAAATTTTCTCATAAAAATATTTTTTATTTTAATAACTTCATTTTATTTGATTTTACTTTATTTTGTTTTATTTTATCCTCATTCTTTGTTTCCTTCTCTTTCTTCTCCCACTTATTCTGAGCTGTGAGGATGAAAGTCTCTAGGTGCTCTAACCAGGAGTCAGTGCTCTGCATCTGAGGTGGGAAAACCAACTTCAGGACACTGGTCCACAGGAGACCTGACAGCTCCACATAGTATCAAAAGGAGAAAATCTCCCAGAGATTTCTTTCTCAACGCCAAGACCCACATTCACTCAGTGACCAGTAAGCAACAGTGCTGGACACTGTATGCCAAACAATGAGCAAGACAGAAACAGTCCCATCCGTTATCAGAGAGGATGCTATAAATCATCATAAGGACGGAGGCACCAAAATACACACCAGCAGTTGTGGAAATGCCCACCAGAAAGACAGGATCCAGCCTCATTCAAAAGAACACAAGCATAACTCCCCTCCACGAAAAAGCCTACACAACCCACTTAACAAACCTTAGCCGCTGGGGACAGACAACAAAAACAACAATAACTACGGGCATGACGCCTGTGAAAAGGAACCCCAAGCACAGTAATTTAACCAAAATTAGGAGACCAAAAAACACACAGCTGACGAAGCAGCAAGGTCAAAACGCACCAGACCTAACAAATGAAGAGGAAATAGGCAGTCTACCCGAAAAAGAATTCAGAATAATGATAGGAAAAACGATTCAACATCGTGGAAATAGGAGAAGGAAAATACAGGAAACGTTTCACAGGGGTCGACAAGAACTGAAGAGCAAACAAACAGTGATGAAGAACACAATAAATGAAAATAATTATTCTCTAGCATGGATCACTAGCACAATAACTGAGGCACAAGAACGGTTAAGTGGCCTGGAAGATAAAATAGTTCAAATAAATACTGCGGATCAAAATAAAGAACAAAGAATGAAAGGAACGGAGGACAGTCTCAGCGACCCTTGGGACAACATTAAATGCACCAACATTGGAATTATATGGCTCTCAGAAGAAGAAGAGAAAGAGAAAAGGCGTGAGAATATATTTGAAGAGATTATAGTTGAAAACTTCCCTAGTATGGGAAAGGAAAGAGTTAATCAAGTCCAGGAAGCACAGAGAGTCTCATACAGGATAATTCTAAGGAGAAACAGGCCAAGACACGTATTCATCAAACTATTAGAAACTAAATACATAGAAAGCATGTAAAAAGCAGCACGGGAAAAGTAGCATATACCATACAAGGGAATCCACGTAAGTTAACAGCTGACCTTTGAACAGAAATTCTGCAAGAGAGAAGGGAGTGGCAGTATACGTATTTGAAGTAATGAAAGGAAAAAAAACCTACAACCGATGTTACTGTTCTCAGCAAGAATCTCATTGAGATTGGACAGAGAAACTAAAAACTTTACAGAAAAACACACGGAAAAAGAATTCAGCACCAACAATAGCTTTATAACAAAAGATAAAGGAACTTCTCTAGGCAGGAATCACAAGGAAAAGAAAGACCTCCTAGAACCAACCAAAAACAATTAACAAAACGGTAAGAGGAACATCCATATTGATAATTACCTTACATGTAAATGGATTCATTGCTCCAACCACAACAGATAAACTGGCTGAAGGGATACAACAAAAAGCCCATTATATATGCTGCCTAGAAGAGATCCACTTTAGACCTAGTGAGACATACAGACTGAAAATGAGGAGATGGCAAGAGACATTCCATGCAAATGGAAATCAAAGGAAACCTGGAGTTACAATTCGCATATCAGAAGAAATAGACTTTAAGATAAAGACTATTTCAAGAAACAAACAAGGACACTACACACTGATCAAGGGATCAAATTAAGGAGAGGATATAAGAAATGCAGACACTTATGAACCCAATCGAGGAGCACTTCAATACATAAAGTATATCCTAACAGCCATAAAGCGGAACTTGACAGTAAAACCATAAGAGTAGGGGACATTTCCACCCCACAATCACAAATGGATAGATCATCCAAAATGAAACTAAATCAGGAAACATAAGCTTTCAATGACGCCTTGAACAAGAGGGAATTCATTCATATGTATACAACATTCTATTGCAAAACAACAGAAAACACTTTCTCCTCGGGTACTCATGAAACACTCTCCAAGATTTATCATATGTAGGGTCACAAATAAAGCCTTGGAAAACTAAGAAAATTGACATAGCATCAGGTATAATTTTCGCCTGCAGTGCTATGAAACTAGAGAGGAATTAAAAGAAAAAAAAACTGTAAATAATACAAACACATGGAAGCTAAACAAAACGCTGTTACATAACCAAGAATACACTGCAGAAAACCAAGATGGGGTCACAAACACCTGGGAAAAAT
The DNA here is from genome assembly GCF_965194825.1 of Balaenoptera physalus. NCBI lineage: Eukaryota > Metazoa > Chordata > Mammalia > Artiodactyla > Balaenopteridae > Balaenoptera > Balaenoptera physalus. The sequence goes on along the minus strand of NC_138904.1, from coordinate 19,729,740 downwards.
TGAAAATGTAAATAGGACCACCCAAATCTATGGAATGAAACAAATGCAACTCTAAAAGCAGAGCTGTGCGAGCAAAGAAGCGAAAAAGTAATCTCTCCCAACACCCGCACGAAGAGTGGATGAAATCTCCACATTCAACGTCAAGTACCCCGCATCTCTGGAACACCTGAGTAGAACAATGAATCAGTCCAAAATTGAGGAGGTGGACTTTGTGACCATACATATATTAGTTTTTCCCGTTTTTCACTTTTTGTGAGTGTTTAGGTGTATGCTACTGTGAGTCATTTTGTCTGTATAGCTAAGCTTTAACCATTTGTGCTAGAGTTCTTTGTGGCTGTTTATTTTTTACATTTTAAAATTTTCTCATAAAAATATTTTTTATTTTAATAACTTCATTTTATTTGATTTTACTTTATTTTGTTTTATTTTATCCTCATTCTTTGTTTCCTTCTCTTTCTTCTCCCACTTATTCTGAGCTGTGAGGATGAAAGTCTCTAGGTGCTCTAACCAGGAGTCAGTGCTCTGCATCTGAGGTGGGAAAACCAACTTCAGGACACTGGTCCACAGGAGACCTGACAGCTCCACATAGTATCAAAAGGAGAAAATCTCCCAGAGATTTCTTTCTCAACGCCAAGACCCACATTCACTCAGTGACCAGTAAGCAACAGTGCTGGACACTGTATGCCAAACAATGAGCAAGACAGAAACAGTCCCATCCGTTATCAGAGAGGATGCTATAAATCATCATAAGGACGGAGGCACCAAAATACACACCAGCAGTTGTGGAAATGCCCACCAGAAAGACAGGATCCAGCCTCATTCAAAAGAACACAAGCATAACTCCCCTCCACGAAAAAGCCTACACAACCCACTTAACAAACCTTAGCCGCTGGGGACAGACAACAAAAACAACAATAACTACGGGCATGACGCCTGTGAAAAGGAACCCCAAGCACAGTAAGTTAACCAAAATTAGGAGACCAAAAAACACACAGCTGACGAAGCAGCAAGGTCAAAACGCACCAGACCTAACAAATGAAGAGGAAATAGGCAGTCTACACGAAAAAGAATTCAGAATAATGATAGGAAAAACGATTCAACATCGTGGAAATAGGAGAGAGAAAATACAGGAAACGTTTCACAGGGGTCGACAAGAACTGAAGAGCAAACAAACAGTGATGAAGAACACAATAAATGAAAATAATTATTCTCTAGCATGGATCACTAGCACAATAACTGAGGCACAAGAACGGTTAAGTGGCCTGGAAGATAAAATAGTTCAAATAAATACAGCGGATCAAAATAAAGTACAAAGAAAGAAAGGAACGGAGGACCGTCTCAGCTAACCTTGGCTCAACATTAAATGCACCAACATTCGAATTATATGGGTCTCAGAAGAAGAAGAGAAATAGAAAAGGCGTGAGAATATATTTGAAGAGATTATAGTTGAAAACATCCCTAGTATGGGAAAGGAAAGAGTTAATGAAGTCAAGGAAGCACAGAGAGTCCCGTAAAGGATAAATCCAAGGAGAAACACACCAAGACACGTATTCATCAAACTATTAGAACCTAAATACATAGAAAGCATGTAAAAAGCAGCATGGGAAAAGCAGCATATACCATACAAGGGAATCCACGTAAGTTAACAGCTGACCTTTCAGCAGAAATTCTGCAAGAGAGAAGGGAGTGCCAGTATACCTATTTCAAGAGATGAAAGGAAAAAAACCTACAACCAATGTTACTGTTCTCAGCAAGAATCTCATTGAGATTGTACGGAGAAACCAAAAGCTTTACAGAAAAACACACGGAAAAAGAATTCAGCACCAACAACAGCTTTATAACAAAGGATAAAGGAACTTCTCTAGGCAGGAATCACAAAGAAAAGAAAAGACCTCCTAGAACAAACCAAAAACAATTAACAAAACGGTAAGAGGAACAGCCATATTAATAATAACGTTACACGTAAATGGATACATTGCTCCAACTACAACAGATAGACTCCCTGAAGGGATACAACATCAAGACCATTATATGTGCTGCCTAGAAGAGACAAACTTTATACCTAGGGAGACATACAGACTGAAAGTGAGGAGATGGCAAGAGACATTCCAAGCAAATGGAAATCAAAGGAAACCTGGAGTTACAATTCTCATATCAGACGAAATAGACTTTAAGATAAAGACTATTACAAGAAACAAACAAGGACACTACATACTGATCAAAGGATCCCACCAAGGAGAGGATATGACAAATGTGAATACTTATGAACACAACCGAGGAGCACTTCACTACATAACATGTATCCTAACAGCCATAAAGGGTAACTTGATAGTACCACCAAAAGAGTAGGGGACATTACCACCCCACTTCCACCAATGGACAGATCATCCAAAATGAAAAAAAAAATCAGGAAACATAACTTTTAAATGACACATTGAACAGGAGGGACTTCATTCATATGTATACCACATTCTATTGCAAAACATCAGAAAACACTTTTTTCTCAGGTGTTCATGGAACATTCTCCAAGATATATTATATGTAGGACCACAAACAAAGCCTTAGAAAATTAAGAAAATTGAAACAGTACTAGGTATACTTTCCGCCCACAGTGCTATGAAACTAGATAGGAATTAAAAGGAAAAAATCCCTGTAAATAATACAAACACGGGGAAGCTAAAGAAAACGCTGTTACATAACCAAGAATTCACTGCAGAAAACCAAGATGGGATCAAAAATACCTGGGAAAAAGTGACAATGAAAATACGACCACCCAAAACTATGGGATGAAGCCAATGCAACTGTAAAAGGACAGCTGTGCGAAAAAAGAAGGCAAAGGGAAATCTCTCCCAGCAGTCGCAGGAAGTGTGGATGAAATCTGCCCATTCAACGTGAAGAACCCCGCTTCTGTGGAACACCTGAATACACAATGAATCAGCCCAAAATTGACGAGGTGGACTTTGTGAGCAAAGATATATTATTCTTTCCAGTTTTTCACTTTTTGTGACTGTGGAGGTGTATGCTGCTGTTTGCGATTTTGTCAGTATAGCTTAGCTTTAAGCATTTGTGCTAGAGTTCTGTGTGGCTGTTTTTTTTTTTACTTTTTAAAATTGTCTCGTAATAAATATTTTTTATTTTAATAACTTCATTTTATTTGATTTTACTTTATTTTGTTTTATTTTATCCTCATTCTTTGTTTCCTTCTCTTTCTTCTCCCACTTATTCTGAGCTGTGAGGATGAAAGTCTCTAGGTGCTCTAACCAGGAGTCAGTGGTCTGCATCTGAGGTGGGAAACACAACTTCAGGACACTGGTCCACAGGAGACCTGACAGCTCCACATAATATCAAATGCAGAAAATCTCCCAGAGATTTCCTTCTCAAGTCCAAGACCCACATTCACTCAGTGACCAGAAGTCTATAGTGCTGGACACCGTATGCCAAACAATGAGCAAGACAGAAACAGCCACATCCGGTATCAGACAGGACACCTTATATCATAATAAGGAAGAGGGCACCAAAATACACACCACCAGACCTGGAAGTGCCCACCAGAAAGAAAAAGTCCAGCCTCATCTTCCAGAACACAAGCACAGCTCCCCTCAACCAAGAAGCATACAGAACCCACTGAACAAACCTTAGCCGCTGGGGACAGACACCAAAAACAACAATAACGACGGGCATGACGCCTGTGAAAAGGAACCCCAAGCACAGTAACTTAAGCAAAATGAGGAGACCAAAAAACACACAGCAGACGAAGCAGCAAGGTCAAAACGCACCAGACCTAACAAATGAAGAGGAAATAGGCAGTCTACCCGAAAAATAATTCAGAATAATGATAGGAAAGACGATTCAACATCGTAGAAATAGGAGAGAGAAAATACAGGAAACGTTTCACAAGGGTCGACAAGAACTGAAGAGCAAACAAACAATGATGAAGAACACAATACATGAAAATGATTATTCTCTAGCATCGATCACTAGCACAATAACTGAGGCAGAAGAACGGTTAAGTGGCCTGGAAGATAAAATAGTTCAAATAAATACTGCGGATCAAAATAAAGTACAAAGAAAGAAAGGAACGGAGGACCGTCTCAGCGATCCTTGGGACAACATTAAACGCACCAACATTCGAATTATATGGGTCTCAGAAGAAGAAGAGAAATAGAAAAGGCGTGAGAATATATTTGAAGAGATTATAGTTGAAAACATCCCTAGTATGGGAAAGGAAAGAGTTAATGAAGTCAAGGAAGCACAGAGAGTCCCGTAAAGGATAAATCCAAGGAGAAACACACCAAGACACGTATTCTTCAAACTATTAGAACCTAAATACATAGAAAGCATGTAAAAAGTAGCATGGGAAAAGCAGCATATACCATACAAGGGAATCCACGTAAGTTAACAGCTGACCTTTCAGCAGAAATTCTGCAAGAGAGAAGGGAGTGCCAGTATACGTATTTCAAGAGATGAAAGGAAAAAAACCTACAACCAATGTTACTGTTCTCAGCAAGAATCTCATTGAGATTGGACGGAGAAACCAAAAGCTTTACAGAAAAACACACGGAAAAAGAATTCAGCACCAACAACAGCTTTATAACAAAGGATAAAGGAACTTCTCTAGGCAGGAATCACAAAGAAAAGAAAAGACCTCCTAGAACAAACCAAAAACAATTAACAAAACGGTAAGAGGAACATCCACATTAATAATAACATTACATGTAAATGGATACATTGCTCCAACTACAACAGATAGACTCCCTGAAGGGATACAACATCAAGACCATTATATGTGCTGCTTAGAAGAGACCCACTTTATACCTAGGGAGACATTCAGACTGAAAGTGAGGAGATGGCAAGAGACATTCCAGGCAAATGGAAATCAAAGGAAACCTGGAGTTACAATTCTCATATCAGACGAAATAGACTTTAAGATAAAGACTATTACAAGAAACAAACAAGGACACTACATACTGATCAAGGGATCAAACCAAGGAGAGAAATAAGCTTAAGAGTTATTTGCAGGAATAATGCCCCAGACAGAGGGGACAGCTAGAGCAAAGACCCTAAGGGAGGAATGTGTGGCTTGTTTGAGGGATAGCAAGGAGGCCAGTGTAGTTCTAATAGAGTGAGCAAGGGGGAGGGCAGTGGCTGATGAGATCAGAGAGGTGGCAAGATGATTTAGGGTCTTGCAGGTCCTTGCAAAGACTTTGGTTTTTCTCGGGGTGAAATGGGAGCCACTGGAGCATTTGGAGTAGTGACATGATCTGACTCACACTGAATAGGATCATCCTGGCCATGGTTGAGAATAGACTCTTGGATGTGAGGGAGGCAAGGATAGAAGCAGAGAGAGCACTTAGGAGACTGTTGTAATAATCCAGGGGCGAGACGATGGGCTGGTAAACCACGGGGCGATAGTTGAGATGGTAAGTGGTTGGCTTCTGGATATATTTTGTAATTATATGTGAACATGTCTGTCTTCCATCGGACTGTGAGTTCCTTAAAGGCAAGGACTAGGTCTTATTTATTTTTATATCCTTAATGCCTAGTACTATGCCTGACACACAGTAGCTGTTTAATAACTGCTGAATGAATGCATTCTATTTCTCAAAAAGATTATATGCTCTTTGGGGGCAGTATACATGTCTTTTGCATCTTTGCAATCCGCTCAGCATCAAGCCCTGTGCCTTCCTTGCCCTGGGTAAGTTTTCTCGGCCTCACAGTTCATGGGTTGATATAGGCTAAAGCCCCACTTCCCCAGACCCCCAGCCTACCAGGCTAATGGGCAGAAGGTAAAGGTCTTTTACTGTTTTTTCTCCAACTTCAAGTTTTAAAAGTACCCACCAGAATGTGTCTGGAGGCCCAAACACCCTTAAGGCACAGTGTGAGCGAGTAGAGAAAAGCAATCAGAATGAAGAGGGAACCACCTCTAACAGGTTTCCAAGGAAGGTTACCATTCTGGAGAGGTGCTACAGAGGACCTATGGCACCCTGATGATAGGGCATCAGAACCTAGGGACCCACCCTGTCTTCAGTGCCAACCTCGCAAAACCTTTACACTGTTTAAGGAGGACGGTAGAGGATCCTGGGTGGCACAAGAAGGCTTCAGCAGCTCCACACACCACAATAACCACAGCATTGCCCGAACCTTTCTTGGTCAGCAAATACTTCAAGGCCAACTCACTCACTGGGCACACACCTGTGAAACCAAAGAGTCAAGTGGTATAACAAACTTGGTGCTTGGGGACGGGATAAGGGGTTCCTCCAGGGTCTTCCTGCTGGAGACAGTTCTTCTGTCTCCTGACTGTGCTTGTTTCCACTCTTCTGTCTTTCACCTCCATATCCTGGGTTAGCCCTGAGGTTGGTCCTTAAGGTCAGCTTCTTGCCTTGCAGCTCTGAGCTACTACAGTTGGGGCTACTTTGAGTTCTTCTGCCTAATTTCTCTTAACTCTATAGGATTTAAGCCCATCCCTTCCTTCTCTACCCAGGAACCACAGCTGTCTTCCACTCTCCCCAGGCTGATGGCAATTGAGGCTCTCCAGAGTTCTCTTCCCTAGGAGTAATGAGGAATAGCCACCACCAACATGTTTCCTCCTTAGAGCAACCTGGCAAAGGGAAGCCATTGGCTGGGGGTTCTGGAGAGTAGGCAGACCCAGAATCCTGTCCAAGGCAAATTGAAATGTAGATGAACCATGGAATGAGGATGACATCTTCCTGCTCTACAACAGTCACAGAGTCTTTCCACACCTCTGTTTTCCAACTTTGCCCTGTGCAAAGTTCTGTTCTCTCTTGGGATGGCAGACATTGGCTCCAGGCCACAGTCCTTGAGATCCATGGTCATACCAACCTCAGAGGGGAGTAGAATCATCCTCTGGGACTCTAGTGGTCCCACCTGGCCCCTCCAGATATCAATGTATCTTACATTCAATGTTTGGCTTTGGTTGTTTTCTGGTGTCCAGAAGGATGGATATTCATCCAAAGAAAAGGACATTTGGCACAGTACCATGGCTTGAAGCCTGGCATGTGGAAGTTGTCCTGGATTCTGACGGATGCCTATCCTTTATCCCTTGATGTCTTATGCAAGTTCAAAGGGGTTCTCAGGAGATGAAGGTCATGGGCCAGGAGGGTACCAGCTAGTATGAAAGACTTAAAAGTGTCTTTGAGACACCCTGAGATGAGAGCTGCTAAATAAATGACTAGTCAAAAGAAGCCAGTTGACATCCCTCAAAAATCAGGCAAAGTTCATCTGAGCTGTCCCATTCATGCCTCATTTTCCCTCTGTTTGGTTTTGATATTTGGTTTTTGCTTTCTGCTTTCCACTTTGGCTTTGATCCTGAACTCCAGGCTTCTGCTTCCTCCTCTGAAAGGATCCATGGCAACGCTTACTAATGCATATAACTTATCCTGCTGCCTAATCAAACCCTGCCTCTCGGATCTTGGACAGAACCTGAGGCTTGGCCACATATTCCTGTTACTGGCCCAGTGTGTTCTGGACTCATTTTCTACTAAGAAGTCCTCTTCCAGCAGGGAGTGAGAACTGGACTGACTGTCAAGTCTTATAGAAGTTGGAGCCCTGAGGTAGGTCAGAGAATGGAATGATTTCTTATACCCACCCACTGACATCATATAATCTCACACAATTGGGATCCAGAAGATCCCTTCCAAGGTCCCTACATAAAGAGTGATGGCTGGGAAATTCTGAGCAAAGCCAGTGGCCTCAGTGGCAAAGTTGATGAAGACACCATAAGAGAGAATGCCATGGGGGTGGTTGGCAATGATATAGTTGTGTTTGGGACAGAGGTCATGAGTCTTCACCAGCTGTTAGAGGGAGATTGGATCAGAGTAGTGGATAGAAGGAAGAGAGGACATGTGGACTCAGATCCCAGTAGGTAGCCTGTGTTGCCCTTGGGGAGCCCCAAATCCCTATTCACTGGGATGTCTTCACTGCCACAGGATTGCCAGGGATTATGATGCTCAGAGAGGCTGACCTGGGTCTGCCACTCTGAGGCAAGGTGTTATCCATTTGTCTCCCCACCTGCCCATCCATCTTGGGTCTCTATTCTGCAATATGCCTCTGGGTCTTTATGTCCACTGCTGGCCACCAAAGCCTTTGAAACCATGGGGCTGAATAGGGAGGAAGAGTCTGAGTAAGAGGGAATGAGGGTACTCAGAGGTAGCATAGTCACCATTACTGGGAAGTAATTTGGAAATAATTCCAGAGCGTCCAGTTTCATACCCAAGTTGAACGCCTACCACCAGCAGGTATGGAAGGGAAGGGAAGACTGGGTGAGATCTTGCCAATCCCTCTACTTCTCTCGGAGGTGGAGGGTTCTTCCTAAAATCTTCAGGTCACTAGAGGGGCCTCCTTCTCACATTTCCATATCTTGGGCACAGAGCTATAGGTATTGTCCCTAAATCCAACTCCCAAGGAGACACAGGAAGTCCCGGCTCCTCTGGAGCAGTCAGAAAGGTGGGAGGGAAGTAGTAGGATGCTGGGAGCACCCTCCCAGAAACCAGGCTCAATTCTTCCTGGGAAACCTGGCAGAGACCTCTGTTCCTTGCTGGGCTTTGCCCTCCTGTCTCCCTTTGCCTTCCTGTGCTCCTCTCCCTCTCTCCTTCGCTTCGCCTCCCTGACCTCCTTTCCTTTCCCTTTCCTCTTCTTTCCTCTCCCCACCTCTTCTCCATCTGTTTCTCCCACTCTCTCCTTCCACCCCCACCCCATCCCTGTGGTTCCATCCTTGGTACATACAGGGACCACCACTCTTCCCCTGTTTCTTACCTGGACTGTGGGTGTTTCAGTCATAGGCGAGCCAGGCTAAGGCGAGCACGCACAGCATCCCGAATTTAGTGAACACCAGAAAGTAGGGTATAAGAAGAATAGGAATAGCTCCTGAGGGGACACAAAAGGTTCGTGCCCTTCAGTTCCCTTCAAGTTTAATACACCTATCATAACCCCAATCTCTGCTCTGTAGTGAAGGAGCAGGTCGAGGCCGGTGTGAGACTCTTCTCTCCTCATCACACCCCCCAACACCCTACCACACTCCTAGCTCTGCTGTGGTCCGGGATGACCTCTGAGTCCCTGGATCTGGGTCCCCTTGATGGCTGGTATCTTAACTGAGGAAACAGCAGATCCATGACGTTCTCAGAGGAGCTCCTCAGCTGGGGTCAAAGGACAGCACTACTTGGCAATTGGAAGGAAACAGCATCTTGGGCCGGTGGCTTACATCCCCATTCTGGGACCTCAGGAAGTCCTTTCTGAAAGCTCAACCCTCCTTCCTTTGTGCAAATGCTCTGTCAGCACATTCCAGTGGAGAGGGGCAGCCTGCAGTGTATGGGCTGTTTGATGCTGAGAAGAAAACACATATTAGAAACTGCTTTACTTTGTTCAATTTTGTCCCATTAGAAATCTCTCAAAAGTTCAGAAGGGAGAAAAATCATCTCTGTTAGCAAAGGGTCACAGCAGGCTGTGAAATGCAGACGGGATACATCTTACAGCAGTGGAAGTTGAATTCCATTTTAAAATCTGCATTCATGAGAATGAGGGGCTCAGTACAGATATTGTGAATTTAAAAATACCCAGCTAAAAGAATGACTTCTTTGACAAGATAATATCATAGTAGATAAAAGTTTCAGAGAAGGGGAAGAAACTCAAGAGTTACCTGCCAGCAGGTTTGTCTCTCGCATTTTGGGCTTAGATGAAAATAACAGGAAAAAGATGGAATGGAAATTAAAAAAAAAAAAAGTCGTGTTATGGAGTAGAAGAAACCTTAATGATAGGCTGAATTCCCCTTACAAGAGCTGGCTGAAGGGGTTGTTGTAAGCATACCAATTAAATAGGAAAAATAACAGGGGGAGGGATTTATGGGAAGATTGCCATGGATACAAATCTTGCTACCTCTGACCCTCATAAAAGATGAGAGTAAATTTGCTGGGTAAGCTTCAGAAGAAAACTTAGGTAATGTTAAATATGAATCATTATTATTATTTTTTCAACTTCTTTATTGGAGTATAATGGCTGTATAATGGTGTGTTATTTTCTGCTTTATAACAAAGTGAATCAGCTATACATATACATATATCCCCATATCCCCTCCATCTTGCATCTCCCTCCCACCCTCCCTATCCCACCCTTCTAGGTGGTCACAAAACACCGAGCTGATTTCCCTGTGCTATGTGGCTGTTTCCCACTAGCTACCTATTTTACATTTGGTAGTGTATATACGTCCATGCCACTCTCTCACTTCGTCCCAGTTTACCCTTCCCCCTCCCCATGTCCTCAAGTCCATTCTCTAGTAGGTCTGCATCTTTATTCCAATCCTGCCCCTAGGTTCTTCAGAACCATATTTTATTATTATTTATTTTTTTTAGGTTCCATATACATGTGTTAGCATATGGTATTTGTTTTTCTCTTTCTGACTTACTTCACTCTGTATGACAGTCTCTAGATTCATCCATGTGTCTGCAAATGACCCAGTTTCATTCCTTTTTATGGCTGAGTAATATTCCATTTTACATATGTGCCACATCTTCTTTATCCATTCATCTGTCGATGGACACTTAGGTTGCTTCCATGTCTTGGCTATTGTAAATCGTGCTGCAATGAACATTGGAGTGCATGTGTCTTTTTGAATTATGGTTTTCTCAGGGTATATGCCTGGTGGTGGGATTGCTGGGTCATATGGTAACTCTATTTTTAGTTTTTTAAGGAACCTCCATACTGTTCTCCACAGTGGCTGTATCAATTTACATTCCCACCAACAGTGCAAGAGGGTTCCCTTTTCTCCACACCCTTAGAGGGATTTTTTTTAGTAGATTTTAAAAGTATTTAATTTAATGGGATTTTCTACACAGATGATCATGTCATCTGTGAATTAGGAAAGTTGTATTTCTTACTTTTCAATGTGTATGCTTTTCTTTCTATTTTTTTTTCCCCTCTTGCTTTACTGCACTTGCTAGGACTTTTAGTATGATGTTGAATACAAATGGTGAGAGTGAACATCCTTGCTTTGCTCCCCATCTTAGGGAGAAAGCTTTCAGTCTTTCACCATTAAATATGATATTACCTGCAGGGTTTTTTTTTTTTTTACAGATGCTCTTTATCAAGTTGAGAAAATTGCCTTCTATTCCTAGTTTGCTGAGAGATTTTATCATGGATTAAAGTTTGTCAAATGCTTTTTCTACATCAACTGATATAATAGTGTGTGTTTTTTCTCCCTTTGGTGGTTAATATGTTAGGCTACATTGATTGATTTTCAAATATTTACACTTGCATTCTGGGACAGAGCTCACTTGGTCATGGTATATTAATCTTTGTTTGATTTGCTTGTATTTTTTTGAGGATTTTTGCATTTATATTCATGAGGAATATTGGACTGTAGTTTTCTTTTTTGTACTGTTTTGTCTGGTGTTGGTGTCAGGGCCTGGCCTCATAAATGAGTTGAGAAGTGTTCCTTCCTCTTGTATTTTCTGAAAAAGATTGTTTAGAATTTGTTGATATATCATCTTTAAAATGTTTGGAAGAATATGCTGTTGAAACCAACTGGGTCTGCAGATTTCTGTTTTGGAAGGTTTATAACCTTCCAAAATTAAAATTTTCTTTAATTAATAGTTACAGGTTATCTATTTCTGTTGGGTGAGTTTTGGTTGTTTGTGGTTTTCAAGGAAGTCTTCAAATATAATTGTTAATTTGTCTATTTTTTTCCAGTTCTGTCAGGTTTCACTTCATATATTTTAAAGCTCTATTGTTAGGTGCCTAGAAATTTAGGATAGTTATGTCTTCTTGGTGAATTGACCCTTTTACCATTATGTAATATCCTTTTTCACCCTTGGTCTTGAATTAAAAAAAATAAATTGAAACCTGTACACCCTCACATTACTAATGATTACTAGCTTAAGTTAAAGATGGTACCAATATGAAGCTAAGTGGGTCCTTTCTTCAAATCATTTCTGATTCATTTTGCTTGCTCACTTTTCCCATATAGTAATAGTCAACATTTACTGTACACTCATCATGTAAAACTAAGTATTTTATAAGTGTATTTTATTTAATCTTCATAAAACACCCATTAGGACAATAATCATTCTCATTTTGTGAATGAGGAACCCAGGTTCAGAGAAGTTAAATAACCACTTAAGGTCACACAGCCAGCTAGTGGGTGATCCAGAGTTAAGAACTCACACTCTTCCTCCAGAGACTGTACTCTTTGCCACTGAGCTCTAATTATTGCTTTCCTTTAGTCAATTATTAATTCCCATCAGTTCTGTCCTCCAAACATCTTTCAAATTATTCTATTCCCCACCTCCATGCTACCATCCGGTGCAAGCCACCATTCTCTCTCTCTAAGCTGACTGCCAATGTCTTCCCAACAGGTTACCTGCTTCAATTTGAACCATGATGCAGCCAGCATGCTAAATGCAAATCTCTGTCCTTCTATAGTCTATAACCAAGAACATGGCTGGTTTGTCAAAGAGACATTTCTGTGGTCCTGTGATTACTTAATGGATCAAAATTAGTGATAAATGTGAGAACCTATGGGGGTTAATGGTAATTCAATAATTCAACAACTCACATGTCTTCCTATGACTCTTAGGATGCAGTCCAGTCTCATAACCTTGGTTCTGAAGGTCCTCGGTGATGGAGCCCCTGGCCATCCCCTGGTTCTCTGCATGCCACCATACTGTTCTTCTGTCAGTTTCTTCAACTCATTGTGTTCCCCAGTCTCTGGGCTTCTGTGCATGTTGTCCCTTTTGTCTGGAAGACTCTTTCCTCAGCTCGTTGCCTGGCTAGCTCCTATTCATATTTCAGGCCTCAGGATAAATGTCACAGTTTCAACATTTTGGAGCTATCTTTAACTTCTCTCTCTTTCCAAAAAAAAAAAAAAATCTCTCCCATTCATCCTCCTGCCTCTGTCTCCATTGCCACTGCTGTGGTCCAGAACTTGATCTCCTCTGGTCTGGACTGCAGCCTCTTGTCTATTCTTGCCTGCTGGTCTCTTCCCCTCCAGTTTATTTTCCATGCCGCAAATATATTTTTAAGGCACAGTCATAATGTTGTTTGCCTCCTCTGAAACCTTCAGTATTTTCCCACTGCTAACAGGATAAAGTCCAAACATGTTAGCCTGCTGTTTAAGGCCCTCCATGGGCTGGCCCCACACACCTTCTTGGCCTCATCTCTCAGCACCGGCACTCACACCCCTTATGATCTAGCATGAGGTGATCATAACCACACTACTGTAAGGACACAGGGTGATCTGAAGTGGTTCATGGATGGAAAGTTATTTTAATGTGTAGTGAATAAAAGTGAATTCATGGTGGTAATGTAAAGTTTCCTGTTAGAATATATTAACTTAGGTTACAGGAATGAGTCAATTTGGGGAAAAAATGTTAAGTAATAATAGCATAAGTGGTACTCAGCTGTGGGAAGAACCAGAAAGTGGGATGCAAATGGCTGAAGAATGGGAAACGGGGGTCCAACCACCTTAGTCTGCTCCCGATTCTTTCAACCCACCGTGCAATTTCACCTCTCCATGCCTTTGGTGATACTGTTCCCTTATTCTGACTACCCGCTCTCCAACTTTCTGTCTATATCAAAATTCTCTCAGCCCTCAAAGCTTAACTCAAATGATACCTCCTTGATGATATCTTTGCTTATTCTCTGGTCAGAATGAAGAGTTCCCTCCTCTACACACCCACAGCACATTAATTCTGCATCTATTTGGCCCTGTTTCATTTTGCTGCTTGTGTAGTTAGCACCTTACATGGCTGGCCCTTTGCCTTTTAGACAGTAAGCTTCTTTTTTTTTTAATAAATTTATTTATTTTTGGCTGTGTTGGGTCTTTGTTGTGGTGCACGAGCTTCTCATTGCAGTGCCTTCTCTTGTTGCGGAGCATGGGCTCTAGGCACGCAGGCTTCAGTAGTTGTGGTTCTTGGGCTCTAGAGCACAGGCTCAGTAGTTGTGGCGCATGGGCTTAGTTGCGCCATGGCATGTGGGATATTCCCTGACCAGGGCTCGAACCGTGTCCCCTGCATTAGCAGGCGGATTCTTAACAACTGCGCCACCAGGGAAGCCCTAGACAATAAGCTTCTTGAAAACAGCCTTCAGCACAGTGCCAAGCACAGGAGGATGACTCAGGATAAATGTATTTGTTACATTCAGTTGTAGCACAGGGAAGTTTGATTTCAAAATTCTCCAAGTGACAGGTGAATGTTAACAGGAAAAGAAACCACCAATGCCCTTATTCCAAATAAAGAAAGGCCTTCTGAGGTTCCAGGGTGTGCATGAGTGTGTAAGACTATGGACAGCCTGTCATTTCTAGTGTAAAACGAAAACCCGGTGTCTTAATCAGTTGGCTCAAAGCCTTCAGAAATCCAAGAATGTAGCTGGTTTGTCAAAGACGAGTTTCTGTGGCTTTGTGATTACTTATTGGATCTGTATTACCATAAATATGAGAACCCGCGAGAGTAAAAAAAAGATAACTTAGTAATTCAGCAAACATAGACGAAGCATACCTCATGTGAAATATCTGTGCTAGAAGCAATGGGGGCAGGCTTGGGGCCTGGAAGGAGGAGGGTGAAAAGCATAAGTATGAAAATGATGAAAATACCTTAAGTATGGTTACTGATAAGTTGTAAGAGCATTTATTGTCAACAAGCACACTGTTCAGCACTTAATGTACATTAGCTCATTTAATCCTCTCATGACCCTGAGAGGTAGATAATTTTGTTATCCCCATTTTACATATGAAGAAACTGAGGTTCAGAGACATCACATATCTTCATTTCAAGCTTTGGGGAAGAAAGTAGGTAGCATTTGTTGAGTCTTTATTATGAACCAAGAGCTACTTTAAGCACTTTGTGTATGTTTAATTAATTTTAAGTCATATTAAGACATGTAAAAAATAAAGTTCCTGCTTTCCAGAAACTCATAGTCAAGAGGGGAATACTGACACCATAAATAATGGATATATCCTAGAGGGTGAGAACAATACAGTTAGGGTTCAAATGTCATTTTATGGGGACCAAAGTAGAAGGCCATTCTTTACTACCAGGCAACCTAGAAAGCCTTCTTGTAGAAGGTAAGAGTTAAATTGAATCTTGAAGGAAGAGTAGGGTTTTGACAGATGGATTTGTGCTGGAAGGGCCTTCCACGCACAAGGAAGAGCTCTAATGAAAGCCTGGAGATGGAAGAGTCCAAGGTCTGTGAGTAATACCATAACCTGCAAAAGTACAGGGAGCATGGGAAGCCATGGAACAGGAGATGACACTGGGAGGGAGCAGGGGAGCTCAGGTCCCATGTTGAATGGAATGAGCAGCCAATGATTGTTCTTAGCAGAGGAAGACCGTGATTATATCTGCGTATCAGTAAGATCATCTGAGACGACTGTACGAGCAGGAGAAACGGTAGGCAGAGAGGTCAGCTAAGAGTTGCAGTGACTTAGATGAGAGGCAATGGAAACGTGAAATAAGCCACTACTTCAGAAATCAATTTGAACGATACTATGGAGGTAGAATTTTCAGGGGTTTGCAGCTGACTGGATGTAGGGGGTGAAGGAGAGGGAGTAGTGAATGATGCCTTGAAAGGGCCTGTGGGAATGCTCGGCAGGTATCAGAGTCTCTGCCTCATTTTCTAGGATCTAGTTACTCATTAGTCTTCCTGAAGGTGCAATAAATTTAGAGTCTAGGGTGCCTGTCTCAGAAGTGGTAGTCACTCTTCTGTTGATCAAACGTCTTCTAAGGTGGGGTGGTTGGGCTCTGATGTCAATTTCTATAACAGAAAGAAAATGAACATCTACTGAGGGTTTTCTTTCCTCTTTGATTTTCAGAATGGTCTTGAGAGCTCTGTTCTACAATGGTAGAGGGTGAATGACTTACTTGCACAAGCTCACACAACAAGTAAATGGCAGACCTGGTCTGTCTGACTCCCAAGAGTATGTTCTATTTTTTGTATTATCAGCAACCAGAGATAGGAGGCAGACACACACACACACACACACACACACACACAAAGATGTCCATGAGAGAGAAAAAAGAACAAGAGGTGGACTGAAAGGTCTTTACTGAGGAGAAGAAATCTGAAAGAATCAACAGTGTCAAGCTTGGTCTTGCAAGAAACATAAAAATGACAAGACGTGGCTCCTGTTTTCATGGAGCTTACTGGGTAGAGGAGGCATAGGGTATAAAGGCTGCTATGCAACCAATGTTTCCAAAGTGCTCTGGACTTTCAGAGATAATGTAGTCTCAGGTTGCCAGGAAAATGTTGCAGAGAAGGTATGACTTGAGCAATATCTCAAAGGAGGGGTTGTCCATGGATAGTCCAGGAAGGGTGTTCAGGGAATCTTTTAAGTGGAGGAAATAGAGCAGAGGTGAAGGAGTGAGAGAGTAAGTACCCTTCACATTTGTTCTGTGAATAGATTGCCTGGAATATGAGCTTTGCCTAGGGGAAGAGTAGGGGGATGAGCCGGTAAAGAGTTCGAGGCAGAGAGTGCAGCAGTGCTTTGAATGCCCAGGATAACACATTTGTACTTCATCAAGTAGGCAAGGGAAAACCGCTGACTATTTTTCAGCAGCAAAGGGCTGTAATCAAAGATGCATTTGAAAGACTCTCCTGGTTGTAGGCAGTGGAATATATGGGAGAGGGTGGAGAATAGAAGGCCAAGAAAGAGGATATTGCAACAGTTTAGATAGATGGCAATACAAGCCCAGAAAAGAAGAGACAGATGGAGAGCCATCTTTTAACTGGAATCTGGGCCTCAGAGGGGCTCTCAGGAGCATTGCCTAATTCCAAGGGTCATGAATATTTATATTCCACATCTCCCCCAAACCATCTCTTCATTCTTCTCTCCTCGCTTCTTTTCTCCTTCTTGTCCCTCTGCCTTTTCTCTCCCCCTCTTCCCTACTTTTTCCCCCATCACTCCCAGTAGTGTTCAGTAATCAGCCATGATTCTCAACATCATTCAGGAAGGAGGAGAAGCGCTGAGGGAGGCTCTGAGCAAGACAGAAAGAATGAAGGAAAGAGGGTGAGAAAAAGAAGGAAGAAATGAATTAGGAAGGAGGAAGGGAGGGAGGAAGGAAGGAAGGACACTTTTCTGTAAGGAGCATTTACTGGGAACCAGGCCATGGACCCCTTTGGCAGTCTGGTGAAGCCCTTTTCTGAACAGTATTTTTTAATGCACAAAATAAAATACACAGAGTTACAAAGGAAACTCATCATAGTAAAACACCGTTATCAAAATATTGCCAAAAATGTCATACAGTAACATGGGCTTCTTGATTTATGCATTAAATAACCACACCTAATGGTAGTTCCAATAACTGTTGGAATTTGGACGTGGTAACGAGCATAAATGAACTTTTGAGATGACTGCAACAACTGGCATGTGAAATGTAAATCTCTGTGATGTCTATTATCGACAAATTCACAGGTATTTCTGTGGTTTGCTGCCTACATTCATCATTTCAATATGAAGTTAGTGAAAATAAACAGGTAAGTTTTTCCATCCAAATTCAACGTTGTCCCTCCCTGCCTCATTCTAGGTCTATAGGTCCTTAGTTAAGAACCACTGCTCTACGGGGTCATATAGCTTCCCACAGATTGGACTTGGCAGCCTCCTAACCTGTCCCATCCTTCAGGATGACATTTCTCCACGTCCAGTTTCCAAACTTGCCCCTGTAATTGGCTGCTCACAAAGCCCTGGTTTCTGACTGAGAAAAGCTTCAAGCTCTCAGCCCATTTGCCCAGCACTGATGACTGTCATTCTCTGAGTCCATTGAAGAACTGGCCCTTTCTCAAAATTCTGTCTAATGAGTCACTCATGCAGCCCACAGATTTTCCATAATTCTCTCATCATAGTCTTATCCTGGAAAATCACCTTACATCTACCAGTAACACCAACTCTGCCCCTGCCCCCGAATAGGTCTCTTTTCAGCTAGTTCACAGGGGACAGTCCTGAGAGAAGGTTGGGGTAATCTTTAAACCAGGAAACCTGCAGCCTCACTCCTGGTCTTCATGCCCCTCAGATGGGAGGAGAAAAATCTAATGAACTCAACAGTAGCCATCTCTCTGAGTGGAGAGGCACAGTCCTTCCCAGAGAGAGAGGACCAATGAAATGATCTCTTTGGAGCCCTCCTCATCTGGAGATTCCTGGTCTCTTTCTTCATCTGTTCCCTTGTGCTCTCCAGCCCCTGGGGTTCACTCACCTACAAAGAATAGGCTGGGATCCACTGCAAAACAGAGAGTGTTTGGAGGCTTTCCTGAAGATACCGATGGGAGAGAAAGGCAATGGCCACGGTGCTGTTCTGTTATGGTAAGAAGGCTGGTGCCTCCAAAGCTGAGCTGATTGCAGGTGCTTTGCTTTAATCTCATCACTGAGTCCTTTTATCTGCTGGAGGTTTTAGCCTTGACTTAACGTTTCTCCAGTCTTCCCTGTTCTCTTCTCACCTCAACTTCCTACACACACACACCAGGCTTTAGATCATACTTTCTAATCTCTCTAATATGCATCCTTTCCCCATAGATGCTCAATTGCCTCGGGCTGGTTCTAGCTGTGTGTGTGGGAGGTGGGGTGGGGAGGAGGGGTCCCTCACAAATTAGTGCAGGAAAAGGGAATGGCTTAGGCCTCAAATAGGATCTCTGAAAAGCAGTCTGCTCTGGTGGATGCTCTTTGACTCCTCCTGTCTTCTGCTGAGAGCCACCTAGTCGACTAGAGCCTTTTTTTGCATGAATATCTAGACTTCTCAGATCCCTCCTTGTGCCTCTGTTCCCAGGGGTTCTGTACCAGTGGCCAGTGGGAGAAGCATTGCACAGAGAGCAGACCTGGCTTTCGGTCCTGGCTCCGCCAAGTTCCTCCCCGGACGCTGTGGGGGAATCGCTCTGTTTCTCTAGATCTGTTGTTGGGAGGCATTCTAGTTGCTAAAGGCATGGACTTTAGAGCCAGATAGCTGGGGTTCAGATCTCAGCTCTTCCACTTACAAGTTGGCAAATCTCTGTGGCTCAGTTTCCCCAACTGCAAAATGGGGATAATAATGGCACCTGCTTCATAGGGTTGTTCTGAGGATTGAGTGAGTGAATGTAAAGCACTTAGCACAGGGCCTGGCTGGCACACAGGAGGTATTACTGTAAGTGTTTCCTATTATTATTCTTCGTTTAATTAAATGAATGACTACTGAACATCTATTATGTTTCAGGCTAAAAGGCTTGCTTCTGCACACCAGCCTTTTCAAATTTAAAGATTGTCTCCAGGTCCCAGGCCTGTGGATTCCTTTTTTCGGTAACTATCTGTTGAGTGATTACCGTTTGCCAGGTTCTGTTCTAGGTGTTGAGGATTCATTGGGGAAGAAGATGGGCATGATTCCTGCCTTCGCTGAACTCACAGTCTAGTGGAGGAGACAGACATTAAAAACTTACAAAACTGTCTATACACTTGAATTTCTGATAAGCATCCTAAAGGAAAAGGCCAGTAATTCTCAGCATAAGGCTTCTAATGTAGGTGCTCAAAAAAATCTTTTGAATGTAATCAAAAAGGTTGCTAGGAAAATCAAATACAAAAAGGTATCAAGTGTCCTACAAGTACAAGGAAATATTGATTCCTTAGCCTTTTCCAGGAATATTAGTGGAACTCTGTCTCCCTCCCTATCTCCCACTCTGGCTTGGGCCTCCTCGATTAGACTGACTAATATGAATCTTCGGAGTTTAGCTTAGGGGATGGTTTTGGTGCACCTTGGGATGTATTGTCCTCCCCAAATGTACCCTCCATGGCCACTTGACATGCCACCCTTCCTCCTCTTCCTCTTTCTTTTCTTCCCCTTGGTTAGCTGGGGTTACCAAACTGCTTCTTGGGGGCTAGTTGGCCACATACAGGGTGAGACATATAAGAGCACATCTGCTCAGAATCTGCAGGGGAGAAGGGAGAGAGGTAAGAGGTGGGCCTGGGCTCTTCCAAGGCAAAGCACAGATGTGGGGAGGGCGAGAGTATCCTGGATAGATGAGTTCCAAAATGCTGCCAGCTCCAAGGCTGCTTACAAATCAGGTCTCTACCCCGCTTCACTTTCAGATGGGTAAATGGAAGAGGCCTAGAAAGGGCTCACACATGGTGCTAGATGCAGGGCAAAGACGCACGGATTTCTTTTTCTGTCTCCCTATTGTCCGGTTCAGGGCCTGGTACAGTGTAGGCATTCAAGTAAATGCTTGTGGAATAAATAATGAGGTCTGGTTTCCTGGTTCTTTAAGCAAGATGGACTGGCAGGGCTGGGCCATGACCCTGATTTGCCAGCCATTTCCCCCCCAAAACAAAGAGCATACCATCTGAGCTGGAGCCTCCCTGAGCCAACAGGACAAGGATAACACGAACACCAGTGAATGTAGTAAAAGCAGGAAGAAGAGAAGTAGGTGACCAGACAAATCCTGAATAACCAGCACTCATGATTTCTCAAGTACAATCCAACCAAGCAATAAGCAAACCCTTAGCTGCCTCGGAGTAAACAGTATCAAAGGAGAGGTGGCTGAGAAGCACAAAAGGGTCTGGTAGTTTCCTTCATAGACATTTAGGGCTGATATGATTGTAACCCTCAAGAAACTCACAGTCCAACATGTGAGGTGGATGGAATCACAGACACCCGAATGGGGTGCCGTGGGGTGTGCAGACACAGATGAGAGAAGCATGCGCCAGCCTGAGGAGGACAGGGAAGCCTCTATGGAAGCAGAGGTGCTGCGGTGAGGAGAAAGGGTGCAAAAGGCATGGAAGGACAGCACGGGGAAGACTGCAATTAGCTCACCAAACCAGAAGCTAAGAAGCTTTGCAGGAACAACAGAAAACCAAAGAAGACTGGAAGGAAAAGGAGAGCAAGGGCACTTGGGAGCTCAGGAGAAGTGGGTGGAAGTGAGGGAAATGCTGAGAAAGAAGCAGCCCTAGGATTCCTTCTTCCTGGATTCTGAAGGTTCACCCTCAGCCTTCAGAATGACTCATTTCTAGAAAGCTTTGGATAGCTGAGGTTTGCCATAATGTGTTTTCTTCTGATCGTTCCCCTTCAATCATACTCTTACTTGTTTCGGTACTGCAATTTCAGCAATACCTGCATAGGAGAACCTATTTAATGCCAGTCAATGGGCTAGGTACTATACAAGGGACATACATAGTCCCTTCTTTCACCAAAGTTTTATTGAGGTTCTACTCAAGCCTGGCATTATTCTAGGTTGATAATCATGTGTGTGGTGGGTCAGGGGGCTGGCAGGGAGTGAAAAATACACACATCATCAACACAAGGATTGGGGCCATCAGAGAAGTATAAAGAAGACGGAGGGGAAGGCTAGTACCTGTGTGACCTTGGACAAGACACTTCCCTTCTCTGAGTCTTGGTTTCCTCCTGTGGAAAAAGGGACTAATCATATTTATTTGCTGTGAGGAGTAGTGGTAATGTTTGAAATGTTCTCGGGCAGTGTCTGCCACTCAGAAGCTTTTCCATGGTACTGGTACTCAGCTGTGTGGGGGGGTGGCATTTGCAATGGGCTTCAACAGGCAGAGAAGTAGGAAGAGTGATCTGTCTTGTGGTGGCTGGGGAGACACAAAAGTCTGCAGGTTTGCTTTGTTAGAGGGACTAGTTTCATTTGATAGGACCCTCAGGTTTGTGGAGGGGAGCAGAAAGACAGAAGATTGGACGTTGGCAAGTGGGGATGTCTTCCTCATAAATCCTTTTATGTCTGGAGATCAGCAGCTCTAGAAAGAACCTACAGAAAGTAAATGAACCCAGGAGTAGTGGCTGGAGGTGGGGACCGAGGAGGTAGAGGGTGGGACAGAACAGTGTATTTCAAAATCTCTTGGAAGTCACTGGATCACTTCTCAGGGCAGGCAGGCTCTGGGGAACAACAGCATATAGTGCCTTGGTTCAGGCTAGAATGACCAACTATGTCTATTTGCTAGGGGCTGAGGAGTTGCCCGGGACTCAGGACTTTCAGTGCTAAAACCAGGGTGGTTTGGGACTTATTGGGACAGCTTGTCCTCTAGTTCAGGCCTTTGTCACTGTCTCCTGGACTTCAGCAGGCTGCTCCCCACTGCTCTACCTCCCTTTGGTCCTTTGCTGCTAGAGGATTGCTATCAAACACAGCTCTTACCCTCTGCCCTGTTTCTAACCCTCCAAAGGTTCCCATGGCCTCCGGGATCAAGTTTGAACCCGAGAGCCTGGCCTCCAGAGCCCTTGCTCCACTGGTTTCTGCCCTCCTTGAAAGTCTCACTTCCCATAACTTTCACACCACACCAGATACAGCCTCCTTTCCCAACCAGGAAGTGCCCTTTGCTATTCTGTGCCTTTGCCCACGGTGGTCTCTTATCAGCCTACGCATGCTTAGCATGTCCTACGCATGCTTCAAGTTGCTGTGAAAATGTCACCGTCTGAGATTCTCCACCCTGCTCTCTCCTCTGGATTCCCAAGGTACATTATACAGACTTTTGGGAGAGCAAATATTAGGAAGTTAGTTTGAGAGTGTAGACCCCACTGCTATATCCAGCTTCTAGTGAGATGCTTCATGTACAGTAAGCTTTTGGTATATATATCTTGAATAGTCAGCATATTCACATGATTCAAAATTCAAAAGGGTCTATGGGGAAATTCAGTGAAAAGTCTCCTTCCCACTCCTGGCCTCTAACAATCCCACACCCCTCCTCCTCCTCCAGGGAAATTTTATGCGTGCCCAAGCAAATAAGGTAATTTGCTTTGTTAAATGAATAAAGGAAATAACAGTAGAAATCTAGAAACAATACAAATGTTCAAAATCTGGACCTGGCTAAGTAAGCAATTATATAGGAATCTTATAGACAATCTGCAGTCATTAAAAGTCATAAAAATTATTATAAGGTAGACTCAGTAGTATATGACATGGTAAGCTTTCAAAGCAGAGTATAAAGCAGACCTCTCCACTGAATACACTTTGTGAAGTGATAGGATGAAAGGGGGTCTGAGAGAGAAATGATTGCTGCTTTAAGGTGAAGGGATTCTGGGTTTCCTTTTATGTAAAGTTGTTTGAATATGAAAAGAAAGAGGCTGCATTATTGTGAATCTGCCTGACGAAGAAGCATGATTCATGATGGGACTCATTCATTCAATAATTCATTCTGCAGACACTGAATGCTGGCTTTGTCAGGAGAAGGCCAGAAACAGTGCTGAGCTTCCCAGGAAGAGCACTAAGTAGGCGACAGGCCCTAAGAAACTCTAATGGAGCCAGAGGGGTGGGGAGTGTGATGAGTTCATTGCCAGGCTGTTGAGTTCGAGTTTTTGTTCATCAAGA
Organism: Balaenoptera physalus; assembly: GCF_965194825.1. Classification (NCBI taxonomy): domain Eukaryota; kingdom Metazoa; phylum Chordata; class Mammalia; order Artiodactyla; family Balaenopteridae; genus Balaenoptera; species Balaenoptera physalus. The sequence goes on along the minus strand of NC_138904.1, from coordinate 19,706,475 downwards.
GGAGTGGTGTGGTAGATAGATGATAGGATATGGGTCAGGGAGCTCAGCAGAAAGGTCAGGGCTAGTGCTGGCCATCAGCATACATGTGGTGTGTCATGGAAGTCGGAGGTGGGGTGAGCTCACCCAGGCAGAAGGTAGACAAGGAAAGGAGAAGACAGGTTCCATAAAGCGGGTGAGGAGTATTTCTGCCAATCTCTCAATGTCTCTGAGCCGGGGACAAGGGCACCAGGGTAGCAGAGGTGGTATCTGTTGCTGAGTGTGGGAGGGCCTCAGAGTTCAGGCAGAAATCCTCCCTCCCAGCCCCTGGCTGCCAAGTCTTATGCGCTCACAACCTGGGTCTGGTCTTAGTAGTCCAAGAGGGCCTGGTAGATCAAGAGGGGGAGCTTTGACGGGCTTAGAAAATGTGTAGGAACCCTTAAGTGAGAGGGTGGAATAGAGAGAGGGTTTAAAAGATTCACTTGTACCAAGATTGGATGGGGCTGGAAACAGGTGAGCCTGGCACTGGGAGCAGGAATGTTCTACAGGTTGAGGGATGTAGGGCCCCAGGAAGGGGAAAGTTCTGAGTCCGGGGTATTCCCCTAGTGAGCAGGTCTCATATGTGCCCTTAAAGGGCCTGGCCAGCAAAGCTGATAGAATCATTGCTCAAAATTTAGACAGAGAAAGGGGAGGGGTGATCCCCAGAGCAGTGTGCCAGTGTGGTATTTCGCCCGCCTTCATATGTCCCCCGTGATTTGTGCTTCCCAGGGAATGTGGCAGACTGGAAGGACGTGGCCTGTGGAATCAGGCCCACCTGGAAGCCAGGCCCAGCTCGACACTTAGGGCTGAGTGATCTTTGGGAAATCCCTTCTCTGAGCCTCAAGTTCCTCATTTACAAATTGAGGCAATAATAATATCTACCTTGGGACGTTGTTGTGAGGATTAGAAATAGTCAACTCCTAGTATACAGTAGGTGCTCAATACATGAATTCTTGTTATTTGTGCTACCAAATGGGAATAGGATGGCCTAAGTCATTGCTGAGTTGTATTCTCTTGGAGGGATTTATTGCCAGTTGGGACAAGAAACTGAAATCTTTTTGTTTACCATCTTTTCACATATGTTTGTCAAAGGCGGTCTGGTGGGCAGATAAGTAAAAACCGTTCTCAATTTCCACTGCAGGTAACAATTCTCTCCTGTGCTGGTCATCTCCAGCACACAAAGAAAAGCATGTTCACAAACCTTTTCGCTGGTGGTGATATATATAGAAGACTGAGAAAGCAATAGGGGGGCAGGGGTTAAAATAAGTTGTGAAATACTGAATTTAAAAAACAATGCATCCCCTCCTCTGGCCGCCAAACTTACAAACATTTGCGCCATGTTTTCTAATTGTTCAAAGTGCTTTTCCATATTTTATTTCATTTGTTTCTTACTCTGGCCTGTGAGGTAAGTAGGCCAGATGTTGTCAGCATCTGGGAGGCGCTAAAACTGAGAGAGCTGGTATTAGAACCCATACCTCCTTGCTATGGAGCGTGAGTGAACTGAGCCAGGTTAAACCTTGGATGAATAGGTGAAAAGCAATCTGTGAGGAAATGATGTGCAGGTGTTGGAAGGAGCTGTTTTGCAAGGAGACAAAGGTCACAGTGCCATCTTGTTGTTGGGTGTTTGAAAGAGCTGGGTGGCAGTGTATCTTTTGTGCTGATGAGCAAACCAGAGGCCCACAGTAAGGAGAGGAGGACTTTGGAACTCAGTTGACATAGAGAGGTGGATTTGGGTTCAAAAGTTTTATCCTTTGCACGTTGTTTTAAATGACAGCAGTGACCCCGGTGACCTGGGTGGCCCTGGGTCACCCGGCTAGGGAGGGGCAGAGCACTGAGGATTGAGACTCAATTCAGAACCCTTAACTCCAACTTCTTGGGCTTGAAATCGGCTCATTCAGTCCCCTGCCCTGTCTTTCTTACAGGGGTGTTGAAAAGAATAAGAGTGGAAAGGACAAATCACCACATGATGGCATTAAAAGAAGTAGTGCCCAGCATTCACCTTTTCCAAATAACTAACTGGCCTCCATGTGAGAGCTACAGAGGGCAAATATTTTGGCTACACTGATATGTTTGCACGGTCTACGTATTAGCCGTGTGCTGAAGTAAGTCACTCACTGTGTTTCCCCAAGCCAGTTTCTTTCCCTGTAAAATGAAGGCATCATCTCCTGCCTGACGGGTTGTGAGAACGAACTATGCAGCATACGTGAAATAAGCATAGCGCAAACGATGAGGCAGTACTGTTATCTGTGGAATGCTTTGAGTCCTCGCTTGCCGCAGTCCACCACACTCAGCTCACTCTAGGACCCTGAAACGCCTTCTTCTGGTGGGAGTAGAGAAGGTGGTTCTCTTTTTGTTTTCTCTAGCCGCCAGGCAGGCAGACTGAACTAGGGAGGAAAATGGAGGAAGATGGGTTTGCTCACAGCCTCTCTCTTCTTGTCCCCCATCTGAGGGGGAAATGGCAGGGGGGAAGCAGGGTGGCATAACCTTTTCTTCGGTGAGTCAGCTAAAAAGGAATTTCTAGAGCTCCAATAACATATAAGTGGTGGTTTGGGTTTGGATTTTTCAAGCTGCTCCCTCTTTTTAAGCTGCTTTGAGATGCACAACTAAAAGCACATGCAATTGGGAAGCACATGGAAAATGACAGAAGCACAGCTTGTTACCAATGTGAACTTGAAGAAATCACTCAGCGTCTCTGGCCCTGTTTTCTCATCTGCAAAACGGGGACGATGCTACTTATTTCGCAGGGTCATTGTGAGTATTAATAGCATGTGAAAGTGCCGGGTCTGGTGCCTGGCACAGAACAGAGTTTCGAACACCTACCTTTCCATTCCCTTTCCCTTCCTAGTGGACAGACCATAGTCACTGAGCTCAGAGGAAAACACTTATTATTCAGCCTATTATCATGGCTGCCATTATTCATTTAATTTTCACAACAACCCTATGAAACAGCTCATCTATGAACATAGAGAAAACAGAGGAGCAGTTCAGAGAAGTTATATTGCCCAAGGTCACACAGCTTTCAACTTTTAAAGCCAGGATTCAAACCCACTTTGTCTAGTTTGCCTCTTCGATATCAGAATGTGAGGGGGCTTCATCAGGCTGGATCTTCTGGAAAGACCATCTTTAAATAGACTCAGACCAAGGGGATAACCCCAACCTGGCCCATTTTGGGAATGAGCTCAGGGTGGAGTTTCAAGGGCACGAAATAGGCCATTGCTAGGGACAGCCTGGCAACAACTGGAAGAGAACTACAAATGAATGTTTGATTCCCAAATCTGTGGGGAAGTTAACCTGTGCTCTGCCAGTTTCAGGAGCTTATGCTGTGAGGGTGACATGAATTCTTTATTAAGCAGTATATGTTTAGCAATAAATATATCATTGGTAGTCTTCTGTCATCTCTCACTAAACATAACGTCCTATTCATCGTCTGACAGCCCTCCATTTACCACGCTACAAAGGAGAGGGATCTGAGTCTCCTTTTCAAACCCCTGTCCGAAGCTAGACTGCAGAAGCTAGAATAGGAAGGCTGAGTCATCTTCTTAAAAGAAAATGAAGTGTACCAAAGCCACATAGAACAAAAGTATGTTTTCTATAGGTATCATTTGTTTTCACACATGGCTTCTTTTCTAGGGTATTAACCCGGGAGCTGAGGACGTGTCTTCTCTTTACCGCAGAAAGTAGGTACCTTTCCTTGTCATCTGTGCTGTCCCCCCTCTTTCACCCCCAGTTATTGGCATGACTGCAGGTACCTTATTAACTAGCAAAGTAACTGCCACGGCACACTGACCGCTTGGGACTGTGCCAGGTATGGCACAGCACGGGCAAAGAGGGCCAAAATGGTCTTCCAGCAGCCCACTTAAGAGCTAGGCTATGGACTGAGCTGCTCTTACCCTCAGGGTTCTAGATAGATCCAGAGTAAAGGCCCCGGCCTCAGATGCTCACACAAAGATGGCTCTCATAGTGCCTTATCGGTTTCCTCATTTCTCATGGCTGAAGCAAGGAAGATTGGGTAGATAGGATTGTTATGTTCTGTTCATTCACAGCTGTAATTCCTGAAAATAGAGCCGTGTGGCAGGGCAAGTCCTGGCTTTTGTGCTTGTCCCTTGTAAAGCAAGTGTTGGGTTAGTTCCCAGCACTGGGGTAGAAAGGAGAAAGCAAGCTCCAGCCAGTCTGGGCAGCTCTGATGCTGGGTAACTCACTGCCCACATCAAAGGGAGATGACCAGGATCTCTCCATAAGCCCAGGGAACTACAGCTGACCCCCTCCCCTCACCCCCTGGAAGAAAGCAGCTGATACTTATATTTCTGCACAGTCTCACATCATAGAGGGGACTTTTCTTTTTCAAAGAGAATTCATACAGCCATTGATTATACAGAACCATTTCTTAGTACTCTTTTCTTTCCATTTAAGAAAAGTGGAATATACCATGATGAGGATTCTAATGCCAAGACAAGATTGCTGGCTCATCATCTAGGGTACATATACACACTTAATTGTTTGACATTTTAATGAACGCAAAGCAAGATTAAGCATCTCTGCCTTCGTTGTACACAGCTGAACCAGGAGCCCAGGGAGGGGAAGACTGCACAGCTTTCCTTGGTGGGGAAGACAGAAGCCCCTGTAGTCCTGTCTTGTTGTGGGGAGACTAACCCATGTTCTGTCGGTTGCCATAGCCCCTAGGATGGGTGTCCTTCCAGTCATCCCAATCCCGAGCTCTGTGGAGTGCACATTCATCATCCTCTTCCTCCTGTTCCTGATCTTGTCGCTGAGCTGCTGTTCTGAACTCTGCCCAAGTGGAAAAATGAGAAAGCAGGGTGAGGCAAAGAGTGACTGATACGGGCCCCAGCTCCACTCTGAATACAACCACATAACAAGAGAACAAAGAATATATCCCTAGCTGCCTACCCTGGGGCCAGCAGAACTGGGAAGAGTACTTACTATTACTTAACAGGTGACATGTTAAATAATAGTGAGACAGGATCCTCTGAGTGGTTTTCATGAGAAGGCAAAAACATATAAGTTGCCCCTCAAAATGAATTCTATTTTGGGAAAGAATTCTTGCTAAAATGGCCAACCCCTCACAACAGAAAACAAAAACACCAACTGACCAACAGTACCCCAGCAAACCAGAAACACTGAAGTGTTTCCATAGTATAGTGGTTATCACACTTGCCTGACAAAAACACTAAAGTAAAAAATATTTATGGTGTTATGATTTGTGATTTGCCAGGGAGGTGGGACTACAGGTGACTTCTCCTTCATCCATTTCCTTTATTACAGTTCTACAATTCTGTGTGTGTATAAAATTGGAAATCACGTGGCAGTTGAACCTACCAGAAAAGAATGTGTGTTATTTTGCACGTTTGGAACAGGGTGTGAGGTCCAAATGGCACTTGTCATGCAGTGTACCAAATACTACGTCTCTTTTGCACGATTTTTTTCTTTCCTTTGTGAGGTAAAGGAACAATTTCCTAGCTACTTTGAATTTGCCCACGAGAAATACTCTCATTACCATGATAAAGGATGAAATATGTGGGGAATCTGATCTCTCCTTACAGCTTAGGAGTCATGTGTTCTGCTTTATTTAACCCTTTATTGTAAAATATAAGATACTGGAAATCACACAAAAATATATATAACTTAAAATTTGGTAAGGAGGCTATACCTTTATAGCCTTCACTTGGGTCAAGATATATATTTTCTGTACCCATCCCCAAAGTTTCTCCATGAGCATCTACCAAATGACACACTGTGCTCACTGGCAGTTAATTCCCATTCCTTCCCTCCCTGGAAATCACCAATCTACCTTCTATCTCTATAGATTTGCCTATTCTGAACATTTCACATAAATGGAATCATGTAACAAGTGGTCTTTTGTGTCTGACTTCTTTCACTTACCATAATGCTTTTGAGGTTAGTCTTACCCATTTTCAAATATTTTGGTATATTTTTAATCTACAGGTTTCTTCTTCCAGCCCTTTCTTTCCTTACAAGTTCTCTACTGAAGAGGCAGGGGCATTTGACCTGTAGTTTCCCCAAATCTGGATTTTGCTGACTGCAGTCGTGATGGAGTCCAACATGTTCTTCGGTATTTCTGCAGATTGGCAAGTGGACACAGAGCTTGATATGACTCAGGGTTGATCCCTTCGCATGAATACAGGTGGTGCTGTCCTCCCCCAGCAGGTGGCACATAGTATCTGTGTCTCCTATTTGTGATGTTAGCAGCTGTTGATGCTCAATGCCTAGATTCGTTAATTTTCCCAGGGTTTCAAAATGGTGATACTCTTTAACATTTCCTTTTTTATTAAGTAGAATGCTTTTTATAAAGAGAGGCTTTCCCTCATCTACTACTATTTACAGGAAAAGAAAACAAGATTAATGTTTGATTCTTCTGCTTTAATTTACCATTTCTCAAGGTAATAAATTGGTTCCGTATCATCCTCTGAAATCGAACAATTTTTGTTTTAACTATAGTTATGAACTCATGGATTTAAACATATTTGATGAGTTTCAATGAATTGCAATGATTTCTAAAAAATATTCAAATAAGCTTTCTAATTTTAGTTTTAATTTACAGAAAAATTGAGAAGATAGTACAGAGTTCTTATACATCTGTACCCAATTTATTTTATTGTTAACAGCTTACATTCCTATGGTTTGTGTGTCATAACTAATGAACCAATACTGATACACACATAACAACTAAAGTTCATACTTTATTCAGATTTCCTTAGGTTTTACGTAATGTCCTTTTTTTTGGGTTCCAGAATCCCATCAAATATTCCATATTACATTAGTCCTCTGTCTCCTTCGTCTCCTCTTGGCTGTGAGAATTTCTCACTTTCCTTGTTTTTGATGACCTGGACAGTTTTGAGGGGTACTCATCAGGTATTTTGCAGAATGTCCCTCAACCTGGGGTTGCCTCATATTTTTCTCATAATTAGACTAGGGTTATGACTTTTGGAAGAGAATAACACAGTGAAGTTTCCTCCTTATCACATCAAACCAAGGCTACACACCACAAACCTGACTTATCACTGTTGATGTTAACTGGGATCACTTCAGGTAGTGTTTGTAGGGTTCCCAACTGCTCCCCCCTCCTTCTATACTATAGTCTTTGGAAGCAAGTAACTAAACATAGCCTACACTTAAGGGGTGAGGAGTTATGCTGCATCTCCTTGAGACAGGTGTATATACACAAATTATTCAGAATTATTCTGTAGGGGAGATTGGTCTCTTCGCCCCTATCTATTTATGTAATCATTTATTTCTATCACTATAGACTCACGGACACATTTTATTCCTTGTGTTATAATCCAATACTGTTATTTTCCTGCTCACATTCTTCCAGTTTTGGCCAGTAACAGTTCTTTCCAAAGGCCCTGTGTCACATTAACATACCTCAATATTTTTTTGTTTGTTGTTATTGTTTTTTGAGTGCTTCTTTATTTTCCAGTACTACAAGATATTTCAGGTTCATCTTGTATATTCCTGGTCCAGCCCTAGAATTATCCATCTCTCTAAGGAGCCCTTTAATTGGAGAATAGTATTAGAAACCAAGATTTGGGCACTAGATGTGCTCGTTGCTACTGGCAATTATCCTTTTTCAAGCCAAACTGTCTTTGGCCAGTGGAAACGTCTTCAAAGTGGCTTCTGAGTCCCTTTGACATGACCATAGCAGTCTTTGAAAGCTTCTTTCCTATCCTTTATGACAAGATGTTCCAAGCTCATCTTATTTATTTCCTGCTGCAAACTTGGAATTAGCTATTTCTCTAAGACATCCTGGTTTATTTTAATGGGAATGGTATTTCAAGAACAGAACCTGGGTTACTAGGTGTGCTCATTGCTTCTGGGCTGGTCATTGTTTCTAAGCCTTTTCAGTGGAAAAAGCAAAAGTGTGTGCGTGTGTGTGTGTGTGTGTGTGTGTGTGTACTTTTCAATAAAATGTCTCATGAGTTCATATTCAGGACTACAGGGGTGTTTTGTTTCTAACTCAAATTCGTTTGAGTTACATCTGTGTTCTTCCACACTAAAAGTCTTAGCTCTCAAAGACAGAGGATGATGGAATTTGAATATCTCATAATTACTCAGTTAATATTATCTCACATTACACGGTCCTGGAATAACATTAATACTGTTACCAATATAATTGCTGAGAACAGTTCTTTTTTTTTGCATATTCTTTCCCCATTTCTCCATGGGGAGATCTACATTACCAGAGCACTGGGCATATAGGCATTATTACTTTCTCTCTTTCAAATCTCATTTAGTCTTAGTTCTACAAGTAACTATATATTTAATGCTGACTGATATTACTTATATCAATGTCTCTCACATCACTTTGGTTGTCTTAAGCTCATTCTCTAGCAAATTTCTCAGAAAGGGATCATGGGACCAATATTTCCTGACTTCGTGTATGTTGATAAATACCTGTACCCTTTATACCTAAAAGTCAGTTTTACCAGATATAATGTTCTTGGCTCACATTTTTTCCCCTTGAGTATCTTAAATGTTACTCCATTTTCTTCTGGCATAAACTGTTGGTGTCAAAAAGTTTGAAGATGATTGAATTTTCCTTCCTTTACAACCCACCTGCTGTTTTTGCTGAAGTATCCAAGGCATTTCTTTTAAAAAAAGTCTAGTAATTTTATTAGAATGTGTCTTGCTGTTGGTCATTCTGGAGCAAAATTCTTAGGTACGCGGTGTGCTTTTTAAAAGCAAATCTAAAGTTTCCTCAATATTAGTTTTTTTTAAAAAATATCTTTATTGGAGTATAATTGCTTTACAATGTTGTGTTAGTTTCTGCTGTACAACAAAGTGAATCAGCTGTATGTATACAGGTATTCCCATATCCCCTCCCTCTTGCATCTCTCTCCCTCTCACCCTCCCTATCCCACCCCTCTAGGTGGTCACAAAGCACTGAGCTGATCTCCCTGTGCTATGCAGCTGCTTCCCACTAGCCATCCATTTTACATTTGGTAGTGTATATATGTCCATGCCACTCTCTCACTTCATCCCAGCTTATCCTTCCCCCCCACCATATCCTCAAGTCCATTCTCTACATCTGCATCTTTATTCCTGCCCTGTCACTAGGTTCATCAGTACTGTTATTTTTAGATTCCATATATGTGCGTTAGCATATGATATCTGTTTTTCTCTTTCTGACTTACTTCACTCTGTATGACAGTCTCTAGGTCCACCCAATATTAGTTTTAAGCATTTTTTTCTTTTTCCTTGCTTCGGTATCCTTCTTTAGATAATCTTATTATCTATATGTCAGGTCTTCTTTGCTATCTTTCATATTTGTCACTTTTTCTAGAAATCTGTTCATCTTTGCCTCTTTTTGATTTAAAACATTTTCCTTTTTACTTTAGAAAGGCATTTTCTGCTATATTCAATCATTCTTGTTTTCTTCTAGTTTAGCCTTCATTTCTTTTCTTTTATTCAAATTGAAGTCTAACTGATTTACAATATTAGTTTCAGGTGTACAACATGTTGATTTAATATTTTATATATTATATTCCATTTAGGGTTATTATAAAATATTGGGAAGATGGTGGAAGTGTAAGAAGTGGAGATCACCTTCCTCCCCACAAATACAACAGAAATACATCTACATGTGGAACAACTCCTACAGAACACCTACTGAACGCTGACAGAAGACCTCAGACTTTCCAAAAGACAAGAAACTCCCCACGTACCTGGGTAGGGCAAAAGAAAAAAGAAAAAAACAGAGACAAAAGAATAGGGATGGGACCCACACCAGTGGGAGGGAGCTGTGAAGGAGGAAAGGTTTCCACACACTAGGAAGACCCTCCATTGGCAGAGATGGGGGTGGGGGGGGAACCTTCAGAGCCATGGAGGAGAGCGCAGCCACAGGGGTGCAGAGGGCAAAGTGGAGAGATTCCCGCACAGAGGATCGGTGCTGACCAGCACTCACCAGCCCGAGAGGCTTGACTGCTCACCCGCCGGGGTGGGTGGGGGCTGGGAGCTGAGGATCGGGCTTTGGAAGTCAGACCCCATGGGGAGGACTGGGGTTGGCTGCATGAACACAGCCTGAAGGGAGGTGGTGTGCCACAGCCAGCTGGAGGGAGACCAGGAAAAAGTCTGGAACTGCCAAAGAGGCAAGAGACTTTTTCTTGCCTCTTTGTTTCGTTGTGCGTGAGGAGAGGGGAATAAGAGCACCACTTAAAGGGGCTCCAGAGATGGGTGTGAGCCAAGGTTATCAACGTGGACCACAGAGACGGGCATGAGATGCTAAGGATGCTGCTGCAGCCACCAAGAAGCCTGTGTGTGAGCACAGGTCACTCTCCACACCTCCCCTCCCAAGAGCCTGTGCAGCCCGCCAGTGCCAGGGTCCGCTGATCCAAGGACAACTTCCCTGGGAGAACACACGGCACGCCTCAGGCTGGTGCTACGTCATGCCAGCCTCTGCCACCACAGGCTCGCCCTGCATCTATAACCTTCCTTGCCCCCGACCTGAGTGAGCCAGGTCCCCTGTATCAGCTGCTCCTTTAACCCCGTCCTGTCTGGGCAGGAACAGATGCCCTCAGGCGACCTACACACAGAGGCGGGGTCAAATCCAAAGCTGAACCCCAGGAGCTGTGCGAACAAAGAAGAGAAAGGGAAATTTCTACCATCAGCCTCAGAAGCAGCGGATTAAAGCTCCACAAACAACTTGATGTACCTGCATCTCTGGAACACCTGAATAGACAATGAATCATCCCAAATTGAGGTGGTGGACTTTGGGAGCAATGATATATATATATTTTTCCTTTTTCTCTTTTTGTGACTGGGTATGTGTATGCTTCTGTGTGTGACTTTGTCTGTATAGCTTTGCTTTAACCATTTGTCTTAGGGTTCTGTCTGTCTGTTTTTTGGGGTTTTTTTTAGTATAGCTTTTAACACTTGATATCATTGGTGGATTTGTTTTGTTTGGTTGTTCTCTTCTTTCTTTTTTCTTTTCTTTTACTACTTATCTAAATTTACAAAAAAATTAATAATTATTTTTTATTTTAATAACTTTATTTTATTTTTTCTTTCTTTCTTTCTCCTGTTTATTCTAAGCCTTATGGATGACAGGGTCTTGGTGCTTCAGCCGGGCATCAGGTCTGTGCCTCTGAGGTGGGATAGCCAACTTCAGGACACTGGTCCACAAGAGACCTCCCAGCTCCACGTAATACCAAATGGCAAAAATCTCCCAGAGATCTCCATCACAACACCAAGACCCAGCTCCACTCAACGACCAGCAAGCTACAGTGCTGGACACCCTATGCCAAACAACTAGCAAGACAGGAACATAAACCCACCCATTAGCAGAGAGGCTGCCTAAAATCAAAATAAGGTCACAGACACCCCAAAACAAACCACTGGATGAGGTCCTGCTCACCAGAAGAAACAAGATCCAGCCTCATCCACCAGAACACAGACACTAGTCCCCTCCACAAGGAAGCCTACATAACCCACTGAACCAAACTTACTCACTGGGAGCAAACACCAAAAACAATGGGAACGAACAACCTGCAGCCTGTGAAAAGGAGACACCAAACACAGTAAGTTAAGCAAAATGAGAACAGAGAAACGCACAGCAGTTGAAGGAGCAAGGTAAAAACCCACCAGACCAAACAAATGAAGAGGAAATAGGCAGTCTAGGTATTTCTGAAAATAATTTAGAGTAATGATAGTAAAGATGATCCAAAATCTTGGAAATAGAATGCAGAAAATACAAGAAACATTTAACAAGGACCTAGAAGAACTAAAGAGCAAACAAACAGTGATGAACACAATAAATGAAATTAAAAATTCTCTAGAAGGGATCCATAGCAGAATAACTGAGGCAGAAGAACGGATAAGTGACCTGGAAGATAAAATAGTGGAAATAACTACTGCAGAGCAGAATAAAGAAAAAAAATGAAAAGAATTGGGGACAGTCTCAGAGACCTCTGGGACAACATTTAACGTACCAACAATACAATTATAAGGGCCCCAGAAGAAGAAGAGAAAAAGAAAGGGACTGAGAAAATAATTGAAGAGATTATAGTTGAAAACTTCCCTAACATGGAAAGGAAATAGTTAATCAGGTCCAGGAAGCACAGACAGTCCCATACAGGATATATCCAAGGAGAAATAAGCCAAGACACCTATTAATCAAACTATCAAAAATAAAATGCAAAGAAAACATATTAAAAGCAGCAAGGGAAAAGCAACAAAAACCATACAAGGGAATCCCCATAAAGTTAACAGCTGATCTTTCAGCAGAAACTCTGCAAGCCAGAAGGGAGTCACAGGACATAGTTAAAGTGCTGAAATAGAAAAACCTACAACCAAGATTATTCTACCCAGCAAGGATCTCATTCAGATTTGATGGAGAAATTAAAACTTTTACAGACAAGCAAAAGCTAAGAGAACTCAGCACCACTAAACCAGCTTTACAACAAATGTTAAAGGAACTTCTCTAGGCAGGAAACAAAAGAGAAGGAAAAAAAACTACAATAACAAACACAAAACAATTAAGAAAATGGTAATAGGAATATACATATCAATAATTACCTTAAATGTAAATGGATTAAAGGCTCCAACCAGAAGACACAAACTGGCAGAATGGATACAAAAACAAGACACCTCCTTCAGACCTAGGGACACATACAGACTGAAAGTGAGGGGATGGAAAATGATATTCCATGCAAATGAAAATCAGAAGATAGCTGGCATACCAATTCTCATATCAGACAAAATAGACTTTAAAACAAAGACTATTAGAAGAGACAAAGAACAACACTACATAATTGATCAAGGGATCAATCCAAGAAGAAGATATAACAACCATAAATATTTATGCACCCAACATAGAAGCACCTCAATACACAAGGCAAATGCTAACAGCCATAAAAGGGGAAATAGACAGTAACACAATCATAGTAGGGTACTTTAACACCCCACTTTCACCAATGGACAGATCATCCAAAATGAAAATAAATAAGGAAACACAAGCTTTAAATGATACATTAAACAAGATGGACTTAACTGATAATTATAGGACATTCCGTCTAACAACAACAGAATACACTTTCTTCTCAAATGCTCAAGGAATATTCTCCAGGAAAGATCATATCTTGGGTCACAAATCAAGCCTTGGTAAATTTAAGAAAGTTGAAATCGTATAAGTATGGTTTCTCACCACAACACTATGAAACTAGATATCAATTACAGGAAAAAAACTTTAAAAAATACAGACATGTGGAGGCTAAACAATACACTACTTAATAACCAAGAGATCACTGAAGAAATCAAAGATGAAATCAAAAAATACCTAGAGATAAATGACAATGAAAACATGATGACCCAAAACATATGGGATGCAGCAGAAGCAGTTCCAAGAGGGAAGTTTATAGCAGTACAGACCTACCTTAAGAAACAAGAAACATCTCAGATAAACAATCTAACCTTACACCTAAAGCAGTTAGAGAAAGAAAAACAAACAAACAAACAAAACCCCAAAGTTAGCAGCAGGAAAGAAATTATAAAGATCAGATCAGAAATAAATGAAAAAAGAAATGAAGGAAACAATAGCAAAGAGCAATAAAACTAAAAGCTGGTTCTTTGAGAAAATAAACAAAATTGATAAACCATTAGCCAGACTCATCAAGAAAAAAAGGGAAAACCTCAAATCAATAGAATTAGAAATGAAAAAGGAGAAAAAACTGACACTGCAGGAATACAAAGGATCGTGAGAGATTACTACAAACGACTATATGCCAATAAAATGGACAACCTGGAAGAAATGGACAAATTCTTAGAAAAGCACAACCTTCCGAGACTGAACCAGGAAGAAACAGAAAATATAAACAGACCAATTCCAAGCACTGAAATTGAGACTCTGACTAAAAACATTCAAACAAACAAAAGCCCAGGACCAGACGGCTTCACAGGCGAATTCCATCACACATTTAGAGAAGAGCTAACACCCATCCTTCTCAAACTCTTGCAAACTATAGCAGAGGAAGGAACACTCCTAAACTCATTCTACGAGGCCACCATCATGCTGATACCAAAACCAGACAAAGATGTCACAAAGAAAGAAAACTATATGCCAATATCACTGATAAACACAGATGCAAAAATCCTCAACAAAATACTAGCAAACAGAATCCAACAGCACGTTAAAAGGATCATATACCATGATCAAGTGGGGTTTGTCCCAGGAATGCAAGGATTCTTCAATATATGCAAATCAATCAATGTGATACACCATATTAACAAATTGAAGAATAAAAAAACATATGATCATCTCAATAGATGCAGAAAAAGCTTTTGACAAAATTCAACACCCATTTATGATAAAAACCCTCCAGAAAGTAGGCATAGAGTGAACTTACCTTGACATAATAACGGCCATATATGACAAACCCACAGTCAACATCGTCCTCAATGGTGAAAAAATAAAACCATTTCCACTAAGATCAGGAACAAGACAAGGTTGCCCACTCTCACCACTATTATTCAACATTGTTTTGGAAGTGTTAGCCACAGCAATCAGAGAAGAAAAAGAAATAAAAGGAATCCAAATCAGAAAAGAAGAAATAAAGCTGTTAATGCAGATGACATGATACTATATATACAGAATCCTAAAGATGCTACCAGAAAACTACTAGAGCTAATCAATGAATCTGGTAAAGTAGCAGGATACAAAATTAATGCACAGAAATCTCCTGCATTCCTATACACTAAGGATGAAAAATCTGAAAGTGAATTTAAGGAAACACTCCCTTTTACCATTGCAACAAAAATAATAAAATACCTACGAATAAACCTACCTAAGGAGACAAAAGACCTGTACCCAGAAAACTATAAGACACTGATGAAAGAAATTAAAGGTGATACAAATAGATGGAGAGATATACCATGTTCTTGGACTGGAAGAATCAACATTGTGAAAATGACTCTACTACCCAAAGCAATCTACAGATTCAATGTAACCCTTATCAAACTACCACTGGTATTTTTCACAGAACTAGAACAAAAAATTTCACAATTTGTATGGAAACACAAAAGACCCGGAATAGCCAAAGCAATCTTGAGAAAGAAAAACGGAACTGGAGGAATCAGGTTCCCGCGTACTTCAGTTTAGACTAAAAAGCTACAGTTATCAAGACAGTATGGTACTGGCACAAACACAGAAATACACATCAATGGAACAGGATAGAAAGCCCAGAGATAAACCCATGCACATAGGTCACCTTATTTTTGATAAAGGAAGCAAGAATACACAATGGAGAAAAGACAGCCTCTTCAAGAAGTGGTGCTGGGAAAACTGGATAGCTACATGTAAAAGAATGAAATTAGAACATTCCCTAATACCATACACAAAAATAAACTCAAAATGGATTAAAGACCTAAATGTTAGGCCAGACACTATCGAACTCTTAGAGGAAAACATAAGCAGAACACTCTATGACATAAATCACAGCAAGATCCTTTTTGACCCACATCCTAGAGAAAGGAAGTAAAAACAAAAATAAACAAATGGGACCTAATGAAACTTATAAGCTTTTGCACAGCAAAGGAAACTACAAACAAGATGAAAAGACAACCCTCAGAATGGGAGAAAATATTTGCAAACGAATTAACGGACAAAGGATTAATTTCCAAAATGTATAAACAGCTCATGCAGCTCAATATTAAAAAACAAACAACTCAATCCAAAAATGAGTAGAAGACCTAAACAGACATTTCTCCAAAGAAGACATACAGATGGCCAAGAAGCGCATGAAAAGCTGCTCAACATCACTAATTATTAGAGAAATGCAAATTAAAACTACAATGAGGTATCACCTCACACCGGTTAGAGTGGGCATCATCAGAAAATCTACAAACAACAAATGTTGGAGAGTGTGTGGAGAAAAGGGAACGCTCTTTCACTCTTGGTGGGAATGTAAATTGGTACAGCCACTATGGAGAAGAGTATGGAGGTTCCTTAAAAAAGTAAAAATAGAACTACCATATGACCCAGCAATCCCACTACTGGGCATATACCCTGAGAAAACCATAATTCAAAGAGTCACATACCACAATGTTCATTGCAGCTCTATTTACAATAGCCAGGACATGAAAGCAACCTAAGTGTCCATTGACAGATGAATGGATAAAGAAGATGTGGCACATATATACAATGGAACATTACTCAGCCATAAAAAGAAAGGAAACTGAGTTATTTGTAGTGAGGTGGATGGACCTAGATCTGTCACACAGAGTGAAGTAAGTCAGAAAGAGAAATACAAATACCATATGCTAACACATATATATGGAATATTAAAAAAAAAGTTTTAAAAAAAAGGTCATGAAGAACCTAGGGGCAGGATGGGAATAAAGACACAGACCTACTAGAGAATGTACTTGAGGACACGGGGATGGGGAAGGGTAACCTGGGACAAAGTGAGAGAGTGGCATGGACATATATACACTACCAAATGTAAAACCAATAGCTAGTGGAAAGCAGCTGCATAGCACAGCGAGATCAGCTCGGTGCTTTGTGACCACCTAGAGGGATGGGATAGGGAGGGTGGGAGGGAGGGAGATGTTAAGAGGGAAGAGATATGGGGATATATGTATATGTATAGCTGATTCACTTTGTTATAAAGCAGAAACTAACACTCCATTGTAAACCAATTGTACTCCAATAAAGATGTTAAAAAAAATTGGCTATATTCCCTGTGCTGTACAATGTATCTTTGTAGCTTATTCATTTTATACATAGTAGCTGGTACCTCTTAATCCCCTACCATCTTGCCCTTCCCTCCCTTTTCTCTCCTCACTGGTATCCACTAGGTTGTCCTCTGTATCTGTGAGTCTGGTTCTGTTATATTTTTTATTAGATTATTTTTTTGATTCCACATATAAATGATATCATACAGTATTTGTCTTTCTCTGACGTATTTCACTAAGCACTAATACCCTCTAGGGCTAATACCCTCTAGGGGCCATCCATGTTGTTGAAAATGGCAGAGTTTCACTCTTTTTAGGGTTAATACTCCACTGTATATATAAATATCTATATATTTTGGATATTAACCCCTTATTGGGCATACCATTTGCAAAATATTTTCTCCCATTCTGTAGGTTATCTTTTCATTTTGTTGTTGGTTTCCTTTGCTGTGCAGAAGTTTTTAAGTTTAATTAGGTCCCACTTGTTTATTTTTGCTTTTGTTTCCTTTGTCTGAGGAGACAGATCCATAAAGATATTGCTACGATTTATGTCAAAGAGTGTTCTGCCTTAGCTTTCATCTCTATTATTTTTATTTTTATTTTTTGGCCACACCACACAGCATGTGGGATCTTATTTCCCCAACCAGGGATCGAACCTGTGCTCCCTGCAGTGGAAGCATGAAGTCTTAACCACTGGATCACCAGGGAAGTCCCAGCCTTCCTTTCTCTTTTCTTTTCTTTTTTAACTTACTTGGCTGCGTTGGGTCTTTGTTGCGGCATGCTGGCTCTTTGTTGCGGCATATGGGCTCTCTAGTTGTGGCTCATGGGCTCTAGAGTGCATGGGCTTACTTGCCCCACAGCATGTGGGATCTTAGTTCCCTGACCAGGGATCGAACTCACATCCCCTGCATTGGAAGGCAGATTCTTAACCACTGACCACCAGGGAAGTCCCTCAGCCTTCATTTCTCAAGTGATTCTTTCTTCTTACTTCCCCCAAGTTGTCACTACATTTCTGAGTTTTTCTAATCCTGCTTTGTATTGTTCTTTCATGTCTTATTTAATTTTCTTAATGTCTTCCAACTCATTTTTAAACAGTATATTTTAAATTTGTTGTTTTCTGAATGTGTCTTTCTGGAATTTTTTCCCCCTTTTTCTCTTTTTTTTTAGTTGAAGTATAGTTGATTTACAATACTGTGTTAGTTTCAGGTGTACAGCAAAGTGATTCAGTTATGTATATATATATATGTTTTTTCAGTTTATATCCTTTATTATCAATTACATGTGGAATCTAAAAAATAATACAAATGAAACTATATACAAAACAGAAACTGACTCAAAGACATAGAAAACAAATTTATGGTTCCCAAAGCAAGGAGGGAGGGAGGGACAAATTAGGAGTATGGGATTAAAAGATACAAACTACTATACATAAAATAGATAAGCAACATGGAATGCTTTTGATTCTCTCCTTTTTCTCCTTATAATAATTTTGTGAGGGATCTGACCTTGATTAATTTTCCATTCATTTTTCTCACAGTTTTATTGAGATATTTTTCACATACCATAAAATTCACCTATTTAAAATGTACAATTCAGTGGTTTTTAGTATATTCAGAACTCTGCAACCATCATCACAATCTGTTGCTCATTCTTATGTGTGCTAAACTTTCCTGAACTTTTAGAAAGAACTATGGTTCAGGGTGGCTTTTCTAACTTCACAGAGGCTCCCTTTGTGCTGTTTTTATGTATGTTAAAGGAATACGATGACTTGCTTCATTAGAGTTCTTGGTTCTGGTCCTCTCTCCCATTCTTATTGAGACCTTTTCTTTCCTTATTCTTTTTTGTCCCTGTTCTACTCAATTTGAATTCTATTCTCAGCAATTTCTCCTCAGTGTGAGACTGTGTATGAGTCAGGAGATCTGGTGGCTCATTTTCAAGAGTTCATTAAGGGTTAGCTTGCTCCATCCCTTTCAGACCTTCTGACCACAGGTTCTTTGTATTCATTCAGTTTTTATTGGAGGGCAAAACCCCTCCCATTTCAACTAATATTCTTAAACTGAACTGCCACACTTCTATTTTTTTCATTAAAAATGTTTAATTGAAGTATAGTTGACTTACAATATTTGTTTCAGATGTACAACATAGTAATTCTATATTTGTATCAATTATGTGCCATACAAAGTTAATTTAATATTATTGATTATATTCCCTGTGCTGTGCATTACATCCCTGTGACTTATTTATTTTATAACTGGTAATTTGTATCTCTTAATCCCATTCACTTATTTCACCCATCCTCCCATTCTCTCAATCACTAGTTTGTTCTCTGTATCTATGAGTCTGTTTCTGGGTTTTTTAGGAGTCATTTGTTGTATCTTTCTCTGTCTGACTTATTCACTTAGCATAATACCCTCCAGGTCCATCCATGTTGTCATAGATTGCAAGATTTTATTCATTTGTATGGCTTAGTGGTGTTGGGAAAACTGGAGAGCTACAAGTTAAAGAAACTAGACCATTTTCTCACATCATTTACAAAAATAAACTCAAAATGAATTAAAGACTTAAATGTAAGACCTGAAACCATAAAACATCTAGAAGAAAACACAGGGAGTATGCTCTTTGAAACTGGTCTTAGCAATATTTTTTTTGATCTGTCTCCTCAGGCAACGGCAACAAAACCAAAAATAAACAAATGGAACCATATGAAGCTAAAAAACTTTTGCACAGCAAAGGGAACCATCAGCAAAACAAAAAGGCAACTTAACTGAATGGGAGAAGATATTTGCAAATAATACATCTGTTAAGGGGTTAATATCCAAAATATATAAAGAACTCATACAACTCAGTACAAACAATCTGAATAAGAAATGGGCAGAAGACCTGAATAGACATTTTTCCAAAGAAGACACAGAGATGGACAACAGGCACATGAAAAGGTACTCAGCATCACTAATCATAAGGGAAATGTAAATCAAAACCACCTCAACTGCAATGAGATACCACCTCACACTAGTCAGAATGCCACGCTTTTTAGTGAATACTTGTTTGTTGTTTTGGAATTCTCCTGTTTGTCAGGCCTTTCACATGGTCTGTCCACTCCTTGTGCTTTCTCCTACACAGATGTCCATTCCTTGTTGATCTTGTGGCTATGAATGATTTGCCCTTACCTGTTTTTATTTTGTGTTTCATGAGGATACACTGTCACTTAGTTTTGCTGTAAATATTATCCATGAATTTTTTGTCTTTTTACTGAAATATAACATACATGCAGAAAAATACACACAGTATAGTTCAATCAATTTTCACATCTGAACACATCCATGTAATTGGTTACCCAGATTAAGATACAAAACATTACTAAATCTTCAGAAGTCCCCCTCAGATCCAGTTCCATTCATGATCTCCCACTAAGGGTGAGCACCATACTGGCTTTTAACCAGCATATACAAGTTTCAGCCATGTCTGAACTTTATGCTCTTTTGTGTCTGACTTTTTTTACTCAAATTATGTTTGTAAAATTTAGCTATATTTGTTACTTATAAGTAAAGAACTATAGTCTGTTTAACCTTATTGCTAAATAGTATTTCACTGTGTGAATATGACAAAATTTATTTATCCATTTCTACTATGTATGGGCACTTAAGTAGTGTTCAGTTTGGGGCATTACAAATAGTGCTGCTATGAGCATTCTTGTACAAGGCTTTTGAGGAAATATGGTCTCATTCCCCTTAGGTATATACCTGGGAGTGAAACTGCCAGGTCATGAGGGTATACACATGTTTGACTCTTGTGCAACAGTACAACCACCAACCCCCCCGAGGTTCTCAATCTTTATTGTTTCCTTTCTTCCATATACTTTAAGCTTATTTTGTTCTTGTTTTCTCCAACTTCTTAAGTTAGTACCTTAGTAACTGATTTTACCTTTCTTTTTTCTAATATAACTACTGAAAGTTATACCTTTCCCTCTCAGCACTGCTTTAGTTGTATCCCACAAGTTTTAATGTATTTCATTACCATTCAGTTAAAAATACTTAATTTTCTTTGTGATTTCTTCTTTGACTGATGGGTTATTTATAAGTATGTTGTTTAATTTTAAAATATTTAGGGACTTCCTATATGTCATTGATTGCTAACTGAATTAGACTGTGGTCAGAGAACATAGTGCAATTTCAGTCTTTCAGAGTTTATGGAGGGACTCCCCTGATGGTCCAGTGGTTAAGAATCCACCTTCCAATGCAGGGGACAAGAGTTCGATCCCTGGCTGGGGAAATAAGAACCCACCTGCCATGGGGCAACTAAGCCTGTGCACCACAACTCCTGAGCCCACGCATTCTAGAGCCCATGCGCCACAACTAGAGAGAAGCCCGTGCGCTGCAATGAAGAGCCCATACACCACAACAAAAGATCTCACATGCCGTGATGAAGATCTCACGTGCCACAACTAAGATCCAATGCAGCCAAATTAATTAATTAATTTTAAAAATAAATTAATTAATTAAAAAAAAGAAAGTTTATGGACACTTATTTGGTGGCGCAGACTATGGTCTAAGTTAGTGAATGTACCACGTGCATTTGAAAAAAGGTGTATTTTGCAGCTATTGGATATATTTTTCTATAAATGTCAAACAGGTTAAGGTGGCTGTGAGTTTTCTCCAGATCTTTTATGTCCTTACTGATTTTCTGTCCAGAAATTCTTTCAGTTACTGAAAGAGAAGTATGAAAATCTCTAACTATGGCTGTAGATTTGTCTATTTCTCCATTTAATTCTGTCAATTTTTCTTCATGTGATTTGAAGATTGTTATTAGTCACAAACATGTTTATGATTGCTATGTCTTCCAGATAAATTGCCCCTTTTATCAGCACTAAATGTCTTTTTGAAAGTCCAGTAACACCTTTTGTCTTGAAGTCTACTTTATCTGACATTATATAGCTTCTGCAGCTTTCTTATGTTTACTGTAAGCATGGTATATTTAAAAAATCTTTTTACATTCCACCAATCTGTATCTTTATATTTAAATGCATCTCTTGATAGGAGATCAAGAGGGTGGTGTAAGAAGAGGTGGAGTTCACCTCTCCCCATGAACACATCAAAAATATATCAACATGTAGAACGATTCTCACTGAAAACTAACTGGAAATTGGCAGAAAGACTCCTGTACAACCAAGGTTGTAAGAAAGATACACAGAAGTCCATAGAGAAACCTGGGCTCCACTCATGAGTACTGCATGGTAGATTGTCCCCAGGTAGGGTAGAGAAACCAGCAGTCTGCTGCCCTAGGCTACTGGTTTCATGCAACAGCCATGCTGTGCTCTCCAGCCAGAGTTGAAAGTATGTTCTAGCTCTGCTCACTTCATGCCACAAGCATGGCACTGGATCTAGGGTGGCCAGGACCTGAAAAAAGACTTGACCTTGAGATGGAGAGGTGACCTGGCCCTAGGGTGGAGCCCACGTGGGGCAACAGTGGTGACCATTGCTGGAATTTACTCAAGAGGCGCCCCAGAAGCTGCCCAGACTTCTGATGGCAGCAGAGCTACTGGGTTTCCCACAGCTGCTTTGCTGCATGTGTACCCCAGCCCCAGCTGAATGTTCTGGCCCTGCTCACTCCATGCCACAGTGTGGCACTACAAAAAAAGGAAAGTACAGGCCAGTATATTTGATGAATATAAATGCAAAAATCCTCAACAAGATATTAGCAAACCAAATCTAAAAATATATAAAAAGGATCATACACAACGATCAAGCTGAATTTATTCTAGGGTCACAAGGGTAATTCAATATATGCAAATTAATCAGTGTGATACACCACATTATCAAAAGGAAGGATAAAAATCACATGAACATCTCAATAGATTTAGAAAAACCAATGTGACAAAATTCAACATCCATTAATAATAAAAACTCTGAAAGTGGGTATCGAGGGAACATATCTTAACATAATAAAGGCCAATTAGGACAAACCCACAACCAATGTCATACTTAACGGTGAAAAGCTGAAAGCCTTCCCGCTAAATTCTGGAACAAGACAAGGATGCTCATTCTCCCCACTTCTATTCAACATAGTATTAGAAGTCCTAGTCACAGCAGACAAGAAAGAAATAAAAGGCATCCAAATCAGAAGGGAAGAGGTAAAACTGTCATTATTTGCAGATGACGTGGTACTATATCTAGAAAACCCTAAAGTCTCCACCCAAAAACTATTAGAACTA
The DNA here is from genome assembly GCF_965194825.1 of Balaenoptera physalus. NCBI lineage: Eukaryota > Metazoa > Chordata > Mammalia > Artiodactyla > Balaenopteridae > Balaenoptera > Balaenoptera physalus. The sequence continues at coordinate 19,683,551 of NC_138904.1, read as the reverse complement.
ATAAATGAATTCAGCAAGGTTGCAGGATACAAGACCAATATACAGAAATCTGTTGCATTACTATACACTAACAATAAAATATCAGAAAATAAAACAAAAAAAATCCTGCTTAAAATTGCATCAAAAAGAATAAAATACCTAGGAATAAACTTAACTAAGAAGGTGAAAGACCTATACTCTGAAAACTATAAAACATTTATAAAGGAAACTAAAGATGATACAAAGAAATGGAAAGATATCCTGTGCTCTTGGATTAGAAGAATTAATATTATTAAAATGGCCATGCTGTCCAAAGCAATTTACAGATTTAATGCAATCCCTATCAAAATACACATGATATTTTTCACAGGACTAGAACAAATAACCCTAAAATTCATATGGAACCACAAAAGATCCTGAATTGCCAAAGCAATCTTGAGGAAAAAGAACAAAGCCAGAGGTATAATGCTCCCAGGCTTCAGAATATACTACAAAGCTACAGTAATCAAAACAGCATGGTACTCACACGAAAACAGACACACAGATTAATGGAAGAGAACAGAGAGCCCAGAAATAGGCTATGGTCAATTAATCAATGACAAAAGAGGCAAGAATATATAATGAAGAAAGGACAGTCCCTTCGGTAAGTGGTGCTGGGAAAATTGGACAGCTACACGTAAAACAGTGAGATTAGAACATTCCCTCATACCACATACAAAAATGAACTCAAAATGGATTAGGAGACCTAGATACAAGACCTGAAACCATAAAACTCCTAGAAGAGAATATAGGCAGAACACTCTGACATAATCGTAGCAATATTTTTTTTTGGCTCTGTCTCCTAAGGCAAAAGAAGTAAAAGCAAAACTAAACAAATGGGACATAATTAAACTTAAAAGCTTTTACACAACAAGGGAAAATATTGACAAAATGAAAAGACAACCTATACAGTGGGAGCAAATATTTACAACTGATGTGACCCATAAGGAATTACTATCCAAAATATTATGAACAGCTCATACAATTCATCATCAAAAAAACAGACAACCCAATAAATGGGCCGAAGACCTGAAGAGACAGTTTTCCAAAGACATACAGATGGCTAACAGGCACATGAAAAGATGTTCAACAAAACTAATTATTAGAAAAATGCAAATCAAAACCACAATTAAGTATTACCTCACACCTGTCAGAACGGCTATCATCAAAAAGTCTACAAATAACAAATGCTGGGGAGGATGTGAAGAAAAGGGAACCCTCGTACACTGTTGGTAAGAATGTAAATTGGTGCAGCCACTATGCAAAACAGTATGCAGGTTCCTCAAAAACCTAAAAATAGAACTACCATATGATCCAGCAATTCCACTCTTAAGTATATATCTAGAAAAACTGAAACCATTAATTCGAAAAGATACATGCACCCCGATGTTTATAGCAGCACTATTTACAATAGCCAAGAGATGGAAGCAACCCAAGTGCCCATCAACAGATGAATGGATAAAGACGATGTGGTATATATATATATACATATATATATATATATATACACACACACACACACACACACACACACACACACACACAGAATGGACTATTACTCAGCCATAAAAAAGAATGAAATTCTGCAATTTGCAGCAACATGGATGAACCTAGAGAGTATTATGCTTAGTGAAATAAGTCAGACAGAGAAAGACAAATACTGTATGATATTACTTATATGTGGAATCTAAAAAGTAATACAAATGAATGGATATGAAAAACAGAAACAGACTCAGAGATATAGAAAACAAACTTGTAGCTACCAAAGAGGGCGAGGAAAGTGGGGAGGGACAAATTAGGGGTATGGAATTAACAGATACAAACTACTATGTATAATATAGATAATCAACAAGGATATATTGTATAGCACAGGGAATGATACTCATTATCTTGTAATAACTTATAATGGAGCATAATTTACAAAAATACTGAATCATCTTGCTGTACACCTGAAACTAATATTGTAAATCAACTATACTTCAATTAAAAAACAAATAAAATGAACCTCTTGTAGACAGCAGGTGGTTGAGTCTGGTAATCAATCTCTGATTTCTAATTTGAAGGTTTACTCCATTTATATTTAACATAATTACCGACATGGCTGTATTGGGATTTACCATTCTGCTATTGGTTTTCTGTTCATCTCATCTGTTTTTTGTTTCTCCATTCTTTCTTGCCTTCCTCCCTTTTAATCTCTCCATTGACTTTATAGCTTTCTCTCTTTGCATTATTTTTTAAAAATAGGCCTTAGTTTTAGAGCAGTCTTAGGTATAGAGTAAAACTAAATGAAAAGTACACAGCGTTCCTATATACACCCTGCCCCACAAAGACACAGCCTCCCCCCACTATCAACATTGAGCCACAGTGGTACATTTGTTATAATCAATGAACCTACACTGATGCATTATCATCATGCAAAGTCTACAGTTTATATTAGGGTTCACTCTTGGTGTTGTACATTCTATGGATTTGGGCAAATGTATAAAGACATATATTCACCATTACAGCATCATACTGAGTAGTCTACCTGCCCCAAAAATCCTCTGTGTTTTGCCTATTCATCCCTTTTCCTCTAATCCCTGGCAACCACTGACCCTTTTACTCTCTCCATAGTTTTGCCTTTTCCAGAATCATACAGTATGTAGCCTTTTCAGATTAGCTTCTCTCACTTAGTAATATGCATTTAAGTTTCCTCCATGTCTTTTTATGTCTTGATAGCTCATTTGTTTTTAGCAATGAATATTATTCCATTGTCTGTATGTACCACAGTTTATCCGTTTGCCTACTGAGGGCATCTTGGTTGCTTCCAAATGTTGGCAATTATGAATAAAGCTGCTATAAACATTTGTGTGCAATTTTTGTGTGGACCTAACTTCAACTCATTTGGGTAAATACCAAGGAGCATGACTGCTTGATAGCATGGTAAGAGAATGTTTAATTCTGACAAACTGTCTTCCAAAGTGTCTGTACCATTTTACATTCCCACCAACAATGAATGACAGTCCCTGTTGCTCCATTATCTATGCCAGCATTTGGTGTTGTCAGTATTTTGGATTCTGGCCATTCTTATAGGGGTGTAGTGGGATCACGGTTGTTTTAATTTGCAATTCCCTAATGACATATGATGTTGGGCATCTTTTCATATGCTCATTTCCCATCTATATAATCTTCTTCAGTGAGGTGTCTAAGGTCTTTTACTCATTTTTAACTTGGGGTGTTAAGGGACTTCCCTGGTGGCACAGTGGTTAAGAATCTGCCTGCCAACGCAGGGGACACGGGTTCGAGCCCTGGTCCGGGAAGATCTCACGTGCCACAGAGCAACTAAGCCCCTGTGCCACAACTATGGAGCCCATGTGCCACAACTACTGAAGCCCAAGCACCTAGAGCCTGTGCTCTGCAACGAGAAGCCACCGCAATGAGAAGCCCACACACCACAACAAAGAGTAGGCCCCGCTCGAAGCAACAAGAGAAAGCCTGCACGCAGCAACGAAGACCCAATGCAATGAAAAATTAAATAAATAAAATTGGGGTGTTTAATTGAGGCATTGCTTTACTATCTCTGGGACCCACTGTTTCAAATGGGAAGGTGACAACAATTCAAATCATTGTTCTTCTGTGTGTAATATGTACTTTATCTCTGGCTGCTTTCAAGATTCTCTTTTTCTTTTGTTTTTGGCAGTTTGACTACGATGTGCCTATGCTTGGTTTTCCACTGTATTTAAAACCTGCTTAGTTAGGGCTTACTGATATTTCTAAATTTGAAAATTTGTGTTTCACAGATTTGGGGAACATATCAGCCATCATTTCTTCATATTTTTTTTAATGGCCCCTTCTCTCTCTTTCTTCTCTCCTACTGGTATTCCAATTGTACATATGGTAGAACTTTTTACATTGTTCCACAGGTCATTGAGGCTCTTCATTTTTTACCAATTTTTTTTTTTTTTTTCAGATTGGCTTATATCAAGTTAACCAACTCTTTCTCCTGTCATTGCCTATCTGTTATTAATCTCATCCAATTTTAAAAAATTGAAATATAGTTGATGTACAATATGTTAGTTTCAGGTGCATTACAGTGGTTTGACATTTGCATACATTATGAAATGATCACCACCATAAATCTGGTAACCGTCTGTCCCTACACAAAGTTATCACAATATTATTGACAACGTTTTTTATGTTGTATATTACACCCCTGTGGCTTTATTTATTTTATAACTAGAGGTTTATAGCTCTTAATCCCCTTCACCTATTTCCCCTCTCCAACCTCCCTCTCCTGTGGCAACCACCCATTTTTTTGTCTGTATCTATAAGTCTGGTTTGATTTTTAAACTTCAGATATTGTATTTTTCAGTTCCAGAATTTTTTGTGCAGTTTCAACTTCTCTGAGATTTCTTACCTTTTCATTCATTACAAGTATATTTTCCCCTATGCCCTTGAGCATAGAAATAAGCTGCTTTAAAGTCCTTATCTGCTAATTTCAACATCTGAGTTATCTTGGGGTTGGTCTTCATTGATTGCTTTTCCTCTTGACTATAAGTCACATTTTCTTTTTTTTTCTCCCGTACGTATAGTATTTTAGGACTGAATCCCAGACTTTGTGAACGGTTATGTTGTAGAGATTATGAATTCTGTTTTGTTCCTCTAAAAAGTACTGATTTTTCATTTTAGTTAGTTTTCATTTGTCTAGAATGAAAATTCCAAATTCTGTTTCCTCTGCATTGGGCAGTAGCTAGATTATCCATTCAGTTATTTTACCTCTATCGAGGGTGCTTGGCGTCAATCCTGTATAGCTTAGTAGTCTGCCAGAGATTTGGGCAGGGTTTATACAATTAGGGCTCCTCCTCTGTGGTTCTCTCCTGGGATATCTTCCCAGTTTTCAGTTGCTACAGTCACCCTGAACTCAGTTCTCTCCTTCCTCATCCAATAAGACTGGTTTCTATCCAAGTTTTACCTACCTCCATATAACAGCAAGTGTAGCCTGCCCATGGGTGAAAAGCTATACAAATAACAGGAAACCTTTTCAAATGATCACTCTTCTCTTTGCTACAGTGGAAACAGCATTGGAAGTGGGAATTTTAGGGCCTGTATTAAGACCCTAGCCTGGCCACTTTCTAGCTATGTTTACTTTGGGTTAGTTCTCAGACACCATTTCCTCATTCTAAAATGGGAGTAAGAATGTTTGCTTCATGGTGTTGTTAAGAGTATCAAGTGAGATAATACGTGAGATAAGGAAAATAGGCTAAGAAGGGCTAGATGATGTCCTATCTAAGTGGTAGGAGTAATTGGTTACTCCAGATCTGTCCATGCTTTTTCTGCTATGCCATATTGCTTCCATCTTTCTAATGACTAGCAGCTCCACCTTTCCCTCCCAAAGACACTTCCAAGTACCTACCATGATCTAATTACCAAACTGAGCACCAAGAACACAGTAAGCCAAAGTCCTTGCCCTCAAGAAGTTCCAAGTACCGTTCCCTTCTTATAAGTGTTGACTGCCCTACAGTTTATGTCTGATTTTGGTCACTCTCAGTGCCTTCAGATAGCTGTTTTGTTATATTCTGTTCAGTCTGTAATTGTAATCTATAGGAGGGGTTGGCCTGATACAACCTATCTACTGTTACCAGAAGCAGAACTGCTATCTATGGATTTTTGGCTTTGCTATCTAGCTGCTCAGTCTGTTTTTATGCCATGATATTTAGAGAAATTAGAAAACTATGCTGTCCCACTGCCTCCATCCTCCCAAAATCATGTGCTATTTATTTTAATAATAAATGAAATAAAATACTGACTAGAATCTATTACTCAGAATCCTTGTCCAGATTTCTTTTGCTTCTAAAAGGCAAAAATACTTGGTCTGAATTTAATTGCTCCAGAGTTAGGGACCAGTAGTGTAGTAGTATAACTACCCTCCTCCCACCCCTCCATACCTGATGTTTTCTTGGCTATACCCTGATCGGGTAATGCTCCAAATTTCCGATGCTCTTCATACCAGTCATTCACTGTCATAGATGCCAGACTTGGGTAACAAGCTCCAAATACTCTGCAAGAATCACACTGCATTTAGAAAAGTAAACATAAATAGCTCTATTAAAAAGCCTCTTCTCTTTAGTGATAAATCCTGTGTCTGTTTCATCCTTGCTCCCCTACCCAGCTATCTTCTGGGGGATTTGTGCAAACTGCTGTTAGGATATGTAAAAAGAGGCATACAGGAAGGAGAATTAAAGGCAAGAGCTTTCATGAGAAGATAAATAGCCCAGAATCATCTCTCAGTAAGCAATCCTGGAGGCTAACGCCCCACAGAGGAGTGATGATACGATGGAAGGAGTATTTATACTTGGAGGGTATAAAAGATACACAGAGGAAGAAGACTCTTCTGCCACCCTATGGAAAAGCATCCCAAAACTCAGAATTAAAACCTAGATAGGCAAACATGTCCTTTTGAGAACTGTAGCTGAAGGAAACAGTGGGAAACAATTTTAAGGTCTACAATTCTCCCTTAGATTCTTTACTTCTTTCTGTTTTTAATTAGTTAATTAATTAATTTTTGTTGGTTTCCTTTCTAGCCTATTTTTAAGCTCGAGTTTGTGAGAGAAATGTCTGATGAAGACAGACAGAGAAAGTATCAGAAGAGATAATATCCCTCTGATGAAAGAACAGCCTCCCCAGGTGAAGCCATTACCTTCTGTTACTCATGCACTGTAAATGAACCATAAAAGCATGGGGCTTGCAAAGGCAACCCACTTTTTAATACTACCTACTTGGCTTGGACCATGTTCCGAGTGAGAACAAACGGTTTCACTGGACGCCTGTCCTGACGAGATGAGTGAAAAGTTGATGCCTAAAAAGGAAATTAATTATCAGAAGTGTACTTGTCATTCTGCCCACCCCACTATGCAGGCTCTTATGTCTTTAGGTGCTTGAAAAGCCCTATTTATCAGTCTCTAAAATATATCTGCAGAATACTAATGGTGGAGGTTGGTTAGCTCTCCTGAGGTGGCCCAAGTATCTTGCTGGAAAGGAAGGAAGAGAAAGCTCTCCCAGGAATCATTTCACCACAAGTGAAAAATTACTTGACTTTAAAATACTCCCCTCCAAAGAGGAAGATTCCAAAGCCTTCTTCCATGTTCTATCTAAAACCCTTGAGCTGAATTTGAAGCCCCTTTCCTTAGCCTGGCCTTCAGTGCTAAAGCTGAATTATGAAGACCCTTCTGCTAAAACCTTGTCCAATGTAATTTTGCTATTAACTGTCATGAGCTCCCTAGGATGTTTTAGAAGTGGATGTTCCTAAATGCAAGGGGGGGGGGAAGAATGGGTTAGTATCTTTCATATATAGGTGTATAGAAATGTTTCAAGGAAACTTGGCTGTCCAGGGGCACACCAAAACAAAGAAAAGATCAAAGAAAAGATGTTCACTTGGTTCTAAACTCCATCACTTCCAGAGCCAATCCCAATACCAAATGAGAGAGCATAAAAACAAAAAAACTAAGGAGATGGGAGGATCCAGAAGAGTCCAGCCTCATGATGCTTGAAAACCACTGATTTAGATATGCCCAAGGGGCCTTACGGCTTTAGAATACTAATTGTTCATTCTTTGATCCTTTCACACGAGAAACTAGGTTGATGTTACCCTGAGGCAAAAGCTCCTGGGCTAATCAGTGAAAATCGAATTAGCAAGAGGTTTCTCTGAGGACTTAAATGCCTGCGACTAGCTGATAAATTGAACTCAATTCATGTTATATTGTGAACCAAAAAAAAATTGGCAGCAGAGCCTAATATTTTGAAGTAGCAGCTCCAAAACACATTTATGATCTTTAGAGACAGCCAAAGTGCCGTTACAACAAGTTTTCTTTACCAATATGCCCGACATTTTGTGCACAGAGATGTCCTTGCTGTGTTTCATACTTGGGTGACCTAAGGTGTGAGAGTGTATCATTGTGTAAGGTTAAATCCTGGTTTCTCCCCCAACCTAAACACATTCCATGTCTTTTGCTTCATCTTCTTTTTACTGTTTTCTCTTTCTCAAGTTACACTCTTCTTCTTCATTCCCATCCTATCCCTCTTCCTGTTTATTACAGTCAAGTACAGGTTTTCAAGGCCCACCTCCCTATGCCTTCCTTCAGCAGTCATGACTGCTCACAGCCCAAACCAATTTTCACTTCAGAGAAGCCTCTCTCCCTCCTGGCATGTCACAAAATTACAAAAGACTGGAAGTGTGTTACAGGTTAGAAAGCAGTGGGGAACAATACTATAAGCTAGAAAGAAAGCTATCCTAGTGAACCTTCAGCCTTCCTCCACTAATCTTAATAAGAACAATGATTTTATGGAGACTTAAAAGGATTTTAATTCGATTACTCTCCTCTAGAAGATTCAAATCTCTGACAGTAGCTTTTTTAGCAATATAGACAGTGATGAGGCTTACCTCTTTTGAAGAGTCTTTTCCTCTCAAGATCTTTATCTCCTGGTCAATGCTCTCAATCTCTTCTAAGCTGATACAAATCCACCTTCGAAGGTGAAGGAGGTAATATTCACGAACACGCTCATCATCTGCTTGACCACTTTCCACAGCAGATTTCAGTGCAGACAACCTATGCTCCACCTCCTTCTTCTGCTTGTATCTGTTCCACAGAAACGCATTACCATGAACTTAAAAATAAAGAGGTGTTCCTTCAAAAGAAGGCCACAATACAATTTTAACTTTACAAATGACCGGGTACACCGATTTCCATTTAGGCAAAAATACAGATTCTATACCTCAGAATTTGCCACCAAGGCAGTTCTCTCAAGACTACAAGGCAAGGAAGGTATCAGCAGAAGCTGAGAAATACATTCTGAAACTAGAAAAATATCAAAGTAACCTGATCTGAGCAACTCTTCCCATCATATTTTGAGATGGGAGTGTCTTAGTAATTTTATGACATCAACCTTTACTAGGTTGGGTGCTTAGTATATACAATGTCTATTTGGGAATTACAGCTTCAAATAGTCATAGAATCTTAGGGGTCATTTACGTGCCATTGATGCAGGAATTCCTTGTGAAACAGCCTAAAAAATGGTCATCTCTTCTTTTCTTCTGGGCAAAACATTTCCAACTCCTCTAACTCATCCTAGTATAATCTGAAGACTCATATCCACCCTGCCTGCTTTTTTCAAGATGCCTTCTAGTATGTCACCTATCACTCACTGGACAACTATTTACTGAGTACCTATTGCGTGACAGGTACTGTTCTCAGTGCTTGAGACACAACAGTGCATACAAGAAAGTCCTTGCTCTCCTTAAGCCTTCAATCTAGTGTGAGAAGACAGACAAAAAGAAATAGATGAGTCAGGTGGTGGTGAGGTGCTCTGAAGAAGCAAAAAAAGCAAGGTAATGTGGATAGAGTGATGGTGCGAAAGTAGGGGTGATCAGGAGAGACTTCTTTGAAGACATGACATTTGAGCAAAGACTTCAAGGAAATAAGGATGGAAGCCATGCCAGTATCTGAAACAGTGTTCTAAGGGGGAAAAGCAAATATGAAGGTCCTGGGGTGGGAGAGTGCTGGCCTGACATCTTTGAGAAATAGCAAGGAGGTCAGTGTGGTTGGCATGGAGTGAAGAATAATAGGAAGTGAGGTCAGAGAGATAGTCAGGGCCATAATTTGTAGAACCCTGTAGGCCAAGAAGACACGAAATATCAAACGTCATGATATTTTGAGAAGAGAAAGCCACTGGAAGCTTTAAAATAGAATACATGAAATGAACATTTTTTTAATGGACTACTCTGTTGTGTGTAGACTTGGGGGGGTGGGAGGCAAGGGTGGAGCAGGAAAATCAATTAAGAGGGTATTGCCACAATCCAAGTGAGAGACAGTGACTTGAAATAGGGAGGTGGTGAGATGTGGACATAATTAAAATATAACAGTATTTGCTGATTTATTGGATGTAAAGTCTTGAGGCAGAGAGGAACCAAGGGAAAACTCCACAACTTCCAAGAGGAGTATCTTGAAATATCTATGTCTGGAACCCCACTCTAGACATCCAGAACCAGACGCTCCTCTGTGGGTGTTCACCCAAATCTGGAGTTCTTAACCTGAGGTCCATGGACAGAGTTTGGAGAGAGGGGTGTTCTTGAACTCCCCCAAATTTTGTATAGAATTCTACGTGTATGTTTCTTCTTCTTCTTTTTTTTTTTTTTTTTTTTACTGGGGAGAGGTTAAGGAGGACCACGACCCACAAAAAGTCAAGAACCTCCCCTCTGGAAACATTCTTTATTATAAAAACTTTGAGGCTCTTCTGCTTCTTTTAATCAACAAGTGGGCACTTTATGTAATGTTACAAATAACTGTCACAGCACCATCACAGGTGGCCTTCTGAGTCAAACACTACACAGGTCAATTCCTAGTTCATGAATGCTATTACAGATATCACTTGAGAACACTTAACTCTGGTGCCACTCCTACCCCCACCCTCTTTCCTGGATGCACCTAAGTCAGGGAAAAAAAACTATATATATATATATATATATATATATACATATATATATATATATATATGTATATATATATATATATATATATATATACACACACACACACATACATACACACACACGCACGCACGCACGCACATATATATATCAGGGCCTTAGAATGTATGTAATCAAGGGTATATTCTTGGTTAGTCTACTGGGCCTTTGAATAAGGTTCCTGTGCTTCCTTTCCCATCCTCTGCATGCATGTGGTCTAGTCACACTCTCTGGTCTTTCCTTCTTCTCTACTTCCTTTGCTTCTATGACTTTGCTCCTAGTCATCTTTGGGACTTCTAAGTTCCTGAACTCCTATTCTTTGAGGCCAGTATTTTTTAAACCTTTCTGTCTTAGCAGAAGAACCCTTTCTTCTTATGAGAGCTTATAGTAATAAAAAAAAAAGTAATAAAAGATAAAATCCGCCCTGTTTAAATCAGAGGAGGGCTCCCAACATGCCCCCTACCCAGGCACTGTGGTGGAATCTTAGGGCTCGAAGGAACAGATTGTAAACCACTGTCCTAGACCTGTGTTACTGTTCTAGATTTCCTATGGTGAGACACTGCATGCGAACACTCCCTATCACCCTAGAATTCCCCACTGCCTGTCACCCTTCTGACTCTGGGCAACTTTCATCATTCAGTCCCCTTTTCTGTCCCCAAGCTGCTGAAGAGAGGTAACGAATTACAAATTTGTGTCAAATGAGTCAACCACAAATTCATATGATCAAACTTCAGTGGAACGGTCACTCTTGTTCAGCTTTTTGTTCATCTTTTGTGGATTCCATGCCACCATCATGCTCACCAGATGGCCAGCCAATGTAGAAATTCAATTTCCCTTTTTACCTTAAAATCTCTATAGCTTCACCTTTCCTCCTCTCCTCTTGCCTTTAAGGAGCTACTGTTGTCTTTACCATTCCACTTTGGCTATAAATCCTGTCCCCACCCACATTCTTCCAAGCCTCACTCAATCAATCATCCGCCCTGTCATTAGCAGTTACAATTTTTCACTCTACTGGTGCCTTTCCCCTATCCTAGAAACACCTTCCCTCAATCCATGTTCTGCCTTTTCAAATGACCACTCTTCTCTCTTTTCTAAACAGCAATAGAACTGGGAATGTGAAGACCTGAGTTTAATGCCTGGCCACTTACCAGCCATGTAACTTTGGAGAAGTCAGTACTCAGAGCCTATTTCCTTATTTCTAAAATGGGATAATATCTGCTTCACGGGGCTGTTAAGAGGATCAAATGAACAATATTCATGAAAGTGCTTTGTAAGCAGCAATATATTGTTATCTGATGGGAAAAATTGACGTTAAGGAGGGCTAGATGATGCCCATCTACTAGGTGGCAGAAATTGGACTGGTCACCCCAGGTCTGACTCCAAAGCCCAGGCTTTTTCTGCTATACTATATTGCTTCCATCTTTCTGATGACCACTCTGTCCTTCCCAAAGATACCTCAAGTACCTACTATGATACAATTACTGGTTGGGTACCCAGGATATAATTAGGATACTAAGGATATAATTAGTTAAGGTCTCTGACCTCTAGAAGTTCCAAGTCTAGAAAATAACAGATTGTTATGCCCTTATAAGTAACATAAACTAAGTGCTACAGTATCTGGGAGGGGAGACAGGTAGAGAGAAGCTTCAAAGAGGACATGACATTTGTTCTCTCTCTTCCCCAGGCTTCTTTCTATAAGTACTTTTACCTGTATCTTGTTGAGTCTCTTACCTCTGCTCTTTCTTTCCTCTTCTTTCTCCCTTAATTTGCCCCAAGGTTTTGCCCTTGACTTTTTTTTTTTCTCTCTACATGTTTTTTCTTGGCAAACTATCCACACCCAGTGACACTCCTGAATTTTTAGCACTAGCAGCAAAACAGTCTGATAAGTTTTAGTTACACATTTACATCTGTCTATAGACATGGCTGTCCAGTTGTCACTTTAGGACCTAAATTCAGTAAATCTAAAACTAGACTCATTACTTACCCAGCTTCTACTTCTCCATTTCTGTCGAAAGAATGTAGGTAGAGTTAATCAAGACTTATGCCTCAAAGATGGGAATTAGAGTAGAGAAGATATGTGAAGAAACAGGTTTTGAGGGAGAGAGAGCACATACCATTCAGGTGTTTTATGTAGGATGGCCTCAGTGTGTAAAGTCCTGAGGTGGGGGATGGAGGACTTACAGAAATTAAATAAGGATTTGAACAATTTGTTTTCTAATCATATAAATGCTTCTTGCAAAACTAATATCTCTGATAGTTGTAACTTCATTTCTATCACTTCTTCCCAGTTGAAGTACTCTTATAACACGTTAACTTGTCTTTCTGCCCCTCTCTTCCCTTTCAATGTCCCATACACCTCACGTCCTTACAGTCCTCCAACCATACTACTCTTAGGTTCTGACAAATCAGACTATTCTCCATTTCCTGTACATACCTCCAACTACCCTGCCTTGGGCTTTTGCTCATATTGTTCCCCCCTGCTTGACAAGAATAAATACTTTTTGAGCACCTTCTATATACCAAGCCCTGTGCTAGACATACCACAGAGAACAAGAGAGAAATGGCTACTGCTTTCATGGAGTATACATTCCAGTAGGGGAGAAAGACAAAGCCCAGAAAGACAGATAAACGAAGAGCATTCCATGCAAAGAGAACAACATGCACAAAGACTCTGTAGAAGGAAAGGACTGGATCTGTTCGGAACTGAAAGAAGGCTATTACGGCAGCAGTCTAGTGAACAAGGGGAGTATGATATATGACGAGATTGTAGAGAGGCAGATGCCAGATCATCCAGGTCTTTATAGTTAACGGCTTGGATATTTCAGGTGAGAGATGCTGGTGGCCTAGAGGAAGGTATGACAGTGGAGAGAGAAACAGAAGGACATAAGGTACATTTTGTAGCTAGAACTGGCAGGCCTTGTTGATGGACTGGATGTGGCAATTCAGAAGGGAGGAACTGAAGCTAACTCTGAGGTTTCTGGTTTAAAACCTGGGTGAGTGGTGGTCTGCTTATTGAGATGGTAAAGACATAAGTGTGGGGGCACATTTGGGGATTAAAAAGCCAGCCGTTCAATTTAAGGCATGTTAAGTTTGAGATGTCTGTGAAACATCCACGTATGGTGTTCAAAGTCAGGAGAGGTCTGGGTTAGTGATATAAATATGGGAGCCATTAGCGAAAAGATAGTGTTGGTATCTCATCTGTCAGGCATTAAAAAAATAAAAAAAGTTCAAAGATCAAGCCTTCTAACCAAAGAAATGCAAATCAAAACAATGAGGTATCTTTCCTGCTTGCCCATCTGGATTTTCTAAGTGTTGCCATTCAGTACTGTTGCAGTGGGACATACTTTGAAACTTTGTTATTGTGGAAAGCAATATAATTACCATCAAGAGTCAAAATATTCAAACCCTTTGATTTAGCCACTGGTTCTTCTAGAAATCTGTCCTACAGGAACAGTGACAGATGCAGTTATGTTTCCTCGTAACATTACTTAGAATAGCAAATAAAACATCAACCCATAAACAGGCTAAGCATTTGACAATATTAGTTTAAATAATTATGATATGACTGTTAAGCTGGAATACTATTTAACCATTAAATACCATGGCTTCAAAAGACATGGGGAAATCAAAACAGGATGTTAGGTTTAAAAAAAAGGATTAAAAAAATCTATATTTATGGTATTCTTCCGAATTTATTAATTATAATAACTATATATCCGGAAGGAAATAAATCAGATAGTTAACAAAGATCATCTCTGAGTGCTAGGATGAAGACTTATTTTTAATTTAAAAAATGTTCTGTTTTCCAACTTTCTACAATGAGTATTATTACTTTTACATTCAGGCTAACCTGTATTTTGCAATGTTTAACCATCCTTCTAGTCTCACCTCAAATGCCACTACATTCGGAAACCTTTTCCTTAACCCTCCAACCAGATGTGATCACTCCCTGGTCTTTGTCCATAACACCATTTGTATCTCTCTAGTGCATTTACAGTCTTTTTTTTTTTTTTTTTTTGGATATATTATGATTATTTGGATACCAAACTCACTGTTTAAACTACCTGTTATATCCCAAGGGGCTGCCCCTACCTTCTTACAAAGGACATGATACTGAATTCCACTTCATATCAGTCTATCCCATTTCCTCAAAAATTATTCTCTGTCACTCACTAGCTCTTAACCATACTTTATTATTCTTTAAAGCCCTTACCACCTAAAATCACATTTTTATTTACTAGCTTACTGTCTGCCTCCTCCACCAAAACAAGAGCTCCATGAGGGCATATGGACTTTGTCTGGATCTCCATTACTTAGCACACAGTAAAGTCTCAATAAATATGTTAACTGAATCAATCACTTTTCAGCTCTCTAGACCAGGCCTCTCCTCTGAGCTTCATGCTACAGATACCTTGACTTGAATGTCTCCTAGGCACCTTAAATGCAACATGTCTCAATATACAACTCATACTCTCCCCTATCTGTTCTTCCTCTTCTATCCCCCCATCTCAATGAGTTCCACAGCCAACCACCTACATCAGAAACGTGGACATCTTCCTTGCTGCTTCCTTCTACCCTACCTGTCACAACCAATTGATCGTTTTCTGCAGATTCAACCCTATAAATAAATATATCCCCTCCATCCCTTCTGCCATTGCACTAGTAAGGTCTCATCACCTCTGTGACCTACCCGGATCTAATCTTCTCCCTCAGAATGCTTCCTAACTGCTGCCAGAGTATGCTAGTTAAAATGCAAATATGACCTTGCTACTCTTTAAGGAAAAAAAAAAAAACAAAAAACCTCCAGTGGATCCCTAGTCACCAAACAAATCTCAAGCTCTTTAGCATGGCCTAGTAATAGGTAACATTTATAGAATATTTACTAGGTAATACATACTGTGCTAGCTGTTTTATGTGGTTTATTTTATTAATGCCTCTTAACCCTATGAGATAGGTACCACTGTTACTTAGACTTCACATATGAGGAAACCTGAGACTCAGACAGGTTACATAAGTTACCCAAAGTCCAATGGCTTATAAGTAAAGCTGGGTCTCAAACCCAGGTCTCTCATTCCACGACCTGTACTCAGCTACAAAGATATGACAATAGCTGACTTTGAGTGCTTACTGTATCAGACAATGTAAGAGCTTTTTATGCATTTCTCTTCTATCTTATAGGACCTATTATTATCCAATTTGACATCTGGGGAAATTAAGGCACCGAGGGATTAAGCGACCTACGCAAAATCAGAATGATTAAATTTTGGAGCTGGGATTCAAACCCCCTTCCCAAGTTCTCAGGAACAAGGTCGTTCTTTCACCTTCCTCACACCCTAAGCTCTCCTTGGTCTGAACCCTACAAATTCTTCAGCATCATTCTTTCCCCTCCTTCACCACCCACTTTGTGTTCTAGCATCACCTAATTGCTTATGGTTGTTCCCCACCCCAGCACTGCGGTCTTTAATGTCCCTGTAGCTTTACTAATGCTATTATCTCTGCTGGCTAAAGCCCTCCTTTCCTCTTCCTCTAGATGATACTCCTATTTATCCTTAAGCAACTCATCACAGGAGTCACCTCGTCCAGGGAGACTTCTCCTCTCTCCTGCTCCCTCTTTGGTTAGGTGCCCCTCCTGTCTGCTCTCATGATACCTTGTGCATTTCCCTATCACATCATTTTATAATTTATACTGTTTCTATGCCTCTTTTCCTCACCACACCGTATGCTCCTCCAAGGCAGAGACCACCCATATTCATACAAACGCCCATACTCAGTTTGAATCCCCAGTGCCTAGCAGAGCTCCTAAACACTGTGAGCACTCTTTTTAAAAAAAACTAAACTAAGAGAGTAAGCAAGGTGTTCAAGGTCACATAATGAAGCTATGCCAATACTAAGATTAGTTCAGGATGTTACACATCTCATCCAGTATTGTTAGAACAGAGCTTCTCAATCAATTGACCATAAGTGGACTATAGCTACAAGATATTTGTGCCCTTCAGAGATACTTACCTCACTGTACCATGTGGGTATTGCTGTGCTGTGATGTGGGAGAGACTGGGAGACACTCTGCTAAACTACATTGCTGTTGTTGGCAACCATAAGGTGCTAGGGGTTTGACAGTTAGGTATGATCATTTCAACCAAGGCAGAGGTTTCTTGAAAAACTCAGGAGTTTGCTCTCACCAGGGCCTATGCTAAATAAGAACCCAAGAGTGACACACACCATTGTTTCCCACCACCCCAGGAAAAAAAAAAAAAACAAACATGCACCCCTCCCCCGCAACAGCACTGCCATTGGGCAGTCCTCAAATGACCCACCTCTCTCTTCTAGCCTGTCTCTGAGATGCCATAGCAACGAGGCTAGAATAGGGCAAGGAGGAATTAGCAGTGTTATTTTCAGCGGAGTTGGTCTTGGTTTTGGGCAGCTCAAACTCTGCCACATGATAGTATTGGCACTGAGTTAAGTAGTTTAAAAAGTGTTCTCGAGCCCACTGCAAATGATCTAGGCGCTTGCCGGGGTTGACTTGTTTCATGGCGAATGCTCCTTGAAATGCTGGCACCATCAGGTACTTCAGATCGCAGGAGGCAATCTCTTCCAAATCTTCATTTCGGCTGGAAAGAGCAAAGAGGAGGCTGTGAAGTCTGGCTGGGCATTCAAACTCTGGCCCTGGCTTCCTGGGGGAGGGAAGGGCTGGGGTGGATGTGGGGGTGGGACAAAGGGAGGAGGCACCGGGAACAGCTGCCAGTTTTCTTCATTGACAGTGGCTGAGCGCTCACACCCAGTGCCTATGCAAATAGCCAACACTAGGGAACCGAGTCGTGTGATATTAAGTATCTCGGAAGAGACGTGGAGAATGTAAACAATGTACACAAGGTCGCAGTGGGAGGAAGGAAAGAAAGGCTCCGGGTTTTAAAGTTCTCCTGCACCCAGGATCAATGGTTCCGCCCTTGGTAACTATTATTACCTACTTTCTCAGTCGTACTACCCTCTCCCCATACCTGAACAAGTCGAGCTCCAATAACATTTCGGCAGCCTTCTTCAGGAGGGCCAGTCCCTTGAACACCTTAGCTTGGATGATCTGGGAGCCGGCGGGTTCAGTCGCGACTTCCACTTCATCCAGAAGCTGCTTGCTGGTTTTGAACAGCTCGGGGAGCCGCGGCAGCGGTAACGCGCCTACGGCCGTTGCCATCTTGGGGCAAGGAAGAACACAGAAGACCTCACTTCCGGCCCTGGGACAGATGGGCTGGGCTGCCAGCAACGAAACCGGAAGGGGCGTAACATTGGTCCAGTGGCTCCATTGTTACCTAAGCGTCGGACAACTGCCAGAAGCCGCTGTTAGCTAAACCTAGCAACCGTTTCCATGGACTCATTTTACCAGGCTGCCTATTACCGGTAGTAGGCATCTGTTACAGACACACAACGCGCAAACAAACAAGCAAACCCTAGGTGCTGCTTTACGCGTGTCTACTCGTCGCCGATGTGCTTTCAATGTAAAATATACACCGGATTTTGAGAACTTATTACGAAAAAATAATGTAAAATATCTCAATAACTTTTACACTGACATGTTGAAATGCTAATGTTTTGTACATAGTGGGTTAAACATATTATTAAAATTAATTTCACTTGTGTCTTTTCACTTTTTTAATGTGTCTACTAGAAAACTTAGAATTACGTTTGTGGCTAACAGCTACTGTACGGCGCTGATGTAAAAATATAATTCCAGGACTTTGAAAGAAGGGACCTCACTGCTTTGAACAAATCAATATAAATATGTACTGATTACCATAGGACACACCCCCAGTTGTCCTAGGAGATTTAATTTAAGTAAAATGCATGTTGCCTGCCCTGGAAAATAAGCTTTTAAACTAAATGTAGTTTACACTATCATTGAGAAGAAAACAATTTTCATGTAAAAACAACTAGAGGGCAATATAGTACAGTATATAACTAGGGGATATGCTGTACTGCATAGGTTGTTGGAAACCCAAGAAATGACAAATCATTTTATGTTAGGAGTAGTCAGAAAGCTTCTTAGACATGACATGCAGTCACAGAATTTCAAAGTTGGAAGAGGATCTCAAAAATCAGAGGAAAAAATCCGGAGACCAGATAAGTGACTTGCCCAACGAGTTGTGACAAAGCCAGTGTCTTCTAAGTTCAATTGTTTTTACTCCATCTATCTTAAATTGAGTAGGATTTAAAAAGATGGAGAGGCCTTTCATGTGGGACAGAATGAAGCCCCAAGCTAAACCAGTGCTTGGCAAGAAGGAGAGGAGAGTGGGGCGTAAGTGTGGGTTGAAAAAGCTTCCCAGGTGATTCTAATATGCCTTCCCTTGCAACCTGCTTTAGAAGCTGAGGAGGAAAGGAAGCTCTGGTGAATCACGAATTTCATTTGTCTGGAACCTCTAATGAGTCTTGTAAACTGAACTTTCAGGGTCAGCCTTGGCCAAGAATACAAAGAAGAAAGATAGTACTTGTGAAGGAGACTTAGAAACAGTAATTGTGACACTAAAGATAATTCGTTCCTGCACATTTGCTTGGATTAAGACATAGTTTTACTGTTGCCCAAGAGAGAAAAAAAAATATGCAGAATTTGAATTTGGTCTTGAACTTTGTAAGCCATTTTTCTATGGCTTTCAAAATGACAGTCTTCATGAGAATCACCAGTTACTTTCAGAGTGCATATCATATATTCACATCATCATTTTAAGTATTGCATTGCAACTTACTGAGATAACACCAAGACTAAAAAGTGGTTAGAAAAAAAGTGATAATAAAAATGAGTCATTTATTGTGTTTCTGTGTGTAAACACTTTATCACATTAAATCCCTGTTGTGTATGAGAGATTTTTTTTAAAAAATCCTAGTTTAGGGGAACCAGAGGGGCCCTTAGAAATCTTGTAAGTAAAATGTCACTTAAACTTTTTGTAGTAGCAGAACTCTTTTTCCAAACCAAATTTTAGACAGGCCCATAGTTTTCAAAAGGGCTGCTGTGTTTGAAGTAGATACACAGAAGCCTGCCAACTCAGCCCATCTTTTCCCCAACTTGTGCAGTGGCACCGAAGGCACCAAAGCACTTCTGAGGGACACGAGGGCTTAAGTAGCACAGTATTAAAAGCACTAATCTAGCACAGCCCCCTCATTTAGCAGATGAAGAAACTGAGACCCTGAGAAGTTAGGTAACTTGCCCAAAGTTGCAGAGCTAGGATGACTAACTGGTCAACAGTATATAGAGTGAGTCGGAATGGGGAGAAACTAAAGTCCAGGAAAATAGTAGAAAGCATTTTAAGTAATCTATGCATAACTATAGAAATGAGATGACCTTTCAAGTATTTCCTGTTGTGACTCCCCGATAGAAATGATGTTCATTTGTCATGTTTGGATGAACACAGATTTTTTTCTCTTAGATAAATTTTGTGAGTCATGAGATAAATGGTATAGTAGACATTTTCCTGCCTGTCTGAATTAAGGCGTTCGGCAATTTAGACCTTCTTTGGTCTACTGCTGTTTCGTCTTGAGTGAGTAATGTTCTACTGCTATGTGTACCTGTAATGCCAGCAATAACACTAGATGAGATCAAATTGCACACAGTGTAAAGCCAAGCGCAGGCTGTAACTTGCCAAAAATTATATATGGAATAATGACTTAATCCTTAGTGTTCAAACTATCTTCACTAAGTATTTCTGAGATTTGAATTTGCCTGACTAGTAACAAGAAGTTCATTAAGCCATGAAAGGAAAAACTCTAGTACAATGAAGACTGAAGTAAATGAAAGATTTAAATTCCTACTTTTATATCCAACTCTGAGGAATGTGGTAAAACAGTTAAAAACACTCTGGAGACTGATATTTGAGTCCTACCTCTGCTACTGAGTAGCTGTGTGTCCTTGCAGAATTCCCTTCCTTTCCACATTAGTTATGTGCTACCTAAATCCTAGGCACTGGAAATTCAAAGAACAAGACACTGGGTTTGAGCTCTTAAGGGGCCCATAGTTCAATGGGAAAGACCAGTAAACAAATAATCAAATAGGAATTTGGTAAGAATGGAGGGAATAACTTTAGCCCTGAGGGGGGCATTCTGTTAAAGGTCAAACTCCGTACCTGACTTTCTGATCCTTTCTGACTTGCTGCTGACATCCTTTCCATTCTGTTCACCCGTGGATCCTAAGCTCCACATTTAGTGGACTCTCCTAGTTCTCCAAACTATCATGTCCTCTTAGGCCTTCATGCATTTACATGGGTCATGCCTTCTGCCTGCAATGTCCTTCTCTCCCTTGTCTGCCTGGCAAATCTGTATTTAGTACTGACACCTTAGCTGAAGGATCACTTCCTCCAGGAAGCATTTCCTGATCATTTACCTGCAGGTGAGGTGCCCTCCTCTTAGCTCTTCCAGCACTTTATTCATCTCCCTATGACAGTACTGGACTATGGTTTTCTTTATCCACAGTTGTCTCTCAGTAGCCTGAGAGCTCCTTGAGGTCAGGGAGAGTGTCTTGTTCGACTTTGTTTACCTCAGCACAGCACCTGACACTGTGGGGTCATTAGGTAGGGACTCAATGTTAAATGAATTACAAAACAATAATACCTTACCTTCTCTGAGTGCTCATTTCCTGCCAGATGACTGTGCTAAGTATTTTATGTGCATTTTCTCGATGAATCCCTACAACTGCCCTAAGAAATAGGTATTGTTATATCCTGATTTTACAGATGAGGAAATTGTGGCTCAGAGAGGTTAAAGTAACTGGCCCTTTAGTGTTCCTTTACCATGGGATTTGAACCCAACTCCATTGAATCCAGATCCTATTCCAGAGCCCATGCTTTTAACCACTGTACTATACTACAAAAGAGGGGGGAAATTACAGACCCAGTGAAGAATGAAAGGGGAAATGAACATGTAACAGGTTGTGCTAAAAAGTAAAAGGAAACAAGGCTGAATCAGTAGGCTGGCCCACATTATGGAAGATGTGGAGTCAGACAGAAGTGTGTAGACTTGATGTGCTATAAGCAATAGGGAGGCATTTGGTTTAATTCAATATTTATTGAAGACTTATTATATGCCAGCCACTGTGCTAGCTGCTGGGATATAAATATGCGTAGTCTTTGCTCCCGAAGCTCTAACTGCCAGGTGAGGGAGACAGACGACAAGTCAATGTAAAGTGGTATATGATTTTATAGTGATACATAGTGATACATTGAGAGTGATACATCTCAAAGGAGATGATGCCAAAACTGAGTCTTGAATGGTGATAGGATGTGTAGGGAACTTGAATCATTTCACTATTACTGGAACTTACAGTTGGATGCAACAAAAGGTAGGTAATTAATTCATTCAACATGTATTTATTGAATGCCTGCTATGTGCAAGACACCATTCTAGGCGCTGGAGCGAATGAGACAGACAAAACACCTGCCCTTGTGGATCGCAAGGCAAGCAGTAGCTACTGCATGCCCATTTGTACAGCACTTATTTCCAAAGAACTTAGATAATGTCTTAACTGTGCCCCACAGTAGCTCTGAGAGAGACTACAGTAGGTATACTGGTCAGTCTTTCCAAAATGTGGAGGCATACTGGTGATACGAGAGATGAATTTAGGTGGTACATGGAGGACCACTTAAAACATTTAAATAGCTCTAAGCAATACCCCTAGCAACCTTCTAGCATCAGAGATAGAAAGCTTCACCTCCCGCTGTTCCCTAGGTGACTCCACCTCTTCCCCATCTGTTGCCATGGAGATGAGTGGTTTCACTTCTCTAATTCCCCTACCTCCACCCCTAGGTGAGACTCAGAGAGCCCCCTCCCAATCTCCAAGGAAAGAACTCCATGATCCCCAACCTTTCTTCCAAATCACGTCCTGCTTCTCAGGCTGTCACCATAGAAACAGAAATGTCATCCCCATCCACCCAGGCATCTCCATGGTGACCCTCAACCTTACCCCCAGGACATAATCAGGATTAATCCCTACTAGAAGTCTAGAAATCAGGGGGCGCTGGAAGGAAGGTGAGGTTGACTCCCTGCTGTGGCTGCAGTCTTTGTCTCTTTCCCTCTGGCTTTGAATGAAGGCATGGGGACCCCTCTCTCAACAAACGGGTTAGGGAAATTACAGTTTATAAGTACCAGTTAGGTGCCAGGCACCGGGCTAGGCACTTTACATACTCAACCCATACATTTTACAGAGTTTAAGGGAGAAAGGCTCACAGAGGGGGAGGCACTTGACCTTGTTTCCCCTGCTGAGCCTCTTATCATCCTCACTGAAACCGGGAACCAAGAGGATTTTATTTCCACCATTCTTCTTTGCTGTATGACCTTGGGCAAGTAGCCTCCTGTCTCTGAGCCTCATTTTCCCCATCTGTAAAATAACAGTATTGGACTAATTGTCACCTTGAATATCCCCTTATTAATGTCAGATCATAAGTAGTTCTGATCTTCTCTTGAGGAACTGATTTTTTTCTAGGTATGAATGCTAGTAAATCTGTTAAGGTGTTTTTGTTTTTTTAAACGGACATAGTGGAGGTCTTCAAAAGTTTTTGACTGAATACTCTATAAGTTTATTGTTTAGAATCTCTAATGGTTTCTTCTAAGGTTTTTTGTTTGTTTTGAAATTTCTATTTTGAAGTAATTCACAGGAAGCTGCAGGGAGGACTTGTGCATCCTTTACCCCACTTCTGCCAATGTTGGCATCCTAACTACCAGTATAATATCAAAACCAGTCAACGGACATGGATACAATCCACAGAGCTTATTCAGATTTCACCAGTTTTACATGAACTCATTGGTGTGTGTGTGTGTGTGTGTGTGTGTGTGTGTGTGTGTGTAGTTCTAATGCAATTTTATCGCATGTGGAGATTCATGTATCCACAGCCTCAGAAGACACAGCGTTGTTCAATCACCACAAGGAATTCCTCGTGTTGTCCCTTTATAACCACACTCACCTACTTCCCTCCCTTCATCCCTAATCCCTGGCAACCATAAATCTGTTCTCCATGTCTACAGTTTTGTTATTTCAAGAATTTTATAAAAATGGAATCATATAGTATATAACCTTTTGGAATTTCTTTTTTCACTCAGCATAATTCCCTGGGGATTCATCCAAGTTGTTGCATATATCAAGAGTTCATTCTTTTTATTGCTGAATAGTAAGTATCTGATGGTATGGAGGCACCAGTTTGTTTAACTATTCACCTGATGAAGGACATCTGGATTGTTTCCAGTTTTAGGCTGCTATGAACATTCATGTCTTTTTGTGTGAGTCAAACATGTCTTTCATGAGCAAAATGTTTAATTTTGATGAGGTTCAATTTATCAATTTTTACTTTTATGGACTGTACTTTTCGAGTCAAGCCTAAAAACTCTTTGCCTAGCCCTAGGTCCCAAAGATGTTCTCCTATTTTTTTCTAAGAGTTTTATAATTTTATGTTTTATATTTAAGTCTGTAATCCATTCTGAGCTCATTTTTGTATAAGGTTGCAGTTTATTTTTTGCCTATGGTTGTCCAGTTGCCCTACTACCATTTGTTGGAAAGACTATCCTTCCTCCATTGAATTGCTTTGTACCTTTGTCAAAACTCAGTTGGGCAGATTTGTATGGGTTTATTTCTGTGTTCTCTTTTCCACTGGTCTACGTGTATATCCCTGTCAGTGCAGAGGACGGGCTTTTGAGACAGAATGCCTAGTGCCAGTTGCTAGCTGGGGTGACCCTGGGCAAGTTACCCTTCCATGACTTCCTACCTCATTCAGTATATAAGAAGGCCTTCCGAGCCTCACCTGATCTAACCCCGGCCTACCTCTCTGTGCATATCTCCTATTACTCCTCCCCTTATTCACTCTGTTCCAGCCACACTGGTCTCCTGACTGCTCCTTAATCACATCACATATGTTCCCACCTTAGAATCTTTTCTGGGCTATTTCCTTATCTCAGAACCTTCTTTCCACAGACATCTCGATTGCTACCTCCCTTATCTCCTTCAAGACTTTTCTGAAATTTCATCTTCTCAGTGAGGCTTTATTTAAAATGGCAAAGCCTTTGCCTCTCCCCTTTCCCATGTGTTTTTACCTCCGCAGCATTCATCACCATCTAATACACAATATCATCTACATATTTATTCTTTGTCTGTCTCCCACCACTAGACTACGAGCTCAAGGAGAGCAGGCATTTTTGTTTTACTCACTGCTGTATTCCCGGTGCCTACACTGTGTCTGGTACAATACACCTTTGTTGAATGAATGAAGAAATGAGTGGATAGATGGATGGATGAATGAATGAGTGAAAGAATGCTGTGAGCCAGGGCCAGCTCACTTGAGCAGTCTCTGCCCTGTAGCTTGTGCCAAGACAGGGCTCCAGCCAGCCCCATCCACTTGCCTTTCTAAGACTGACCACCAGGTGGCAGTTGGAGCCTGAACTCTGGCTACATTTGCTTGCAGCACCACCCCGACCCCCGCCCCCCACCTCTGGCTTTCTCCCTGCTGCCTGTCAGTCTTGCCCAGGACTGTTTGACCTTCTCTGCCAAGGCTTGGCCAGGGGATTTTGTGTGAGCTGTTGAAGTAGGCAGCATTAGTACCTGAAGCTTTGCATCTTTTTCTCCTTAGAAAGGTACTAGTTTCTTTCCTATCCCCTTCTGCTTTCTGTCTCAAATGGAAGAAACCATAGATAGTAGCCACTGGGCTGCTCCAAGGTCACTGTCTGCAGCCTCTAGGACATCAGGGAACATGGACCTAAAGAGATTATATCTCCACTTCTGCCCAGCCCAGCAAGCCTCTCCCTTAAGTGGTGTTACTACACTCCTTAAAGGGGTAAAGGCTAGGTACTTTAGTGCCAGGGTTAAGCCTTTTGAGTCAGCCTGGGTTTCAATCTCTACTGTGCTGCTTATTAACCCTGTATCTTGGGTGATGTTGGGTAACTGACCCAGATTCTTCAAGCCTTGGTTTTTTCAGCTGTAAAATGAGGATAATAATGGTTCCAAATTCACTGGGTGGTAAGAAGATTCAATGCGATAATGTGTGTATACAACATTAGCAGAGTGCCTGGTATGGAAGAAGGCTCAATTGAAGAGAAATCAGGGGCAGCGGTGGGGATAAATAAGACCAAACATGACGAAAACTGACCAGGGAGTATGAGGAGGGTGCCGCTTAGGTTACTAGCAGGTTGAAGCCAAGAGAAGGTGAGAGATCCAGGAAGTCTTTGCATAAGAGACCATGTTTCAGCTGTAGCTCATAGGTCAGGTCAAAATCTGCCAGACAGTCAAGCTGGAAGGAGAGTCCCAGGAAGAAAGAGTGGTATGTGCAAATAAAGAAAGGCACAAAACAGTATGTGCATATCCCTGACTAACTGTAAGTAGTTAAGTATGGCTGAAATACATGTTTCCTGTGGGGAAGTGACAAGAAATAAAGACAGGGCCCAGATCACAAAGGGCCTCATGGAGAAGAAGATTGGGACTTGATCTGGCATGCAGTGGGGAGCCATCAAAGAATTTAAAACAAGGAAATGATGGTTACACTTGCTGGCTTGGAGATTCAGCTGCCTTGAAGGAGGGCAGAGACTGGAGGCAGGTGAGAGATTAGCTGGGCTTAGATTGGAGAAGATGTAGTGGGGATAGAGAACAATGGATGAAGACCATGGCTTTATTTCAGAGAAAGAAATCAGCAACCAGGTTTTTCTAAAAGCTTGCCTGAAAAAAGAAGGAGTGCTAGGTCCAGAGAAGGAAATTATGGTACAGTTTTTTTTTTTTTTAATACAGGTGAGACTTGAGGCTCTTCTATTCCCCGTAGCACCTGACACCAATTAATTGAATGACTGGAGGGAGGGGCACATAGCCCAATACCTGCCAAGCGGTAGGGGCCTATCCCAGATTCAGTGGGGACCCCATCCTCTGACTTCCCTCTCATCTCTAAGCCGGAGTCCCATGACACAAGTGCTGAGAGGCTGGTGAATTTACTCAGAGCCTGGATTTCTCTTCCACTTAAGGGACTTCCCTATAATGGTCCCCAAGGACTGAGGGAAACTTATAAGCCAGCCAGAGAAGGTATCCCACTTTGTTCATTTCTTGGCACGTCAATATGTTAGGAAAGCCCAGCAATTCTCCTCTGTTTCTTTTTCACTTTCAAAGACCTTCACCCCCTTCTCTGCATTATCTTTCCCCAGGGAGAATTGTTGGTTCTTGATTTTCCCATCTTTTATCAATACTTCCTACTCAGCATGGGACTATTTAAAACTACCCAAGGTCCAGCCCAGGCCCACAGTTTGGAAGAAAACTAAAGGAGTCCAACAGCAAAGGCCATTCAGAACTCAGCCTGCTTTTGGCCTTGCTGTCTGTGCACCTCATGGGCAGTAGTAGAAATTCTGCCCCTCTGCCCCAAGGCTGCTATCTTCTCCATGCTGGGGACTTTTGCCTTCCTGGCCCATCTGGGGTGAAAATACAGGAGTTTGTGGTGGATAAGAAAGGGACAAATGAATACTTATATACGGGTACTTTGTGTTAAGTGTTTTGTAGATGTCATTGCATTGCATCTCCACAGCAACCCGATGAGGGAGGTATTGGTGTCATTATTTTATGGATGAAACTGAGGCTCAGGGAAATGGTAGAATTTGCCCAAGATTATTAGGTTAGTTAGTGGTAAGTCAGGAATTAAACCCATGTGTTTTTAACCTCAAAATGCATTTGTACCCAGTAAGTTATTTTGCGGGGAGAGTGGGGTGGGGTTGGGGGTGGGAGGAGAACCCCCCTGGTTGACCTTGTTTCTAAGAGAAAAGGCTAGAAATAGGTTTCTCCTGCCCTGAGTGGGTGCCACATCTCCCAAAATAAAAAAATTTTAAAAATTAAAAAAGAGTAACCAGGGGTAGGCAGTGTCTACCTAAGGAATCTATACATGGATTCATTGTTGCCTCTCCCTCCTTTCTTCACCCCCACTTGGTGAGCTCCTGGGGAACAGGGTGAGCGGGCAGACTCAGACGCAGGTTTGCTGTCCCCTCGGACAAGTCTCTTCCCCTCTCTGAGCCTTTTGTTGTTCCAGCTATAAAATGAGAGTATTGTCAGAGAGAAATGGTCTCTAAGGTCTCTTCCAGCTCTAACATTCAAGGATTGTATTGATTGTATTGTACTGTAGGATCGCCTGATTCATTCATGTATAGAAACAAATTTCCTGTTGCCATAGAGAACAAGGGCTTTTTGAACTAGAAAAAGATATGCTCAAGGAGGCAAGATAAATAGTGGAAAGGGCATAGGCTTTGAGTCAGCCAGACTTGGGTTAAAATCCTGTGCACTGGGCAGGTCACTTTGCTTCTCTGCACTTCTTTCATCATCTATAAAGCAGGAAAAACTACTCCTGTTTCTTGGAGTGAGGTAATGTATATGACAGTGCCAAGGGAGGTACTCAAGACCTTTTGTGTGTGTGTGTGTGTGTAAATGGGGTTTGGCTCTTCCTCCCCAACTCCACCCCACTCTGTCTAGCTCACAGGATATTCTTCTCTCTCCTCCTCCCTGACAGCCAGGCTGAGTGTTTCCTGCCAGGGCCTCGGCTTCCAAATTTTTCTGGCAGGGCTATCAGGAAGTGTGTAACAACTCGACCTCTCTCACAACCTTGTAAAAGCCCTAAAGGGGATGGTGCAACTGAGACCCGACCAAAGACTGGACTTTAGGTGTAGCTAGCTGGAGGCTCTGGCCTCAGAGGCCCTCAACCAGCTTTGTTGGCTCAGCTCCCTCACCCTGGCCTCCAGTCTCCTGGACCATAACTGCCTGGCTAATGACAGAGTGCGCCAGTTCTTGTGTCACCCTCAGGTTCTGGACCTCTCAGCCAATTGCCTCATCAGTGACATGACTGCTTACCAGGTGACCAAACTCAGCTCACTGGAGAGCCTAATCTCTCAGACAATCACATGACTCACTTGGCTTGGGCTGCCTTCTTGGATCCCCTTTTCTGTTGGGCATCAACCCGAGCAACAGCTACATTCTGGAAATTTGCTGGCTTGTCCATGCTGTAGGAGCTCATTTCGGCCAGGAATTCTCTTCATTGAATATCCACCTTCAGCCTCCCAACCTGTGGCAGCTCCACTTGAGCCCCAGTGGCCTGCAGTTATCCATAGCTGAGGGCATACTAGTTTCAGGTATTAGACCCGAGTCATTACTGACTGAGTACCTTCCCACTTCTACCCACCCAATACCATCTCCTCTATTTTAACCTCTTTGATGACTCCCTGGCCTTCCTAGAATCAAATCCCCTATCCCCAGCTTTGGGGGTTGAAGTTGGTACCATGATATAACATCCAACCTGAACGCATTATCTTGGCATATCCCACTTGACCTAAGTAGGCAGCAATCCCATGAGACTTCCTTGGTAGGCTTCTTGCCCTTCAGCGCCTCATAATGGCCTGGAACTGTTTCCAGAATGTGACAACCCTCTGCCCCATGGCATCACCAGTTCTGAGGCCGGTCCCTACTTTTCCACTGTCCTTCTGCCCTTGACATCTCTGGATCTCTGGGGGAATATTATTTAGTCATTGCCCACCTGGTTCTTTGAAATTATGCCTAGGCTGGAAGCCATGGACTTGAGGAACAAGGGGTTCACTTGTGTTGGAGGCATGGGGCCACGGGGGAAGAGCCCCTCAAAAGCCCCACCCCACCCCCTGCCCAAAGTCTTTTCAGGGCAGTCTTCCTAGTGAAGCATCTGGGCCTTCATGGAAGAAGCCCAGGGTCTTACATTCAGGAATCTGCCCCTGCCACCTTTTGCTCCCTGGATCTCTCAGGTAATACGGGGCTGACTTTAACTGCAGGGACATTCCAAGGCCTGCATTTCTGTTCATGGAAACTCTCTTTGTACGGTACGGCAATAGCATGACGGACTCCCAGGCACAGCCTCCCTGCCTCTAGGAGCTCAGTGCCTTGACTTCTCTGGCTACAAGCTGAGCAGCTTTCTCAACCAAGGGCCTTGGCTGTTATCCCTTGGCCAGTCTGGACCTTCATTACCAGAGCCTGCAAGCTGTGAAAGAGTGACCCTGAGGGTCGTGCCTGACCACCTCACAAGCTTGACCACTTCTAGCAATCTTCTCCACTGCTGGATGCTCTGCTTAGGGCCAGACCTAGAGGAAGGCCAGAGTATCTATCTATCTTGGTAGCAGAACAGCTGCTGGGCTTGACTAATGGGTGACCACAGTTTACCGTGTATGAGGCATGGGAGCCTTTGGACTATGTGGACCTGGCTGGTGGTGACTGGCCTGTTGGTCATCCGGTGTGGTCTGACCACCTTATTGAGAAAGAGTCATTGCTTGGCTTTTGGTCTGCAGTTCCACAGCAACAGTATCAGCCCAAGGCCTGAATAGGAAACTATGGGGAAAGACTGTGGGTGGGATTCTTTTGCAAGGCACGGCCCAAACCTCTTGGAGAGGGGTAAGAGAAATGAAAAACATGTGAAAGAAAATAACCATAAGCAGGCCACAGGGGGTTTCCTGTGTACAGAGGGAGACATGTTTCTCTCTAGCAGCTGAAGTGTGGATTCACAGAGGACTTTAAAGGTATCACATTTGGGTCTTTTTTTTTTTTAATTTATTTTTATCTGCATTGGGTCTTCATTGTGGTGCATGGGCTTCTCATTGCGGTGGCTTCTCTTGTTGTGGAGCACGGGCTGTAGGCGCACAGGGTACAGTAGTTGTGGCACGCAGGCTCAGTAGTTGTGTCTCACGGGCTCTACAGCACAGGATCAGTAGTTGTCGTGCATGGGTTAATTGCTCCACGGCATGTGCGATCTTCCCAGACCAGGGATCAAACCCGTGTCCCCTGCGTTGGCAGGCGGATTCTTAACCACTGCACCACCACGGAAGTCCCCATATTTGTGCAGCCAGAAAATGGAGATGTGCCAGCCCGCTGGCACTACAAGAGAACTTTAGACACATCCTCCCCTCCCCCCTTCCTGAATGGTCATGCAACCTCTGCTTAGACATCCCTCTCCCTTCCCGGGAAGCCTGTTCTAGCCATGGACTACTCTGAGTCCTAAGACAGATTTTCTTCCTTGTATTGAGTCCAAGTCTGCTACCATTCCTGGGTTCCAGCTCTGCCCTCTGGGGCCACATCCAAATTCATCTGTTCTCTTGGACTCTGACAGAAGTCTGAAGACAAGAGACCCATGAATCCTCTCTTCTTCAGGCTAGACAGTCCTAACTCTTACAATAAATCTTCAGGTACTAAACTGTCACCAAATGTAACTTCTCTGTGTCTCAGTTTCCTCACCTGTAAAATGGGGACTAAACCAGATAATACAAGCAAAAATCTTGTAACAGTGTCTGGCATATTGGAAGCAGTTGGTGAGTGTGGGCTATAATTATTAAACTCATATTGCTAGATTGGATCACTCTGTGAAGTCAAAAGGCTGTGCCTTATTAATCTCGGTATGGCCAGTGCTTAGTCCAGTGTCTTGCACACAGTCGACACTTAATTCATGTCATCTGTGAGATGGTGACATGGTCTCGAGTCCCTGTTCCAGTCTGCTCACTCTCTTCTGGATATATTCTGGTTTGTTCCTCTTAATGTATGAAGCCCAGAACTGAATACTGTCGGATTATTTCAGGTTCAAGTAAGTTACAGGCATAAAATCCCAGAATCCCAGAATCTCACAACAGGGATGGACTTTAAAAGTCTGTTATCTATTCCATCGAGTCTGTCTTCATCTCCCAACTCCTCCATCTGATTCTACCTGCCCCAGGAAATTGTCATCAAATGCGTGAATAACGCAGTGAGCCAGGTTCTGGGAGGACAGCAGTTTCTGTGGGAACTCAAGCCCTGTGATCTCAACACACACCAGAAGAGGTGTTGGGGACTTCCCTGGTGGTGCAGTGGTTAGGAATCTGCCTGCCAATGCAGGCAACACGGGTTTGAGCCCTGGTCCGAGAAGATCCCATATGCCGCGGAGCAACTAAGCCCGTGTGCCAAAACTACTGAGCCTGTGCTCTAGAGCCCATGAGCCACAACTACTGAGTCCTCATGCCACAACTACTGAAGCCCATGCGCCTAGAGCCCATGCTCCACAGCAAGAGAAGCCACCACAATGAGAAGCCCATGCACCGCAGTGAAAAGTAGCCCCCACTCGCCTCAACTAGAGAAAGCCCGTGCACGGCAACGAAGACCCAACGCAGCCAAAAATAAATAAATAAATTTTAAAAAAAAAGAAAAAGAAAAAAGAAGAAGAGTTAAGGGGTTTGGTTTAGCATCCTGACTGAGGCAGCATCTGTGCTCTGGGCCAGATTCCTTTCCCTTCATTTCTAAGTGAAATTACCTTTTTAAATGTGTGGGTTTGTCAAAGGGAAAAAATGGGTGTTTCTGTATCTGGGCATGTGAAGTAAGCAGTGAAGAAAGAGTGAGAGAGAGGAGAGAGGACACACAGACAGACAGAGACAGAGCGAGAGAGACAGAGATGAAAAGAGAGAGAGAGGAGACAGAGAGAGGAATGAATAGTGGTGGAAGAGAAAGGGGGAGAGAAGAGAGACTGAGAGATAGTGATGCAGAGAAACTAAAGAGACATGTGGACATACATAGAAATGAAGCAAGAGAGGAGAGAGAGACTGAGACACAGAGAAAGACAGAGAGAAAAGAGAGAGAGAAAGGAGAAAGAGATGGTATATAAGTATACACACACTCACACACACACACACACAGTTGGAGACAGAAACAGTGCAAGTGAGAGACAGACAGACAGACAGACACACACACACACACACACACACACACACACACACACACACAAGCCAGTAAGAACAAGTGAGCATGAGATTCAAGCTGTCTGTGGAGCCTGGAGTCCTTTCCCACCTGAATGATGGTCCTGAAGCCTTTGGGGCAACCCAGAGATCAGCAACCTAGATTTTTCCACCTGGAAGGACTCCAAAGGTCAGTTGCAGACCCTGTAACTGGCTAGTTTCTGGTCTCTCTACTATCAGTCACCCACCCCCCCACCCCAAGTGTGATTCCTTCAAGTCTTGGTCAGTGGGTTGGTAATCATAGGGAGCGCCCAGATGGTCCTTTCTCCAGCCACCCCATGGCAGAAAAATATATACAGGCATCTCTAGTGATGGTGGCCCACAAGGAGTGTGCCAGTGTCCCAGACCAGAGTGATGCTAAGGTGCTTGGACCCACTGCCAGACAGAAGTCACCTACGCCTACATTCTGGGGAGCTTGGACTCACTGCCACATATTGGCCCATACACCACCTGGACTGGTCTGGTCTGTGGCTCCTAGATCTTTCATTCTCAAAGAACCCTTATTAAACACCTTGGCAGGGCTGGGGCTGGGGCAAGCCCTGCATGAAAGGAATCCAAAGCCAGGCCTAGGCTTACAGAGGGGAACCAGAAACAAACAGCTGAAAGGCTGCATGTGATTAACCAAGCGAACAGGTAACCAGGGCAGAATGAATAATCGACAAACACATCTACATTATGTACAAGAATAAGGATAAATCCATACCTGACAGCAGAGAGAGAACAAGAGAATAGGCAGGGCAGAGCCAGCAAATTGGCCGCTCTTCTAACTAATCAGGAGAGGCTCTCTGGATAAGGTGGAATTTCAGATTTCTGAGCATGTCTGCCCTCTCTGTAATGTGATTAAAATTGGTTTAGAAATTTATGCTATATTTCAAGTGAGTGCTGTGCTTAAAGTGTAATTGTGTTTGGCCTCATATCTGACATTCTTGAAATTAGAGCAGCTTGCATGCAATAAGGAAATTTGTTGAGAATGGAATTTGATTTTTTAAGCCAACACACAGAAGAGCAGTTGCAATCTGAGCCTCTGATGGATGGCTCCTTCAGGGCTCCCTCTCGGCTGTCTCTCTCTGTGCTGAACTTCCTGTTCATTCTGGAACTCTCCTCCAGCTCTCAGCAGGAGGGAAGCTTCTTCACCTCTTACTCCAGAAACCATATTTCTCCTTGCAGTCAGAGTCTGAGCTTTCGTGACTCTCTGATCCAGGCCTCTCCTACACATCTGCCAGCCTCAGACTGTATGCCAGGTTGGGCAATTAGGGACTTCATCTTTGTCACCCAGGACTTAGGACCTTGATCTGGGATCTGAAACACCCAGAGCTGGTGTTATGTGTATCCTGGCTTGCTCTCCTTTGTCAGAACTCAACAGAGCTGTTAGGATTGCTGGCTAATTCTCCCTCTCCACTATGGCAGAGGCTGAATGGCTGCTCAAGATTCTGTTACCACCTCAATAGAGATGGTGATGAGAAAGGAGAGAAATAGAGGGGGAAAAAAGATGTCATATTTCAGGGTATCCCAAACCCTGCTCAGATCTGACTCTGGCTAATTAACCATGGCCTTGCCATTGTGAGTTACAGAGGAACAGCCTACCTGTGTGACCCTAGAATCCTAAGACTGAGAGGGACTGCAGGCATCATCTAGTCAGTCAACAAATATTTTGAGCACATACCATGATGTTGGGGTTATAGAGCTGAACAAAACAGGCCTTGTCCCTCCCTCAGGAGCTTCCAGTCTAGAGGCGAAAACAGTCTTTATACAGAAATGTGCAATTGTTTCATTACTTGTCGGTGTGCAAAGTGCTCAGGGAAAGTACAGCTACTCTGCCTAGTTTAGTAGTCTGGAAGGCTTCCCTGCAGAATTAATGTTTCAGGTCAAGGCCAGCAGGAGGAGAGGTTAGCTAGGAGAAGGGTGGGGGGGGGCGGTTTGTGGGGGCTCCATGCAGGAGGGAGCAAAGTTCCAACTACTTCATGGACTAATTAACTTCACATAGGAAAGCCGCTCCTCAGGCCAGCTGTCTTGCAAATGACTGCTTTTGGTCACAAGAAGACCAGACTATGACAAGCCTGGCATAGAGGTATTACTCCCTCAAACATGCCCATGGATGGATCCAAGAGGATCAACTATGGATTTGATGGACAGGACACTGTTATGCTGTCAGGCAGGCAGACAGCAGCTTTGTTTAACCTTCTTCTGGTCTTATTTTTGTTTATTGGGCATGGTATATAGAGGCCTCCAATTTGACACCAGTCCAAGGGATAGGGCTGGCCTCTGTGGATCGCACCTGTCCTCAGTAAACATATTCTGCCAAGCCAAGGAAAGGGAAGAAACACTTATTGAGCACATGCTCTGTGTCAGGTGCTTTTACAAATACCTCATTAAATCCTCACGGTACACTTAAGAGGCAGGTACCTCTCTGTTTTCACAGATAGGGAAACTGAGGCACAGAGCAGTGAAGTAACTTGGTCAAGTTCACAGAGCTAGAAAGTGGGGGAGCTGAACTGCAACCTAATGGGACTGATTCCCAAAGCAAGCTTTTCCCGCAGTTCAACACAGTTTCTCTGCAACAGCTGGACGTTCCTACCAAGCAGCAGTCCACCTGGGAGTAGACCCAACTGGGTCGTTCTGGTTCTCCATACTGGGGCCTACCTTCATGCCCGGCTGGGGCTGCCATCACTATTCTCATCACACCTGTGCAGGGCCAGCTGGCAGACATCTCGGCTTCTCTAAGTTCTAATCAGCCTTGATCCAGCACAGAGGTGCAATTAAGGGGGAGGGTGTGGAGAGACAGGCTGGTAGAGGTCTCACTTGATGCCCCTGGGGGGACAGACTCCCCCTATGTGTCCAGAGCAAAGCGTGACAGGCATACATCCTAGAGCCTTGGAAGCAGTTTCTCCTTCTCCCCAGGGGAGGCAGCTAATTCTCCGAGTGCTTCTCCCTTCTTGCCATACTCCATGTTTCCCACTCTTGGCTCATTTGGTTCTGTGCCCCAGTCGTGTGCAATGATGGGCTGCCCACTCTTGAAAGTTAGCACAATCCCTTTCGGGGAGGTATTGGTGCTTGCATCATGAAAGAGCGCTGGGGGCCGTGTGAGAAAATGAAGCACAACATCCTGTCTCTTCTGTAGAATAAACTGGGTTTTACTCTCCAGTGCCACTTCCCAAGGGTACCAAGGGGGTTGAGGTGGGGTTTCCTATCCCTGATTATAGACCTGGGCTTAAGTCTGCTGCCATTTTTCTTACTGGATGGGCCTCTTGTGGAAGAACAATACTTTCACTGAGAACTGTGAATTCTAGCACCTGACCCTGACAGAGGCATTAGGCCTTGAAATCTTAAAGAGCTCACATTCCCTTAAGACTACCTTATAGCCAGGAACTGAGCCCAAGAACAGTGTTTTCTTGGCAGATAAAATTCTGTTTGGGGAAGAAAGCTCACTCAGGAAAATAAAGGCCAACTCAAAAATATGTTTGGGGAATAGAGAAGACATTAAGGTGTTGCTGGGTGTGAGGTGGCAGTGGTGAGCTGGACTAACTGGCACTCTCTAAGATCTCCTCCATCTGGGAGATTCAGAGCAAAGGCAAATGTTCACAGGGATCCTTTGATCTGGCTTGACTGACAGCTTGAGAAATCATCATGTCCCTTTCCAAAGGAGTTTCTCTCCCCAAACCTATGGACAGAGTACTGGTCTGGGACTCTCCTGCGGCCCAGAGCCTGACTCTCGCCTTTGCCCAGTTCACCTCTTAGCTCTCTGACCTGTACTCTATTCTGTGGTCTACTGGCCAAAAATGACTGCAGCAAACCTTCTGTTTAATGTACATGTGGGGGGGGGGGCGGGCTTGAAATAGAGACACCCATTGTGAATTGTGTTGAATGTAGAAAAATGAGCCCTCTGTTTTGAAGGGAGAAATTTGAGCAAAGTACCAAGGAGGTCTTCACTTGGGCAAAAAAGGGGGTGCTCTAGGCCCCAGGGAGTCCAGAGGCACCTGAAGAGCAACTGAATTCACTTTTTGTTCCCCTCTCAGAACCCCTGGGACCTCTACCAAGCTGACATCAAGATGAGAAGATTCTCACAAAGAATTACACACACATGTGGAGTGGATGTAGACTCACAGAGCTCCTGGACTGGTGGCTGCTAGGTGTTTACCCTTTGTAATTGGTACTATGCTGGGTCTCAATCGAAATACTTTAGAATTCATTGTCTTACATCTTCCTTCTCTCACCCATTTTTATTAATGCTGATGGGCATTTGAGTTTGCAACTCTTTTTTTTTTTTTCTTCCAAGGAGGAGCCATTGCCTTCCTGGCCTTTTCTTTTCTTTTCTTTTCTTTTTTAAGACACCAATTGTACATCAATTGTACTTGAACATTTGTTACTTTTTTTAAAAAATTTATTTATTTATTTTTGGCTGTGTTGGGTCTTCGTTTCTGTGCGAGGGATTTCTCTAGCTGTGGCGAGCGGGGGCCACTCTTCATCACGGTGCGCGGGCCTCTCACTATCGCCGCCTCTCTGGTTGCGGAGCACAGGCTCTAGACGCGCAGGCTCAGCAGCTGTGGCTCACGGGCCCAGTCGCTCCGCGGCATGTGGGACCTTCCCAGAACAGGGCTCGAACCCGTGTCCCCTGCATTAGCAGGCAGATTCCCAACCACTGCGCCACCAGGGAAGCCCTGAGTTTGCAACTCTTATTACACCTCTGCCACAGAACGATGAATGATAATCACAATGATAACTATAACCACAGCAACAACCCTTCTATTTGTATAATGATTTAGATCCATGGACTGGCAGCATCAGCAGCACCTGGAAGCTTGTTAGAAATGCAGAATCTCAGGCTCCCTGAACCAGAATCGGCATTTTATTTATTTAATTTTGGCTGTGTTAGGTCTCTGTTGCTGTGCACGGGCTTTCTCTAGTTGTGGTGAGCAGGGGCTACTCTTCGTTGTGGTGCACGGGCTTCTCATTGTGGTGGCTTCTCTTGTTGTGGATCCCAGGCCCTAGGTGCACAGGCTTCAGTAGTTGTGTCTCTCAGGCTCTAGAGTGCAGGTTCAGTAGTTGTGGTGCACGGGCTTGCTCCGCAGCATGTGGGATCTTCCCAGACCAGGGATTGAACCCATGTCCCCTGCATTGGCAGGCGGATTCTTAACCACTGTGCCACCAGGGAAGTCCCAGAATCTGCATTTTAACAAGATCCCAGGCGACTCGATTCACACTAAAGTTTGAGAAGCACTTGTTTAGTAGACCATGGACAACTGCCATGGGAACTTGGTCAAAGTTCTTGGGCCTCTGGATTACCTGCCATATTTCCTGTTTTGTCACCTTCTATCATTGACTCTATACCCTAAATCCTAAAGTGCCTATGAGTCTGTTTCAGGGACAGCAAAAAAGCTGGGAACTAGAGCAGTGTATCTGACTTTGTAGGCAGTCTGGGCGGGGAGAGGTGATGGTAGCTAGAAGGGAGAGACACGAATGGACCCACATGGGGCCTACGACAAACTCACAGTGCTCCCCAATAACCATTCCTTAGTATATTTAGATGTGACCTGGTTACCGGATACTAAAGCAGGGTTAAGAACACCAAATGGTTATGGAATGAAGCCAGGATGTTGAACACAAGCACAGAACAAGTGTTTTAGCTGTAAAGTTTAACCAGACATTTCAGTGTTCTCTGCTATCAAGTTGTCATCCAATCTCAGCTTGCACTCCAGTGACAAGGAGCTCATTACCGCACAAGGTATCTATTCTGATTCATGAGTGACCAGTTCTGTTAGAAAGTCAATTCCTTGTGTTGAGCTGAAATATGCTTTCCCACAGTTTCTGTCCATTTATGGGTCCTGGCTCTGTCTCTTGAGGCCTGTACCCCATCTGCTCTTGCTCTCCTGTAACAGTCCTTCAGAGGTATGGAAACCACACTGCCTTTGGTCTTCTCTTCTCCAAGCTAAACAGCTCCAGCTCCTTCAACTGCTTCTCATGAGACCTGGGTTCCAGTTCTCTCCCCAGCCATCTGGGCTTCCCTTAACTGGAACCCTAGCAGGATTAAGTGCAAAGGTGCAGAAAGAGGGATCAAGAGGCTAAGCAGCAGCCTGAACCCATGGCTGAAGATTGGGATCCAAGTGCACGTCAAAGAGGCTCGGCTTAGAATCTAATGGCAGGCCTTTAGTCAGTTGAATAATAAAGGACTTTTGCTCTTTTGAGAACATTTTTAGAACCTGGTACTTCCCACCAGAGGCAAAACAAGGCAGGTTTTAAGTAGTTAGTCCTTGATGCAGTACTGGTTCCTATCCACCTGGAGAGGGTATACCAGCACTTTTATCTCTCTGCCACTCCCACTGCCCCCAGCGCCTTCCTTCACTACCTCTGTAGGATGTATCTCCAGTACACCTGGTCACTGACTGTCTTTGCCAGCCAGGAACCCTAGTAAGACCCGCCAGGAGAGGGTACAGCCCTCATTTTGCCACTGTTTTCCTGTCTCCTCGTGAGCTCTTCTCTGGTCACAAGACTGTCTTTTCTACTCTTTGGGTGCTTTTCATGAATCTGCTTGAACATCCCATTGCCTAAGCTACTTTTCATAGATCATACTTTCAGTGGCCTTGGGCCCCCCCCAACTATGGTGAATAATAAAAATAGCAACATTAATAGCTAATATTTATTGAGCATTAAGTGTTTATTATGTTTCAAGCACTTTACATACATTAACTTATTTAATCCTCACAACAACCCTACGAAGTGGGTACTATCTATTATTAGCCCCATTTTTCCAGATGAGTAAATTGAGGCATGGAGAGGTTAACTAACTTGCCAAATGTGCAATGGGAGATATATAGTAGTATGTAGAATCTAGCTCCAAAGCCCACATGCTTAGTACTGTCACTATAGAGGCCAAATTTCCCCAGTGTATCCACAGACCACCTATATCAGAATCACTCGGAGAGCCTTAAAAAGTTCCAATCCCAGGGAAAACTATGCCTTCATGCTGTCTCACAGGGTGGATGGACCATCTTTCCTTCATCTTCTGAGGCCTGTGGACCTCATAAGCCAGTATGTCTCTCAAACTCAGGGTTTATCAGAACCCCCTTCAGAGCTTGTTGAAAACACAGGCACTGGGGCTCCACCTCCAGAGAGTCTGATTCAGCAGGCCTGAGGTGGGATCCAGAAATGAGCAATTGCCATCATTTTAACTGTCATAAACACTGAGTAATCCTCACTGCAGGTTTTCTCCAGCTTTCTTTACCCACTCCGGGCCTCCTTCTGGCTCAGCAAAGGCTCTCACTGTCTCCTGATGTGAGGCTCTCTCGGCTCGCCACTGCACAGACCTCGCCTTTCTTCAGCTCTTCAGGGTAAAACTGTACAAATATGGATTCTTGATCCATCCCCTTCTGGCGTCCTGGGGGAGGACCAAGCACTTTTGCTCTCTTTCCCCCACTCTCTCTGTCTTCTCTCCTCGAACCATAAATGCACTCAACCCTGCCTAAAACAACAGAAAAACAAAAAACAAACCTTTCTGCTTTCTACATGAATTACTGTTCTCTCTTCTCATTCACTATACACTTCTAGAAAGAGTACTTTATAACCTCCTTGGACAAGTTAACCACTCTTTACATTAGTTTCCTCATCTGTAAAATGAGGATTATGATAGTACATACTTCATAGGATAAGGAAAGATTAAATTTATGAATATATGCAAAGTGCTTTGAGTAATTCCTGGCACGTGGTAAGTGTTCAATATAATAATAATCAGCCATGTACATGGTAGCTATTATGATTATTCACAATAGCCAACAATCTAGTCTCAGTCCTCATCCTGAAATTCTGTGACCTTCAATTCTGTTTGACTTCCCTATTTTTGTTTTTAATATTATTTACGGAAGAATAACACACATACAGAAAAGTGCCCATTTCATAAGCGTACAACTCCATGAGTTTTCTCAAGTGAATATACCTGTATTGCTAGTGCTCAGATTAAGAAATACAGTAGTAGTATCATTACCCTCAGAAGCCTCCCCCCACTCTCTTAGACACTTCTCCCATTGTAAAAATTTATTTTTAACATTTTTGGTTTGTATATGACACCTAAAAATTTAGAAGGATAATTAATTTTCTTGTAAATTACCTATTTATTTGTATGGTCTCATTTTACAAATTACTTTGCAGCTTCATTTTTCTAATGAGTACTTAAAATATGAAGCTACTTTTAGGAAAACACTGAATTAAATTTTTTTTAAATTTTCAATTATTCATTATAATGACTTTCTGTGTTTCAAGAAAGATTTTAACTTTGAATCATGCTAGCTATTGTGTATGGAGGTAGCACTACAATACTGAAACTTTTAAAATTTAACATTTAGAACAAGCCTGTTACGGAAGTTTTTATTCACTGGAAAAAAATCATTGCTAATTGTTTTTTCGTTAAAAAAAGAAAAGCATTTGCAATTTTAAATGATTTTTTTCTTAATTAAAAAAAAAGGTCTTTTGTTTGCAGAAAAAAATACTACAAAATGATTTTAATGAGTCTCTTACAGTATCTAGGAATCTTTATACTGATTTGTTTTTATTGAAATACAATATAAAACAAAACTCTAATATATGCACACTGTCAATAATCTGGAGAAATTAAATCCCATAATTCCACTGGGAGAAAACCTCTGTTAACATTTTGTGTTTTTTCTTACCATGCCTATTCTACTCAAATAGAACTGTTAAACAAAGAAACAACAGGCCCAAAATGAAGTCGCTTGTGCTATGCCCCACATCAGTAAACCAAGACGTAACATGTAACCAAATTGCAGTTTTAGCCCATCCCATGAAAGTGACTTTAACCAGTCAGTCTGGAATTTCCTGGCCAGCACTAGTGAGGTAGTCTGCCACATAGACCCCTGCCTTCCCGAAAAGGAAGGTGACCTTGTCTGAAATAACCCCTTCTTTTGTTTATGACTTCTTTGTCCCACCCCTTCGCTGCCTTTCAAAACCTTCCATTTTGTACAGTTCCTTGGAGCTCCTCTCTACTTGCTAGATGGGATGCTGTTCGATTTATGAATTGCTGCATAAAGCCAACTGATCTTCAAATTTACTCAGGTGAATTTTGCTTTTTAACAGAACTTTAAGTGGTGCTCCCCGCCATCCTGTCTGTCTATCACTGTCCCCACCTTGGCCTCTGGGGACTTCTCTTCTATCTTCAAAGATCAGTGAGGGAATACATCAAGGCTAAAAATTTGACCCGGCTCAAAGTAAAAAATCAAAAAAACAAACAACAAAGCAAAACAAAAATTCTTAAATTTCAAAGTTTCTGTGGCAATTTCTTTGTGTCACCAAGGTTTAGTGGTTCTGCTTTTAGACAAGGCATTGTAGTGGGCCTCAGGTCTCTGCATAAGTAGAAGCAGAAGAAAGAAACAGGAACTGCTTTGCAAATGATGCAAAACTCAAAATCCACTGTGGGTCTGATTTCAGGAAAAAATTATACTGCTTTTAAAATGTGGAATTAATGATCCCCTCATCTTATCAATGAAGGAAGGAAGTGTCAGAGAGGGGGAGTCTTGGGCTGATGGTCACACTGCAGAATTCCACGGCTGACTCATCTGTGTCACTTTTCCCACTGCACTGTGCTGCTACCACAAGCAGCCTTGACATGACTCTTGGCTGTAAGTCAGGCAGAACAGTCCCAACATAGCTTCTGGGGACATCGGGAGGAATCCCTTATGAAACAGCCATAAATTCATCTATGAGATTCAAAGAGACCTTGTACATGCCCTCTGACAATGCCCATGTGTGAGCAAGAGACTCTTTATGAGCTCTGCAAGCCTGAAATCACCTTGTAAAGGTGGAGGGCAGGGCTGGAGAGGAGAAATTCCTGCTGTGGAACACACGTGCATCTGCCTCTAGGGCCTGCCTCCTCCCTGGCCAAAGCAAAGAGCCTGTTCAAGCAAACTCAAATGGATTTAAAGAAACACACTTATTTTTCCCTGGAAAAGTAATGTGTTCGGGCTTCCCTGGTGGTGCGGTGGTTAAGAAGCCGCCTGCCAATGCAGTGGACACAGGTTCAAGC
Organism: Balaenoptera physalus; assembly: GCF_965194825.1. Classification (NCBI taxonomy): domain Eukaryota; kingdom Metazoa; phylum Chordata; class Mammalia; order Artiodactyla; family Balaenopteridae; genus Balaenoptera; species Balaenoptera physalus. The sequence continues at coordinate 19,641,282 of NC_138904.1, read as the reverse complement.
TCTGGTCCAGGAAGATCCCACATGCCACGGAGCAACTAAGCCCGTGTGCCACAACTACTGAAGCTTGCGCGCCTAGGGCCCGTGCTCCACAACAAGAGAAGCCACTGCAATGAGAAGCCCGCATACTGCAACCAAGAGTAGACCCCGCTCAGGGCAATTAGAGAAAGCCGCATGCAGCAACAAAGACCAAATGCAGCTAAAAAAAAAAAAAAAAAGTAATGTGTTCATGACAGAAAAATTTTAAAATGAAGAAAAATGCAAAGAAAGTAAAAATCTCATAATCTCACGATTCAGACTTCACAATTCATTGTTGACATTTGGCTTATAGCTTTTTAGTGTTTCTTTTATATATGCATGTATCTGTATGTATATGTACTGTATAAATGTATATGTATACATATGTATATATTATATGATTCTTATTATAGTAAAATAAATACAATTTACCATTTTAATGAAAAAATGTGGAATTTAGACTTTATTATCTCTGAGGATTATTTGCTTTCCTTGAAAGCAGTGGGATGTGTATATGACAAAGAGAGAGGCTGTGAACTGTGGTCAAATAGTTACCTACTAGAGAACTACAGGAGGAAGGATGTAGAGCCCTCCCTGTATTGTCCTGATGAAGCTCCTGTCTTATTATTATCAACTGAAAAATTCTGAGCTTGGTGACAGTACTGATGGGTGACGCACGCTTGTCTTGCTACTGCTTTTATTTATTTATTTATTTATTTGGCTGTGCCATGCGGCTTGTAGGATCTTAGTTCCCTGAGCAGGGAATGAACTCGGGCCCTTGGCAGTGAAAGTGAGGAGTCCTAACCACTGGACCACCCGGGAAATCCCGTACTGCTTTTATTCTTAAATTTTGATTATATAGTTAAATTTTTAAACTATATTTATATTTTGAATAATCAGTGCATTCACACTCTATTGTCAGTTGCTGAGTTTGTCTCCTTGGAGTTTCTTGTGTATCCTTTCTAAGATAGTCTGTGCTCACTCACACGCTCTTTTCAGTTTGGCTCAGATGTACAAAAATCTTTAGTGTACAAAGGTTGTATACGTGAAACTGGGGACACTCTACTTGACTGGTAATTGAAGGGATTTTTAAGAGTCTATCTCAGTGGACCATTTCCTGAGTTACTCCAGCCAGAAACCAGGGAAACACCTCTGATCCTGTCTTTGTCTTTACCCTCCACATAAAACAAATGTTAATTCTACTGCCAGTGTCCATCACTTTGGTCCCCTGTTCTCTCCCTGCTGCCACAGCCCCAGGCAAGGTCAGCGTTGTCTATCATGGATTAAAAGACAACCTCTCAAATCATCTTCTTGCCTCTAATCTCTCTCCTTGCAATCCATTCTTTCCCCTAGGATTCCTTATCTCTAAAGCATTTATTTCCACTCTGATCTTTATGATTTCTTTCCTTCTGCTAATTTTGGGTTTTGTTTGTTCTTCATTCTCTAGTTCCTTTAGGAGTAAAGTTAGATTGTTTACTTGAGATTTTTCTTGTTTCTTTAGGTAGGCTTGTAGAACTATAAAATTCCCTCTTAGAACCTCTTTTGCTGCATCCCATAGGTTTGGGATCATTGTGTTTTCATTGTCATTTTTCTCTAGGTATATTTTGCTTTCCTCTTTGATTTCTTCAGTGATCTCTTGGTTATTTAGTAACGTATTGTTTAACCTGCATGTGTTTGTGCTTTTCACGTTTTCTTCCCTGTAATTCATTTCTAATCTGATAACGTTGTGGTCAGAAAAGATGCTTGATATGATTTCAATTTTCTTAAATTTACTGAGGCTGGATTTTTGACCCAAGATGTGATCTATCCTGGAGAATGTTTCATAAGCACTTGAGAAGAAAGTGTTTTCTGTTGTTTTTCAAAGGAATGTCATATAAATATCAATTAAGTTCCTCTTTTTCAATGTGTCAGTTTAAGCTTATATTTTCTTATTTATTTTCATTTTAGATGATCAGTCCGTAGGTGAAACTGGGGTGTTAATGTCCCCTACTATTATTGTGTTACTCTCAATTTCCCCTTTTATGGTTATTAGGATACACCTTATGTATTGAAGTGCTCCTATGTTGGGTTCGTAAGTATTCGCAATTGCTGTATCATCTTTGTGGTTTGATCCCTTGATCAGTATGTAGTGTCCTTCTTTGTTTCTTGTAATAGTCTTTATCTTAAAGTCTATTTAGTCTGATATGAGAATTGCTACTTCAGGTTTCCTTTGATTTCCATTTGCATGGAAAGTCTTTTTCCATCCCCTGACTTTCAGTTTGTATGTGTCCCTAGGTCTAAAGTGGGTCTATTCTAGACAGCATAAATAACGGTCTTGTTTTTGTATCCCTTCAGCCAGCCTATATGTGTTGGATGGAGCATTTAATCCATTTACATAGAAGGTAATTATCAATATGTATGTTCCTGTTACCATTTACTTAATTGTTTTTGGTTTGTTATTGAACGTCTTTTCCTTCCTTTGGTTTCCTGGCTAGAGAAGTTCCTTTATCATTTGTTATAAAGCTGGTTTGGTGGTGCTGAATTCTCTTACCTCTTGTTTGTCTGTAAAGTTTTTCGTTTCTCCATCCAATCTCAATGAGATTCTTGCTGAGTGCAGTAATATTTCTTGTAAGTTTTTGCCTTTCATCCCTTTAGGTATGTCCTGCCACTCGCTACTGTCTTGCAGAATTTCTGCTGAATGATCAGCTGTTAACTTCATGGGTATTCCCTTGTATGGTATTTGTTGCTTTTCCCTTGCTGCTTTTAATATCTTTTCTTTGTCTTTAATTTTTGATAGTTTGATTAATATGTGTCTTGGCGAGTTTATCCTTGGGTTTATCCTGTATGGGACTCTCTGTGCTTCCTGGACTTGATTGACTATTTCCTTTCCCATATTAGAGAAGTTTTCAACTATAATCTTTTCGAATATTTTCTCAGTGCCTTTCTTTTTCTCTTCTTCTTCTGGGAACCCTATAATTCGAATGTTGGTGCATTTAATGTTGTTCCAGAGGTCTCTGAGACAGTCCTCAGTTCTTTTCATTCTTTTTTCTTTATTCGGCTCTGCACTAGTTATTTGAACTATGTTATCTTCCAGGTCACTTGTCCGTTTTTCTGCCCCTTTTATTCTGCTAATGATCCCTTCTACAGAATTTTTAATTTTATTTATTGTGTTCTTCATTATTGTTCATTTGCTCTTTAGTTCTTCTAGTTCCTTGTGAAACGTTTCTTGTATATTCTCTGTCTTATTTCCAAGACATTGGATCATCTTTACTATCATTACTCTGAATATATTTTCAGGTAGACTGCCTATTTCCTCTTCATTTGTTAGGTCTGGTGTGTATTGATCTTGCTCCTTCATCTGCTGTACGATTTTCTATCTCCTCATCTTGCTTAACTTACCATTCTTGGGGTCTCCATTTCACAGGCTGAAGGTTCATAGTTAACGTTGTTTTTGGTGTGTGTCCCCAGTGGCTAAGTTTGTTCAGTGGGTTGTGTAGGCTTCTTGGTGGAGGGGAGTTGTGCCTTTTTTCTGGTGGATGAGGCTGAATCTTGTCTTTCTTCTGGGCAGTTCCACGTCTCGTGGTGTGTTTTTGGGTGTCTTTGGCCTTACTATGATTTTAGGCATCCTCTCTGATAATGGAAGGGGCTGTGTTCCTGTGTTGTTTATTGTTTGGCATACAGTGTCTGGCACTGTAGCTTGCTGGTCATTGGATGAAGGTGGGTATTGGCATTGAGATGGAAATCTCTATGAGATTTTCTCCATTTGATATTATGTGGAGCTGTCAGGTCTCCTGTTGACCAGTGTCCTGAAGTTGGCTCTCCCACCTCAGAGGCAGAGCACTGACTCCTGGCTGGAGCACCAAGAGACTTCCATCCACATGGCTCAGAAGAAGAGGTAGAAAGAAGAGAAAGAAACAAAGAAAGAGGATAAACTAAACAAAATAAAGTGAAATAAAATAAAATAAAGTTATTAAAATAAAAAATAATTATAAAAAAAATTTTAATGTAAAACAAAAAACAAAACACACTGACAGAACCCTAGCACAAATGGTGAAAGCTGAACTATACAGCAAAGTCACAAACAAAGCATACACATACACACTCACAGAAAGAGAAAAAGTGGAAAAAATAATATATTTTTGCTCCCAAAGTCCACCTCCTCAATTTTGGGATGATTCATTGTGTATTCACGTGTTCCACCGAAGCAGGTTACTTCATGTTGAATGTGCAGATTTAATCCGTTTTTTCTCTGGCTGTGGGAGAGATTTCCCTTTCTCTTTTTTGTTTGCACAGCTCCCAGCGTTCAGCTTTGAATTTGGACACTCCTCTTCGTGTAGGTTTCCTCAGGGCCTGTGTTTCTCAGACAGGAAGGGGTTAAAGGAGCAGCTGATTCAGGGGCTCTGGCTCACCCATGCCTGGGGGAGGGAGAAGGACAGATGTGGGACCAGCCTGCAGCAGTAGAACCCAGCGTGAATTTGCAGCGGCCTGAGGTGCACCATGCATCCTCTCAGGAGAGCTGTCCCTGGATCGCGGGACCCTATCAGTGGCGGGCTGCACAGGCCCCGAGGAGGGGCGGTGTGGATAGTGAACTGTCTTTGCTCACAGGCTTCTTGGTGGCAGCAGCAGCAGCCTTAGCGTCTCATGCCAGTCTCTGTGGTCCGCAGTGAAAGCCGTGGCTTGCCCCCGTCTCTGGAGCTCCTTTAAGTGGTGCTCTTAATCCCCTCTCCTTGCGCACCAGTAAACAAAGAGGGAAGAAAAAGTCTCTTTCCTCTTAGGCAGTTCCAGGACTTTTCCGGGTCTCCCTCTCAACTGGCCGTGGCAAACTAGCCCCCTTCAGGCTCTGTTCATGGCGCCAGTCCCAGTCCTCAGCATGGGATCCAACTGAACCTACAGCCCCAACCCCCAGCCCCCGTCACCCCAGCGGGTGAGAAGACAAGCCTCTCAGGCTGGAGAGTTCTGGTCGGCAACGCTCCTCCATGCAGGAATCTGTCCATTTTACATTCTGCACCCCATTTGCTGGGCTCTCCTCTGTGGCACTGAGGCTTCCCCCATCCATAACATGCAGTCTCTGCCTGTGAAGGGGCTTTCTAGTGTGGGAAAACCTTTCCTCCTTCACAGCACCTTTCCACTGGTACAGGTCACGTCCCTATTCTTTTGTCTCTGTTGTTTCTTTTGCTTTTGCCCTACCCAGGTACATGGGGAATTTCTTGCCTTTTGGGAGGTCTGAGGTCTTCTGCCAGCGTTCAGTGGTGTTCTATAGGAGCAGTTCCTCCTGCAGATGTATTTCTGATGTATCTGTGGGGAGGAAGGAGATCTCCGTATCTTACTCTTTGGCCATCTTGAAGCTCCTCCCTCAGTTCAGTTTTGATTTGCATTTCTCTACTGATTAGTGATGTTGAGCATTTTATCATGTGTTTGTTGGTAAATAGTGTATCTGCTTTGGAGAAATATCGTTTTTGATCTTCTTTCCATTTTTGAATTGGGTTGTTTGTTATTCTCAAATTGAGATGCATGAGCTCAATGGAGATAAATCCTTTGTCACGTACTTCGTTTGCAAATATTTTCTCCCATTGTGAGGGTTGTATTTTCATCCCGAATTTCATTACCTTTGCCGTGCAAAAGCTTTTCAGTTTAACTAGGTCCCATTTGTTTCTTTCTGTTTTTATTTCCAGTTCTCTAGGACATGGGTCCCAAAGGATCTTTGGGTGATTTATATCACAGAGTGTTCTGCCTTTGTACTATTTTAAGAGTTTTAATGTGTCTTGTCTCTTACGCAGTTGGAGGATCTTCCAGGACTCCCTCTGAGCTAGACATGGTGCACTAGCACACTTCAGGCTATGTTCATGCCGCCAGCCCCAGTCCTCACCGTGGGATCCGGCTGAAATCGCAGCCTCAGCCTCCAATCCCCGCCTTCCCCGGCAGGTGAACAAACAAGCCTCTCAGGCTGGTGAGTTCTGGTCGGCATCTCTCCTCTGTCCGGAATCGGTCCACTTTGCCCTCTGCACCCCAGTTGCTGGGCTCTCCTCCGAGGCTCCGAAGCTTCCCCACACCGTTACACACAGTGTCCGCCTGCAAAGGGGCTTTCTAGTGTGTGGAAACCTTTCCTCCTTCACAGCGGCTTCCCACTGTTGCAAGTCCCGTACCTAGTCTCTTGTCTCTGTTATTTCTTTCCTCTTTTCCCCTACCCAGGTGCGTGGGGAGTTTCTTGCCCTTTGGGAGGTGTGAGGTCTTCGGCCAGCGTTCAGTGGCTGTTCTATAGGAGCGGTTCTGCCTGCAGATTTATTTCTGATGAATCTGTGGGGAGGAAAGTGATCTCCGCATCTTATTCTTCCATCATCTTCAAGTTCCTCCCCCGTTGATGTTTTGATCTGCATTTCTCTAATGATTAGTGATGTTGAGCATTGTTTCATGTGTTTGTTGGCAAATAGTATAGATGCTTTGGAGAAATATCTATTTCGGTCTTCTGGCCTATTTTGGATTGGGTTGTTTGATTTTCTGATATTCAGTCGCATGAGCTCAATGGAGATTTATCCTTTGTCAGTTGCTTCGTTTACAAATATTTTCTCCCATTCTGAGAGTTTTCTTTTCATCCTGATTTTCATTTCCTTTGCTGTGCAAAAGCCTTTCAGTTTCACTAGGTCCCATTTGTTTCTTTCTGTTTTTATTTCCAGTTCTCTATGAGGGGGGTCCCAAAACGTCTTTGTGTGATTTATGTCACAGAGTGTTCTGCCTTTGTTTTCTTCTAAGAGTTTTAACGTGTCTGGCCTTACATTTATGTCTGTAATCGATTTGCAGTTTATTTTTGTGTATGGAGTTAAGAAGTGTTGTAATTTCATTCTTTTACATGTAGCTATGCAGCTTCCCCAGAACCATTATTGAAGAGGCTATCTTTTCTCCATTGTATACTCTTGCCTCCTTTATCAAATAGAAAGGAGTGTGGGTTTATCCATGGCCTACTGTCCTATTTTACTGATGTACATTTCTGTTTGTGTGCCAGTAGCATAACATCTTTATTATTATAGATTTTTCTTATAGTCTGAAGTCAGGGAACCTGATTCTTCCAGCTCTGTTTTTCTTTCTCAAGATACCATTGGCTCTTCAGGCTCTTTTGTGTTTCCACACAAATGGTGAAATATTTTGTTCTAGTTCTGTGACAAATGCCATTGGTAGTTCGATAGGGATTGCAATGACCTGTAGATTGCTTTGTGTAGCATAGTCATTTTTGCAATGTTGTTTCTACCAGTCCAAAAACATGGTATATGTCTCCATCTCTTTGTTTCACCTTTAATTTCTTTCATCAGTGTGCTATGGTTTTCTTCACACATGTATTTTGTCTCTTTGGTAAGTTTATTCTCAAGTATGTTATTCTTTTTGTAAAAATGGTAAATGAGAGTGTTTCCTTAATTTCTCTTTCGGATTTTTCATCTTGAGTGCATAGTAATGCAAGAGATTTTTGTGCATTAACTTTGTATCCTGTCACTCTACCAAATTAATTGATTAGTTGTGGTAGATTTTGGGTAGCGTCTTTAGAATTCTCTATGTATACTATCTAGTCATCTGAAAACAGTGACAGATTTACTTCTTCTCTTCCAACTTGGATGCTTTTAATTTCTTTTTCTTCTCTGATTGTTGTGGATAAATCTTCCAAAACATGGTTAAGTAATATTGGTAACAGTTGGCAAACTTGTCTTTTTCCTGATTTAAAGGAAGTATTTCAGTATTTCACCTTTGAGAACAAAGTTGGCTGTGAGTCTGTCATAAATGGCCTTTATTATGTTGAGGTACATTCACTCTATGTGTACTTTCTGGAGAGTGTTATCTTAAACTATTTTTGAATGTTTCCAGAAGATTTTTCTCCATTTATTGAGATAATCATAGGATTTTTCTCCTTCAATTTGTTAGTATGGTTTATCATCTGGATTGATTTGCATATATCCAAAAATTCTGCCTTCCTTGGATAAAGCCCACTTGATCATGGTGTATTATCCCTTTAATGTGCTGTTGGATTCTACTTTCTAGTATTTTCTTTGAGATTCTGACATTTAAGGTCATCAGTGATATTGGCCTGTAGTGTTCAATTTTAGGTGGCAACCTGTCTGATTTTGGTATCAGAGTGATTGTGGCCTCGTTTAATGATTTTGGGAGTGTCCCTCACTCTGTTATATTTTGGAAGAGTCTGAGAAGGATAGGTGTTAGCTCTTGTCAAAGATTTTGATAGAAATCGCCTGTGAAACCACCTGATCTTGGGGTTTTGCTTGTTGGAAATTTTAATCACAATTTCAATTTCAGTTCTTACGAGTAGTCTGTTTATAGCTTCTGTTTATCTTGGTTCAGTCTCAGAAGGTTGTGCTTTTCGAAGAATTTGTCCATTTCTTCCAGGTTGTCCATTTAATTGGCAAAAGATGTTTGTAGTAATCTCTCATGATCCTTTGTATTTCTGCAGTGTCACTTGTTACTTCTTTTTCATTTCTAATTCCGTTGGTTTGGATCGTCTCCATTTCTTTTCTTAATAAATCTGCCTAATGGTGGATACATTATATGCATGCTCTTAAATATCTAGCTTTTAGGTTTACCGATCTTTGCTCTTGTTTTCTCCATTCTTTTTCATTTATTTCTGACCTGAACTTTCTTATTTCTTTCCTTCTGCTAATCCTTTTTTGTTTGTTTGGTGTTTGTCCTTATTTCTCTAATGGCTTTAGGTGTAAGGCTAGGTTGTTTATATGGGGGATTTCTTGATTCTTGATGGAGGATTTTATTGCTATCAACTTCCCTGTTAGAACTGCTTTTGCTGCATCCCATAGGTTGGGGTGGTCGTATTTTCATTGTCATGTTTTTCCAGGTATTTTGTGTTTTCAACTTTGTTTTCTTCAGCGATTGCTTGATTATTTAACAGCGTTTTGTTTAGCTTCCATGTGTTTCTTTTGTTTACAGTTCTTTTTTTCCTTTCCTTGATATCTAGTTTCATGACACTGTGGTGGGAAATTATACCTCATACTTTTTCAGTTTTCTTAAATTGACTAAGGCTCTATGTGTGACCCAAGATATGATATATCCTGGAGAATGTTCCATGAGCACTTGAGAAGAAACTGTTTTCTGGTGTTTTGCAAAGGAAAGTCATATACATATCAGTTAAGTCCCTCTTGTTCAATGTGTCATTTAAAGCCCATGTTTCCTTGTTTATTTTCATTTTGGGTGATCAGTCCATTGGTGAAAGAGGGGTGTTAATGACCCCTACTATTTTTGTGTTACTCTCAGTTTCCCCTTTTAGGGCTGTTAGGATATATCTTATGTATTCAAGTGCTACTACGTTGGCTTCATAAGGATTTGCATTTGCTGTGTCATCTTCTTTGTTTGATTCCTTCATCAGTATGTAGTGTTCTTCTTTGTTTCCTGCAATAGACTGTATCTTAAAGTCTATTTCGTCTGATATGAGAATAGGCACTCCAGGTTTCCTTTGATTTCCATGTGCTTGGAATGTCTTTTTCCATCCCCTCACTTTCAGTTTGTATGTGTCCCTAGGTATAAAGTGGGTCACTCCTAGACATCATATTTAACGGTCTTGTTTTGGTATCCCTTCATCCACTCTATGTGTGTTGGTTGGAGCCTTGAATCCATTTACATTTAAGGGAATTATCCGTGTGTATGTTCCTGTTAGCATTTACTTAATTGTTTTTGGTTTGTTATTGGAGGTCTTTTATTTCCTTTGTGTTTCCTGCTTAGAGAAGTTCCTTTATCATTGGTGATATAGACGGTTTGGTGGTGCTGAATTCTCCTATCTTTGGTTTGTCTGTGAAGTTTTTACTTCCTCCGTCCAATCTGAATGAGATTCTTCCTGAGTACAGTCACATTGGTGGTAGGTTTTTTTCCTTTAATCACTTGAAATATGTCCTGCCACTCACTAGTGTCTTGCAGAATTTCTGCTGAAAGATCAGCAGTTAACTTGATGGGGATTCCCAAATATGGAATTTCTTGCTTTTCCCTTGCTGCTTTTAATACCTTTTCTTTGTATTTCATTCTTGAGAGTTTGATGAATATGTGTCTTGGAGTGTTTCTCCTTGGATTTCTCCTGTTTGGGACTCTCTGAGCTTCCTGGACTTGATTAACTCTTTCCTTTCCCATATTAGAGAAGTTTTCAACTATAATCTTCCTGAATATTTTCTCAGTCCCTTTCTTTTTCTCTTCTTCTTCTGGAACCCGTCTGATTCGAATGCTGGTGCATTTAATGTTGTTCCAGAGGTCTCTGAGACTGTCCTCAATCTTTTCATTCTTATTTCTTCATACTGCTCTGCAGTAGTGAGTTAAACTATATTATCTTCCAGGTCATTTATCCGTACTTCTGCCAGAGTGTTTCTGCTATTGATCACTTCTAGAGAATTTTTAATTTCATTTATTGTTTCCTTCATTATTGTTCGTTTGCCCTTCAGTTCTTCTAGGTCCTTGTGAAAAGTTTCTTGTATTTTCTCTATCCTATTTCCAAGATTTTGGATCATCTTTACTCTCATTATTTTGAATAATTGTTCAGGTAGACTGCCTATTTCCTCTTTATTTGTTAGGTCGGGTGGGGTTTAAGTTGCTCCTTCATCTGTTGTGTGTTTTTCAGTCTCCTCTTTTTGCTTAATTCACTGCTTGGGGTCTGCTTTTCACACGCTGCAGCTTCACAGTTATCTTTGTTTTTGGTGTCTGTCCCAGGTGGCTAAGTTTGTTCAGTGGGTTGTGTAGGCTTCTTGGTGGAGGGGAGTTGTGCCTGTGTTCTGGTGGATGAAGCTGGATCTTGTCTTTTTGCTGGGCAGTTCCACGTCTGGTCGTGTGTGGTTGGGTGTCTGTGGCCTTCCTGCGATTTTAGGCATCCTCTGTGATAATGGATGGGGCTGTGTTCCTGTCTTACTCGTTGTTTGGCATACGGTTTCCAGCACTGTAGCTTGCTGGTCATTGAGTGAAGGTGGATCTTGGCGTTGAGATGGAAAACTCTGGGAGATTTTCTCCGTTTGATATTACATGGAGCTGTAAGGTCTCCTGTGGACCAGTGTCCTGAGGTTGTCTCTGCCACCTGAGAGGCGCAGCACTGACTCCTGGTTGGAGGACCAAGATACTTAAATCCACATGGCTCAGAATGAAAGGGACCAAAAAGAGAAAGAAACAAAGACAGAGGATAATAAAAGACACAATTATGTCAAATAAAATAAAATAAAGTTTTTAAAATAAAAAGTAATTTTTAAGAAAATATTTTAAACGTAAAAATAAGAAAACAGACGGACAGAACCCTAGCACAAATGGTTAAAGCTAAGCTTTCCAGACAGTATCACAAACAGAAGCATACACATAGACACTCAAAAAAAGAGAAAAAGTGGGAATAAAATATAGCTTTGCTCCCAAAGGCCACTACCTCAATTTTCGGATGATGCATTGTGTACTCAGGTAATCCACAGATGCAGGTTACTTCAGGATGAAAGTCGGGATTTCACCCACTCTTCCTGAGGCTGCTGAGACACATTTCCCTTTCTCTTCTTTGTTCGCACAGCTCCCGGGCTTCAGCTTTCGATTTGGATCCGCCTCTTTGTGTAGGTCGCTTGAGGGCCTGTGTTCTTTCCTCAGACAGGACAGGGTTAAAGGAGAAGCTCATTGGGGGCTGTGTGTCACTCAGGCCGGGGATGTGAGGAGTACGGAATAGGAGTCAGCCTGTAGCGGTATAGCGCATCGTGGGTTTGTAACAGCCTGAGGCGCACCATGCATCTTCCCAGGGAATTTGTCCCTGGATCACGGGACACTATCATTGGCGGGCTGCAGAAGCCCCTGGGAAGGGCACTGTGGATAGTGGCCTGTCTTTGGTCACAGGCTTCTTGGTGGCGGCAGCAGCAGCCTTACGTCTCATGCCAGTCTCTGGGGTCTGCCCTGATAGCCGCACCTCACGCCCATCTCTGGAGCTCCATTACGCGGCGCTCTTAATACCCTCTCCTCACGCACCAGGAAAGAAATTGGGAAGAAAAATTCTCTTGTCTCTTACGCAGTTGCAGGACTTTTCCAGGACTCCCTCTGAGCTAGACATGGCGCACTAGCACCCTTCAGGCTGTGTTCATGCCGCCAGCCCCAGTCCTCACAGTGGGATCCGGCTGAAAGTGCAGCCTCAGCCTCCAACCCCCGCCTTCCCTAGCAGGTGAACAGACAAGCCTCTCAGGCTGGTGACTTCTGGTCGGCATCGCTCCTCTGTGTGAGAATCTGTCCACTTTGCCTTCCGCACCTCAGTTGCTGGGCTCTCCTCCGTGGCTCCGAAGATTCCCCACTCCGTTACACACACTGTCCACCTGCGAAGGGACTTTCTAGTGTCTGGAAAACTTTCCTCCTTCACAGCTGCTTCCCACTGTTGCAAGTCCCATCCCTAGTCTCTTGTGTCTGTTATTTCTTTCTTCTTTTCCCCTACCCAGGTACGTGGGGAGTTTCTTGCCCTTTGGGAGGTGTGAGGTCTTCGGCCGGCGTTCAGTGGCTGTTCTATAGGAGTGGTTCTTCCTGCAGATTTATTTCTGTTGAATCTGTGGGGAGGAAAGTGATCTCCGCATCTTAGTCTTCCGTCATCTTCAAGTTCCTCCCCCATTGTTGTTTTGATCTGCATTTCTCTAATGATTAGTGATGTTGAGCATGGTTTCATGTGTTTGTTGGCAAATAGTATAGATGCTTTGTAGAAATATCTTTTTCGGTCTTCTGTCCTATTTTGGATTGGGTTGTTTGTTTTTCTGATGTTGAGTTGCATGAGCTCAATGGAGATTAATCCTTTGTCAGTTGCTTCGTTTACAAATATTTTCTCCCATTCTGAGGGTTGTCTTTTCATCCTGATTTTCATTTCCTTTGCTGTGCAAAAGCTTTTCAGTTTCACTAGGTTCCATTTGTTTCTTTCTGTTTTTATTTCCAGTTCTCTATGAGGGGGGTCCCCAAAAGTCTTTGTGTGATTTATGTCACAGAGTGTTCTGCCTTTGTTTTCTTCTAAGAGTTTTAACGTGTCTGGCCTTACATTTATGTCTGTAATCGATTTGCGTTTCTTTTGTGTATGGAGTTAAGAAGTGTTGTAATTTCATTCTTTTACATGTAGCTGTGCAGTTTCCCCAGAAACATTATTGAAGAGGCTATCTTTTCTCCATTGTATACTCTTGCCTCCTTTATCAAAAAGAAAGGAGTGTGGGTTTATCCATGGCTTACTGTCCTGTTTCATTGATGTACACTTCTGTTTGTGTGCCTGTAGCATACCATCTTTATTATTAAAGATTTTTTTTATAGTCTGAATTCAGAGAACCTGATTCCTCCAGCTCTGTTTTTGTTTCTGAAGATACCTTTGGCTCTTCAGGCTCTTTTGTGTTTCCACACAAATGGTGAAATATTTTGTTCGAGTTCTGTGACAAATGCCATTGGTAGTTCGATATGGATTGCAATGAACTGTAGATTGCTTTGTGTAGCATAGTCATTTTTGCAATGATGTTTCTACCAGTCCAAAAACATGGTCTATGTCTCCATCTCTTTGTGTCACCTTTAATTTCTTTCCTCCGTGTGTCATGGTTTTCTTCACACATGTATTTTGTCTCTTTGGTAAGTTTACCCTCAAGTATGTTACTCTTTTTGTAGCAATGGTAAATGAGAGTGTTTCCTTAATTTCTCTTTCGGATTTTTCATCATTAGTGCATAGTAATGCAAGAGATTTTTGTGCATTAACTTTGTATCCTGTCACTGTACCAAAATCATGGATTAGTTCTGGTAGTTTGCTGGTAGCATCTTTAGAATTGTCTATGTATACTATCTAGTCATCTGAAAACAGTGACAGATTTACTTCTTCTCTTCCAACTTGGATGCTTTTAATTTCTTTTTCTTCTCTGAATGCTGTGGGTAAAACTTCCAAAACCTGCTTAAGTCATATTAGTAACAGTTCTCAATCTTGTCTTTTTCCTGATCTTAAAGGAAATGGTTTCAGTATTTCACCTTTGAGAACAAAGTTGGCTGTGGATCTGTCATATATGGCCTTTATTATGTTTAGGTACATTCACTCTATGTGTACTTTCTGGAGAGTGTTATCCTAAACTCTTTTTGAATGTTTCCAGAAGATTTTTCTCCATTTAGTGAGATAATCATAGGATTTTTCTCCTTCAATTTGTTAGTATGGTTTATCATCTGGATTGATTTCCATATATCGAAAAATCCTGCCTTCCTTGGATAAAGCCCACTTGATCATGGTGTATTATCCCTTTAATGTGCTGTTGGATTCTACTTTCTACTATTTTCTTTGAGATTCTGATATTTAAGGTCATCAGTGATATCGCCTGTAGTGTTCATTTTTATCTGACACTTTGTCTGCTTTTGGTATCAGAGGGATTGTGGCCTCGTTTAATGATTATGGGAGTGTCCCTCACTCTGTTATATTTTGGAAGAATCTGAGAAGGATAGGTGTTAGCTCTTGTCAAAAGTTTTGATAGAAATCGCCTGTGAAGCCATCTGATCTTGGGCTTTTGCTTTTTGGAAAATTTTAATCACAATTTCAATTTCAGTGCTTACGATTAGTCTGTTTATACCTTCTGTTTATCTTGGTTCAGTCTCAGAAGATTGTGCTTTTCGAAGAATTTGTCCATTTCTTCCAGGTTGTCCATTTAATTGGCAAAAGATGTTTGTAGTAATCTCTCATGATCCTTTGTATTTCTGCAGGGTCAGTTGTTACTTCTCCTTTTTCATTTCTACTTCTGTTGGTTTGGATCGTCTCCATTTCTTTTCTTAATAAATCTGGCTAATGGTGGATACATTATATGCCTGCTCTTAAATATCTAGCTTTTAGGTTTACCGATCTTTGCTCTTGTTTTCTCCATTCTTTTTCATTTATTTCTGATCTGAACTTTCTTATTTCTTTCCTTCTGCTAATCCTTTTTTGTTTGTTTGGTGTTTGTCCTTATTTCTCTAATGGCTTTAGGTGTAAGGCTAGGTTGTTTATATGGGGGATTTCTTGATTCTTTTTGGAGGATTTTATTGCTATCAACTTTCCTGTTAGAACTGCTTTTGCTGCATCCCATAGGTTGGGGTGGTCGTATTTTCATTGTCATGTTTTTCCAGGTATTTTGTGTTTTCATCTTTGTTTTCTTCAGTGATTGCTTGATTATTTAACAGCGTTTTGTTTAGCTTCCATGTGTTTCTTTTGTTTACAGTTCTTTTTTTCCTTTCATTGATATCTAGTTTCATGGCACTGTGGTGGGAAATTATACCTCATACTATTTCAGTTTTCTTAAATTGACTAAGGCTCTATGTGTGACCCAAGATATGATATATCCTGGAGAATGTTCCATGAGCACTTGAGAAGAAACTGTCTTCTGGTGTTTTGCAAAGGAAAGTCACATACATATCAGTTAAGTCCCTCTTGTTCAATGTGTCATTTAAAGCCCATGTTTCCTTGTTTATTTTCATTTTGGGTGATCAGTCCATTGGTGAAAGAGGGGTGTTAATGTCCCCTACTATTTTTGTGTTACTCTCAGTTTCCCCTTTTAGGGCTGTTAGGATATATCTTATGTATTGAAGTGCTACTACGTTGGCTTCATAAGGATTTGCATTTGCTGTGTCATCTTCTTTGTTTGATTCCTTCATCAGTATGTAGTGTTCTTCTTGGTTTCCTGCAATAGACTGTATCTTAAAGTCTATTTCGTCTGATATGAGAATTGGCACTCCAGGTTTCCTTTGATTTCCATGTGCTTGGAATGTCTTTTTCCATCCGCTCACTTTCAGTTTGTATTTGTCCCTAGGTATAAAGTGGGTCACTCCTAGACATCATATTTAACGGTCTTGTTTTTGTATCCCTTCATCCACTCTATGTGTGTTGGTTGGAGCATTGAATCCATTTACATTAAAGGTAATTATCCGTGTGTATGTTCCTGTTAGCATTTACTTAATTGTTTTTGGTTTGTTATTGGAGGTCTTTTATTTCCTTTGTGTTTCCTGCTTAGAGAAGTTCCTTTATCATTGGTGATATAGACGGTTTGGTGGTGCTGAATTCTCCTATCTTTGGTTTGTCTGTGAAGTTTTTACTTCCTCCGTCCAATCTGAATGAGATTCTTGCTGAGTACAGTCACATTGGTGGTAGGTTTTTTTTTCCTTTAATCACTTGAAATATGTCCTGCCACTCCCTAGTGTCTTGCAGAATTTCTGCTGAAAGATCAGCTGTTAACTTGATGGGGATTCCCAAATATGGAATTTCTTGCTTTTCCCTTGCTGCTTTTAATACCTTTTCTTTGTATTTCATTCTTGAGAGTTTGATGAATATGTGTCTTGGAGTGTTTCTCCTTGGATTTCTCCTGTTTGGGACTCTCTGAGCTTCCTGGACTTGATTAACTCTTTCCTTTCCCATATTAGAGAAGTTTTCAACTATAATCTTCCTGAATATTTTCTCAGTCCCTTTCTTTTTCTCTTCTTCTTCTGGAACCCGTCTGATTCGAATGCTGGTGCATTTAATGTTGTTCCAGAGGTCTCTGAGACTGTCCTCAATCTTTTCATTCTTATTTCTTCATACTGCTCTGCAGTAGTGAGTTAAACTATATTATCTTCCAGGTCATTTATCCGTACTTCTGCCAGAGTGTTTCTGCTATTGATCACTTCTAGAGAATTTTTAATTTCATTTATTGTTTCCTTCATTATTGTTCGTTTGCCCTTCAGTTCTTCTAGGTCCTTGTGAAAAGTTTCTTGTATTTTCTCTATCCTATTTCCAAGATTTTGGATCATCTTTACTCTCATTATTTTGAATAATTGTTCAGGTAGACTGCCTATTTCCTCTTTATTTGTTAGGTCGGGTGGGGTTTAAGTTGCTCCTTCATCTGTTGTGTGTTTTTCAGTCTCCTCTTTTTGCTTAATTCACTGCTTGGGGTCTGCTTTTCACACGCTGCAGCTTCACAGTTATCTTTGTTTTTGGTGTCTGTCCCAGGTGGCTAAGTTTGTTCAGTGGGTTGTGTAGGCTTCTTGGTGGAGGGGAGTTGTGCCTGTGTTCTGGTGGATGAAGCTGGATCTTGTCTTTTTGCTGGGCAGTTCCACGTCTGGTCGTGTGTGGTTGGGTGTCTGTGGCCTTCCTGCGATTTTAGGCATCCTCTGTGATAATGGATGGGGCTGTGTTCCTGTCTTACTCGTTGTTTGGCATACGGTTTCCAGCACTGTAGCTTGCTGGTCATTGAGTGAAGGTGGATCTTGGCGTTGAGATGGAAAACTCTGGGAGATTTTCTCCGTTTGATATTACATGGAGCTGTAAGGTCTCCTGTGGACCAGTGTCCTGAGGTTGTCTCTGCCACCTGAGAGGCGCAGCACTGACTCCTGGTTGGAGGACCAAGATACTTAAATCCACATGGCTCAGAATGAAAGGGACCAAAAAGAGAAAGAAACAAAGACAGAGGATAATAAAAGACACAATTATGTCAAATAAAATAAAATAAAGTTTTTAAAATAAAAAGTAATTTTTAAGAAAATATTTTAAACGTAAAAATAAGAAAACAGACGGACAGAACCCTAGCACAAATGGTTAAAGCTAAGCTTTCCAGACAATATCACAAACAGAAGCATACACATAGACACTCAAAAAAAGAGAAAAAGTGGGAATAAAATATAGCTTTGCTCCCAAAGGCCACTACCTCAATTTTCGGATGATGCATTGTGTACTCAGGTAATCCACAGATGCAGGTTACTTCAGGATGAAAGTCGGGATTTCACCCACTCTTCCTGAGGCTGCTGAGACACATTTCCCTTTCTCTTCTTTGTTCGCACAGCTCCCGGGCTTCAGCTTTCGATTTGGATCTGCCTCTTTGTGTAGGTCGCTTGAGGGCCTGTGTTCTTTCCTCAGACAGGACAGGGTTAAAGGAGAAGCTCATTGGGGGCTGTGTGTCACTCAGGCCGGGGATGTGAGGAGTACGGAATAGGAGTCAGCCTGTAGCGGTATAGCGCATCGTGGGTTTGTAACAGCCTGAGGCGCACCATGCATCTTCCCAGGGAATTTGTCCCTGGATCACGGGACACTATCATTGGCGGGCTGCAGAAGCCCCTGGGAAGGGCACTGTGGATAGTGGCCTGTCTTTGGTCACAGGCTTCTTGGTGGCGGCAGCAGCAGCCTTACGTCTCATGCCAGTCTCTGGGGTCTGCCCTGATAGCCGCACCTCACGCCCATCTCTGGAGCTCCATTACGCGGCGCTCTTAATACCCTCTCCTCACGCACCAGGAAAGAAATTGGGAAGAAAAATTCTCTTGTCTCTTACGCAGTTGCAGGACTTTTCCAGGACTCCCTCTGAGCTAGACATGGCGCACTAGCACCCTTCAGGCTGTGTTCATGCCGCCAGCCCCAGTCCTCACAGTGGGATCCGGCTGAAAGTGCAGCCTCAGCCTCCAACCCCCGCCTTCCCTAGCAGGTGAACAGACAAGCCTCTCAGGCTGGTGACTTCTGGTCGGCATCGCTCCTCTGTGTGAGAATCTGTCCACTTTGCCTTCCGCACCTCAGTTGCTGGGCTCTCCTCCGTGGCTCCGAAGATTCCCCACTCCGTTACACACACTGTCCACCTGCGAAGGGACTTTCTAGTGTCTGGAAAACTTTCCTCCTTCACAGCTGCTTCCCACTGTTGCAAGTCCCATCCCTAGTCTCTTGTGTCTGTTATTTCTTTCTTCTTTTCCCCTACCCAGGTACGTGGGGAGTTTCTTGCCCTTTGGGAGGTGTGAGGTCTTCGGCCGGCGTTCAGTGGCTGTTCTATAGGAGTGGTTCTTCCTGCAGATTTATTTCTGTTGAATCTGTGGGGAGGAAAGTGATCTCCGCATCTTAGTCTTCCGTCATCTTCAAGTTCCTCCCCCATTGTTGTTTTGATCTGCATTTCTCTAATGATTAGTGATGTTGAGCATGGTTTCATGTGTTTGTTGGCAAATAGTATAGATGCTTTGTAGAAATATCTTTTTCGGTCTTCTGTCCTATTTTGGATTGGGTTGTTTGTTTTTCTGATGTTGAGTTGCATGAGCTCAATGGAGATTAATCCTTTGTCAGTTGCTTCGTTTACAAATATTTTCTCCCATTCTGAGGGTTGTCTTTTCATCCTGATTTTCATTTCCTTTGCTGTGCAAAAGCTTTTCAGTTTCACTAGGTTCCATTTGTTTCTTTCTGTTTTTATTTCCAGTTCTCTATGAGGGGGGTCCCCAAAAGTCTTTGTGTGATTTATGTCACAGAGTGTTCTGCCTTTGTTTTCTTCTAAGAGTTTTAACGTGTCTGGCCTTACATTTATGTCTGTAATCGATTTGCGTTTCTTTTGTGTATGGAGTTAAGAAGTGTTGTAATTTCATTCTTTTACATGTAGCTGTGCAGTTTCCCCAGAAACATTATTGAAGAGGCTATCTTTTCTCCATTGTATACTCTTGCCTCCTTTATCAAAAAGAAAGGAGTGTGGGTTTATCCATGGCTTACTGTCCTGTTTCATTGATGTACACTTCTGTTTGTGTGCCTGTAGCATACCATCTTTATTATTAAAGATTTTTTTTATAGTCTGAATTCAGAGAACCTGATTCCTCCAGCTCTGTTTTTGTTTCTGAAGATACCTTTGGCTCTTCAGGCTCTTTTGTGTTTCCACACAAATGGTGAAATATTTTGTTCGAGTTCTGTGACAAATGCCATTGGTAGTTCGATATGGATTGCAATGAACTGTAGATTGCTTTGTGTAGCATAGTCATTTTTGCAATGATGTTTCTACCAGTCCAAAAACATGGTCTATGTCTCCATCTCTTTGTGTCACCTTTAATTTCTTTCCTCCGTGTGTCATGGTTTTCTTCACACATGTATTTTGTCTCTTTGGTAAGTTTACCCTCAAGTATGTTACTCTTTTTGTAGCAATGGTAAATGAGAGTGTTTCCTTAATTTCTCTTTCGGATTTTTCATCATTAGTGCATAGTAATGCAAGAGATTTTTGTGCATTAACTTTGTATCCTGTCACTGTACCAAAATCATGGATTAGTTCTGGTAGTTTGCTGGTAGCATCTTTAGAATTGTCTATGTATACTATCTAGTCATCTGAAAACAGTGACAGATTTACTTCTTCTCTTCCAACTTGGATGCTTTTAATTTCTTTTTCTTCTCTGAATGCTGTGGGTAAAACTTCCAAAACCTGCTTAAGTCATATTAGTAACAGTTCTCAATCTTGTCTTTTTCCTGATCTTAAAGGAAATGGTTTCAGTATTTCACCTTTGAGAACAAAGTTGGCTGTGGATCTGTCATATATGGCCTTTATTATGTTTAGGTACATTCACTCTATGTGTACTTTCTGGAGAGTGTTATCCTAAACTCTTTTTGAATGTTTCCAGAAGATTTTTCTCCATTTAGTGAGATAATCATAGGATTTTTCTCCTTCAATTTGTTAGTATGGTTTATCATCTGGATTGATTTCCATATATCGAAAAATCCTGCCTTCCTTGGATAAAGCCCACTTGATCATGGTGTATTATCCCTTTAATGTGCTGTTGGATTCTACTTTCTACTATTTTCTTTGAGATTCTGATATTTAAGGTCATCAGTGATATCGCCTGTAGTGTTCATTTTTATCTGACACTTTGTCTGCTTTTGGTATCAGAGGGATTGTGGCCTCGTTTAATGATTATGGGAGTGTCCCTCACTCTGTTATATTTTGGAAGAATCTGAGAAGGATAGGTGTTAGCTCTTGTCAAAAGTTTTGATAGAAATCGCCTGTGAAGCCATCTGATCTTGGGCTTTTGCTTTTTGGAAAATTTTAATCACAATTTCAATTTCAGTGCTTACGATTAGTCTGTTTATACCTTCTGTTTATCTTGGTTCAGTCTCAGAAGATTGTGCTTTTCGAAGAATTTGTCCATTTCTTCCAGGTTGTCCATTTAATTGGCAAAAGATGTTTGTAGTAATCTCTCATGATCCTTTGTATTTCTGCAGGGTCAGTTGTTACTTCTCCTTTTTCATTTCTACTTCTGTTGGTTTGGATCGTCTCCATTTCTTTTCTTAATAAATCTGGCTAATGGTGGATACATTATATGCCTGCTCTTAAATATCTAGCTTTTAGGTTTACCGATCTTTGCTCTTGTTTTCTCCATTCTTTTTCATTTATTTCTGATCTGAACTTTCTTATTTCTTTCCTTCTGCTAATCCTTTTTTGTTTGTTTGGTGTTTGTCCTTATTTCTCTAATGGCTTTAGGTGTAAGGCTAGGTTGTTTATATGGGGGATTTCTTGATTCTTTTTGGAGGATTTTATTGCTATCAACTTTCCTGTTAGAACTGCTTTTGCTGCATCCCATAGGTTGGGGTGGTCGTATTTTCATTGTCATGTTTTTCCAGGTATTTTGTGTTTTCATCTTTGTTTTCTTCAGTGATTGCTTGATTATTTAACAGCGTTTTGTTTAGCTTCCATGTGTTTCTTTTGTTTACAGTTCTTTTTTTCCTTTCATTGATATCTAGTTTCATGGCACTGTGGTGGGAAATTATACCTCATACTATTTCAGTTTTCTTAAATTGACTAAGGCTCTATGTGTGACCCAAGATATGATATATCCTGGAGAATGTTCCATGAGCACTTGAGAAGAAACTGTCTTCTGGTGTTTTGCAAAGGAAAGTCACATACATATCAGTTAAGTCCCTCTTGTTCAATGTGTCATTTAAAGCCCATGTTTCCTTGTTTATTTTCATTTTGGGTGATCAGTCCATTGGTGAAAGAGGGGTGTTAATGTCCCCTACTATTTTTGTGTTACTCTCAGTTTCCCCTTTTAGGGCTGTTAGGATATATCTTATGTATTGAAGTGCTACTACGTTGGCTTCATAAGGATTTGCATTTGCTGTGTCATCTTCTTTGTTTGATTCCTTCATCAGTATGTAGTGTTCTTCTTGGTTTCCTGCAATAGACTGTATCTTAAAGTCTATTTCGTCTGATATGAGAATTGGCACTCCAGGTTTCCTTTGATTTCCATGTGCTTGGAATGTCTTTTTCCATCCGCTCACTTTCAGTTTGTATTTGTCCCTAGGTATAAAGTGGGTCACTCCTAGACATCATATTTAACGGTCTTGTTTTTGTATCCCTTCATCCACTCTATGTGTGTTGGTTGGAGCATTGAATCCATTTACATTAAAGGTAATTATCCGTGTGTATGTTCCTGTTAGCATTTACTTAATTGTTTTTGGTTTGTTATTGGAGGTCTTTTATTTCCTTTGTGTTTCCTGCTTAGAGAAGTTCCTTTATCATTGGTGATATAGACGGTTTGGTGGTGCTGAATTCTCCTATCTTTGGTTTGTCTGTGAAGTTTTTACTTCCTCCGTCCAATCTGAATGAGATTCTTGCTGAGTACAGTCACATTGGTGGTAGGTTTTTTTTTCCTTTAATCACTTGAAATATGTCCTGCCACTCCCTAGTGTCTTGCAGAATTTCTGCTGAAAGATCAGCTGTTAACTTGATGGGGATTCCCAAATATGGAATTTCTTGCTTTTCCCTTGCTGCTTTTAATACCTTTTCTTTGTATTTCATTCTTGAGAGTTTGATGAATATGTGTCTTGGAGTGTTTCTCCTTGGATTTCTCCTGTTTGGGACTCTCTGAGCTTCCTGGACTTGATTAACTCTTTCCTTTCCCATATTAGAGAAGTTTTCAACTATAATCTTCCTGAATATTTTCTCAGTCCCTTTCTTTTTCTCTTCTTCTTCTGGAACCCGTCTGATTCGAATGCTGGTGCATTTAATGTTGTTCCAGAGGTCTCTGAGACTGTCCTCAATCTTTTCATTCTTATTTCTTCATACTGCTCTGCAGTAGTGAGTTAAACTATATTATCTTCCAGGTCATTTATCCGTACTTCTGCCAGAGTGTTTCTGCTATTGATCACTTCTAGAGAATTTTTAATTTCATTTATTGTTTCCTTCATTATTGTTCGTTTGCCCTTCAGTTCTTCTAGGTCCTTGTGAAAAGTTTCTTGTATTTTCTCTATCCTATTTCCAAGATTTTGGATCATCTTTACTCTCATTATTTTGAATAATTGTTCAGGTAGACTGCCTATTTCCTCTTTATTTGTTAGGTCGGGTGGGGTTTAAGTTGCTCCTTCATCTGTTGTGTGTTTTTCAGTCTCCTCTTTTTGCTTAATTCACTGCTTGGGGTCTGCTTTTCACACGCTGCAGCTTCACAGTTATCTTTGTTTTTGGTGTCTGTCCC
The DNA here is from genome assembly GCF_965194825.1 of Balaenoptera physalus. Classification (NCBI taxonomy): domain Eukaryota; kingdom Metazoa; phylum Chordata; class Mammalia; order Artiodactyla; family Balaenopteridae; genus Balaenoptera; species Balaenoptera physalus. The sequence goes on along the minus strand of NC_138904.1, from coordinate 19,618,131 downwards.
AGGTGGCTAAGTTTGTTCAGTGGGTTGTGTAGGCTTCTTGGTGGAGGGGAGTTGTGCCTGTGTTCTGGTGGATGAAGCTGGATCTTGTCTTTTTGCTGGGCAGTTCCACGTCTGGTCGTGTGTGGTTGGGTGTCTGTGGCCTTCCTGCGATTTTAGGCATCCTCTGTGATAATGGATGGGGCTGTGTTCCTGTCTTACTCGTTGTTTGGCATACGGTTTCCAGCACTGTAGCTTGCTGGTCATTGAGTGAAGGTGGATCTTGGCGTTGAGATGGAAAACTCTGGGAGATTTTCTCCGTTTGATATTACATGGAGCTGTAAGGTCTCCTGTGGACCAGTGTCCTGAGGTTGTCTCTGCCACCTGAGAGGCGCAGCACTGACTCCTGGTTGGAGGACCAAGATACTTAAATCCACATGGCTCAGAATGAAAGGGACCAAAAAGAGAAGGAAACAAAGACAGAGGATAATAAAAGACACAATTATGTCAAATAAAATAAAATAAAGTTTTTAAAATAAAAAGTAATTTTTAAGAAAATATTTTAAACGTAAAAATAAGAAAACAGACGGACAGAACCCTAGCACAAATGGTTAAAGCTAAGCTTTCCAGACAGTATCACAAACAGAAGCATACACATAGACACTCAAAAAAAGAGAAAAAGTGGGAATAAAATATAGCTTTGCTCCCAAAGGCCACTACCTCAATTTTCGGATGATGCATTGTGTACTCAGGTAATCCACAGATGCAGGTTACTTCAGGATGAAAGTCGGGATTTCACCCACTCTTCCTGAGGCTGCTGAGACACATTTCCCTTTCTCTTCTTTGTTCGCACAGCTCCCGGGCTTCAGCTTTCGATTTGGATCCGCCTCTTTGTGTAGGTCGCTTGAGGGCCTGTGTTCTTTCCTCAGACAGGACAGGGTTAAAGGAGAAGCTCATTGGGGGCTGTGTGTCACTCAGGCCGGGGATGTGAGGAGTACGGAATAGGAGTCAGCCTGTAGCGGTATAGCGCATCGTGGGTTTGTAACAGCCTGAGGCGCACCATGCATCTTCCCAGGGAATTTGTCCCTGGATCACGGGACACTATCATTGGCGGGCTGCAGAAGCCCCTGGGAAGGGCACTGTGGATAGTGGCCTGTCTTTGGTCACAGGCTTCTTGGTGGCGGCAGCAGCAGCCTTACGTCTCATGCCAGTCTCTGGGGTCTGCCCTGATAGCCGCACCTCACGCCCATCTCTGGAGCTCCATTACGCGGCGCTCTTAATACCCTCTCCTCACGCACCAGGAAAGAAATTGGGAAGAAAAATTCTCTTGTCTCTTACGCAGTTGCAGGACTTTTCCAGGACTCCCTCTGAGCTAGACATGGCGCACTAGCACCCTTCAGGCTGTGTTCATGCCGCCAGCCCCAGTCCTCACAGTGGGATCCGGCTGAAAGTGCAGCCTCAGGCTCCAACCCCCGCCTTCCCTAGCAGGTGAACAGACAAGCCTCTCAGGCTGGTGACTTCTGGTCGGCATCGCTCCTCTGTGTGAGAATCTGTCCACTTTGCCTTCCGCACCTCAGTTGCTGGGCTCTCCTCCGTGGCTCCGAAGATTCCCCACTCCGTTACACCCACTGTCCACCTGCTAAGGGACTTTCTAGTGTGTGGAAAACTTTCCTCCTTCACAGCTGCTTCCCACTGTTGCAAGTCCCATCCCTAGTCTCTTGTGTCTGTTATTTCTTTCTTCTTTTCCCCTACCCAGGTACGTGGGGAGTTTCTTGCCCTTTGGGAGGTGTGAGGTCTTCGGCCGGCGTTCAGTGGCTGTTCTATAGGAGTGGTTCTTCCTGCAGATTTATTTCTGTTGAATCTCTGGGGAGGAAAGTGATCTCCGCATCTTAGTCTTCCGTCATCTTCAAGTTCCTCCCCCATTGTTGTTTTGATCTGCATTTCTCTAATGATTAGTGATGTTGAGCATGGTTTCATGTGTTTGTTGGCAAATAGTATAGATGCTTTGTAGAAATATCTTTTTCGGTCTTCTGTCCTATTTTGGATTGGGTTGTTTGTTTTTCTGATGTTGAGTTGCATGAGCTCAATGGAGATTAATCCTTTGTCAGTTGCTTCGTTTACAAATATTTTCTCCCATTCTGAGGGTTGTCTTTTCATCCTGATTTTCATTTCCTTTGCTGTGCAAAAGCTTTTCAGTTTCACTAGGTTCCATTTGTTTCTTTCTGTTTTTATTTCCAGTTCTCTATGAGGGGGGTCCCCAAACGTCTTTGTGTGATTTATGTCACAGAGTGTTCTGCCTTTGTTTTCTTCTAAGAGTTTTAACGTGTCTGGCCTTACATTTATGTCTGTAATCGATTTGCAGTTTATTTTTGTGTATGGAGTTAAGAAGTGTTGTAATTTCATTCTTTTACATGTAGCTGTGCAGTTTCCCCAGAAACATTATTGAAGAGGCTATCTTTTCTGCATTGTATACTCTTGCCTCCTTTATCAAAAAGAAAGGAGTGTGGGTTTATCCATGGCTTACTGTCCTGTTTCATTGATGTACACTTCTGTTTGTGTGCCTGTAGCATACCATCTTTATTATTAAAGATTTTTTTTTATAGTCTGAATTCAGAGAACCTGATTCCTCCAGCTCTGTTTTTGTTTCTGAAGATACCTTTGGCTCTTCAGGCTCTTTTGTGTTTCCACACAAATGGTGAAATATTTTGTTCGAGTTCTGTGACAAATGCCATTGGTAGTTCGATATGGATTGCAATGAACTGTAGATTGCTTTGTGTACCATAGTCATTTTTGCAATGATGTTTCTACCAGTCCAAAAACATGGTCTATGTCTCCATCTCTTTGTGTCACCTTTAATTTCTTTCCTCCGTGTGTCATGGTTTTCTTCACACATGTATTTTGTCTCTTTGGTAAGTTTACCCTCAAGTATGTTACTCTTTTTGTAGCAATGGTAAATGAGAGTGTTTCCTTAATTTCTCTTTCGGATTTTTCATCATTAGTGCATAGTAATGCAAGAGATTTTTGTGCATTAACTTTGTATCCTGTCACTGTACCAAAATCATGGATTAGTTCTGGTAGTTTGCTGGTAGCATCTTTAGAATTGTCTATGTATACTATCTAGTCATCTGAAAACAGTGACAGATTTACTTCTTCTCTTCCAACTTGGATGCTTTTAATTTCTTTTTCTTCTCTGAATGCTGTGGGTAAAACTTCCAAAACCTGCTTAAGTCATATTAGTAACAGTTCTCAATCTTGTCTTTTTCCTGATCTTAAAGGAAATGGTTTCAGTATTTCACCTTTGAGAACAAAGTTGGCTGTGGATCTGTCATATATGGCCTTTATTATGTTTAGGTACATTCACTCTATGTGTACTTTCTGGAGAGTGTTATCCTAAACTCTTTTTGAATGTTTCCAGAAGATTTTTCTCCATTTAGTGAGATAATCATAGGATTTTTCTCCTTCAATTTGTTAGTATGGTTTATCATCTGGATTGATTTCCATATATCGAAAAATCCTGCCTTCCTTGGATAAAGCCCACTTGATCATGGTGTATTATCCCTTTAATGTGCTGTTGGATTCTACTTTCTACTATTTTCTTTGAGATTCTGATATTTAAGGTCATCAGTGATATTGGCCTGTAGTGTTCATTTTTATCTGACACTTTGTCTGCTTTTGGTATCAGAGGGATTGTGGCCTCGTTTAATGATTATGGGAGTGTCCCTCACTCTGTTATATTTTGGAAGAATCTGAGAAGGATAGGTGTTAGCTCTTGTCAAAAGTTTTGATAGAAATCGCCTGTGAAGCCATCTGATCTTGGGCTTTTGCTTTTTGGAAAATTTTAATCACAATTTCAATTTCAGTGCTTACGATTAGTCTGCTTATACCTTCTGTTTATCTTGGTTCAGTCTCAGAAGATTGTGCTTTTCGAAGAATTTGTCCATTTCTTCCAGGTTGTCCATTTAATTGGCAAAAGATGTTTGTAGTAATCTCTCATGATCCTTTGTATTTCTGCAGGGTCAGTTGTTACTTCTCCTTTTTCATTTCTACTTCTGTTGGTTTGGATCGTCTCCATTTCTTTTCTTAATAAATCTGGCTAATGGTGGATACATTATATGCCTGCTCTTAAATATCTAGCTTTTAGGTTTATCGATCTTTGCTCTTGTTTTCTCCATTCTTTTTCATTTATTTCTGATCTGAACTTTCTTATTTCTTTCCTTCTGCTAATCCTTTTTTGTTTGTTTGGTGTTTGTCCTTATTTCTCTAATGGCTTTAGGTGTAAGGCTAGGTTGTTTATATGGGGGATTTCTTGATTCTTTTTGGAGGATTTTATTGCTATCAACTTTCCTGTTAGAACTGCTTTTGCTGCATCCCATAGGTTGGGGTGGTCGTATTTTCATTGTCATGTTTTTCCAGGTATTTTGTGTTTTCATCTTTGTTTTCTTCAGTGATTGCTTGATTATTTAACAGCGTTTTGTTTAGCTTCCATGTGTTTCTTTTGTTTACAGTTCTTTTTTTCCTTTCATTGATATCTAGTTTCATGGCACTGTGGTGGGAAATTATACCTCATACTATTTCAGTTTTCTTAAATTGACTAAGGCTCTATGTGTGACCCAAGATATGATATATCCTGGAGAATGTTCCATGAGCACTTGAGAAGAAACTGTCTTCTGGTGTTTTGCAAAGGAAAGTCACATACATATCAGTTAAGTCCCTCTTGTTCAATGTGTCATTTAAAGCCCATGTTTCCTTGTTTATTTTCATTTTGGGTGATCAGTCCATTGGTGAAAGAGGGGTGTTAATGTCCCCTACTATTTTTGTGTTACTCTCAGTTTCCCCTTTTAGGGCTGTTAGGATATATCTTATGTATTGAAGTGCTACTACGTTGGCTTCATAAGGATTTGCATTTGCTGTGTCATCTTCTTTGTTTGATTCCTTCATCAGTATGTGGTGTTCTTCTTGGTTTCCTGCAATAGACTGTATCTTAAAGTCTATTTCGTCTGATATGAGAATTGGCACTCCAGGTTTCCTTTGATTTCCATGTGCTTGGAATGTCTTTTTCCATCCGCTCACTTTCAGTTTGTATTTGTCCCTAGGTATAAAGTGGGTCACTCCTAGACATCATATTTAACGGTCTTGTTTTTGTATCCCTTCATCCACTCTATGTGTGTTGGTTGGAGCATTGAATCCATTTACATTAAAGGTAATTATCCGTGTGTATGTTCCTGTTAGCATTTACTTAATTGTTTTTGGTTTGTTATTGGAGGTCTTTTATTTCCTTTGTGTTTCCTGCTTAGAGAAGTTCCTTTATCATTGGTGATATAGACGGTTTGGTGGTGCTGAATTCTCCTATCTTTGGTTTGTCTGTGAAGTTTTTACTTCCTCCGTCCAATCTGAATGAGATTCTTGCTGAGTACAGTCACATTGGTGGTAGGTTTTTTTTTCCTTTAATCACTTGAAATATGTCCTGCCACTCCCTAGTGTCTTGCAGAATTTCTGCTGAAAGATCAGCTGTTAACTTGATGGGGATTCCCAAATATGGAATTTCTTGCTTTTCCCTTGCTGCTTTTAATACCTTTTCTTTGTATTTCATTCTTGAGAGTTTGATGAATATGTGTCTTGGAGTGTTTCTCCTTGGATTTCTCCTGTTTGGGACTCTCTGAGCTTCCTGGACTTGATTAACTCTTTCCTTTCCCATATTAGAGAAGTTTTCAACTATAATCTTCCTGAATATTTTCTCAGTCCCTTTCTTTTTCTCTTCTTCTTCTGGAACCCGTCTGATTCGAATGCTGGTGCATTTAATGTTGTTCCAGAGGTCTCTGAGACTGTCCTCAATCTTTTCATTCTTATTTCTTCATACTGCTCTGCAGTAGTGAGTTAAACTATATTATCTTCCAGGTCATTTATCCGTACTTCTGCCAGAGTGTTTCTGCTATTGATCACTTCTAGAGAATTTTTAATTTCATTTATTGTTTCCTTCATTATTGTTCGTTTGCCCTTCAGTTCTTCTAGGTCCTTGTGAAAAGTTTCTTGTATTTTCTCTATCCTATTTCCAAGATTTTGGATCATCTTTACTCTCATTATTTTGAATAATTGTTCAGGTAGACTGCCTATTTCCTCTTTATTTGTTAGGTCGGGTGGGGTTTAAGTTGCTCCTTCATCTGTTGTGTGTTTTTCAGTCTCCTCTTTTTGCTTAATTCACTGCTTGGGGTCTGCTTTTCACACGCTGCAGCTTCACAGTTATCTTTGTTTTTGGTGTCTGTACCAGGTGGCTAAGTTTGTTCAGTGGGTTGTGTAGGCTTCTTGGTGGAGGGGAGTTGTGCCTGTGTTCTGGTGGATGAAGCTGGATCTTGTCTTTTTGCTGGGCAGTTCCACGTCTGGTCGTGTGTGGTTGGGTGTCTGTGGCCTTCCTGCGATTTTAGGCATCCTCTGTGATAATGGATGGGGCTGTGTTCCTGTCTTACTCGTTGTTTGGCATACGGTTTCCAGCACTGTAGCTTGCTGGTCATTGAGTGAAGGTGGATCTTGGCGTTGAGATGGAAAACTCTGGGAGATTTTCTCCGTTTGATATTACATGGAGCTGTAAGGTCTCCTATGGACCAGTGTCCTGAGGTTGTCTCTGCCACCTGAGAGGCGCAGCACTGACTCCTGGTTGGAGGACCAAGATACTTAAATCCACATGGCTCAGAATGAAAGGGACCAAAAAGAGAAAGAAACAAAGACAGAGGATAATAAAAGACACAATTATGTCAAATAAAATAAAATAAAGTTTTTAAAATAAAAAGTAATTTTTAAGAAAATATTTTAAACGTAAAAATAAGAAAACAGACGGACAGAACCCTAGCACAAATGGTTAAAGCTAAGCTTTCCAGACAGTATCACAAACAGAAGCATACACATAGACACTCAAAAAAAGAGAAAAAGTGGGAATAAAATATAGCTTTGCTCCCAAAGGCCACTACCTCAATTTTCGGATGATGCATTGTGTACTCAGGTAATCCACAGATGCAGGTTACTTCAGGATGAAAGTCGGGATTTCACCCACTCTTCCTGAGGCTGCTGAGACACATTTCCCTTTCTCTTCTCTGTTCGCACAGCTCCCGGGCTTCAGCTTTCGATTTGGATCCGCCTCTTTGTGTAGGTCGCTTGAGGGCCTGTGTTCTTTCCTCAGACAGGACAGGGTTAAAGGAGAAGCTCACTGGGGGCTGTGTGTCACTCAGGCCGGGGATGTGAGGAGTACGGAATAGGAGTCAGCCTGTAGCGGTATAGCGCATCGTGGGTTTGTAACAGCCTGAGGCGCACCATGCATCTTCCCAGGGAATTTGTCCCTGGATCACGGGACACTATCATTGGCGGGCTGCAGAAGCCCCTGGGAAGGGCACTGTGGATAGTGGCCTGTCTTTGGTCACAGGCTTCTTGGTGGCGGCAGCAGCAGCCTTACGTCTCATGCCAGTCTCTGGGGTCTGCCCTGATAGCCGCACCTCACGCCCATCTCTGGAGCTCCATTACGCGGCGCTCTTAATACCCTCTCCTCACGCACCAGGAAAGAAATTGGGAAGAAAAATTCTCTTGTCTCTTACGCAGTTGCAGGACTTTTCCAGGACTCCCTCTGAGCTAGACATGGCGCACTAGCACCCTTCAGGCTGTGTTCATGCCGCCAGCCCCAGTCCTCACAGTGGGATCCGGCTGAAAGTGCAGCCTCAGCCTCCAACCCCCGCCTTCCCTAGCAGGTGAACAGACAAGCCTCTCAGGCTGGTGACTTCTGGTCGGCATCGCTCCTCTGTGTGAGAATCTGTCCACTTTGCCTTCCGCACCTCAGTTGCTGGGCTCTCCTCCGTGGCTCCGAAGATTCCCCACTCCGTTACACACACTGTCCACCTGCGAAGGGACTTTCTAGTGTGTGGAAAACTTTCCTCCTTCACAGCTGCTTCCCACTGTTGCAAGTCCCATCCCTAGTCTCTTGTGTCTGTTATTTCTTTCTTCTTTTCCCCTACCCAGGTACGTGGGGAGTTTCTTGCCCTTTGGGAGGTGTGAGGTCTTCGGCCGGCGTTCAGTGGCTGTTCTATAGGAGTGGTTCTTCCTGCAGATTTATTTCTGTTGAATCTGTGGGGAGGAAAGTGATCTCCGCATCTTAGTCTTCCGTCATCTTCAAGTTCCTCCCCCATTGTTGTTTTGATCTGCATTTCTCTAATGATTAGTGATGTTGAGCATGGTTTCATGTGTTTGTTGGCAAATAGTATAGATGCTTTGTAGAAATATCTTTTTCGGTCTTCTGTCCTATTTTGGATTGGGTTGTTTGTTTTTCTGATGTTGAGTTGCATGAGCTCAATGGAGATTAATCCTTTGTCAGTTGCTTCGTTTACAAATATTTTCTCCCATTCTGAGGGTTGTCTTTTCATCCTGATTTTCATTTCCTTTGCTGTGCAAAAGCTTTTCAGTTTCACTAGGTTCCATTTGTTTCTTTCTGTTTTTATTTCCAGTTCTCTATGAGGGGGGTCCCCAAACGTCTTTGTGTGATTTATGTCACAGAGTGTTCTGCCTTTGTTTTCTTCTAAGAGTTTTAACGTGTCTGGCCTTACATTTATGTCTGTAATCGATTTGCAGTTTATTTTTGTGTATGGAGTTAAGAAGTGTTGTAATTTCATTCTTTTACATGTAGCTGTGCAGTTTCCCCAGAAACATTATTGAAGAGGCTATCTTTTCTCCATTGTATACTCTTGCCTCCTTTATCAAAAAGAAAGGAGTGTGGGTTTATCCATGGCTTACTGTCCTGTTTCATTGATGTACACTTCTGTTTGTGTGCCTGTAGCATACCATCTTTATTATTAAAGATTTTTTTTATAGTCTGAATTCAGAGAACCTGATTCCTCCAGCTCTGTTTTTGTTTCTGAAGATACCTTTGGCTCTTCAGGCTCTTTTGTGTTTCCACACAAATGGTGAAATATTTTGTTCGAGTTCTGTGACAAATGCCATTGGTAGTTCGATATGGATTGCAATGAACTGTAGATTGCTTTGTGTAGCATAGTCATTTTTGCAATGATGTTTCTACCAGTCCAAAAACATGGTCTATGTCTCCATCTCTTTGTGTCACCTTTAATTTCTTTCCTCCGTGTGTCATGGTTTTCTTCACACATGTATTTTGTCTCTTTGGTAAGTTTACCCTCAAGTATGTTACTCTTTTTGTAGCAATGGTAAATGAGAGTGTTTCCTTAATTTCTCTTTCGGATTTTTCATCATTAGTGCATAGTAATGCAAGAGATTTTTGTGCATTAACTTTGTATCCTGTCACTGTACCAAAATCATGGATTAGTTCTGGTAGTTTGCTGGTAGCATCTTTAGAATTGTCTATGTATACTATCTAGTCATCTGAAAACAGTGACAGATTTACTTCTTCTCTTCCAACTTGGATGCTTTTAATTTCTTTTTCTTCTCTGAATGCTGTGGGTAAAACTTCCAAAACCTGCTTAAGTCATATTAGTAACAGTTCTCAATCTTGTCTTTTTCCTGATCTTAAAGGAAATGGTTTCAGTATTTCACCTTTGAGAACAAAGTTGGCTGTGGATCTGTCATATATGGCCTTTATTATGTTTAGGTACATTCACTCTATGTGTACTTTCTGGAGAGTGTTATCCTAAACTCTTTTTGAATGTTTCCAGAAGATTTTTCTCCATTTAGTGAGATAATCATAGGATTTTTCTCCTTCAATTTGTTAGTATGGTTTATCATCTGGATTGATTTCCATATATCGAAAAATCCTGCCTTCCTTGGATAAAGCCCACTTGATCATGGTGTATTATCCCTTTAATGTGCTGTTGGATTCTACTTTCTACTATTTTCTTTGAGATTCTGATATTTAAGGTCATCAGTGATATTGGCCTGTAGTGTTCATTTTTATCTGACACTTTGTCTACTTTTGGTATCAGAGGGATTGTGGCCTCGTTTAATGATTATGGGAGTGTCCCTCACTCTGTTATATTTTGGAAGAATCTGAGAAGGATAGGTGTTAGCTCTTGTCAAAAGTTTTGATAGAAATCGCCTGTGAAGCCATCTGATCTTGGGCTTTTGCTTTTTGGAAAATTTTAATCACAATTTCAATTTCAGTGCTTACGATTAGTCTGCTTATACCTTCTGTTTATCTTGGTTCAGTCTCAGAAGATTGTGCTTTTCGAAGAATTTGTCCATTTCTTCCAGGTTGTCCATTTAATTGGCAAAAGATGTTTGTAGTAATCTCTCATGATCCTTTGTATTTCTGCAGGGTCAGTTGTTACTTCTCCTTTTTCATTTCTACTTCTGTTGGTTTGGATCGTCTCCATTTCTTTTCTTAATAAATCTGGCTAATGGTGGATACATTATATGCCTGCTCTTAAATATCTAGCTTTTAGGTTTATCGATCTTTGCTCTTGTTTTCTCCATTCTTTTTCATTTATTTCTGATCTGAACTTTCTTATTTCTTTCCTTCTGCTAATCCTTTTTTGTTTGTTTGGTGTTTGTCCTTATTTCTCTAATGGCTTTAGGTGTAAGGCTAGGTTGTTTATATGGGGGATTTCTTGATTCTTTTTGGAGGATTTTATTGCTATCAACTTTCCTGTTAGAACTGCTTTTGCTGCATCCCATAGGTTGGGGTGGTCGTATTTTCATTGTCATGTTTTTCCAGGTATTTTGTGTTTTCATCTTTGTTTTCTTCAGTGATTGCTTGATTATTTAACAGCGTTTTGTTTAGCTTCCATGTGTTTCTTTTGTTTACAGTTCTTTTTTTCCTTTCATTGATATCTAGTTTCATGGCACTGTGGTGGGAAATTATACCTCATACTATTTCAGTTTTCTTAAATTGACTAAGGCTCTATGTGTGACCCAAGATATGATATATCCTGGAGAATGTTCCATGAGCACTTGAGAAGAAACTGTCTTCTGGTGTTTTGCAAAGGAAAGTCACATACATATCAGTTAAGTCCCTCTTGTTCAATGTGTCATTTAAAGCCCATGTTTCCTTGTTTATTTTCATTTTGGGTGATCAGTCCATTGGTGAAAGAGGGGTGTTAATGTCCCCTACTATTTTTGTGTTACTCTCAGTTTCCCCTTTTAGGGCTGTTAGGATATATCTTATGTATTGAAGTGCTACTACGTTGGCTTCATAAGGATTTGCATTTGCTGTGTCATCTTCTTTGTTTGATTCCTTCATCAGTATGTGGTGTTCTTCTTGGTTTCCTGCAATAGACTGTATCTTAAAGTCTATTTCGTCTGATATGAGAATTGGCACTCCAGGTTTCCTTTGATTTCCATGTGCTTGGAATGTCTTTTTCCATCCGCTCACTTTCAGTTTGTATTTGTCCCTAGGTATAAAGTGGGTCACTCCTAGACATCATATTTAACGGTCTTGTTTTTGTATCCCTTCATCCACTCTATGTGTGTTGGTTGGAGCATTGAATCCATTTACATTAAAGGTAATTATCCGTGTGTATGTTCCTGTTAGCATTTACTTAATTGTTTTTGGTTTGTTATTGGAGGTCTTTTATTTCCTTTGTGTTTCCTGCTTAGAGAAGTTCCTTTATCATTGGTGATATAGACGGTTTGGTGGTGCTGAATTCTCCTATCTTTGGTTTGTCTGTGAAGTTTTTACTTCCTCCGTCCAATCTGAATGAGATTCTTGCTGAGTACAGTCACATTGGTGGTAGGTTTTTTTTTCCTTTAATCACTTGAAATATGTCCTGCCACTCCCTAGTGTCTTGCAGAATTTCTGCTGAAAGATCAGCTGTTAACTTGATGGGGATTCCCAAATATGGAATTTCTTGCTTTTCCCTTGCTGCTTTTAATACCTTTTCTTTGTATTTCATTCTTGAGAGTTTGATGAATATGTGTCTTGGAGTGTTTCTCCTTGGATTTCTCCTGTTTGGGACTCTCTGAGCTTCCTGGACTTGATTAACTCTTTCCTTTCCCATATTAGAGAAGTTTTCAACTATAATCTTCCTGAATATTTTCTCAGTCCCTTTCTTTTTCTCTTCTTCTTCTGGAACCCGTCTGATTCGAATGCTGGTGCATTTAATGTTGTTCCAGAGGTCTCTGAGACTGTCCTCAATCTTTTCATTCTTATTTCTTCATACTGCTCTGCAGTAGTGAGTTAAACTATATTATCTTCCAGGTCATTTATCCGTACTTCTGCCAGAGTGTTTCTGCTATTGATCACTTCTAGAGAATTTTTAATTTCATTTATTGTTTCCTTCATTATTGTTCGTTTGCCCTTCAGTTCTTCTAGGTCCTTGTGAAAAGTTTCTTGTATTTTCTCTATCCTATTTCCAAGATTTTGGATCATCTTTACTCTCATTATTTTGAATAATTGTTCAGGTAGACTGCCTATTTCCTCTTTATTTGTTAGGTCGGGTGGGGTTTAAGTTGCTCCTTCATCTGTTGTGTGTTTTTCAGTCTCCTCTTTTTGCTTAATTCACTGCTTGGGGTCTGCTTTTCACACGCTGCAGCTTCACAGTTATCTTTGTTTTTGGTGTCTGTACCAGGTGGCTAAGTTTGTTCAGTGGGTTGTGTAGGCTTCTTGGTGGAGGGGAGTTGTGCCTGTGTTCTGGTGGATGAAGCTGGATCTTGTCTTTTTGCTGGGCAGTTCCACGTCTGGTCGTGTGTGGTTGGGTGTCTGTGGCCTTCCTGCGATTTTAGGCATCCTCTGTGATAATGGATGGGGCTGTGTTCCTCTCTTACTCGTTGTTTGGCATACGGTTTCCAGCACTGTAGCTTGCTGGTCATTGAGTGAAGGTGGATCTTGGCGTTGAGATGGAAAACTCTGGGAGATTTTCTCCGTTTGATATTACATGGAGCTGTAAGGTCTCCTATGGACCAGTGTCCTGAGGTTGTCTCTGCCACCTGAGAGGCGCAGCACTGACTCCTGGTTGGAGGACCAAGATACTTAAATCCACATGGCTCAGAATGAAAGGGACCAAAAAGAGAAAGAAACAAAGACAGAGGATAATAAAAGACACAATTATGTCAAATAAAATAAAATAAAGTTTTTAAAATAAAAAGTAATTTTTAAGAAAATATTTTAAACGTAAAAATAAGAAAACAGACGGACAGAACCCTAGCACAAATGGTTAAAGCTAAGCTTTCCAGACAGTATCACAAACAGAAGCATACACATAGACACTCAAAAAAAGAGAAAAAGTGGGAATAAAATATAGCTTTGCTCCCAAAGGCCACTACCTCAATTTTCGGATGATGCATTGTGTACTCAGGTAATCCACAGATGCAGGTTACTTCAGGATGAAAGTCGGGATTTCACCCACTCTTCCTGAGGCTGCTGAGACACATTTCCCTTTCTCTTCTCTGTTCGCACAGCTCCCGGGCTTCAGCTTTCGATTTGGATCCGCCTCTTTGTGTAGGTCGCTTGAGGGCCTGTGTTCTTTCCTCAGACAGGACAGGGTTAAAGGAGAAGCTCACTGGGGGCTGTGTGTCACTCAGGCCGGGGATGTGAGGAGTACGGAATAGGAGTCAGCCTGTAGCGGTATAGCGCATCGTGGGTTTGTAACAGCCTGAGGCGCACCATGCATCTTCCCAGGGAATTTGTCCCTGGATCACGGGACACTATCATTGGCGGGCTGCAGAAGCCCCTGGGAAGGGCACTGTGGATAGTGGC